>NW_024871190.1:1402500-2012532 GCF_019054845.1 Dipodomys spectabilis | reverse complement strand
GAAGAAAAAGAAAGAAGAAGAAGACGGAGAAGAAGAAGGAGAAGAAGAAGGAGAGAAGAAGGAAGAAGAGAAGAAGAAGGAGAAGAAGAAGGAAGAGAAGAAGGAGAAGAAGAAGAGAAGAAGAAGAGAAGAAGAAGAAGAAGGAGAAGAAGAAGAAGAAGAAGAAGAAGAAGAAGAAGAAGAAGAAGAAGAAGAAAGAAGAAGAAGAAGAAGAAGAAGAAGGAGAAGAGAAGAAGTAGAAAAAGAGAAGAAGAAGAAGAAGGAGAAGAAGAATGAGAAAGAGAAGGAGGAGGAGAAGCAGGAGGAGGAGGAGGAGAAGAAGGTGAAGGAGGAGGAGGAGGAGTAGGAGGAGGAGGAGGAGGAGGAGGAGGAGGAGGAGGAGGAGGAAGAGGAGGAGAGGAGGAGGAAGAGGAGGAGGAGCAGGAGGAGGAAGAGGAGGAGGAGGAGGAGGAGGAGGTGGAAGAGGAGGAGTAGGAGGAGGAGGAGGAGGAGGAGAAGAAGAAGGAGGAGGAGAAGAAGGAGAAGAAGGAGAAGAAGGAGAAGAAGAAGAAGAAGAAGAAGAAGAAGAAGAAGAAGAAGAAGAAGAAGAAGAAGAAGAAGAAGAAGAAGAAAGAAGAAGAAGAAGAAGAAGAAGAAGAAGAAGAAGAAGAAGAAGAAGAAGAAGAAGAAGAAGAAGAAGAAGAAGAAAAAGGCGAAGAAGAAGAAGAAGAAGAAGAAGAAGAAGAAGACGAAGAAGACGAAGAAGACGAAGAAGAAGAAGAAGAAGAAGAAGAAGAAGAAGAAGAAGAAGAAGAAGAAGAAGAAGAAGAAGAAGAAGAAGAAGAAGAAGAAGAAGAAGAAGAAGAAGAAGAAGAAGAAGAAGAAGAAGAAGAAGAAGAAGAAGAAAAAGATAAAGAAGACGAAGAGGAGAAGGAGAGAGGAAAAGAGGAGCCCAGGAGGAGGAAGAGGAAGAAAAGGAGGAGGAGGAAGAGGTACAGAATCAAATTTATCCACATTTTATTTTGATGATATTTATGGCAAAATGAGAGGTTCAAGTTTCATTTTGATCTTTACAGTAGTTCCTGTTTAGCCTCTGGATATACATTTCAAGTGGATACTTGAAATCAATGAAGTACTTAGAGAGTCCAACCCTCAGTATCCTGAATTTCCATATCTAGGTGATCAATCAACCAAAATTTAAAATATTCAGGAAAAAATATTCCCCAAACATTCAATATAGCAACTATTTATATACTGTTACATGTAAGTTGGTAATAGATATAACCTTGATGTGATTTAAAGTGTAACTTACTTTGTATGACATACTATTCTATTTTCTATATGGGACTGGAGCCTATGCTGATTTTAGTATACTCAATCAGTTCTGGAAGCAACACTGTAAATACCAAGATGACCATTTTATGCTTTTATCCAAACAAATATAGCTACAATGAAGCTTCAGGTATAAGTTAGGTACAGTAAGACAATTATAACAGTAACTAATAAAAATAGAAAAATTGTAACAATATACTGTAAAAAAAAATTAATGGAAATGAATGTGTAAATGCATACCTGTAATTCCAGGAAACAGAATCCTAGGCAGGAAAATAATCAAAGAGATATACAGTGCAACTCTAGCTCCAAAAGAACCCAAAAAACAAAATAAAGGTATTATATGAATGTGGTCTCTTTCAAATTATGAGATGTTTTTCCATTCATCTTTTCAGAGCTCAGTTGAGGACAGGTAACTTGTTGGGTCTTTGTCCGTCCCATGAAAGACAGATGGGGTCGGAGGAAAGGTAAGTGCGGTGCTTGCCCATTCTCCACCCTCCCTCAGCTGGGGGACAATCAGACACAGCGGGGAGCAAGTCAAGAAGGAAGAAAACTTGTTTATTAACAGAGAGCAGCCCTTTTTAAAGCAAAAAAAGTGCGGGTGGTATGGCAGGGGAGGAAGAGGAAACAATCACTGTCAAGGTCACACCCTATCATACACCTAAGCTTCACGGCTGATTACACACTGAATGTAAGGTTAATTGGGCTCTACCCATTCAACTCCCTCTCAGCACCATCTTTGTGCTCTGCAGTAACTAACTACAGAAGGGGAATTACAGTGAAGGTGACTACTGAATAATTGTTTTGTGAAGAGAAAAACATACCTTATTTAAAGGTTATTTTCTGACAAGAAAAACCATGCACAATTCTTTTGCCTTTTCCTGAAACTCTAAGATATTTTTCCCCTCCCAACTAACCTTCTTTCCACCTAGGTGCTGGAAAGGACAAGCACTCCCAAACTAGCTTAGCTGTGCCATGGAGTCTTTCCAGGGCAACAATGCTTGATAAGAAATGTACTCATTACCTTCCTCCCGTAATTGTAACCTCTCTGTATGGTACTTTCACAATTAAAAAGAAAAAGCAGAAGTACAAACATGATTTATTCCTGAACAATCAAGTTTCCTGTAGCCTGTTTCAATCTTCCTATTTTGCTCCCAGACGCCCAGAAGACCCTGGTTTGAAGACATATTCTGCATTGTCAGGTGTGTGAGATAAATGACTTCTTTAGAAGAAAATGTGAATTTGGAGATTGAAATTGAGAAGGGAAATCGAACTATTTCCATCTTTTTTACTAGGACTGAAAAAAATGATAAGTGCTTACATGCTGAGAGTAAGCATCTTTTGCCACATGTGGTAATGAATTTAATTTTGATGCTGTTGTGAAATGTGTCTGACATGTGTCCTGAACCCTAATTGCTTATTTCTGAGAGCACCACCTCTTCAGAAATTCTGATTTGTACTGTGAATATTTACTTCCTGTAAAATGTAGTTGCTTGGATATTTTGATTTTGTGAAAGCTTGGTTAGTTGATATTGTTATCTCAGTTGAATTATAATCAAGTAAAAATGAATTGAACCTGATTAAATGTAGTTCTTTCTGCCCATTTACTCTGGTACAGATTTCTTTGATTTAAGAAATCTACATTTTAAGTCATTCTGGATGACTAACTAGGTCTGTGTATGTGTAAGCATCAATAAGAATTGCAGACTTTGCCACATTGATTTTGGAGCAAAAAATTATAGCTGGTTACTGGGCAATGATTCAGAAGACAGCTGAGGCTGAAGCCATGAGCACTCCTGCCTGTGTTCAGCTCCCAATCTCTTCTAAAACACCCTTCACTTCCCATTCAGTGGTGTCTTTTTCTATCCAAAAAGATTTCTGGAGCCTCATCTTATGCTGGCCTCCTAGTATGCCAACATAAGGGGAGTCAAAGCAAGCAAGGCAGATGTGGCAGAGGGATTTTTTTGGTCGGTTGTGGGGCCTGAACTCTGGGACTGGGCATTTTCCCTCGGCTATTCAGCTCAAGTCTAAAACCGCTGATCTAAACAACTGCATAGATCAAATAGATTTAACAGACATCTAACGAATATTTCACCCAGCAACAACAGAATACACGTTTTTCTCTGCAGCACATACAACATTTTCCAAAAAAGACCACATTTTAGGTCACAAAGCAATCTTGTCCAAATTCAGAAACATTGAATTTATACCTTGTATTTGCTCACACCACAAGGGAATAAAATTAGAACTCAACACCAAAAACCACCAAAGAAAGTCCTGTAACACATGGATGCTGAACAACACACTGTTGAATCACCAGTGGGTCAGGGAAGAGATTAGAAAGGAAATTCAAATGTTCATGCTATTCAACAAAAATGAGCACACAAATGACCAGCTCTTCTGGGACAGTGCAAAGGCAGTACTCAGAGGCGAGTTTATAGCTTTGAGTTCCTATATCAACTATTGGAGAGATCTAAAACCAATAATTTAATGAGACATCTGAACCTCCATGAAAAAGACCACCAAGATAAACCCTAATCCAGGAGATGGAAAGAAATAATTAAAATTAAATCAGAATTAAACGAATTAGGATCCAAGAAAACCATAGAAAGAATCAACAAAAGAAAGAGTTGGTTCTTTGAAAAAATTAACAACATTGACAGACCCTTAGCAAATCTTATCAGAAAAAGAAGAAAACTCACCCAAATAAATAAACTCAGAGATGAGAATGGAAACATTACCACAGAAACAACCAAGATTCAGAACATTATAAGGGAATACTTCTCAAAACTATGCTAATAAGTTTGATAACTTGGCAGAAATGGACCTTTTCATTGCAAATATTGACATGCAGAAACTAAACCAAGATGAGTTAAAACATTTTAACATGCCCATATCAAACATTGAGATAGAAACAGCAATAAGAGCAGTCCTAAGAAAAGCCCAGGACCAGAAAGATGTGCAGCATAATTTTATAAGGCCTTCAAAGTAGAGCTCACACCAATAGCCCCTCAATGAAATTCAAAGAGAAAGTGCACAACCGAACTCACTCTATGAAGACATCATAACCCTCATCCCAAAACCAGTCAGGGACTCATAAAAAAAGAGAAGTTATAGACCCATTTCTTTGATGAACATTGATGCAAAATTTCTGAACAAAATTTTGGCCAATCGACTTCAACAATTCATCCTAAAAATCATAAACCACAATCAAACAGGATTCTTTTCAGGGATGTAATGCTGGGTCAATATACGCAAATCAATTAATATAATTCGTCACATCAACAAGAGTAAGGATAAGAACCACATAGTTATCTCAATAGATGCAGAAAAGGCATTTGAAAAGTTTCAACACCCATTGATAATGAAGACTCTAGAAAAACTTGGAATCCAGCGAACATTACTCAATACAATAAAGGCTGTATAGGACAAACCTACAGCCAGCATTATACTTAATAGTGAAAAACTAAAGCCATTTCCTCTTAAATCAGGAACGAGGCAAGGATGTCCATTCTTGCCAGTCCTCTTCAATCTAGTATTAGAATGCGTAGCTACAGTAATAAGACAAGATGCAAACATAAAATGTATCTAAATAGGGAAAGATTATGTAAAACACTCCCTCTTTTCAGATGCCATGATCTTGTATTTAAAGAATTCCACTGACTACACTCCCAAATGATTCAAGCTTATTCAAAACTTGGGCAAAGTAACAGGGTATAAATTTAACCCTCAAAAATCAATGGCTTTTCTGTATGCCAAGAATGAGAAAAGTGAGGCTCAATCAGGAAAGCAACTCCATTCATAATAGAGCCACAAAAAATAAAATACCTAGGAATTAACTTAACCAAAGAAGTGAAGGACCTCTATGATGAAAACTTTAAAAGCCTGAAAAAGGAAATCAAAACAGAACATAGAATGTGGCAAAAACTCCCATGCTCCTGGATTGGAAGGATCAAAATCATGAAAATGGCAATATTTCCCAAGGCTATCTACTAATTCAATGCAATATCTATCAATATCCCAAATTCATTCTTCAAGGAAAAGAAGAGACAATCCAAAAATTCATATAGAAGAATAAAAGACCCTGGATAGCATAAAAGATCATTAACAGAAAGAAAAGTGCTGGAGGAATATCAATACTAAATTTCAAACTCTACTACAACACAATAGTAATCAAAAAAACTTGGTAATGGTACAAGAACAGATCTCAGGACCAATTGAATAGAATTGAACCTAAAGATATATAGCCATCTAATCTTCGATAAGGAAGCTAAATAATTAGAATGGAAGAAAGACAGCCTCTTCAGTAAATGGTGCTGGCAAAATTGGTTAATCACTTGTAGAAAACTGAAGCTTGATCATTATATATCACCCTGCACAAGAATCAACTCCAAATGGATCAAAGATTTCAGAGTCAAAGAAGACACTCTAAAAACATTTCAGGATGCAATAGGAAAAACCCTAGGTCTCCTTGGCACAACAGAAACACAACAAATCAAAGAAAAGTTGCACAAATGGGATTGCATGAAATTGCAGAGCTTCTGCAAGGTAAAGGACATAGCTACCAAGATCAATAGAAAGCCCACGGATTGGGATATGATCTTCACTAGCCATACAATGGACCAGGGTCTCATATCTAAAATGTACCTGGAACTCAAAAAATTAAATCCCCCAACAACAAATCCTCAGAGGAACAACTGCCCAATAAATAAGTGGGCTAAAGGCTTAAAGGGAAACTTCTCTGAAGAAGAAAGAAGGATGGCCCATAGACACATGAAGAAATGCTCAACCTCTCTAGCTATAAAAGAAATGCAAATCAACCCAACATTGAGATACCACCTGAGCCCAGTTAGAATGGCAAAAATCAAGAATTCTAATAACAACAGATGCTGGAGGGGATGTGGACAGAAGGGAACCTTACTTCATTGTTGGTGGGAGTGTAAACTTGTTCAACCACTTTGGAAAGCAGTATGGAGATTCCTCAAAAGACTTCACATAGAGCTCCCCTATGACTCAGCAATCCCAATTTTGGGCATTTACCCAAATGTTTACAAACAAGATCACACTAAAGCTACCAGCACAACTATGTTTATTGCAGCATTATTTACCATAGCTAAGATCTGGAACCAACCCAGATGCCCCTCAGTAGATGAATGGATCTAGAAAATGTGGTATATATACACAATGTTATTCTATGCCTCCATCAGAAAGAATGGCATTGCCCCATTTGTTAGGAAATGGAAAGGCTTGGAAAAATTATATTAAGTGAAGTAAGCCAAGCCCAAAGAAACATAGGTCCCATGGTTTCCCTTATTTGCAATATCTAGTATATGTATGAGTCAAGCAGAAAAGGTCAGATAATGTGATGTGAGGAAAATGAACCCTTAGATATGTAATTAAATGTTTTTTTTTCTTTCATGCATTTGTTTCTAACGCATTTATAAGATTATTTCTTTGTTGCTTTGTATGTCCCTCCCCCACAGTATTACCCCTGCTTTCACTATATTTGATATCGGTACAATTTGTGGAGGAGAAGGGGAAAAACAAGTCGTTTAAGGATATCTGTGGACCCGTTACAACAATGAGAAGTACAAGTTGTCATGTTGAAAACGAAGTTTACAACTTTGGTGGGTGGGGGAGGATGGGGTGGGGGGGTGGGTGGCGGCTGGGAAGGGATGTGAAGGGTAAACAAAGGAGGAGGCTGCAATGCTTGATAAGAAATGTACTCATTATCTTGCCCATGTAATGGTAACCCCTCTGTACAGTATGTTCACAAAAAATTAAAATTAAAATTAAAAAAAGAAGCAAAAAAAATGAAAATACACAATACACAAAATAAAGAGAATGACTACACCAAACGCAAGATGTCGCCCACCCATGTTTGGAAATATAGATCTTTTGTTTAATTATGAATTTATGACTATATTGGCCCCCACCAGGACTCCATCTCAGGTCCTAGAAATGGCTTACCTCCTTAGTGGCTCATAGGCTGGTGTGCTCACCGTGACCCATTCACCAATTGGGCCTGCTAGGCCTTGAGTTCAAATTCCAGCACTGCCAAAGATTAATTCTGATGTGAAAAGCCTAAGGTTGCCCATGTTTTCCTGTTCTGTGAATGTCCTGGGTCTTATTGAGGATTGTAAATGCTATATAAGCAAATCAATAGCCATGGGAATAGGTTGTCATCCATGTAAGCACAGTTATATCTGTCAACATATTCAATAAAATGCACAATACATCCATGAATAAGATAAATAAAAAATTAATAAAAAGTATAACTACACTGAATGCAAGATGCATACCACACCTGTAGGTAAAGAGAGATCCTATGTTTTAAAAAGGTGGGCTTGCTATTTTGTTCAGTGCTGGGGCTTCCAATCAGGCCCTGTACCAGGCCTGACATTATAGTCTTCAAGGATGGTGATCTTCTCCTTCCCCCTTAGTGCAACGGAGCTATCCAAACCTGAGTTCAAATCCCAGCACTCACAAAATATTCATCCTGATGTCAGAAGCCAGTTGTAAATGTTTTCATCTCCTGTGTAAGTCCTGAGTCTCAACTAGGAAGGGGAATTCATAGGCAACCCTATAACCATGGGAACAGGTTGTCATCCATGTCAGCACAGTTAAACCTGTCACCTTACTTAGTAAAATACACAAAACCTCCATGAAGTAGAAACAAAATAAGGATAAGTTCACCGAACACAAGATGCTGTACACCCATGTATGTCAATATAGATCGTATGTTTAAATTATGAATTCATGACTATAGTGGACCACCCTGGTGATCAATGTCAGATCCTGGGAATGGCCTAGCTCGTTAGTTCTTCACAGGTTAGTGTGTTCACCTAGATCTATTGGCCCATTGGTCCTACTAGGCCCTGAGTTAAGATCCCAGCACTACCAACAAGTGAATCGTGGAGTAAGAAGCCAAGTGTGAAACTTGTTTTCCTTTTCTCTGAATATCCTTGGTGATCCTGAGAATCCTGGTATGATGGAGAACATTTCTATAAATCTATATGCTCTGTGAAAGGATGTCATTAATGTAATACATGGAAGGGATTTCATCATAGTACAATCAATGGTAAATAAATGAATAAAACAAAAAACACAAGAACAACCACAACAAACATGTATGGCTGAACATCTATAGGTAAGTATAAATCCTATCTTTACAATGTATATAAAATAGTATGTTTCCAGGGCTGGGACTTGAATTCAGGACTAGTGAACAGGCCTGACTTTTTTATCTTCATCCCCACTGCTGCAGGTTTACCCAGATCCTGAGTTCGAATCCAAAGCCTGGAAGAATAAACAGCATGAATTGCAAGGCAGGGAGCTAAATTTTTTTATTTCACTTTTCTCAATATGGCGCTAGAACTCAGGTCATGGCAACTCTGCCTCAGCTTTGATAACCGTAGGCTGGGGCACAGCCACTAGATCTACAGCTCCTGGGATCGTAGACCCCCAGGCCTTGCAAGGAAAGCAATGCACAAAAAAAAAATATGGCCATTTTAAGTTTTCTTCCTTTGCATGGTGACCCTCATGGGTCTGAATGACACTGTTGCAAAGGGTACTTCACCTTGCATTGCTGAAGGATGCCAGACTATCAGGATTAACAATGGAATGTTGTCAATGTCACGGTTGAATGAATTGATCATGGATGATGCGCTATAAAATTAGACAGCATCATTTCAGGAGGCTGATTGATTTGATTTAATATTTATGAAGCATTGAAAGAATATTATTACTTAAAGGAATGCAATAATTTCAGGACACTGATTTCATTAATAGTTTAAGAATGAATACAATTATTTAATTACATTACATTAATTACATTAATTATATTGAGGCATAATTAATACCCAGGAATTGGTAAGTATGTAGTTTATATAACTGAATAATGTATAGACATCTTTGACACTCTATAAAGATATATATTTATTAGCGTACTGCCATCTGCATGTCAATCTTTTCTTATTTTGGTAACTCCTGGGGCTTGATCTGAGGTCCTGGGAACACCCTGTCAGCTCAATTTACCCCAGGATGGCATGCTAACACACACCCATTCATGAATTGGGCCTTGTAGGCTAGTAGGCCTTGAGTTCAGATGCCAGCACTACCAAAAATGAATCGTGGAGTAAGAAGATGATGGTGACACATGTTTTCTTTTTCTGTGAAAGTCCTTGGTGTCAGGTATGAAGTAGAATACATATGCAGACCTATATCCTGTGTAATCAATGTATTCAATGTTTTATGTTCCATAATAGTCAATAAAATAAATGGTCAATACATGAATAAAACAAAAAATAAAATAACTATACTGAATGCAATATGGAGTCAACCAATGTATATAAATATAAATCATATATGTAAATTATACATGAATAGGATGTTTTCTAGTGGTGAGGATCTATTTTAGGCATAAGGAACAGACCGGAATTTCTTGACTTCAAGAAGGCCAGCTTCCCATTCCCACACAGAGCAACAGAGTTACTAAGACCATGAGTTTCAATCCCAGACCTGGCAGAAAAATGGCACTTTTGCAGTAGGTGAAGCCCAATTTTTATGTATTTTATTTTGTCTAAATTTTATGAATGTGATTGTTTAAATGCTTAATAAAGAATTAACTAAAATCGATCAGTGTCCTATAATATAATTGTATATAATTTTATCCTAGAATCATTCAAGACCTGCCCATTCAATCATGATATACATCACATTCCATTGGTATTCATATGGATAGGAATGAGTTCCTTAGAATCTCCTGCCATTTGGAGCTGGCAGGACCAGGATTCCAACTGTGGGCTCCAGCTCCCACCACTTCAACCTGGGGATAGGGTACTCACCAGTCTGTCCAAGAATATCAGCAAGACCAATGATTAGGCAGGCACCAGTGGCTCTCAGCAGTCCTCCTTGATACTTACAAGGCTATAATGGGAGGATCATGGTCAAAGTCATCCTAGGCAGGAAAGGCCTTGAGACCTCTGTCCAACTTCAGTTCCAACAAAGCCAGAAACCCAAGGCTCCAGTGTGGAAGGCGAGCCTTGAGCAAAAGCAGCTCACAGACTGTTCCCAGATCCTGAGTTCAAGGTCCGGGTCTGGTAACAAAAAGACATACACAACAATCTGTGCAGCCATCCAGCTAAAGCAGGTCACCCTCTTGTCTCCAACTGAATTGGTCCCTGGGAAAAGGGCTGGGGGAGCTGCTGTCTTCTTGACTGCTCCCATGATGCTTGCATCACAGAATTCCAGCCACACCCCATTATTTCATGGTTCTTTCTGACCAATGGGATACAAGAATGGTGAACACGCCCACATTCCATGATGCCCAGTAGCACCTGGATTCCCTCTGTTAGTTTACAACACTACCAGCAGTTAAGGAAGGTAGAGGTGTCTGAGTGGTGAGGAAGAGACTCAAGCGACTTTAGATTATAGTAGGAAATTGAGATGCCTGCCCACACCCTGGCTCCCTCCCCCCTTCCCAAGGTGCGGAATTTCAAACCTCAGGTAATGGTGCCTGCCAGCCCACCTAAAGCCCTGACCTGGTCCCTGGCCCTGGTTCTCTGCTCTTGGCCCATCTGTTTGCAATGCCGCTGCCATTGAGGCTTGCCCCACCTGGAGCAGCCTCAGCAGCTTTTCCCAGCAGCACAGGTGAGTGGCTGCTCCCAAATCACCACTACCCTGGGGCAGACACCCCTCTGGGCACTATGACCCCCTGCTTGTTTCCTCACCCTGGTTCTGAGGAGCCACCTTTCTGTCTTGGGCATTTCTGAAACAGAGACTCAATATATGCTCTGGTTGGACTGGATTGAGGTCCTCCAATCTGGGACAGGTATGCTCCACCAGGCCTGGTCCTCTGTAGTTGGGATGGTAGACATGTAGCGCCATGCTCAGTCATCGATTTAGATGGATTATCCCAAACATTTAGTCCACAGCAGCCGATTCTTGACCACAGGTGAAGCTCTGGCTAGGGCCACAACCATCAGACCTCATTCTCCTCACAGGATAGTTTGAGGAAACAAGGGATTTATACAGAGGGAATCTCTGGAGCATGGCTTGGCGTGGAGGGAGTGGCCTTTAGAGAAGGTTCTTGGCTATTCTGTTAGCAAATGACAGGAAGATACCCACAAAGGGCTCAGGTGGGGTCAGTTATTAATCATGCAACAGGTGGAGATTTTGAAACAAAACATGGCTCTCTTTCATCATTACCCTATCCCCATGAGGAAGGGGACGCTTCACTGTGTTGAGTTTTGCATCTGGGGAAACCGAGGCACAGAGAAGTCAGGTGATCTCCTTATGACTTCAACTTCACAGGAAATTCGTCCTGACTTCACTACCATGCTCCCAAAGACAATGGGAGCTATTCAATCCACTTCTTGTGGTAGGAAGTCCACTTCTTGTCAGTTGTGGGGCTTGAACCCTAGGCATGGGCACTGTTCCTGAGTTCCTCAGCAAAAGGCTAGCGCTCTACCACTTGAGCCCACAGCACCACTTCTGGTTTTCTGGTGGTTCTTTGGAAATAAGAGTCTCAGAGACGTTCCTGCCAGGGCTGGCTGTGAACCATGATCCTCATATCTCAGCCTTCTGTGTAGTTAGGATTAGAGTTCTGAGCCACCGGCACCTGACTTAATTGTAATTCTGACTTTTCTCTCTATCTTTCACAAAAACTGGTTGAATGGGTTCTGGAGGAGGGGGCCCAGCATCCCCATGTGGCTGGAATCCAAAGTGACCCTCTCATTCTGGAGGTGGGCTGTGGGTCAGGAGCTGTCTCGCTTAGCTTATTGAAACAGCTCCCTGAGGTAAGCCCCACTGTACCCTGGCTAGACTGTGAAATTCATTGTCCATCCAGCCTTACTGGACTTATTATATTGTATTCCTTTCTACATCATTTTCTAGCACCTGGACAAACTTATGATACATACTTATGGAATGAAAATGTAATGCCTTCTTAAGAAAGTCACTTAGGGCTCTGGGAATGTGGCTTCATGGTATGGTGATTGCCTAGCATGCATGAAACCCTGGGTTCAATTCCTCAGTAACACATAAAAAAGAAAAACACTGAAAGGAATGCTGTGCCGCAAGTGGTAGAGTGCTAGCCTTGAGAAAAAAAAAAAAAGCTCAGGAATAATTCCCTACCCCTGTGTTTAAGCAACTGGACTGGCAAAAATAATAGTAAATGGAAAATAAAGAACCCACACTTGAAATATATAATTGCTCCTTCCATTCTGACACCTGACAATAGCCCCTAATTCATGTACTTTACTTATGTTAGGATACTGTGTTGAAAAAAAGTTTTATTCATTAAGTCACCACAATTAATGCCAGGATTGTGCTTAGATGTTAGGTGAAGATTAATTCTGGAAATTCAACGATTCCAGGATTTTGTGTCATCACTGCTAATCACAAAGTGAAAATAGCCTAAGTGTGATTTTGAAATCTTTTTGGTCAGTTTTGGCACCAAAAAGGCAGAGGCTAATTAATAGTTGTGACAGAAAATAAGGAATAACTCCAGATGGAAGGAAAAAATGATAGTAACTAAGTTTACCAGAAACTGGTCTAGAGAACCATTTTTGGTTATTGAAGAACTAGTTGTCAAGTAGGCTTTTCCTCATTGCCTTTAGCATTCTAAATCTCTTAGGCTAGTTCTTAATCTCTGCATGATAAATGTATCTCCTTCTATGCAGCCCTTTCATACCTTATTTCCTTTGTTTTCTAAAAATCTCATTCTTTCTACATTTCTCTATGAACAATTTCTGATGCTAAATACACCTATACAGATATCACAGGATGCTAATATAAGGGTCCCATAGCTCATGAGTCATTAATGTAACAAAATGGAAAAGGAGGACATATTTACTGCTACCTCAATTTTTCTGAAAATCTGCTATGTTATCATTTGGTTAAAAATTCCATTCTTTGTTTATACAGTGTCATTCAGTGCACATATATGCAAATATGAGCTGGGTGTTGGTGGTTTACACCTGTAATCCTAGATACTCAGGAGGTTGAGACCAGAGGATTGTGGCTCAAAGCCAGCCTTGTCAGGAAAGTCCAAGAGACCTTAATCTTCAATTAACCACCAGAAACCCGGAAGTGGTGCTGTAGCTAAAGTGGTAGTGCGCTCAAATTGAAATGAAGAGCTTAAGGACAGTGCCCAGGATCAGAATTCAAGCCACACAACCAACAAAAAATTGAAATATGACTTTAAGTTTCCCCCAAAGGAACGACAACATCAATAATCTTCCCAAGCAAAAAAATTAATTCCAAAATAATTCAGTGCACCTACTTTTGCTGAGTTATGTTATGGATTATTTGCTGGACATATTCTCTAAAAACAAATCGTTTAGGGATACAGGTGGACCCATTACAACAATGAGATGTACAAGTCGTTATGTCAAAAAACGAACTTTACAACTTTGGTGGGGGGGAGGATGGGGTGAGGGGAGTGGGGGAGTATGGGAATGGATGGGAAGGGGAAACAAAGAAGAGGCAACAATGCTTGATAAGAAATGTGGTCGTTATCTTGCCCATGTAATTGTAACTCCTCTGTATGGTATTCTCACAATAAAAAAAAAGAAAAACTGTCAAATATTAGCTTTACAATAAACATCTAATATTTCTTCTTTGAAAAGAGACATCTATACAGTTGATGTCACTTAGCATTACTCCTACATGGAACACGAAGTATGAGGCCACTACCTTTCTAAATCATGCTAATCACGCAACTTTGTAGACAGTAGAACGGAAGCATAATTCTGTTTCCAATGCAAATCAGATATAATAGCATGGACTTAATTGGAAAAAAAAGTCCATCCTGAGAGAGCAGGGATTATACTAGCCATTAACTGGTGGATAAGATCATATTTATTTTCTTTCCTTTACTTATATATTTTTTGTTGGTGGTGGTCTTGGCACTTGAACACAGGGCTGGGAGCTTTCCCTCTGCTATGCAGCTCAAGACTAATGCTCTATACTTGAGCCACAGTGCCACTTTCAATTTTCTTATAGTTAATTGGAAAAAGAGTCTCTGGGACTTTCCTGCCCGGGCTGGCTTTTAACCCTATCTGAAGATCTCACCACCACCCAGCTTAGGATCACATTTCTAACAGTGTACACTCAGCATATGTAATGTGCATGTTCATCTATCTTTATATGAATTCTTGAGTTAAAAATCTAGGCTACAGCTTAGCCTTTATACTCACAAAATATTTGTAATTTAAAAGTTGATACTACTGGAGCAATAAAACCTAAGAATGTAAAGGAGTCTGGGAAGTTCAATTTACATCCAGCCTGGGCAGAACAGTCTTTGAGAAACTATATATAATTAACCAGCCAAAATCTTGATTGGAAGAATGGCTCAACTATTGGAATACCAGTCATGAGCAAGACTGCTGAATAAGATGTTGAGGTTTTTGCATACATACATGCAATCATACACATATATACAGAGGCACTTATATGTGCACAAATACACGTATGAAGCAACTCTCAGAATATGTGGAAAAGTTAGAAAACAATAGAAAATATGTCCTGAGTCAGACTAGAATCAAGTGATAATTTTTAATTTTAGAAAATCCTCAAGTGAACTTTCTTCAAAAAAGTTTAAGAATATTGCATAGATAGGGACAGAGATAGTAAGAGAGTCAAATCAAATAATCATTACTAAAGGGATCGAATCCATGGAGGAATGAATCAAAGACTCCGGCAGGTGCATCTGAAAATGTTCATATCCTGTGTGAAATGATAGAACATCTTTGAAAAGAGTACATGAGCACTCTGAGCAGTGCAGTGGATAATATTACTGGAGAAGTTCAGAATTGCTAGTCTGTATCTACATTAAATAAACCAAGAAACTATGGAGGGGCAATGTGATACAAGGCTAGAATTCTAGCACTGAGATTAAGATAAGAGATTAGATAGTGGAATTACACAGTGATACCTTCCCTGGACCAGGTAGTATAATTTTGTCTTAATAAAACAAACCAAAGAATACAAAGTTGGATGTTTGGGCTAATTTTGTCATTATGTTTTGAGAAGTCAAGTTTCCTATTGAAATGCAACTCATATATAATCCTCAGTTGGGTTTTAAATGCACTCTTCATTACAGAACATTCTTAGATGCAAAATGGATCATGATTCCCATCCAAAATTTGAAAAAGTAAGTAATCATCACTCTGTTAGATTCCAAGGAAAAGGATGAAGGATTACAAAAAGTTAAGCCTGGAGAAATAGCAAAGTTAATCTAATGAAGGACTATGTAGATCTTGCTAAATTAGAGTTTAGATTTAAAATAAATATTTTGATTTTGTTTGTAATTTCATATTCTATAAGATATTTACAAAATTCTTTTTAAGTACAGTGTTTAATTGACAAATTTACAAATGTTTCTTGCATTCTATTTGCCTAGAATATTCTTTCATGAGAGTTATAATTAGAACTCAGTTAATAGATAATTCCAACACTTCATGTATAAAATAATAATGTGAATAATGTAGACAGAGTTGCCAACAAATGGAAGATATTAATTTATAAATTTAGAAAAAGGGCAATTTCTTTTTTTTTTGGTGCGGTAGTGGGGCCTGAACTCTGGGCCTGGGCGCTGTCCCTCAGCTCTTCAGCCCAAGGCTAGCGCTCTACCACTTGAGCCACAGCGCCACTTGCAGCTTTATTCTTTTTGCTTATGTGGTGCTGAGGAATCGAACACAGGGCCTCAGGCATGCAAGGCAATCGCTCTACCACTGAGCCACCTTCCCAGCCTGAAAAAGGGCAATTTTTTGAAGCTTTGGTATAACATGGTATGAAGAGAATAATTGTGTGACATCTTCTTTCTTCTACCTGTATGTAACACAGGAAGCAATTTCCTTAATTACTTCCTCTGTATACAGTGAGAAAAATGCTAGGTTTGGGATTTGTTTTCATTTTTGTTTTTGTTTTATTGGTTTGTCTTAGGGCTTGAACTCTGGGACTGGACAATGTCTCTGAGTCTGTTTATGCTCAAGGCTCGTGCCCTACCATTTCAACCTCAGCTCACTTGTGTCTGTCTTTTGCTGAGAAGATTATTGGAGATAAGAATCTAGGGAACCTTCCTGCCCGGGTGGGCTTTTGTCAACATCTACAGCGTTGGGGTCCCTGGGTAAGGGTAACAAAATCACCAAGACATAAGGGATGCAGAGTGCAAACAGCAATTGCCACTGCATGCTGTGCTTTATTGTTAGTGGTATTTAAAGACAAGCAAGCATGATCATTGCCAAGATTTGGTCAGAAGACATTCACACAAAAATTTCAACAGATACATTTTTACTTGACCTATGAGACAATGTCTTGGTATTTTATTATCTAAACTATTTTAGAGAAAGCTCAAACCACTTCTTCAATATCAGGAAAATGCTTGACCAGCTGCTCATCTATGCTTAAGCAAGCAGAAGAGCTACTTCCTCAGCTCCCTAGTGTCTGTGACATGTGTTTTGAGACAGGAAGAGAGAACATTTTCCCTCTCCAGCCCGGCATGCCAAGAGCTTTCCTAATACTCAAACACAGTCCTCAGATAATCCTGAGGCCAGAGCCTGCATCATTCTGCCCCTTTAACATAGACCCTGAGTCTTCACAACTTTATTCTTTTTTCTTTTGTTTTAAAAGTTAACTTTCCACAGCGTTATCATAGATGCTTGCATTGGTTTCATAAAAATCAAATATAACAGTACAAGTGCAAACAAAATAATAACAATCATGATTCCCATACCACTAGCAGTATGTGAAATGCTTTGTTATTTCTTTCGGATCCAACCCTTCCAATTGTTTAATGAATGCATCAGCAATATTAGAAGCATCATCATTTGTAAATTGTTTACCAAAACTATCATGTACATTAAATTGTAAGTGAGCAATCAATTGAGCAGCTGTAGAATTTCCAGATAAATACTACTGTATTACATTCTTATCATGTATAGATGTATTGTATTTTACATTAGTAATGCAAAAGGTAGTAAAATTCCAATCACATTTTAATAATAACTGTTTTTCCACAACCAATAACTTTTTTCCTAACCATCCCACTGTCTGTTTAAGAATATTAATCTGTGTTTATATTAGAGCATCAATTTCTACCTGTGAGACCCACAATTCATGTGAATCCCGGTGCCATTCTTCCACAAAGTGCTTAGTTTGTAAGGAAGTGTATAGGGCAATTCCAGACACCACAGCAACAGTGGTAATAGCAATTAAGTTTAAGATCACAGATAATGGCTTCAATCATAGGCTTTGTACGTTTTAGTAGTTTGGTAAAAAAATTCAATACCAACACTATCCAAAGGATTTTGGGAACATTCTCTTCCTAATTTAACAGGTAGCCAAATATGAGTTCTTTGTTGTAATATCATAGTACTATCACTGTTATTAAAATTAAGAGAGGAATTAATTCAAGAATACAGGCAACAATTAAAACAAGAAATAGTAGGAGAAAATGTAAAATTTCCCATTAAAAATACAGAAGGCAGAAGTACACAAGCAGTAACATCATAAGATTTGTACAAAGTAAAATTATAAGTGGATGTAGAGTTCGACGTCCCTGAAAACGATCCATTCGATAGCATCACGGGTTTCAGCACTGCTCCGACCTTCCAAAGGTGAGTCTGAAAAGCAGTGAGTACAGCCATGAAAGCCCATCAAGCTTCTGCAATGCCTCCATCTCCCCAGGCCATCAGTCGATCTCCAGTAAGTGATCCATTAATGGCTTCCAGCATCCTAGTAACATTTGATAAATCACATCTGGTAATATTCCATTCTGAACATGTGTTAATAAACTGTCCAAAAGGTCCCCAATTAATAAAATTATTGAACACTTTTCCAAATGTTCCTCTACACTCTTGCCACACAAAAGGCTGATATTATAAATCAATATAAGTAAAATCGGGACACATAGGTAAAGATAACTTGCCATCAAAGGTGACACTTTCCCAGGTACTACTAATGGACCAAGTAGTTAATCGCTTCAGCTGTGTTCTAGAATTGGAAGTGCGCTTCCCAGGTAAAACCCAATGTTGCCAATTCATAACTAAACATGGAGGAGGCCCCAGAAAAACAGGCAAGGGATGAGTATAGTAAGTAAAATTTAAAAAGCTACCATCATCCTTATTGCAAAATGTCAAATTATTCCAAGGAGGAGATAAAACAGCAGGAATATTATAGACGGTTATATCCATGTCTCCCCAAACAACAGGTTCCAATAAAGGAGGGTTAGGAACAAAGGCCCAATAGCTTACATAAGCATTAGCATGGACAGGGTTTACAGTAAGCAGGGCACACATGGCCAGAACAAGTTCTCAGCTGTGACAGGTTTACCAGTGCGTTGTAACATGTTTTGTCCTTCTCTAGTCAACTTTTATACCTGCCCCCAGGTGGGCAGTGGGGATTTATTCTTCCTCACCTGGTGGCCGATTCCTTGAAGGATAGGGGCTGTCCTCACTGGGCCGCATCTGTATCCATCGTGCAGGAAGCCAGTATTGTTTGCCATCCTGTGTAGACACAAAACTCTATCATCGCCCCTTATGTAATAATGTTCCCAGTTGCCATTCTGCTTTCAATGTAATCTTAATCCATGTGGGAGCATTTAAATAAGGTTTTTGTGATATTTGTTCAAAATGGCGCTCAGCTCTAGTTAAAATATCACCTTGTGGTAAGTTTAAAAAGTTAAGAACAAAAATAGCTTGATGTAAAATTATTTTAGGATTTTGCATGGCAAACCACAAAATATCCATACCTTCATCCAACCTTTTCCTCCTTTTTAATTTTTTGATTTGTTGTTTTAGTGTGCAATGAACTGGTTCAATAAAGGATTGTCCTTGGGAGTTATATTCTATTCCTGTAATATGTACCACCTCATAACGTTCACAAAATCTTTTAAATTTGATACTTTTATAGGCTGATCCATTATCAGTCTTTATTTGGCAGGCACTCTCATAATGGCAAAAGCTTCCAATAAGTGTTCTATTACATGGCTAACAGTTACTCCCGTAAGGGCAAAAGCCCAAATTTGGAATAAGTATCTATTATAACATGTACAAAGGAAAAATGGCCAAAGGTTTGTACATGGATTATATCCATTTGCCAGAGCTCGTTAGGTTGTAATCCTCGGGATTGACTCCAGCAGGTACAACTCTCAAATGCATTGGTCTGCAGATAGGGCACCTTTTGATAATTTGTTTACCTTGAGAATAAGGTATTTTATAATGCATATGTAAATGGCCAGCATTTGTATGTAAATGAGCATGATCTTGTTTAGCAGAAGCAAAACTAATTTATCAACCTGATTATTGCCATATACAAGGTATCCAGGTAATGAAGAGTGAGCCCTAATGTGAGTTACAAACACTTTGGCATTACGTTGTTGCAGTAATGCTTGTAATTGTTTAAATAATTGGTTTAGCTGGGGTTTAGATGAATAAGTAACAGCAGTGACTATATTAGTCACAACCCCTACAGCATAGGCAGAATCAGTAACAAATTATTATCTCCCACAAAATCTTGTAGCATCTTAATAATAGCAAAAAGTTCATTTTCTTGAACTGATGCTAAAGTAGTTGTTTTTACCTAATATTTATTTGTTGTCCAATAAGCACTTTTTGTTTTGGAGCCATCTGTAAAAACGGTAAGAGCAGTGGAAATAGGGGCCTTGGTAATTACATTATTAATGACAAATTGTTGTTTACGCAAGCAATCCCACAATCTACCTTTGGGAAAATGATAGGAAAATTGCCCAGTAAAATTTACTAATGCTATTTATAGCATTTCAGACATGTTTAACAAATATTTTACTTGGTCTTTTGGCAAAGGAAAGATTATTTCAAATAAAACATACCCTGATAGGGTAAATACCCATTGCCTGGCCTGTTAATAATAATTGCCAACTGTTGTTCATAAGGCATATTTTTTGTAATTCTATGCCATTTATCAATCCATTCTAATGGTATCTCATTTTGTCCTATAATTCCTGTTGGGTATTTCCATGTATCTAAAACATATAAATTTATGAGTTGATTTAGCGTTACTCAATGTAAAACCATTTTTTTATTCTCTGTTCTACAAATTGTACTTCTCTTTCAGCTTCCTTAGTTAAAGTTCTTTTGCTATGTAAATCAGGCTCCCCTTGTAACAATGAAAACAAATTATGTAATTGATAAGTTGGAATTCCTAAGGCCAGTTCCATCCAATTAATATCTCCTAGTAACTTTTGAAAATCATTTAACATATGTAATTGATCACGTCGTAAAGATATCTTTTGAGGTGCAACTGTTTGTCTACAGACAACATATCCTAAATATTTTACCACCATGTCTTTTTGTATTTTTACAGGTGCTATTATTAATCCAAAGTCTTTAAATATAGAGGGTAAGGACTGTAACACCATTTCTAATTCTGTCATATTTGGTCCTGCAACTAAAATATCATCCATATAATGAAAAATATAAATGTGAGGCCATTTTTGTCTAACAGATTTTAAGGCCTTATCAACATATAGCTGACACATAGTTGGAAAATTCATCATTCCTTTGGGCAACTCATTCCATTGGAAGCGCTGATGAAGGGCTTGATGATTTATTTGTGGTAAAGAAAAAGCAAGTCTTTTACAATTTTTTACATGTACAGGAATGGTAAAAAAGCAATCTTGTAAATCTATTACTATTATTGGCCAATTTTTAGGAAGCATTGCAGGCGACGGTATACCAGGATGTAAAGCCCCCATAGGGTATATGGATGCCTTACCTCCTCGTAAATCAGTCCGCAATATCCATATCCCTGACTTCTTTTTAATAACAAATATTGGAGAAATCCATGGTGACATAGACGGCTCAATATGTCCGTTGGTTAACAGTTCTTCAACTAATTGATGAGCTGCTTCTAATTTTTCTTTAGATAAAGGCCATTACTCAATCCAAAGGGGTTCCTCAGATTTCCATAATATCATTATGGGCTCCACCTAAAAATGTTAAAATTGAATATGAGCTCCCCATTGTTCCAGTACATCTCTACCAATTATGTTAACTGGAACTTACATAATATAAGGTTTAAGGACAGCTGTCTGTCCATCTTCTGAGGTTATAGTAACATACAACAATGCTTGTCCTATAAAATTTACAGGAGTATTGCTAACTCCTTTAATATTACAGGAGATTATTTTATATAATAAATGATTAGGCCATTCATGAGTGTTAATAATTGTAATATCTGTGCCAGTATCTATTAGTCCTGTCAATATCTTTTCCTGAATATTAATCTTAATCTTAGGCTGCATTTTAGTAATATGAATAGTCCAAAACACATTTTTGTTGGTTAATACTTCCAAATCCCCCAATGTGGGGTTTAAATGACTTTCCAATAGATATATATGGTAATAAAATTTGAGCAATTCGTTCTCCCTTTTTAAAGGAATTATCTGCAGAAGCTGACATTAAAATTTTTATTTCCCCAATATAGTCAGCATCAATAATTCCTAAATGTACTAAAACTCCTTTTGTATTAAGACTGGATCTACTGGTCAATAGGCCAAATATTCCTTCAGGTAAAGGCCCATAAATTCTGGTAGGAATTTTTTGTGGCTTATCACCACCTTTCAAAATAAAATCTTTTAAGGCTGGTATGTCCACTGCGGCGCTGTGGGCTGTGGCAGGGACGAGGGAAAAGATGGTTGGCTGCCCTCGGTTATTAATCCTGGACCCCGGGGCTAGCCCGATGGAGAGTTTCCCTGCATAAGGTAAGCATCTTTTATAGGAATTCCTTTATTGTCTCTTTTTGCTCTACACTTCCTTGCTCAGTGCTTCCCTTTTTACACTTAGAGCAAATTCCAGGTCTTCTCTCGTTAACATCAGTAGTCTTTTTAAAATTTTTCTTTATATGTCCCATTTCAGCACATCCAAAACACTTGAGATTAGAAGGTTTGTTTGCAAATCATGCCAGGTAGTGGCCATAGTTTCAGCAAACACCTGCATAGGCCTGGATTCAGATGTAAAGTCTTCGCAGGCCCTTAAATATATATTCACATCCTCATATTCTATAATAGACAACAGGGCTCATCTACAGTCCTCATTAGCATTCTCATAAGCCAACACGCCTAGCAGTTGTTGCTGTGCAGCCTCTCCCACAACAGTACATTCCAAGGTCAATTTCAATCGTGATAAAAATTCAACATAGGGTTTACTAGGTTTTTGAATTACTTTAGTCCAAGAGCCATAATGCTCTCCTACAGGTGGAATCCTTTCCTATGCCTCAATACCTATGTCTCTTAACTGCTCATGGATCTCTTCAGGAGAATTTGCTTTCATATGAGCATCCGGATATTGTTCTGTTCCACTTAACATGGGAAAGGTTATGATCTGCAGGTGTGGATTACTGCTCTGTGCATTTTGTCTAGCCCCTTTTGTACATAACTGAGTAAACCACATTTGCCATTGTAGGTATTTATGTTTCTTAAGCAAGGCTCTACAAAGCATCTTCCAATCCACGGGAGCAAAATTATTGTAATGTCGGACAAGCCTATTAAGCAATTCCTTAGCATAATGAGACTGAGGACCATACAACTACCTTCTTAAGTTTACCAATATCATAAACAGCAACACTTTCATATCTGGCTGGTTGAGCTATACCATTCATGGGGGTGGTTGAATTACAGGATAAGAAAAAATAGGCATTTCATCATCAAACTCACTGTCTGAGCCCTCTGTTTTGTGAGGGAGTGACTCGGTAAAAATTGCATCAGCCAGTCGAGGAGCCGAAGGCTGCTTTACTTTCATTTTCTCAGGTTCTCCTTTCACTCTGCTAATTTCCAACTCCATATCTTGCAATCTTGATAAAATCAATTCCATTTGCTCAGACATTTTATTTACACTTTCAGTTTATTCCTTTTCAGCCTTTAGCTCTTGTTTTTTCTCTGTTAATTGCAATGCATCCTTATCTATTGCATCCTTAATCTCAGAGTCCAATTGTAAATCTACAATAGAAGGGGTGACATCTTTCTTTAAATCTGCTATTAATCTTTCCTCATTCAAAGCTTTAAAAAGGGTATGTAAAATAGCCCAAATGGACCAAAATATAATAGGAATCTTTTCCTATTCTCAAACAGCTCTTTCTACATTATTCTTTACTCTTTTCCAATTATCAACATCTAATGTTCCTTCATCGGGGAACCAAGAATTCCATTCCCTAACTACATTAATACACATTTCTATGTCATAAGAAGAAATATTTACACCATTAGCAGCAAGTAAATGTTTAAGCCTATGTAAGTACGGAGTAGATTTAACTTGTCCCATCACCCTGTAATTAAAAGTACTTACCTGAATATCCTTTCCTGAATTCAACAATGCAGGGTCCCTGTTTGGGCACCAGTTGTAACAAGGAAGCATGATCTTTGCCAAGATTTGGTCAGAAGACATTCACACAAATATTTCAACAGATACATTTTTACTTGACTTTTGAGACAATGTCTTGGTATATTACTATCTAAACTGTTTTAGAGCAAGCTCAAAACACTTCTCCAATCTAGGGAAAATGCTTGACCAGCTGTTCATCTATGGTTAAGCAAGCAGAAGAGCTACTTCCTCAGCTCCCAGCAGTCTGTGCCATGTGTTTTGAGATAGGGAGAGAGAACATTTTCCCTCTCTAGCCCGGAATGCCAAGAGCTTTCCTAATACTCAAACACAGTCCTCAGATAATCCTGAGGCCAGAGCCTGCATCATTCTGCCCCTTCAACATAGACCCTGTGTCTTCACAGTCTTTGAACTGTAATCTTCCAATCTTCGCATCCTGATTATCTATGATAGTTAAAAAAGTATAAATATAAATAATATTTGCAAGAATACCAGTGGAGGAAAAATGATGCAACCCTGTTTATAGTGGTGTTCTTTTCAGAATATGTAGGGCATCACATTAGCAGAGGTACAGTGTATTTTCACAATGGACATAAGCTATTCTTGATGTAAATTAAGGGAAATTTGAGGTGCACCCTACAAGTTGGAAACTGGTGCTCTAGGATGACTTTATGGCATAAATCTTGTGATTGATGGTCATAGAAATAATAGCTTAATCTGATAAACAACTGCTTACTCTTGAAGAATTAATTATAACATGCTTCATAGTTTTATCCCATATCAGAATGTGGCTCTTTTTCTTTTCACTTTTCAGTCTGTAACACCCCATTGGAAAATGCATCTACTGCAGAATTACATAACATGCAAACAGGTATATTTTGAATCTCTCATGTATGGAATGTTCAGAATTTGAAAATGAGTAGTTATTAGTCACAAGAATTTTGAAGAACACATACATTCTGTCCTCTTAACAACTTATTTACTTTTAAAAGTTATGGCTTTCCATAGAATTTAACTGTTTTCTGCTTTAGTATAACAAAGTACTAAATTTATTCTATTTTCAAAATATTGGCAAGTATATTGTGAAAAAATTGTCTAGTTGGATATCATTCAAGTTGATGATCCTTTGATAAAGAAGAGGTAATTAATTCAAATTAGATGCCAATAAGACTGATTTTTTAAAAGTTACTACATAAAGAATAATATTTACTATACCAAAACAGTGAAATTTTATTTCATCAGCTTATTTTTTAAATTTAGTTTTAATGTGAAAGTGATGTGCACTGTGGTTACAGCCATTATAAGGTAGTGAATATATAACTTTTCAAACTTGCTATCCCCTCTCTCATTTTCCTCAGTTTTTCTTTCACCCTAATTCCCCTCCCAAGTTGTAATGTACATTTCCAACTTATTGTCTTGTGAGAATTGCTATTGCATTGGTTTGCTGTTTGTTTTTGTCTCGCCATTGTTTTTGTTCCTGTTCCCTTCCTTATTAAGGTAAATGTATACACAATACACAGGGTACCAAAATCAAACACAGCAGGGGATAAACCATAGGGGAAAATCTCAAAGAAAATAGAAATCACATAGTATATAAAAAAACAACCGCAAATAAATATCTGTTTCCATATCTTGGTGTTCGTTTTGCTCTGCATCAGCCTATATGGTCAAATATACGCATAACAAAGCCACTGGAAAATAGTAGTTTCATGGACACTATATCATGAAAACAACATGTTAACTGTTTTTGATGGTAAAGGTGGGATTAAGATTGGTGAATTCACGATTCTGATAAAGGAATTTCAAAAGAGTTAAAATTTTTGACAGGTAAATTTTAATTTTTCAAACATTTTAACAACATAGCCTATTAAGAAAATTTAAAATTATCTGGGAAAATAGGCTTTAATGCAAAGAAATCCATGGAGACATAGCTGAGAGGGAGCAATGTGGATGAATACGGCTCATTTTCACACTAAACAAACAAACTTCACAAACCTTGCTGTAAATCCTGTAGGTTCCCTTGAGAATTGTCCTTACCCAGGAAATATACTCTCACTGTGTGAAACAAATATGTAGTGGAATTTAAATTCAAAGTTCTTTTTTTTTTTTTTTAATTTTTTTTTTTTATTTTATTTGAAAACATAGTGTACAGAGGGGTTACAATTACATGGGCAGGAAAATGCATACATTTCTTACCAAGCATTGCAGCCTCCTCCTTTGTTTACCCTTCACCTCCCTTCCCAGCCTCTCCCCTCCCCCCCACCCAATCATACCCCCCTTCCCTCCCCCCCACCGACATTGTAAAGCTGGTTTTGACATGACATTTTGTACTTCTCATTGTTGCAACAGGTCCACCTGAATCCTTAAACGACTTGTTTGTCCTCGTCTCCTCCACATGTTATACTGACATCAAATATAGTGAAAGCGGGGGTTACACTGTGGGGGAGGGACATATAAAGCAACAAAGAAATAATATTATAAATGCGTTAGAAACACATGCATGAATGAAACAAAAACATTAAAATACATATTTGAGGGTTCGTTTTCCTAACATCACATTCTCTGACTTTTTCCGCTTGACTCATACCTATACTAGATATTGCAAATAAGGGAAACCATGGGACCTATGTTTCTTTGGGCCTGGCTTACTTCACTTAATATAATTTTTTCCAAGCCTTTCCATTTCCTAACAAATGGGGCAATGTCATTCTTTCTGATGGAGGCATAGAATTCCATTGTGTATATATACCACATCTTCTTGATCCATTCATCTACTGAGGGGCATCTGGGTTGGTTCCATATCTTAGCTATGGTAAATAATGCTGCAATAAACATAGTTGTGCTGGTAGCTTTAATGTGGCCTTGTTTGTGGTCATTTGGGTAAATGCCCAAAAGTGGGATTGCTGGGTCATTGGGGAGCTCTATATGGAGTCTTTTAAGGAACCTCCATACTGCTTTCCAAAGTGGTTGAACAAGTTTACATTCCCACCAACAATGAAGTAAGGTTCCTTTCTGTCCACATCCCCTCCAGCATCTGTTGTTGTTAGAGTTCTTGATTTTTGCTGTTCTAACTGGAGTGAGGTGATATCTCAATGTTGTTTTGATTTGCATTTCTTTTATGGCTAGGGATGTTGAACATTTCTTCATGTGTCTATTGGCCATCCTTCTTTCTTCTTCAGAGAAGCTTCTCTTTAAGTCTTTCGCCCACTTACTTATTGGGCAGTTGTTTCTTTGAGGATTTGTTGTTGGGTGGTTTAATTTTTTGAGTTCCAAGTATATTTTAGATATGAGACCCTTGTCCGTTGTATGGCTAGTAACGATCTTCTCCCAATCCGTGGGCTTTCTATTGATCTTGCTAGCTATGTCATTTGCCCTGCAGAAGCTCTGCAACCTTATACAATCCCATTTGTCCAACCTTTCTTTGATTTGTTGTGTTTCCGGGTCTCTATTCAGAAAATTTCGGCCTGAGCCGAGGAGACCTAGGGTTTCTCCTATTCCATCCTGTAATGTTTTCAGAGTGTCTGCTTTGAGTTCAAGGTCTTTGATCCATTTGGAGTTGATTCTGGTGCAGGGTGATATATAAGGATCTAGCTTTAGTTTTCTACATGTAGTTAACCAGTTTTGCCAGCACCATTTACTGAAGAGGCTGTCTGTCTTCCATTCTATTTTTTTTTTCTCCCTTATCGAAGATTAGATGGCTATAGGTCTGTGGGTTCATTTCTGGGTTTTCAATTCTATTCCATTGGTCCTGAGGTCTGTTCTTATGCCAATACCAAGCTGTTTTGATTACTATGGCTTTATAGTAGAGTTTGAAATTTGGTATTCATATTCCTCCAGCAGTGTTCTTTCCGTTGAGGAGTGTTTTTGCTATTCGGGGTCTTTTATTGTTCCATATGAATTTTTGGATTGCCTCTTCTATTTCCTTGAAGAATGAGGGTGGAATTTTGATAGGTATTGCGTTGAATTTGTAGATAGCCTTGGGAAGTATTGCCATTTTCACAATGTTAATCTTTCCAATCCAGGAGCATGGGAGGTTTTGCCATTTTTTAAGTTCTGTGTTGATTTCCTTTTTCAAGATTTTAAAGTTTTCATCATAGAGGTCCTTCACTTCTTTAGTTAAGTTAATTCCTAGGTATTTTATTTTTTGTGGGGCTATTACAAATGGAGTTGCTTTCCTAATTTCAGCCACACTTTTCTCATTGTTGGCAGACAGAAAAGCCATGGATTTTGGGGGGTTAATTTTATAACCTGCTACTTTGCCAAAGTTTTGAAACAGCTTGAGTAATTTGGGAGTGGAGTCTATGGGATTCTTTAAATACAAGATCATGTCATCTGCAAAGAGGGAGAGTTTTATTTCTTCTTTCCCTATTTGGATCCCCTTTATGTCTGCATCTTGTCTTATTGCTGTAGCTAGGCATTCTAACACTAGATTGAAGAGAAGTGGAGAGAGTGGGCATCCTTGTCTTGTTCCTGAGTTAAGAGGAAATGGCTTTAGTTTTTCACCATTGAGTATAATGCTGGCTGTAGATTTGTCATATACAGTCTTTATTGTACTGAGGAATGTTCCATGGATTCCTAATTTTTCCAAAACCTTCATCATAAAGGGGTGTTGGATCTTGTCGAATGCTTTTTCTGCGTCTATTGAGATAACCATGTGGTTCTTATTCTTGCTCCTGTTGATGTGATGAATAATATTAATTGATTTGCGTATATTTAACCAGCTTTGCATCCCTGAAATGAATCCGGTTTGATCGTGGTGTATGATTTTTTGGATGAATTGTTGAAGTCGGTTGGCCAAAATTTTGTTGAGAAGTTTTGCATCAATGTTCATCAAAGAAATGGGTCTATAGTTCTCTTTCTTTGATGAGTCCCTGCCTGGTTTTGGGATGAGGGTTATGATGGCTTCATAGAATGTGTTCAGTAGTGAGCTTTCTCTTTCAATTTCATTGAAGAGTTGGAGGAGTATTGGTGTGAGCTCTGCTTTGAAGGCCTTGTAGAATTCCGCTGTAAAACCATCTGGTCCTGGACTTTTCTTAGCTGGGAGGTCTCTTATTGCTGTTTCTATTTCAATGCTTGATATGGGACTGTTAAGATAGTTTAACTCATCTTGGTTTAGTTTTGGCATGTCAATATTTGCTAGGAAGAGGTCCATTTCTGTCAAGTTCTCTAACTTATTAGCATAAAGTTTTGAGAAGTATTCCCTTATAATGTTCTGAATCTTGGTTGTTTCCGTGGTGATGTTTCCATTCTCATCTCTGAGTTTATTAATTTGGGTGTGTTCTCTTCTTTTTCTGATAAGATTTGCTAAGGGTCTGTCAATTTTGTTAAGTTTTTCGAAGAACCAACTCTTTGTTTTGTTGATTCTTTCTATAGTTTTTTTGGATTCTAATTCATTTAATTCTGATTTAATTTTGATTATTTCTTTCTGTCTACTGGATTGGGGTTTATCTTGCTGCTCTTTTTCAAGGAGGTTTAGATGCGTCATTAAATTGCTAGTTTCAGATCTCTCCAATTTGTTGATGTAGGAGCTCAGAGCTATAAACTTGCCTCTGAGTACTGCCTTTGCTGTGTCCCAGAGGAGCTGGTAATTTGTGTGTTCATTTTTGTTGAATAGCATGAACATTTGAATTTCCTTTCTAATCTCTTCCATGACCCACTCATGATTCAGCAGTGTGTTGTTCAGCCTCCATGTGATACCGGACTTTCTTTGGTGGCTTTTGGTGTTGAGTTCTAATTTTATTCCCTTGTGGTCAGAGAGAATGCAAGGTATAACTTCAATGTTTCTGAATTTAGACAAGTTTGCTTTGTGGCCTAAAATGTGGTCTATTTTAGAAAACGTTCCATGTGCTGCTGAGAAAAACGTGTATTCTGATGTTGCTGGGTGAAATGTTCAGTAAATGTCTGTTAAGTCTAGTTGATCTATGCAGCTGTTTAGATCTGTGGTTTCTCTGTTGAGTTTTTGCCGAGTTGATCTATCTAGTGGGGAGAGTGGTGTGTTAAAATCCCCAACTATTAATGTCTTTGGATCTATATGGGATTTGAGGGAAAGTAGTGTTTCTTTGATAAATTTGGGTGCTCCATTGTTTGGCGAATAGATATTTAGAATTGTAATATCCTCCTGAAGGAGAGATCCTTTAATTAGTATGTAGTGACCTTCTTTATCTCTTTTCACGAATTTTAATTTGAAGTCTATTTTATCTGATATTAGGATTGCAACTCCCACCTGTTTATGCGGTCCGTTTGCTTGGTAGATTTTGTTCCAGCCTTTAACATTGAAAATGTGTTTGTTTTTACGGGCAAGATGTGACTCCTGCAGGCAGCAGATCGAAGGGTCTTGTTTTTTAATCCAACTAGACAGTCTATGTCGCTTAATTGGAGAGTTCAGTCCGTTAACATTAAGAGATAGGACTGAGAGGTATTTGGGAGTTCCTGCCATGTTATCTACCTTTTTGGGGGCTGCGAAAACTGGGTTCTTCCTATGGTTCTTGGATTCTCAGTTTGGGTGCAGTTTCTTGGCCTTTATTGCGGTCTTGTTGGTTTTCTATGTGTAGGACATCTTTAAGAATCTTTTGTAGGGCTGGTTTGGTGGAGATGTATTGTTTCAATTTTTCTTTGCTATGGAAGGTTTTTATTTGGCCTTCAGTTATGAAGGAGAGTTTAGCTGGGTACAGTATTCTTGGTTGATAGTTGTTTGTTTTTAGGGCATGGCATACATCGTTCCAGGCTCTTCTTGCTTTGATTGTCTCTGCTGAGAAATCTGAGGTGATTCTAATTGGTTTCCTTTTATAAGTGATTACCCTTTTCTCTCTGACAGCTTTAAGGATCTTTTCCTTGGTCTGAGTTGATCCTGTGTGGATTATAATGTGGCGGTGGGATGTCCTATTCTGGTCTGGTCTATTTGGGGTTCTAAAGGCTTCTTGTATCTGGACAGGCCTATCTTTTTGCATGTTTGGGAAGTTCTCTGCTAGGATCCTGTTAAACAAATTTGCTAGACCATTAACTTCTGTTTCTAGGTGCTCCTCTACACCCATTATCCTTAGATTAGGCCTTCTGATGGTGTCTTCCAGGTGTTGGATAGATCTATCATATTTCTTGGACTTGTCTTGGATGGTTGTATGTTCTTTCTCTATAATATCTAGGCTGTCTTCAATCCCTGAGATTCGATCTTCTGCATGGTCTAACCTGCTGTCAAGACTCTCTACTTTGTGTTTTATCTCTTTTCCTTCTAGTTGGTCAGCTTTGATGGCTTCAAGTTCTTTGTTGAAGCTCTGTTTTAGGCCTTGTATGAATTTCTTTACTTCCTTAATTTGGTGTTCAGTGTTTGTCCTCAAATCACTTAGTTGATTGGTTATGGTTTCTTTGGGCTCCCATTCCTTCTGTTGGGTTCCATTCAGCATTCCCTTTGTGGTCTCCCTGACTTCCTTCAGCTCTTTGTTAATGGATTCCATGAATGCCTTTAGTGATCTTTGTGTGTTCTCTACCTGGTCTCTCAATTCCTGTATTACTCTTTGATTAGCTTCCTCCCATTCGTGGGATTCCTGCAGATCTCTTTGAGTGTTCTCAGCCTGCTCACGCCATTCCTCCCTTTCTCTTTGAGTATTCTCAAGTTGTTCACCCAAATCCTGTATCAGTTTTTGAGTAGCTTCCTCACGCTTATGATATTCCTGTATAAACTTCTGGGATGCCTCCTCTCTCTCCCTGTCACGCTCATACAGAGTCCTTTGTACATTGTCAAACTTTTCATTTATCATGTTTGCCAGCAGTGTTTGTAGAGCTGTTTGGGAACTCTCCTCTGGATCATTCATTATCTGTTCTAACCCCTGATTATCAAGATTGGGAATTGAGATACCCGAATTTGCCATTTTTCTTGTGTTTTTCCGGCTTATTCTGCCCATTTGAGATGAAGATAGCACCAGTTTTGTGCTAGAACACTATCTTAAGGCAACCATCAACCAAAGTTTGCATTTGTACAGTCAATAGTCTACAGATACAATCTAGTTCAACAGATACATCTATTCGACATCAAACAACTATATGTTAAAGGACTTCGAACCGCAGAGAAGAATTTGGAAAACCAGAAATTATTAGGGTTAGGGAGAGATGTGGGTAAAAAATAGGAATAGATTGGTGTGGGGAGGCACAGGGAGAGTTAACTATGTCCTAATCACAGTGCAGGAAATAGGTTGGGTAGGATGCAAGTAGAGAGAGAGAGAGAAAGAAGAAAGGGAAAGGGGAATGAAAAGAGACCAGGAAAAAAAAATAGAAACGTAAAAATTAATGTTATTTTAGAGATTAAAAGACCATCTATTTATAGAGGAATATGAATATGTTGAGAGAAAGGGAGGGACATAGAGGAGATGTGGAAAACTTTAAAAAAATGCTTAAAATATTATATAGGTATAAAGAGGTAGTACTGCTATTAATGAATTTAAGTCTCAGAGGTTTTGAATTGAGTAATAAGTTTGTGGGTTAAGTGTGTACACAATGGGGGGTAGGGTCTACTGGTTAACTATGGGTTTATCTGAGGATGTGCAGGACAAGAGTTAAGTCACATAAAGAAGAACAAAGAGGAAAAGATGGAAAGGATAGGAAAGTGAGAAGAAAAGATCAGAAGTTCAGTAGAGCTAGACAAAAAACAAAAAGATAATTAAGAATGAAAGAAAAAGAGAAAGAAGACAAGAAAAGAAAGGAAAACACACATTCACGTATTCCTAAAATAAAAATTATAAGAGGAGAAAAGAAAAAAAAAAAAGTTAATGGAAAACATTTATTTTTTCAGAAGAGGCAAAAATTAAAGATTAATAAAAGTTTTAGAAAAGCAAAAAAAATTTTTTATATATATAAGGTAACAAAAAACGAAGAAAAAAACAAAACAAAACAAAAAAAAAGAAAAAAAGAAAAAAAGAAGAAGAAGAAAAAAAAAAGGTCTTTGATTTTTTTTTGGGGGGGTGGAGGGGTGGGAAGAGTCCTGTATCTCCCTTTTGTCTGTAACCAGAGTGTGGTTGGAGTCTCTGGTCAGCTTGAGGTCCTGTGGCTTGATTGGTTTCTTAAGTCAGTTTGTTGGAACAGGCAGAAAAATGCTCTGCTTTACCCAAGATTTTGAGATTCCCCCTCCCAGGTTAGTTTACTGGGAGGGTGATCTGCTTTGAGAATCACAAAAGAGGGGAATGCAGTGATGAGGCTAGGTTCTGGGTAGAGTTGAGGCCTTTCAACAAACAGTAGCTTTTCCCTGGGGCTATTTTGTGAAAAAAACTCACAGCACCCAGCCTGGAGCCATTCTCAGGGTTTCTGTTTTTCAATTGATTGTGGTGGCTGCTAGAGGGAGGGGCAGCCTCTGGCTCTGGTTACCCGGTGAGGAGAGCCACTCCAATGGCTGGCGCCTGAGCTGGGTGACTTTTCCCTGGATGGAACTGAGTCTGTGAGGTCACTTCGCCGTTAAGTTCTTGTGACCTGCTAAATGACTCGTTTTATTCCAAGGCCTGAGCTGGAGCTAGACGCTCCTCCGAGCTTTGTCGGTATCCAAGATGGAGATCACCGGTGCTGGGGGAGGGAGGGGTGGCCTTCCCTCCTCTGCTCCCTGGGAAGGAGTGAGGAAGTGGGGCTACTCACGCCGAGTCTTGGATCCTGGGTCGTCTCTGGTCTGCAAAGTGCAGGATGAAGTTGTCCGCTCCTTGTCGGTTCTTGCTGGTGTTGAGTAAATCCGCTCGCCCGCTGCGTCTAGCTCCTTTGTCCCTGACTCTCTGTGTGAGCGCTCAGGTATGGCCGCGGCTGCGGTCGCCGCTGCGACCCTGCCGCCGCAGCAGCAGCTGCTGGCAGACGCTCAGATGTGTCTGCTTGGCTTCCCCTCTCTTGGCTAACTCGCTGTCCTGTGATGGCACACTTGGTGTGATTCTCTGGCTTGGGACTGTTCACTGGAACTCTGAAACTGTTTTCTATGCAAGAGCTTGTTCAGATTCCAGCTTCTCCTCCGCCATCTTCCCAGAACTCCCTCTCTAAATTCAAAGTTCTTTAAAAAAAAAAAAAGATCAAAATTTGTGAATTGACATTTAATTACCAAACAGTAATTCTCTGAAAAAGAAGGAAATATAATTCAAAATCACTTGACTTTATTAAAAGTATGAGAAATGAGTAGTGAAGAGAGATGAGAGAAACCATAGAGGACTGTTTTCTCTCCAGTGGTGTAATGGGTTCTTGATCTTGATTCTTCCATTCTATCTTCATAAGCTATAAAGCCACAGCTCAGGACTGGAGTAACCAGTTCAGACAAAGAATACTCACCGAATGGGGGCTGGGAAAGTGGCTCAGTGGTAGAACGCTTGCCTTGCATGCCTGAGGCCCTGGGTTCGATTCCTCAGCACCACATAAGCAAAAAGAAAAAAGCCGGAAGTAGAGCTGTGGCTCAAGTGTTAGAGCGCTAGCCTTGACCTGAAGAGCTAAGGGACAACGCCCAGGCCCAAAGTTCAGGCACCACGACCAGACCAAAAAAAAAAGAAATACTCACAGAAGAAAATATTTGCAGTAGATGTAGGTGATTTATAACCTTAAACAATCTATTTAAATCTGCTCAAAATTTTCCCCTACCCTAAACTGCCCTCTTTGAACAGCTTTGTTTGTTTTTCCCAAGACTGCCTTTCATTAACTGCTTAAAATTTTCTGAGGTCATATCCATAATTTCTAGAGATTGCTGTTTGGTTGTGATTTTTGTGTGTTTTTGTTTGTAGTTGTGTTTTTAACTGAATTTCAATAGGTTGTGCAATTGTGTTACAATTAAATATGTCCCTCTAATTGTCCAATGCTCCTGGATCAGAGTCACTCCTTCTATCATTCTCAACCAACCCTTTCTCCAAGATTTATTTCAGATTTACCACTACCTTTATTATATGTGTACATTGAATATTGTAGCTGTTCTTGCCCCTTGTTCCATTTTTCATTCATTCTATGTCTTTACTATTATGCCTTTCTGGTTTCAACTTCCTGATAGTTATTCTGTTAAACTGTCTGTTAATACTTTGAAAGGTTTATATACATTCCAGGGAGTTTCAATCCTGCATATACTTGAACTGATGTCAGCATATACTTCCATAATTCATTCATCTGTAAGAACAATTTGCAAGACTGGAGACGTGAAGCACGTAAACATCATTTTATTCTCATCTTTTTGGAAGATTAATCTTTACTCAACAAGAAAGTTTAAAAATCGATTAGGATTTATAGCTAACTACCAGTTTTTATAAATGGCTTTGTGCAATGGTGTGTGATTATTTTATTTTACATGGGATGATATTTTCTACTACCTATAAGTTTTGGAAAAAGAAGAAAAATAAAATTTACTACTTAAAGGAATATGATAGAAATAGAAGATATATTTTATATTTGTCACATCTCTGATCAGTACTCATATTCAAGACTTAAAGTCATATTTATTACTATGTTAGACAGATAGGGAAAATATATGATAAGGCAACACATGATAAGGCAACTATTAATGACTTTTTAAAATGTACCTGCTTATGTGATGAAATTTACTTTATTAGCTAATATTTGGGTTTGAATTATGGGAGGCTGATCTATTTAACACATTTCTGGAAGGCACCTACTGAACAACGCAAATGGTGGGAGATACTATTTCTACACTTTAATGAATGGTTGAACTTATTTGGCGTTAGTGATGGGTAAATAAATCAACTCTATTTTAACTTGCTCCCTACACTTGAGAAACTTTTAATGTCACTATCATCTACTTGTCAAGTGTTATTTTGGTGAATATGATTCTAAAAAGTTTATTTGAAAAGGAATATACTTTCAGGAGATTAAATGTAGGTTATCATTGGTTTGAGAATGACAACATTTTTATACTACAGAACCAAGTTTTATTGAAGTACCAGTGTTTTGAAGCACTAGGGTCTTCTCAGTGTTCTTCTAAATTATATTTGACATCGAAGGTAAGTTTTCCTAGTCTTGGTAGAACAATTATGGATCTATCATTCCAGGAATTTTTTTGGCCTACTTATACTGGGCTGAAATCTTTCATTCATCATTAGGAGAAGGGTATTAAAAATAATCTTGTGACATTTGTGATTTTGTTTACTCATATGGGCTTTTCATGTATAAATTGAAATTTTGAACTACAGTACTTTCTCTCATATTTTGTGGTCTCCTTTTTCATTTTAAGTTGCCTTACATTTCACAATTGCTTACTGCTAATTACTGCAAGGAATTGGGGCCCTGAAATATTATAGGAAATGAGAAATTGAGATGGGTCTTCAATTACTTTCTGTTAGCATGTTGCATGGGCCAAGGTGAGAAGACTTGCCATTGTTATCTGATGATGCAGATAACTGGGACCTGGTATCCTCGGACCCGTGGGTATTGCAGAAGAATAATAGCTTTTAGGCATCATATAGAGAAAAACACTTTGGGACCAGCTAGTTAATACAATAAACACAGCAGCAGTGTAAAATCTCTTCTAGATTAGAGGAAAACAATACTGGTTTTTTTTTTTTACTATGAATTCAGAAGACCAAGAACACTTAGAAGGTATCACAAGTTTATACCAAAGACATTGCATTGATACTTTTTATATTCAAATATATATTCTAAACCTAATTATTTATGTTCCGATCTATTTATGGGAATAAATAGCAATTTATTTGTCAAATTATAAATTAATTCCAGTAAGATTCACTGTGTGAAATTTAATATCAGCACATATAATATAAAATATATAAGTATATATAATATAAGAAATTGTTATGCATTGTTCTGTGTGGTTAGGGTATCAAAGGCAACTCTGTTTTAAAGTATTATTCCATTATCTCTACCTCAGTTTTTGGTAGAGTTAGACCTAAAGCTTTACCATATGTAAATTTAAAGCCTGGAGGCAAAAGGAAACACTTTGATTAAAACATTACAATTTAAGGCCTAATATCCAGGAGAAATATATAGACTTCTCCAGGAGCTATGGAAATATTTGGTGATATAAAGTCATTAGTGTACGTTCCTTCTTGGTTGTATGGTAGACAGGCCAGGACATTAAGTAAACATGCATATGAACAACTTTTTCATCTTCTTGGCTTTAGCTACTTTTGAAATAATAGGTATAATGAACAATTATATGTTTTTGTTGCTGTTGTTTTTTGGTTCCGGTCTTAGGGACTGAACTCTGGGCCTGGGCCCTGTCCCTCAGCAATTCAGCTCAAGGCTAGCTCTCTACCACTTGAGCCATAGCACCACTTCCGGCTTTTTTCTTTTTGCTTATGTGACCTGCCAGAATCAGCTACACCCAGGGAAAAGTCACCCAGCTCAGGCGCAAGCCCCAGGAGTGGCTTTCTTCACTGGGTAATCAGAGCCAGAGGCTGCCCCTCCCTTTAGCAGCCTTCACAATCAATTGAAATTCAGTAAACATAAACCCAGAGAGTGGCTCCAGGCTGGGCTCTGTGAGTTTCTCACAAACTAGCTCCCGGAAAAAGCTACTGTTTGTTGAAAGGTAACTCTACCCAGAATCTAGCCTCATCAGAGCATCTCCAAACTTGAGGAAAAAGCCATCTCCCTCTTTTGTGATAATCAAAGCATATCCCTCTCATTGAACTAAACTGAGAGGAGGATCACAAAATCCAGGGTAAAGCAGAGCATTTTTCTGCCTGTTCAAACAAACTGACTTAAGAAACCAACCAAGCCACAGGAAAATCAAACACCACAAGCAGACCAGAGACTCCAACAAAAGGCTGTTTACAGACACAAGGGAGATACAGGATTTTTCCCACCACTCTCAAAAAAATCAAAGAACTATTTTTTTCCTTTTTGTGTATACATTTTATAAAAAAATTTTTTCTAAAACTTTTTTTTAATTTTTAATTTTTACCTTTTTTGAAATAAAATGTTTCCTAGTAACATTTTTTCCCTCTTATAATTTTTCTTTTAGAGGTATATGTGTGTATGCGTTTTTTTACTTCTTTTTTCTTTTAAATTTTTTTTGTTTTTTGTTTTGCTCTATTGAACTTCTGATCTTTTTTCTTTCTTTCTTATTCTTTTCTTTCGTTCTTTTTTATGTGACTTAATTGTATTTCTGCACATCCTCAGATATGTCCATAGTTGATTATTAGACCTATCCTACATTGTGTACACACTTAATCCATGAATTTATTATTTAGTTCAAAACCTCTTAGACTTAAATTCCTTAATGGCAGTACTACCACTTTATACCTATATAATATTTTAAGTATTTTTATTTTTAAGTTTTTCACATCTCCTTTATATCATTCCCCTTCTGCATTATATGCATGTTCTTCTCTGAATATTTCATTTTTGATTCTGGATACTATTTTTAATTTTTACTTTTCTATTTTTTTTGGTCTCTTATTTTTCCCCTTTATCTTTCTTCTTTTTTTCTCTCTCTACTTTCAACCTATCCAACCTATTTCCTGCTTTAAGTTTAGGACATAGTTAACTCTCCCTGTGCCTTCCCACATCTCTCTATTCCTATTTTTTACCCACATCTCTCCCTAAACCTAATAATTTCTGGTTTGCCAAATTCGTATTTGCGGTTCTTAGCCTATTAATATATAGGTGTTTGACGTTGAATAGATGTATCTATTGAACTAAATTGTATCTGCAGACTATTGACTATGCAAATACAGACTTTGGTTGATGCTTATTTTAAGTTAGTGTCCTAGCACAAAACTGGTGTTATTTTCATCCCAAATGGGCAGAGTAAGCCGGAAAAACACAAGAAAAATGGCAAGTCCGGGTATCTCAAATCCCACTGATGATAATCAGGGGACAGAACAGATAATGAATAATCCAGAGGAGAGTTCCCAAATAGCTCTCCCAACACTGCTGGAAAACATGATAAATGAAAAGATTGAAAACATACAAAGGACTCTGTATGAGCATGAGAGAGAGAGAGGAGGCAAACAACGTTCAATGGAGACAAAAGGTCAATACAGGAAAAGATTGAAAACCTACAAAGTACTCTGTATGAGCGTGATAGGGAGAGAGAGGAGGCAAACCAAAGGTTTATACAGGAATATCCTGAGCGTGAGGAAGCTACTCAAAAACTGATACAGGATTTGGGTGAACAGCTTGAGAATATTCAAAGAGAAAGGCAGGAAAGGCATGAGCAGGCTGAGAACACTTAGGACTACAGGAATGGCGTGAACGTGAGGAAGCTAAGCAAAGAGTAATTCAGGAATTGAGAGGATACACAATGATCACTAAATGTATACATGGAATCCATTAACAAAGAGCTGAAGAAAGTCAGGGAGACCATAAAGGGAATGTTGAATGGAACCCAACAGAAGAAATGGGAGTCTAAGCAAACCATAAACATTCAACTAAGTAATTTGAGAATAAACACTGAACACCAAATTAAGGAAGTAAAAAAGTTCATACAAGATCTAAACCAAAGCTTCAACAAAGAATTTGAAGCCATCAAAGCTGACCAATTAGAAGGAAAAGAAATTTAAAAAAGTAGAAAGCCTTGACAGCAGTTTAGACCATGCAGAAGATTAAAATTCGGGGATTGAAGACAGCCTAGATATTATAAAGAACATACAACCATCCAAGTCAAGTCCAAGAAATATGATAGATCTATCCAACACTTGGAAGACACCATCAGAAGGACTAATATGAGGATTATGGGTGTAGAGGAACACCTAGAAACAGAAGTTAATGGTCTAGGAAATTTGTTTAACAGGATCCTAGAAGAGAACTTCCCAACATGCAAAAAGATAGGCCTATTCAGATACAAGAAGCTTTTAGAACTCCAAATAGACCAGACCAGAATAGGACATCCCACCGTCACATTATAGTCCACATAGGATGAATATAGAACAAGGAAAAGGTACTTAAACATGTCAAGGAGAGAAGATCAATCACCTATAAAAGTTAACATATTGGAATCACCTCAGATTTCTCAGTAGAGACAATCAAAGCAAGAAGAGCCTGGAATGATGTATGCCATGTCCAAAATACAAACAACTACCAACGAAGAATACTGTCCCCGGCTAAACTCTCCTTCATAACTGAAGGCCAAATAAAAACCTTCCATAGCAAAGAAAAATTGAAACAATACATCTCCACGAAACCAGTCCTACAAAAGATTCTTAAAGATGTCCAACACATAGAAAACCAACAAGACCACAATAAAGGCCTAGAAAATGCACCCAAACTAAGAATCCAAGAACCATAGGAAGAACCCAGTTTTTGTAGACCCCAAGAAGGTGGATAACATGGCAGGAACTCCCAAATACCTCTCAGTCCTATCTCTCAACATTAACGGTCTTAATTCTCCAATTAAGTGACATAGACTGTCTAGTAGGACTAAAAAGCAAGATCCTTTTATCTGCTGCCTTCAGGAGTCACGTCTTGCCAGTAAAAACAAACACATTTTCAATGTTAAACGTTGGAACAAAATCTAGCAAGCAAACGGCCCCCGTAAACAAGCGGGAGTTGCAATCCTAATATCAGATAAAATAGACTTCCAATTAAAATTCGTGAGAAGAGATAAAGAAGGTTGCTACATACTAATTAAGGGATCTCTCCTTCAAGAGGATATTACAATTTTAAATGTCTACTCGCCAAACAACGGAGCACCCAAATTTATCCAAGAAACAATACTTTCCCTCAAATCCCATAGAGATCCAAAGGCATTAATTGTTGGGGATTTTAACACACCACTCTCCCCACTAGATAGATCAACTCCGCAAAAACTCAACAGAGAAACCGCAGATCTAAACAATTGCATAGATCAACTAGATTTAACAGACATGTACCGAATATTTCACCCAGCAGCATCAGAATACACATTCTTCTCAGCAGCACAAGAACAGTTTTTAAAATAGACCATGTTTTAGGCCACAATGCGAACTTGTCCAAATTCATAAACATTGAAGTTATATCTTGTATTCTCTCAGACCACAAGGGAATAAAATTAGAACTCAACACCAAAAGCCTCCAAAGAAAGTCCTGTAACACATGGAGCCTGAACAACACATTGCTGAATCACGAGTGGGTCATGGAAGAGATTAGAAAGGAAATTCAAATGTTCATGCTATTCAACAAAAATGAGCACACAAATTACCAGCTCCTCTGGGACACAACAAAGGCAGTACTCAGAGGCAATTATATAGCTCTAAGATCCTACATCAACAAATTGGCGAGATCTGAAAGCAACAATTTAATGAGACATCTGAACCTCTTTGAAAAAGAGCAGCAAGATATACCCTAATGTAATAGATGGAAAGAAATAATTATTTCAATTAATTAAGGTTAATTAAAATTAAATCTGAAATAAATGAATTAGAATCCAAAAAAACTATAGAAAACATCAACAAAACAAAGAGTTGGTTCTTCAAAAAACTTAACAAAATTGACAGACCCTTAGCAAATCTTATCAGAAAAAGAAGAGAACACACCCAAATAAATAAACTCAGAGATGAGAATGGAAACATCACCACAGAAACAACCAAGATTTAGAGCATTATAAGGGGATACTTTGCAAAACTTTATGCTAATAAGTTTGAGAACTTGGCAGAAATGGACCTGTTCCTAGCAAATATTGACATGCCAAAACTAAAGCAAGATGAGTTAAACCATCTTAAGAGGCCCATTTCAAGTATTGAAATAGAAACAGCAATAAGAGACCTCCCAGCTAAGAAAAGTCCAGGTCCAGATGGTTTACATCAGAATTCTACAAGGCCTTTAAAAGCAGAACTCACACAAATACTACTCCAACTCTTCAATAAAATTGAAAGAGAAAGTTCACTACCCAACACATTCTATGAAGCCATCATAACTCTCATCCCAAATTCAAGCAGGGACTCATCAAAGAAAGAGAACTATAGGCCCATTTCTTTGATGAACATTGATGCAAAACTTCTCAACAAAATTTTGGCCAATCATCTTCAACAATGCATCCAGAAAATCATACACCACAATCTAACAGGATTCATCTCAGGGATGCAAAGCTGGGTCAATAATCGCAAATCGATTAATATAATTCATCACATCAACAGTAGCAAGGATAAGAACCACATGGTTATCTCAATATATGCAGAAAAAGCATTTGACAAGATCCAAAACCCCTTTATGATGAAGGTTCTGGAAAAATTAGGAATCCATGGAACATTCCTCAATAGAATAAAGGCTATATATGACAAACCTACAGGCAGCATTTTACTTAATGGTGAAAATCTAAAGTTATTCCTCTTACTCAGAAACAAGACAAGGATGTCAACTATCACCACTTCTCTTCAATCTAGTATTAGAAATCCTATCTACAGCAATAAGACAAGATGCAAACATAAAAGTGATCCAAATAGGGAAAAAAGAAATAAAACTCTCCCTCGTTGCAGATGACATGATCTTGTATTTAAAGAATCCCATAGACTCCAATCCCAAATTACTCAAGTTGATTCAAAACTTTGGCAAAGTATCGGGGTATAAAATTAAACCCCCAAATCAATGGCTTTTCTTTATGGAAACAATGAGTAAAGTGTTGCTGAAATTAGGAAAGCAACTCCACTTGTAATAGCCCCACAAAAAATAAAATACCTAGGAATTAACCAAAGAAATGAAGGTCATTTATGATCAAAACTGTAAAAACTTCAAAAAGGTTAACAAAACAAAACTTAGAAAATGGCAAAAACGCCCATGCTCTTGGATCGGAAAGATTAAAATCGTGAAAATGGCAATACTTCCCAAGGATACCTACAAATTCAAAGCGATACCTATCAAAATCCAGCCTCATTCTTCAAGGAAATAGAAGAGGCAATCCAAAAATTCATATGGAACAATAAGATACCCCGAATAGCCAAAATACTCCTCAACGGAAAGAACACTGCTGGAGGAATATCAATACCAAATTTCAATATCTACTATAAATCCATAGTAATCAAAACAGCATGGTAGTAGCACAAGAACAGACCTCAGGACCAATGGAATAGAATTGAAAACCCAGAATTGAACCTACAGACAGATAGCCATCTAATTAAAGAAATAGAATTCAAGAAAGACAGTCTATTCAGTAAACGGTGCTAGCAAAATTGGTGAAATACTTGTAGAAAACTAAAGCTAGATTCTTATATATCACCGTGCACCAGAAGCAACTCCAAATGGATCAAAGACCTTGGAGTCAAAGCAGACACTCTGAAAACATCATAGTATGGAATAGGAGAAACCTTAGGTCTCCTTAGCGCAGGCCAAATTTTCTTAATAGAGATCGAGAAACACAACAAATCAAAGAAAGTTTGGACAAATGGGATTGCATGAAGTTGCAGAGTTTCTGCATGGCAAAGGACATAGCTAGCAAGATCAATAGAAATCCCACGATTAGGAGAAGATCTTCACTAACCATACAACGGACAAGGGTCTCATATCTAAAATATACTTGGAGCTCAAAAAATCAAACCCCCCAACAACAAATCCCCAAAGAAACAACTGCCCAATAAATAAGTGGGCTAAAGACTTCTCTGAAGAAGAAAAAGAAGGATGGCCAATAGACACATGAGGGAATGTTCAACCTCCCTAGCCATAAAAGAAATGCAAATCAAAACAACATTGAGATACCACCTCACCCCAGTTAGAATGGCAAAAAATCAAGAACTCTAACAACAACAGATGTTGGAGGGGATGTTGATGGGAGTGTAAACTTGTTAAACCACTTTGGAAAGTAGTATGGAAGTTCCTGAAAAGACTTCACATAGAGCTCCCCTATGACCGAGCAATCCCACTTTTGGACATTTACCCAAATGTTTACAAACAAGACCACACTAAAGCTACCAGCACAATTATGTTTATTGCAGCATTATTTACTATAACTACCTTATGGAACTAACCCAGATACCCCTCAGTAGAAGAATGGATCAAGGAAGTGTGGCATATATACCCAATGGAATTCTATGTCTCCATCAGAAAGAATGACATTGCCTCATTTGTTAGGAAATGGAAAGACTTAGAAAAAAATTATATTAAGTGAAGTAAGCCAAGCTCAAAGAAACATAGGTCCCATGGTGTCCCTTATTTGCCATATCTAGTATATGTCTGAGTCAAGCAGAAAAGGTCAGGTAAGGTGATGTTAGGGAAATGAACCCTAAGATAGGTATTCAAATGTTTTTTTTTTCCATGCGATTGTTTCTAATGCATTTATAAGATTATTTCTTTGTTGCTTTGTATGTCCCTCCCCCACAGTATAACCCCTGCTTTCACTGTATTTGATGTCAGTATAATTTGTGGAGGGGAAGGGGATAAACAAGTCGTTTAAATAAGAATACAAGGGAACCCGTTGCAACAATGACAAGTACAAGTTGTTATGTAGAAAACGAACTTTACAACTTTGGTTGGGGGGGGCTGGGAGGGTTGGGAGGGGAGGAGGGGGGAGGATGGGAAGGGGTGGGAAAGGGAATAAAAAAATTTTTTTTTTCATGTTGTTGTTTCTAACACATTTATAACATGATTTGTTTGTTGCTTTCTATGTCCCTACCCCACGGTCTAACCCCTGGTTTCACTGTATTTGATTTTGGGATAATTTGTGGAGGGGAAGGGAAAAAAACAAATCATTTAAATAGGGATACAGGTGGACCCTTGCAACAACGATATGTACAAGTCATTATGTTGAAAAATGAACTTTACAACTTTGGCCTCGTGGAGGGGAGGCTGTTGTAGGGGGTAGGGGGAGAGTAGGTGGAGGTGAGGGGTTGGGGGTGTGAGATGGGACAAGATGGGAAGGAAACAAAGGAGGAGGCAACAATTCTTGATAAGAAATGTACTCATTATCTTGCCCAAGTAACTAACTCCTTTGTATGGTATTTTCACAGTAAAAAATCGTAATTGTTAAAAAAAATAAAACATAAATAACATAAAAAAATAAAAAAACATATAAGGACCTAGGAAAAAGGAATCTTAAAGTTTTTCTATATGGAATGTAAACTGAAAGGACACATTTATGAATGAACCTATATATTGTGAAACAATGTAGACTTCAAAGTATTATATATAGAAGACAATGAAATAGATTATGGACTTTATACAAACATAGATACTTTTTTTAGACACGCAGCAGGAGTATCTTTAGTTTCTATACTATTCATTTCAACCGATAAGTTAAAATTAAAAAAAATTTCAAACTCTTCAGCAATCATTATAGATGCATACAAACAACTCTTGAATACATTTTGACATCAAAGTCAGGCAATTCACGTGGAAGAATACTATGGAATCCATGAATTTTTAAATTAAGATATTGCTGTTGCTTTGTATATGAAAATATTTTGTAGGGACACAAAGGATGGACTGGCACTTTTGAAATTTAAAAAACTTAACCAAACCAGTTCTACGTAAGAGAACAATTTGTAGAGCCATCCACAATTTCAAAGAGGTAGTGATACATACTTATCCTTTTGGCAATATCAAATGCAGTTTCTTCCAAGTTGTTCGTCAGACTCGGTTTGATATAATGGATCAACAGAAGGAGATACAGCATATCTTTGCTATTTCTATTCCCAGCAGTAAGATCAAGGGTGTCAAGAGGCCTTTAGTTTGGGGATTGGTATCTTCATCATGATGAAGTAAGAAAGAATCCATTCTGGTGTTATTCCACATATAAGCACTGTGCAGGGGTGCCAAACCATTCAGAGTTATTGCATGAATATCTGCCTTGAGCTACCAACTCATGGACAATGTTTAAATGTCCACTCAAGGCTTCCCGATGAAGAGGGGTATACTTACCTTATCCCTAGTATACATGTGAGTGGCCTTTTGGGAAAGTAGTCTCGGCACTGTAGTAAGCCAATTAATTTCGGCATCCCAAAGAAGAAATTTGCATGGATTCTTCTCCATTATTTTCTTGCAATTGATACCATTCCTCACGTTTTCATCTTGTTCCTTGTCTTCATCAGAATTGCCTAACCAGAGACTTTGAGTACCAGTAGGAATGAGGTGTCCATGTATTTCCCAATATCTCACGGTGGTTGAAATGGTCAGAAACATCCGGTGAATTTTCTGCATATGTTTTTTCAGCATGATTTATTTTCTTTTTCCATTTTTACTATTCTAAATTATTCTAACTGGAGAGTAGTGAATTGATAGAGAGCAGAGGAAAGATTTCCTCTGTATTCAAATGCACAGACTGAAAATGAGGACCGTGGTGTCTTCATGTGCAGCTTATTCTAGAAAGGAGAAAATAGGAAACAATGCCTTCTACGTAAATAATTTGGGAAATACCATGATATAGTGTAAGAGAACTTAATATTCAATATATGAGCTTTAAGAGCTTTCTAATAGATCCAATATTTATTAGTACCCAACATTAGAAAAAAATGTATAATACAATAGTAAAATAGAAGTCCTTTGCATGACTATTTAAATTCCTTGTTTTTTTAAAGGCAATTGTTTTCATCTAAAAAAGTAGGACTATCTATTGTCTTCAAGTGATTTGGATGATTGAAGATGCTTAATGAGAAGTCAAAATGTATTAGTATTCCTTTGATATCAATTAAATTTCATTTTTTCTTCTTGGAGAATATAATGATCGAAGCAATAGTTCAGAATCAGCAAGTAATAGTTCAGCATCAGGCTTCCAGTGCAAGTGGATCACCAGTAAGTAATCCTCGACACCATTTTCCTCAAAGTTCTTTTCACAGATACAATCTGCCTGCCTTCTCTAGCTGCTTTCCTAGCCTGGACCTTTTCTTTCATTGTGCAGGAAAAGTGTGATTCAACTGATTTCAGTCATATTTGTTCCTAGAGTTATCAAGGATTTACATTCTTTTTTTAAAAAATTAGTTGGGGGGCCTGAACTCTAGGCTTTGGCACTGTCCTTGAGCTCTTCAAATCAAGGCAAGCGCTCGACAACTTGAACCACAGAATCACTTCTGTGGTTCTGTTTATGTGGTGCTGATTTGGGAAATGGTAGAGCAGAAAGTGAAATGATGCAACCAAAACTATGAAAGCAAAATAAATTAGGACAATTATGGAGCAACCATATTGTCTATGAGAATCATGAAAGAGAGAGAAGAGAGATACAGATGTGTAATGACCTAGCTAGCCACAAAATCAATGCTTCTGATCTATTTATAAAGCAGTTTTATTTTTTAAAACAGATGTATTTACTTGAAATTAGCACATACATTTTTAGTCGCCTACATAAAGAGACATAGCTTTGACTAAATTACAGACAAGAATCTTAATCCTTGGGCTGGGAAAGTGGTATGTGGTAGAGTGCTTTTCTTGTAGCTTACTACAGTGCGGACACTACTTTCCAAAAAGGCCACTCATGAATACTAGGGATGAGGATGAGTATATCCCTCTTCATCAGGAAGCCTAGAGCGGAAACTTAGACATTGTCCATGAGTTAGTAGCTCTCGGCAGATATTTATGCAATAAATCTGAATGGCTGGACATCCCTGCACAGTGCTTATATGTGAAACGTATTGCAGCACACACACACACACATCATCACCATCATCATCATCAGATTTCTTCTTATGTATTTTTTGTGTATGGTCTTAAGAAGAAATTTACATTACCAACTTGAATTTCTGACAGAACAATATAATCACTGTACATCTTGCTTCTATATTCTCAATATTAAATTGCTATCTAAGTATGTGCAATAGATAAGTATAGGAAAAAGTAGGAGCCACACTGGTGGCTCATGTCATTATTCCTAGCTAATCAGAAAGACGAATTCTGATGATTGTGGTTTGAAACCAGACCAAGAAAAATAGTCCATTAGATTCTGGTTTGAAAGTAACCAGCAAAAGCTAGAAATGGAGCTGTTTTACAAGTGGTAAAATGCTAGCCTTGAGAAAACTAAAACAAAAAAATACCAAATTCTGGGACAGAGCTAGGCCTTGAGTTCAAGCTCTAGTATTAGTATTTAACTAAAGAAGGATTGAATTAGTTAATTAATTACCTAAAATAAAATAAGTGGTCACATGTGGAGGGGCAGGTAAAATGAAACAAACCTGGTGACTGGAATATGTATTATTTTATAATAAGGCAAATTATAATTTGTCCTAATCACTAATATTTTATTTGAACTTTTTTGTACAATAAACCCTGAATTTGGCATGCGTGTATATGTGTACATGTGCACACATGTGAATTTAAGTGTGTGTGTGTGTGTGTGTGTGCAGTTGCAATGTTGCTTGCCAATATGAACAGGATGAGGCTTAAAAGAGCTGTGTTGAAATGTTTTTTATTTATCAGTGTTCTGTCCTGTCATTTCAGGGGAACCACCCTTCTGTACATTTTATTTGTTAATAACATCATCATAATCAAAGCATTTACAACATTAAGTTAGATAAAAGAGATCATTTTCAGCGCTTAGTATATATTAGTTAAAAAGATACACATATAATTGGGTAGTAAGTTATGACTGTCAATTCCAAATATTTATTTGACTTCTTAAATTGGTTATATTTTTAAGAAATACTCATGGAGTGATTTTGACCGACTTGAACAAATAAGTATTACTCTCTGTTCATTTCTGTGAAACACAAGGTAGATAAACTCTTTCCGGATTTCTGTTGAAAGTAACTTTCTTTGTAAGATTGTATCTATTCACACTGATAATAAACCCCGTATTTTTAAGGTTTGAATATCCCATCATATTGACTGAAAATCAGTATTGTGGCTATGCCTGTTAGATATATATTTCAAAAAAGCAAACAAAAACATGTGTCACCTCCAGATTGTGGATGTATTTGAAGTTTGTATATACAAAGGTTTCTTCATTAATAGTTCTTTTGTGGGAGTAACTATCACAACTTTAACAAATAAGGCTTTTCGAACATCTTTTCCAATATAAATAACATCTCAGAGCGAGTCTTGGAATTTCTGAAAAACATTTAAATATTTTACTATTATTTTAGTTCATTGACTATACAGCTAAAGACATTTCTGAAATAAATATTGTTAAGATCTGAAAATGTAAGTGGGTATATAGGCTTTTTATGCATCATTTTATAAAGAGCCAGTTTTTATGAAACTAAAAGAAATAGAATAAAAGAATGTAAGTGAATTGGGTAACCTAATTATTAGTATAATTTTGTTTTCTATTAACACATTCCTTTGAATGTAGATGATGCAGTTAAATTATTTTTTGTCTCACTGTGCTTCAGTTATTTTAAGATTATTTGTAGTTATAGGATGAATTTGTAGTATAAATAAAGATCTTTTAAAATGATTAGGATTAATCTTGTGTTTTGTATTCTACTCCCATGAAAATGAGTTATTATCAAGTTTTAATAGTTTATAATTGAATCTACAATATCATAAGTAATTTTGAAAAAATTTGGTAGTAATGATGTCTTTTGGGGGGGGGGGGCGTTCAGTAGTGGTGCCTGAACTCTGGGCACTATCCGTCAGCTCTTCAGCTCAATTCTAGCGCTCTACCACTTGAGCCACAGAGTCACTTCCAGCCTTTTTGTTTTTGCTTTTGTGGTGCTGAGGAATCGAACCCAGGGCCTCATTCATGAAAGGCAAGCTCTCTACCACTAAGCCACCTTCCCAGCCCATCATGTCTTTTTAAACCAATAGTATTCAAAAAATGGAGAGTCTTTAATTCATACTTAGGCCTTGGTGTCTATGATTTTAAACCTCTCATTCCTAACATTAATGATAGGTCAGAGTGCATTTTTGGTTATAGGAAAGATAAAATATTTATCTAGGGTCAAAGGTGATTTTTATATCAGTCTTGCTTTAATAGCATTTTAAAGTAGTACCTTTCTCTCAAAATGTTGGGTATAAAAAGCAATCAAAATACTTCTAATGGTAAACAACTTAGGTGAGCTACAATGTGGAAATGATTGGTCCATAAGACCTGCAGTCTGTTTCCATCAGGAATTATGGAGGTTATTCTTTCAGTAAGACGGTGTTAAACAGAGATAGGTTCCCCAAGCAGTTCAGTGTTTAGTGAAGGGTTAAAATATGATTTCTACTATTTTGAGCTAGAAATCAAGAATTTTATACTTTAGCAATTCTTTTCACCAGGGAGGTATGCATTGATTATGAACTTTGAGTATTCATATTACAGTTCCCTATTTTCTAACTAAGATAAAATGAAATATTATGAGTGTACACAATAATTCTGCGAAATTTTCCTAGAATTTGTACACTAAGTGCTGGTATTTTAGTCATAAAATAGAATGAGGTTAATTGATACAGTGGGAGATGAACCTCAGGCTAACACTTACCATCTGTGCAATGTTGTACTAGTAATTCCAACTCTGAAGACTTCAATATCATCATCTGAGAATTAAAAATGTAAGGAGCTCCACTTTATGCAATTATTGTGAGGATTAAATTATATACCATAGGTAAAGTACTTGGAAAAACCATCAATTAGCATTTGGCACATTCTACCTGTTATTTTATCATGTGCTGAAATCTACCATTTTTACTGTGATTTTATATGTGCAATGTGATATATTGATATTCATTGCATTGATCACTTTTCTGTCACTATGAGGAAAATACCTGCAAAGAAAATTTCTGAGGAGGAAACTATTATATTGACTCATGGCTTAAAAGAACGCAGTTTAAGATCAAATGTCTCCATTGTTTTTAATCATGTTTTTATTATCTTAACTAGTTGTACACGAGAATTTCCATTCAATAAATGAGTTTTTTAAGTATAATGGATATTTATATAACTTTTCCTAAACTTCCAAACCTCACCCCACTTTAATTTTTTCTAGTTTCATAATATTTCCATTGAATATAATGTCTTCACTGTTACTCCATAACTCTTTTTATTCCTTCCATATTTTTGGTATTCATTTTTTTGGATTAAAATTCAATTTCATAAGAAATTACACCTTTTTACTATTGCTCTGAAAAATGAATGCTTTGGTTAATATTGTTGTTTAACTTGCATAAAATTCTGGCTTCCAAATACGAAACAGAACATGGGTCCTTTGTGTGTCTGGATCTGACTTCATTTACTTAACATATTTTTAGATCTATCCATTTCTTTGCAAATAATGTAACAGTCCTCATAATGGATAGGTGCAATACAATTGTGTATATATGACACACTTTCTCCAATCATCCTTCCGCCAAAGGGCATCTTGGCTGTTTCCATAACTTGGCTATGGTGAATAGTGCAGTAATGAAGATGGTTGTGAAAGTGATTTTACTTTAATCTTTTGGAAGAATTCATCACTATCTTTCTGGGAGCAATCCTCTAGCCAGGTTTCTAGAATAAGCACATCCTTCCCTTCATCTCCATCACAACGTATTGCAAGTCCTCAATAACAAACTACCCCATACAGGTCTCAATAAGCTAAAACCACACTGTGCCCACATTCTTTCAATACATTTTTAATAATTACATAAATTTAGTGAGAGCCTTCTATGTACTTTCCTAATGTGGGAATGAGAGACATAAAAACAGAGTAGAAGTAAAAAATATGCATTTTAATTAGCTATTATCATATTTAAAATCTTTTTCAGCTCTAATTCATAGCCTCACTTACTATTCTTTTTTTTTGGGGGGGGGTCCAGTCGTGGGGCCTGAACTCTGGGCCTGGTCGCTGTCCCTCAGCTCTTCAGCTCAAGGTTAGCGCTCTACCACTTGAGCCACTGCGCCACTTCCGGCTTTTTTCTTTTTGCTTAGGTGGTGCTGAGGAATCGAACCCAGGGCCTCATGCATGCAAGGCAAACGCTCTACCACTGAGCCATCTTCCCAGCCCCTATTCTTTTAATCTTTATTTGATTACTTCATCTAGCCCCTAAATTATAACAGGTGAGTTAAATACAGACAAAAAGTGTGGTTTGATTTGTACACTCATGTGCGAGGTTGCACAATATGGGCAAATAGATGGAGTGGAATTAATAGTAATTATCCATTTTGTTAAAGTAGAGATGGTTTTCCCAAACTGATTCATATTTTATTCAACAAAAAGAAACATGTAACAATTCCTTTTGTTTTCCTCCACATTAACTTTTGTTTCCATTTTATTTTGTAATGAAGGATGATTTCATATATATACTGTAGATACAAAAATATGTTAAACTATTTCTATCCGTATGTAGTGATAAATACACACATACATATATTACACAGGTTACAATGATCATTTATAACTTGTGTAACTATTCAATTTACTAAATTATTAAAAACATCGATGGCTCATGCCTGGAATCCTAGTTACTCGGGAGGCTGAGATCTGATGAACATGGTTTAAAACCATCCTGGGCAGGAAAGTCCATGAGCCTCTTATCTCCAAACAATGAACAGAAAATCAGAATTGGTTCTGTGGCTCAAAGTAATAGAGTGGTAGCCTTGAGAAGAAAAGCTGAGGGACATCACCCAAGCTCTTAGTTCAAGAACTACAATCTACCCAAAAAAATCTACTTAATTTACACCTGTGTAAGTAGAGTATTTCCATTACCCAAATGTACATCCATGCTCATTTGCAAGGTAACTCTGTTTTGTCTGAAGTACCACTAAACATTATCACTTAAGTAGAAAGCATTGGAACTTGGTTCATTCTATCTCTCTCATGGATTTTTCTCGACTCAAATACTCAAGCGTTACAATTATACCAATTATTTAAAATCATAACTTTTATCTTCAATACCCCTAATATTACAGTTTGAATTCAGTGTCTTGTGACCCCTAAATAGGTGTTCTTACCACTTTGACATGTGCCCAGCCCTAAATTATCCTGATTATTTTTCAGATAGAAACTGGCTTCCTACTTGTGTATGATCTTGGCCTCAGTCCACATTATGTTATTCTTCCTGGAATTTAGAATAATAAGTGCATGGTATTATGTACAGATCTTTCTCTCTAGTCTGGGATTTAGCCACTCTTCTCACAACAGTGCACTCCCATGTAGTAAGGATTTTCAAAAGCTTGTCATAGCTGATTTTATTTAAATCTTTGCATTTCCTGCAGGTTCTTGAGTACTGAGTTAATTTGTGTTTTCTTGTGTTGTTTTGATTCATTTGAATGTATGTATTGAGTAGTTCCTTACTTTTCCGTTTGTTTATTTCCCTCAAGTTCTTAACTAAAGTGCTGAGAAACCAATTCTTCTTTGTCAAGATAGGGTGAACATTATTTATTCCAAAGCAATTTCAGTAACATTTAAACACCTTCATGTCTATGAATGGTATACAAATGCTAAACGCTGAGAAGGGTGTTTTTACTTTCACTGTAGTCTTTGTCATACACAGATCATGAAATATATGAAGATAATATAACTACAGATGCATGCCAAGAGGAGAAAACCCTATTATTAATTGTTTGACAGAGGCTTACCTTCTAGTGAAAGAAATATATTACTTGATGCAGGATTTCACAAAATCATATTGCTAGGAGGAACCTAAACAATCATCTAATACTGTAGACGTGAGAGTGATGAACTGACTTCCTGAATAATTTACTTTTGGGTCAAATAAAAGCAGGCTTCCAAAAACACAGTAGATTTTAGAGAAACATGATGAATTTTATGTAAATAGGTCCTTAGCTGATTTTGTTAATTTGTGAACTAATACAGGGAAATAAAGTACAGAAAGGTAAAAATTAAAGAACTTCACATTGAAATACTCATTTGTGGGTGTGTGTGTTCATGCGCATGTGAGTATGCAAATGCATATGTGCATGTGCTCATGCATGCATTCATCATTCTTGAGGCTTGATAGTGCCTGGGAACTATTCCTCAGCTTCTGTGCCCAAGGATAGTGGTCTACCACTTCAGCCACTTCTGTTTTTATTTTTAGATAATAGCTTGTATTTTCATGATTGGCTTGGATTTGAACAGTGGTCATCAGATCTCAGACTCCCGAGTTGCTAGCTAAGCTTATTCAGCCACTGAGTACCTACTTATAATTCTGGCTGTCCTGTATGCTTCACTGCTCTTTTATTCATTTCCCACAACCAAAATAAGTATATACATGAACATTCAAAAACTTAGTACAATCTGTTCTTTGCTCTAATATCAGCTTTTTGTGATTATCATATGATGTGACAGAATAGTTTCTTCATTAAGCTTATGATAATTTAAAAAGTCCTAGAAAATTCTTTCTCACTTATTAAGTGCAAATGAATGGCAAATTGCCTCATTTCTTACATATTTGACTACCACTATAAATTCGACTTATGATTATCATTAATAGTAATATATTCTGATTTATTACTTTACTTTATAATAGTTTTTAAAGCTATTGCTTTTCTGCTGAAGTTGAAGTATTTAAATAGTATCATCAAAGTATATTCCTTGGGTATTTAGGGAAGTTTTTTAGAAAGTTTTAACCAATGGCTTCTAAGAATTGGTATATATATAATATATATATATATATATATATATATATAGGTTTATTTTTAATTTCAATTTAATTTTATTGTAATGGTAATGTACACAGGAGTTAAAGTTACATAAATGAGGTAATGAATACATTTCTTAGGGAAGGAACATTGTTATATCTTCCATTGATATTTTTGTACACTCAAAACAAGATCCACTGATGCTTTTGCTGTTGCTATTAATCAGTGGGTACTTTTGCTTTCTTTGTTCATGCATTTTTATTAAAAAAATTGATATACAGAGGGTTTACACTTAATTAAGTCAACTAAAGAGTACACTTCATTTTATTTTCTAAATTTCAAATTTTGGGCTTAAATGTTTTCATTTGTTTCTTTAGGATAATTCATTTTTTCAGAGTTGTAGAATTAGTTAATTTATTTTTGCATGATTTTTACACATGTAAATTATTCAGACACATATATTTTGCTTTTATAATATTTAACATGTGACTATTCAAAAATTGTTTTCTTAATTGTTTTATGGTTAATGATGTTAAATAAATTTATTTTCTTATACTTATAAACATATTTGTCCAGGTAACAAATACTTACTCTATTTTCAAAAAGCACATACTTTATTAAAAAAGGCAACATTACTTGGTCACTTTTTGGAAATATTTTTACTTGAATTAAAAAAAAAAAAAGTTTGAGCTCGGCATGTTGATTTGTGGCATCCATTTTCCAGCTATGGTGGGAAGTGTAAATAGAGTTTGTAATTCGGGAGATACTAAGAAACTCTGTGACCTTATTATAAAACTATTCAGAGTGAACTGATTAGAGATATAGCCATCGCTAGTGTTATATACAGCACCTCGCTATCATATTCTAAATCTTGAGTTAAAACACCAGTAACATCAATCTTTTTTTCAAAATAAAAGGACACATGTTTCAAAATGTTTATTATTTAAACTTATTTGCAAAGGTTCTCATTTCTTGTATTAATTTTCAATTTACTTAAGTTATTAAAATCCAAGGGTATTGTGATTATTTTATTTCTACTAAACTTTTAAATAGTATGAGCAATATTATGATTTCATATAACATATTTTTACTATTTGTTATAATTTCCTCCATTTAATATGATAAAATCTATATTCCAAAAATGTGTATGTGGTGTGTATATGTGTGTTTATATGGTTTGTGTGTGTGTGTACTTTACGTGTACTTTGTAATGTTTGAGAGGTCACACCATTGCTTAACACATGCTAGGCCAATGTTTTACCACTGAGCTATACTGCTTAGTTATAATCCAAATAGTGTTTTAAATCATGACTTTGAAACTTTCATTCCTAGTATGTTTTTTTCAAAATTATATATGATAAAATGTGATCCATATTCTATCCACGCTAGCAATTTTTATTGTTACTTAGAATATTCCCACTGCCTTTCCACTTCCAAACTCTTGTGTTTGTTATTGATAAAGGTTTTACTTTGCTTCTTTTCTCTCTTCATTTTTTTCCCTTTAGAGTTTAGCTATTCTTTCTCTTATTTCTTTGGGAATTAATTATAATATTCTTATTACAGTAGCCTTACATTGTAACAGGTATATACAATGCTCTATTTTCTATTTTATTTTTTCCCATTTTTACTGACTTTTGGTCCAAAATATTAGATGGATTAAAAAGAAACTTGACTTAGGACAATTTACTCTTCTCCTTCTCTTCTCTCAAGTCTTTCTGTTTTTTGACACACAATAGCAATGACATATAGCTCCTACATGGTCCATCATTCTTTCCCCTCTCACTCTCCTCTGTTGTACAGCTCAAGTTGTTATCATTCAAATTTATTATGCTACAGCATTATCTAAATCTTAACTTATTCTTAAATTAATTTTAGTTGTTTCAAGTATTCTCTAATGAAATTTCTTGATATATAATATCTGGGGTCTTGTGTTTTTACAAGGTCCAAATATGAGTGACTTTCAAACATCTAGATATCTCTGTAGAGTATTGGTCCACCTGTTCAATAAACTTGTATGTAAATTCAAGGAATACAGGTCAGTCAGAACAATCATGTAAAATGATGTAGCTTCAGCCTTCATACTAGCTTTGAATTTTATTACCAAGTTTGCTAGTGAAGACAAAATAGTTCTACTATAAGAGCAGATACATAGAAGAATGTAACAGATTTGTCAAAAATAAATTCTTAGTTTTATGGTCAATAAATTTTGAAAACAATCCTATAACTTTATGAAATAAAAATAAAATCTTAAATGTTGTATTGGCACTATTGTCTCTTGAGATTTAAAGAATGATCTTAGACTACTACCTCAATACTTTTTTGTTTTGTTTTGTTTTTTGTCATTCATGGGGCTTGAACTCTTGGCTTAGGCGCTGTCTGTGTGCTCTTCCGCTCAATGCGAGTGCCCTACCGCTTGAGTCACAGCACCAGATATGGTTTTCTAGTGGTTTATTGGATATAAGAGTCTCATGGACGTTCCTGCCCAGGCTGGCTTTAAACTGTGATCCTCAGATCTCAGACTCCTCAGTAGCTAAGGTTACAGATATGAGCCTCAGGCACCCGTCCTACCTCCATCCTTACACAAAAATTTAAAATAAAAAATGATTATCAAACTAAATGTGAGATGTGAAAACATATAAAATATAAATATAAAAATTCATGACTTGCATCAGTAAGGTTTCTAAAACTTTGACATGGAAAGCATTAGTGGCTAAAGAAAGGCAAGAATAAACTGGATTATATCAAGTGATAGCATTTCATAATTCAAAGGACACTATAACTGAAGTGAAAACATATCCAACAGATACAGGGAACATATGTGTTAATGCTACAATGTTAATGCTACAATGATTCTGAATCTTAAATATTTTTATATCTTCTAATTCTATATAAATTTTTCCTGAATAGGATATTTCTTTGAAGAACATATGCAAATTAATAGTCAATAGAAGGAGCATATGAAATAAGTTCCTCTTTAGTATCTAAGAAAAAAGACAAAGAAAACTCACTAGTCTGACCCTAATATAAAAAGATGACACAAAATATAGTAATGCATTTGTGGAAAAAATGATAAGCTCTACATAGGAGAATGATTTGTATAATAGTTCAATCATTTTAGCAAGCAAAATTTCAATTCTTCAAAAGGTCAAAGAGAATTGTATATGATCCAGCCATTAAACTTCTATGTATGTATTAAAGAGAAGTAAAAAACTTGTTTGGACAGGGAATGTAGTTCATTGAAAGTGCACTTGAGTAGTATGTGTGAGACCCTGGAAATAATCCCCAAAAACAAATTTGAAAAGACACACTATAGAGGATGTATGCTGGACAAATTCCTGTAAGTGAATTTCATATCTATTTTAATGTCTGTTCTAAAGTTTACAGCATTTCTATTTGAAGAAATGCAAGTTTGTGAAAATTAGGCTTGGAAAACCTATTATTGTACAATTTATTTCCAAAGCACTAAAATCTATACAATAAAAGGAGATTATATATTGCATGTGAATTTCATGGCAGCAAAAAAAGAAAACTATTGTTAAAATACTTCACACAAACTACAGAATATCTAAAAAGATGTTTTCAGTGTTGACTAAAAATTCTTTGTAAACTACAGCATTTAAAACAAAGATGTAATTTTGTGTATTTTGAGTGTTTTTGGTCTGTTTTTTTTTTTTTAGTTCATACAGAGATAACTCAATCAAAAAGTGTTTGTGATAACTGTAATATCTAGGAGTTATGCATCACTTATAAGTAATTGATAATCTTTTCCGGAAGAAACTTTTAGCAAATGACAGAAGACCCAAATCTATGCATCTGCATTCTATGAAAGTCATATGTTACTTCCTCAATTCAATTGCTTTTCTCTACTTTGCTAGGAAAAAATTATTCTCAAGGTAAGAGCCAATAGCAATGAAAAGAAACAAAATATATAATCATCTTGATTTTTTGTGAAAATAACAAATGAAATAAAACAATTCCACTTAAGCAACTCCAATATTAGTACCTATGAAGATGTTCCTGAATACCAATATCCAATGAATTTTTGGAATTTTAATTTCCACCAACATATAAAAACTAGAACAAGAAAACAAATATAGCCTTGGAGAAAACCAGCCTTGGACTAATTTTTTTAATTGTTTTGAAATTACAAAAGGATTGATACCATTAAGAAAATGATCTTTTTTGGAAATCAATTAAAAGTGTTTATTACTTATTATAACTCAAATACCAAACAAAAGTATTTTTATACAATAATTACAAATATCATTTTATTACTATAGTAAAATAGAATAAAAGACCAGTCCCAATAAATTATCATTATTCTTAATTCCTAATTATTACCTAAATATCTTAAACAAACTAAATAGTCATGTCTTTAACATAAACATAAATATTTTATACTTTTTACTTAACATTTTCCAGGGGCATGTATTCATGTTTCTAAGAAATGTTCACAGCAGTTAAAAGGTGCTTTCGTGAAATTAATGTGATATATTTTGTTGCTGTTGTTTGCAAGGACTGGCCCTTATTCCTAAGCCTTTTTATGTTCAAAGCCAGCATTCTACAACTTGAGGCACAGAGGTAATTCCTGTTTTTAGTGGTTAATTGGAGATAAGAATCTAACAACTACTTCTTTAGGGGGGGGGTCCAGTAGTGGGGCCTGGGGGCTGTCCCTCAGCTCTTCAGCTCAAGGCTAGCGCTCGACCACTTGAGACACAGAGCCACATTCAGCTTTTTTCTTTTTGCTTATGTGGTGCTGAGGAATCTTAACCAGGGCCTCATGCATGCAAGGCAAGGGCTCTACCACTAAGCCACCTTCCCAGCCCCCTAACAAGTACTTTCTGGTTTGGGCTAGTTGCGAACACAATTCTAAGATCTCATTACCCAGAACAGCTTAAATTATAGGCTTGAGTCACTGGCGCTTAGTTGGATGTATTTTTTAAATTTTAATTATGTTTTAAGATTTTTGTTTCACTATAATATACATCATTCTACACATAAATTCAGATATATGTATATATTTCTGATGACAAATAATCTCTAAAATGTATGTCTTTCTACATATAATATATATATATATATATATATATATATATATTGCTAAAGACAGACTTACTCTATAACTTTTAGTCTATTTTTTGACCTTTTTCATTTCAAAGACATACAGTCTATTGTTCCAAAAGTTTCCTAGTATAGAATAACTAATATTTCAATAGAATGTAGAACCTATTACTTTCAAGGGAATTTTAGATATACACATGATATTGCAGTAACATTTATAGTATATTAATTGAAATAATTCTGTTCACACTTAAATATTTGTGTGTACTGATGGGGAGAGAGGAAGTTAATTCATACTGGTTAGGAATTTGCAATACTCTCAAAATCTATTACATAATTTGATATAAGCATGTAGTCAATCTACCTGTTATGGTTTAGTTTTTTTTTTTTGTTTCTTTATTTGTGCAAATTTTTAATATGGATGCATGCACAGTGGTAACATTAAAAATATTTCTCTTGGGAAAACTAATGAGCTCCCAGAAAATGTCCATAAGGAGCCTTCCAATTCCAATATCACGGTTTGTCTTAAAATGCTTTAAATTCTACACACTCTAATGTGGACATAGGGTCATATTGTGGAACTTTTCTCCTCAGAGAGTTAGTACTACACTGGTGCTTAACATGGACAATGTACCTTTATACATAGACTGGGCATGTGCAAAGAAGAAGTGGTAGTTGAACAATTTTCTTAGCAGTTTTTACAGATGAAATGGAAATAGAGCAACTATGAGCTCAAAAGGAATGTGCAAAGAAGACAAGGGCACAAAGTAGAATGTGCCAAGAAATGCTGAATTATAATTTCAAATAATGTGCTCAGGTGTGAGGGTGTGTTAAAAGTACTGATTCAGACAATGTACTTGGATATCTTGGGGGGAAAACTGCTTTAACCTATTCTGGGATAATTGTACAAGTGCAAGCCCTTAACTCTGACTCTATTCAGCCACAACATCATCAACTAGGGACTATTTTCCAACTGCAAAGTGAGAAAAAAAGGGCTCATCACAGTTAGTGTTCAGGTTGAAGCAATGGCAATCACATAACTTTTCTATAATTCTTCAATTGTTTTGGAGCATTAAAATAGGAAAAAGCCAAGTAACTATTTTGCATGTACCTAAATTAAGTGGGATGTAGTCGATTGGTCTCTCTTTAACTTGAAATTTATAGATTAAATCTTTTTATTCTCTATCTTGGGACAATGATATGCTGTCAGTCATTTTCTTCTCTTCCCCTTCTTTTGCGCTTCCACTTACATAATTGTTATTTAAAGAGACATACTTAAGCTTGCATTTCTAAATTCTTCAAAATTATCTGAACTACTTTATACTTCTGGCAGCCTTCTATATTTTTCTCAAGGGAAATATTTTTGACACTACCATTTTTATCCTCTATGATATTGTATCTTCCTGCCTAATTCAGTGCAAGATATACAGGAGACTCATCCAGATATCTCAAAACTCGTACCACCATAAAATCCTATTTTACTTAGAAATCATGCTTTTAGAATGTCTGAGGAATCGGCATCTCTCATTTTTGAATGACACTAAGTGATAGTTGTATGCAGTCATGTTTTAAACCAATATGCCACTCAGTAGATGAACGAATTGACAAAATGTGGTTTATGTATGCACGGTGGAATTCTATACTTCAAATTCATACGGAACTGGAAAGACTTGGAAAAATCTTATGAAGTAAAATAAACAAGACACAAAGAAACAGATTCCATGGTTTCCTCGTTTGTAATAAGTTAGAAATGTCTAGGATAGTCCAAGCAGTTGAGCAGAATTGCTCAAAAACTATGTTTTTATGACCATATAAGATGATGATGAGCAAAATGACCTCCTGGATATGGGAATAGAATTTTCTGTTTGTAGTTGTTGTTTTTAATGTACTATGTGATTTCTTTTTTCTTTTGTGTTTTCTCTTTGGTTTATCCCCTGTTATATTTGATTTCAATATCCTGTGTATTGTAGATACATTTATCTTAATTTGGCAAGGGAAGACGCACAACGAAATGGCGAGACAAAGAACAAAGGCCAAACCAATGTAATAGCAATACTCAAAAACATTATGTTGGAAATTTACATTACAACTTATGAGTGGTATAGCGGTGAAGGAAAACTGTGTGAAAAATGAGGGAGCGGGTAAAAAGTTCAACATGTTATATATTTACTAACTTACAATAACTGCAACCCCTTCTATATAACACCTTGATAATAAAATTAAATTAAAATTGAGCTGCATAAAATATAATTTCACTGTATTGGGATAGTAAATATTATTCTGTGTGTATTACCTTTTTAAGAAATGAACATTTTGGATACTAATTTGAATTAATTACCCCTTCCTCAGAGGGTCATCATCTTGAATATTATGAAACTATACATTATTTTCAGAATATACTTGCCATTATTTTGAAACAAAAACATTATTTTAGTATTGTCTCATACTAAAACAGAAATAGTTCCATAATATGGAAACTCTTAACTTTTCAAACTGAATAATTGTTAAGAGGGCAGAGTATATGTGTTCTTCAACATTCCTATTATTACTAACTACTCATTTTCAAATTCTGATCATGCCATACTAGAGACATTCAAAACAGTACCTGTTTGCATTTTATTTAATTCTGCAATAAGTGCAGTATTCAATGTGACGTTACATATTTAAATTCAACAGAAAAAAATAGAAGGTAAAACTATGAAGTATCTATATTAATTCCTCTAGAGTAAACATTTGTTCATCAAAGTAAGCCATTATTTCTATGACCATCAATCTCAAGTTTTATGCCATAAAGTCATCCTAGCTCAACAATTTCCAACTTGTAATGTGCACCTTAAAATTCCTTAAATTCACAACAGGACAAGCATATTATTATTGTGAAAAAATACTACACTTCTCCTAATGTGATGCCCTTCGTATTGTGGAAAGAACACTACACTTAACTTTGCTGCATCATTTTCCACCCAGTGTTATTCTTGAGATCAGAACACTTGCAAATATTATTTATAGTTATATATTTTATCTATCATAGACATTCAGGGGATCTGAATGTCTGAATATTAAGATATGAAGACCCTGGTTCAAATTCCACCCAGGAAGGAAGGTTCCTTGGATTCTTACCTCCAATAAACTGCTCATGAAAAGCCTGACACAAGTGGTACTGAGGTTCAAGTGGTAGAGCAGTAGCCTTGAGCAAAAGCAGGCTCTGAGACAGTGCCCAGGTCTAGAAGGTAAGCCCTAGGACAAACCAAACAACAAAAACAAAATAAAAACAAACCCTAACCCTAACATTTTTCTCATTGTATACAGAGGTACATAATTAAGGAGATTTCTTCCTGTGTTATGTATTGGTAGAAAAAAAAAGATGTCACACAATTACTCTCTTCATAACATGTTACACCAAAGGCTCAAAAAATTGCTCTTTTGCTAAAGTCATAAATTAATAGCATCAATTTGTTGGCAACTTTATCTAGATTATTCACATTATCATGTTACTTATGAACTGTTGAAATTAACTATTAAATAAGTTCTAATTATACCTCACTTGAAAGAATATATTAGGCAAATAGAATGCCAGAATCATTTGTGAATTTGTAAATTAAATCTTCTACTTAAAAACAATTTTATAGTATCTTATAGAATATTAAATTACAAACAAAAATATTTATTTTAAATCTCAATTCTTATTTAGCCAGGTCTACAAAATCCTACATTGCCAGAACCAGCCGGCAACAAAAGGGACTCCTGATTTAGGGTGCGAGGATGGAAAAATAAAGACATAAGACAAAGGATGGGGTCGGGAGGTCTGCAGCCCAAGACTGCAGCCCCGTTTATTTTTAACTCTTCTTATTTATACTATTAGAAGTCAAGAGCTAACCTAAGGTCACCATAGTGCAGAAAAGCAAGGAAAATTTTAATAAAAACAAGGGTGCAGAAAGAAACAAGACAAGGTCAACTGATAGAAAGTAAAACAAATTCTACAGCCGTAGCAAGGCAAGCCCGGACACCTGGTGTTTTTCATGAAAGCCAATTCCTTGTACGTGCCTTCAAGTGAGCACAAGGGTCAAGATGACCTTGGAGCTTTACTGTCGGCTCCCAACATCTCCCCCGTCTTCTTTTGAAGAAGCAAACCCGCTTGTCTTAGGTTGGGTGGATCACCTTGTCTGGCTTACCCGTCTTTGGGAACTTCTTCAGAGCAAAGCTGAAGGCCCTGTCTTAGGTTGGTCAGACTGGCACCCCCTGTCTCTGGCTGCAGTTCCTCTCGGGGAGAATTCATTTATTTGTAGCTTGATCTTATCTAGCTGGCTGGCTAAACTCATAAGAGAGTTTTGTAGTGCACATATAATACAAGGAAGGCATAGAAAAACCATCAACAAAAGCATTCCCAGGCCAAGCAATGTCATTAGCAATCCTTTAACATAAGTCAGGGAAGGGATATTTCACTGAAATTGTTTAAACAGTTTTTTTTAACAGTTTTTGCCACTTCAGAGTACAGAGGTAGGGCTTGTGTAGTATTATGAGCAAGCTGATTAAGATAATGGGCAGTTTCAACATTCTGTGTTAGTGTCACAGCAGCTGCCGCTGCAGAGGCAGCTAACGAAATAAAGGCCAAAACATCAGCAACAAGTAGCCCAACAAATTGAAGAGGGCGCATTAGTTCTTTCAATTGTTTTAACACCTGAATACCAAAATCTTTATACCAAGTTTCAGAAATATTTACAGGAAGCATAACAAAAGACGGTTGTCTAACAATAAGTATGGATTCAGTTATGCTGCTATACAAGCAATTAATAAAAGAACAATTAGAAAAGGTAACATTAAAATAATTAGCTCCTACAGAGATATTAAACGGTCCATACATAATGACATGGGGTGGAGATACACAATTTATAATATTTTTAAAAGGGATGAATTGGGCCAAGTTATGTTGTTGAGTGCAGCCAGCAGCGTCCAAACACAATGTTGAGGGTGCTCATTCATCCACCCAGTCCAAGATTGTACTTATTAGTAAGATTAGCTCCAGATCTGTCCATTAATTGAGAATTACTTCCACAAATATTGGTAACAAATGGCTGCACATGCCTGCACCTTATTGGATGAGGCTCTCCTGTAGATTCTACTACTTCTGAAGAATTAATGCAATGGAGTATCCTATATGATGGAGTAGAATTTGCATAAACTAAGTGCTCACTTGGCAAAGATATCATCTATATATTGCACATTTGATTTTTGTCTGGGAATCAAATTTTATGAGTCATGGATAGCGTTATAACACAGCCTGGAATGGAGCCTTTAGAGCTGGTGGTAAAGCAAAAAGGAGTTCCAATATCTGAAGCTGAGATATCTCTCATCTTGGTGTGCTGGATGAAGGGATCAAGGGCTGTATTGAATGCTGATCTATTCACGTCAATGAGTACTTCAACCCCCTCCCAAGTTGTAGGGTGCACAATCAGGGGATCTGGCACGTAAGCCCAATGTGCATTTGTGTCATCTGAATGAGTCTCCACAATCCTAATGCAGCTTTCAGGCAACCAGCGGGTGTCATTTTCTTCCTGTAAGAAAACACAAACATGTCCTCAACCCCATGTTAAAACCGGATCAGGCCCATGCCAAGCACCTGTTAAAGGATCCTTCCACTTTACTTGAGCAAAAGCTCTTTGCTCTCTTTTTTTCCCAAAAACGCTGTGCTGCGGTAAAGTCATTACAATCTAAGTTTAAAAAATTTAGTACAAACTAAGCATGAGAAAGAATATTAACAGGAGAGAAGGGGTATAATTCCCCCCTTTTAATTTAAAAATTTGGTGTTTTAACAGCCTGTTGGCTTGTTTAACAATTTCTTGTCCTTGAGGAATATAGGGAATATCTGTAGAGTGAAAAATCTGGTAAGATTTACAAAAAGTTTGAAAAGCTTGCTTGTCCGACACATCCCGGACCATTATCAGTTTTACTATGTTTAGGAAGTCCCATAGTGGCAAAGCAGTGTAGGAAATGGGCAATACAATGTATCTTAGTCTCCCCGGCAAGAGGAGTAGCCATAATAAAATTAGAGTAGGTATATGGTAACATGGACAAAGCAAAGCCATTCAAAAGATGGAATCAGGCAGGAGTTTAGTCTACTTTTTCCACGGTGGAGGTGGTCAGGGTAATGATGTAGATTTTCTCCAGGTGACTGTCAGGCTGTAGCAGCAGCAGCAGGGTCTCTCAGTGGCTCCAAGGGACTGTCACACCTCGTGCTGGGCTGTAAATTTCTATACAGACTGGTTAAGGAGACAAGTAATATATAGGCTTGGCAGGTTGTGGCCCTACTAGTTTTCAAGACTATATAGACAATAGCCCAGGACAATTTACCAAGATGACAACTTTTTAAACTAGATAGTTCTTTTAATAAGGCTGATTTTCTAGGCAGATATAGAGGGTTCATGCCTGTACTACTATTTTCCATGTCTTTTTCTTGTGTGTGTGTGTGGGGGGGGGTGTGGGTGTGTATTTTGTCACCCTTTTTTATGACTCTGGTCCCTTGTTCTAAAAAGGGGATGATGGGCGAAGATTCATCTTCTGTAACTTCTTCAAGCTGACTCAGGGATGTTGTCCTACCTAGCCAGGAACCTATAACTTATTCTATTTTACAAATAGGTTACCAGGGTTAGATGTCATTAAGAACAATATTTTAACTTTTGACAAATGCACAGACTTTTTCTCCGCCTACAGCAGTGTAGCTTGTTTCACACTCTGGTTTGTAAAAGCATCTTTAGGAATGTGACCTCTAGTGACTCTAACAATGCCTAAGTCACCTGTGCAGGCCTTTAGACACATGTTAATAGAAATACACTCTCAGGTTTACAAATTTTTTTTTTGAGCAGATGAATTTTATGTAGCTGGTGTTAGCTCAAAAGTTACTGTCAATTAGGTCTTTTGGCACATACAGGGGTTGGGATTTAAACTATCCCCCACATTTTATAACTTTAGCTTTTCAGTACTATCATAGATTACTAACAAGTTTCTGTCCCTACAAAGTAGATAGTCATGGATATTAGGCATGCTTTCAAACTATCTTTCCATGACCTCCTGGCTCTGACCAATTTTTGAAGGGCCATGCACAAATGACTCTAGGATCTGACATTTCTGTCATCCAAGCAGTGGCTTACTGCATCTGGATGCTCCTCCGTTGCTCTTGTCCCAGGAGTTTTTTCTCTACACTGAGATAAATTCCTCATTTGTATTTCCCTTAGCTGGTCACTGGACTTGAACTTGGGGCCTGAGTGCCGTCCCTCAACTCTACAACTGAAGGCTAGCACTCTGCCACTATGAGTCCCAAAGCAACTCTGCTTGCTCTTTCAGCACTCTGCTGGCTGAGTAGAGGTGACAGTCTCACAGGGACCTTTTTCTACCCGGGCTGGCTTTGAATCAGTTTGCAGATCAATGAGTCTCATAAAAGGCCACTTTATTCCAATTAAAAGCAACAAGGTGGTCAACAGAGAAGTAGCTATTAAGCATGCTCTTACCTGAAACTTGTTAAGAGCCAAAGTTATATCTGATAAACTTATAAGAATCCTCTGTGCTTTGCTCTTGGCTTGCTGGAAACTTAAAAAACCTATAAGAGCAAATTGGAATAGCAATTAAGTAATTATTTTGGTAATCTTAATTTTTTTCACTTTGAGGCAAATGTTAAGAACAATTTTACTTTAAACTTTATATCCAAAAATCCATTCCTATTTTTTAAGCCTCCTATTAATCTCTTTTATTATTTTATATTTTAGTTTTTAGTTACATTAAAAAAATCCCTTAAAATCTTGAGGCCAAGTGTCACTTATTGTCTCTTGGCTGCTTGTTTTAAAACAGATACAAATTAAAACTTTTAAACTCAAATTTTTTTCTTAATGCAAGAATTACAATCACCATCACTCTACCAAAAAGTTAAACTTAACAGATTTATGACTTTTAAAAACATATCCCCATTATAAAACATCATACAAAGCAAGTCACATTATACAAAAACATTTTTTAACCCTCTTTTTAAGTCCAAGGGGCAGTTTTAGCAATACTAATCAGATCATCACATCACTAATTTTTACCATCATGTTTCTAGTATTTATCTGTAGAGAAAAAGGACAGAACAAAGCTGGGCCACTTGGCCCTTCCTGTGGAATTGGCACGCACCTAATCTCACTCTTTAGGGTTAGATGAACTGCGTTTGTGCCAGCTTGTCCTCTTTCATCATGTGTGGACCCCTCCCATGGCCCGTCCCACCATGTATGACCAGCTGAAATGCACTTTTACCTGTTTACCCCTTACCCCTAAAGATAGGTCTTTTGTTGGCTTTTAAGTTTTTTCCTTTTCTTATCTCTTGGTTTTTGAATGAAAATACACAGTTTTAGACAGAACAGGTAATGTCTTTGACAGTGTTAAACAAACTTTTGTATTTAAACTTTTAATATTTATCCCCAAATTTTAGCCAAAGGAACTAAATTTTAAACAGCCAATGCATTTTTGTTAAGCCAGATAACTTGAGTACAGTGAAAACAGCCTTATGCATTTTAAAATACCAGATTTTTTTTTATTTTTAAGTTGAAGTATCCTTAAAAAGTCATTTAAAACAATGTGAAAATTCTTTAAAACTTTTGGTAATGTCCAAACCTCATAACCTTTTAAATTTTAAACTTAAACTCACCCAATTGTTACAGCATGCTGATAATTTTTATCTTGAACATGTTCACAAACACATACAAAACACACACAGATCTTAAAGCGTGCAAAAATCAAAATCAGTTGTACATACACTTAAAACTGGTACCAATTCTAAAACAGAACTACACAAGACAACAACCAAAGGCTGAGTTGGGGGCTAATGAGCCCCCAGTTTATCCCTACCTCAGAAAACATAACAGAAAACACACTGAAGTAAACCAGACAGACAAGTGGCCACAAAGACAAAATCAGATCTCAGTGAATGGGGCGACATCTCACCACCATTCACAAGTGGGACTCAAACCCACTTACCAGGGGACTCAGACCCCTTCTACTCACCTCCGGAGGATTTTTCTTTTAGATTCCTGCAAACGTTGACCCAGGGGCCTTCCAAGGTGGAGGAGAATTCCCAGTCATCTTGGGGCAAGAGAAAGCAGTCCCTAGTGGCCGTCCCCTCAGACTGACTGGTTCTCCCCCATACTCAGAACCCCTGGGCCTAGGCCTGAGGCTAAGATCTTGCTGGTTTCACTTGCAGGTGGTCAGTGGCAGTTTTATCTGGCTGCGAGTTTTCCCTGCCGGCCCTTTTAAGTTATTGTTAGATCCTCCAGGTTTTTTCATCCCCCCCCCACTCCCCTACTTCTGGATCCAGAGAGGGTGGAAGAGGTGGCAGGGAAGAGTAGAAAGGGGGGTCAGTTTAAAGTGTAAGTAAAAAAGAAGGAGCTAGAGAGAAGCAGATATTGAGGGGGTGTTAGCCAGTCTACTCCAGGCTCTCAGCATCAGGATGAATCTGAGAGAAGAAACATTCCAAGAATTCCAAAATACATACATACAAATATTGAGAAAAAACACATTTACAGCATGCGCATTGCAGACTGTCAGACAGAAAGTGCCGGACTACAGACGGGCCCAAATGTCCACAATAGTGGATAGTTTACCCTGATGGGGATCCGGGGGACGTCTCCCACCGGCCCAGTTGGCTGTCTTATAGCTCTTATAGCACGTCTGCCAAGACTCTTGCCAACCCCAATACAGAACCTGCAGGCTACACAGATACTAGACAATTACAAAGCAGCAATGTTTTAACTTACAGGCCATTTGCATCATGGTGTCCCTGAATCCTTTTTTCAAAAAAAAATTTTTTTTTAAGTCTTAAAACTAATGGTTCCTTCCTCTGGGAACCAGGGGTACACTTCCTCAACAAAGTGAAAGAAACATTCTAACTGACTCTAACTTTCACTCCTTGAGCGTGAAGCATACCCTTGAGAGCCTGCACATATAACTGCGGCTGTTTCCTTGCCCCATAATTTCTTACTCCCGACTATACTATCACCCACTCTTTTTCTGGATGCGTCCTCTTACCTTAGCGGGGTCCTCTGCCTTGATACCAGGTTTTCAGGGTCCCTGTTCGGGCGCCACTTGCCTGAACCAGCCGGCAACGAAAGGGCATCCTGATTTAGGGGGCGAGGACGGAAAAATAAAGACATAAGACAAAGGATGGTGTCGGGAGGTCTGCAGCCCAAGACTGCAGCCCCGTTTATTTTTAACTCTCCTTTTTTATACTATTAGAAGTCAAGAGCTAACCTAAGGTCACCATAGTGCAGAAAAGCAAGGAAAATTTTAATAAAAACATTGGTGCAGAAAGAACAAGACAAGGTCCACTGATAGAAAGTAAAACAAATTCTACAGCCATAGCAAGGCAAGCCCGGACATCTGGTGTTTTTCATGAAAGCCAGTTCCTTATACGTGCCTTCAAGTGAGCACAAGGGTCAAGATGACCTTGGAGCTTTACTGTTGGCTCCCAACACTACATTAAATGAACTTTCCTGTTTCTCTAAGCTTAAACTTCTGTAATCCTTCATCATTTCTTTGGAATCTAACAGAATGATTATTGCTTTTTCAAATTCTTGGTTGGGAATCATGAGCTCTTTTGCATCTAGTAATGTTCTGTAATGAAGACGATATTTAAACACAACTGAGTTTAAATATATGAGTTGCAGTTCAATTGGAGACTTGACTTCTCAAAACAAAATGACAAAATTAGCCCAAACTTCCAACTGTGTGTTCCTTTCTGACTTGTTTTTTATTCCTTTCTTGGTTTGTTTTATTGAGACAAAATTATACTACCTAGTCCAGTGAAAGTATCACTATGTCATTCCATTCTCTAATTACCTGTTTAAGTCTGAGTGATAGAATTCCTGGCTTGTATCACATTGTCCTACCATAGTTTGTTGGTTTATTTAATCTAGATACAGACTAGCAATTCTGAACTTCTCCAATAATATTTTCCACTAGACTGATGGCTCAGACTGTTCATGTACTATTTTCAAAGATGTTCTAATATTTGACACAGGATATGAACATTTTCAGATGCACCTGAAGGTGTCTGTGATTCAATCCTTCCTGGATTTGATCCCTTTATTAATGATGACTTCACTTTCTTACCATTTTTGTTCCCACCTACGTAATATTCTCAAGCTTTTTGGGGAAATTTCACTTGAAGACTTTAATATTTAAAATTATCACTTGATTTTAGTCTTACTCAGGACATATTTTCTAAATTTTCTACAGAATCTGAGAGTTGTTACATATGTGTGTTTGATCATATAAGTGCCTCTGTGTGTATGTGGGTATTTGTATGTATATATGTATGCAAAAACCTCAAGCTCTTCTTCAGCAACCTTGCTCATAACTAGTATTCCATCACTTGAGCCATTCTTCTAATGCATCTTTTGGCTGGTTAATTATAGTGTCTCAAAGACTGTTTTGCCCAAGCTGGATGCAAACTGAACTTCCCAGACTCCTTTGCATTCTTAAGTTTTATTTCTCCAGGGGTATCAACTTTTGAACTACAACCATTTTTGTGAGTGTAAAATCTAAGCTGTAGCCCAGATTTTTAACTCGAGTTCATATAAAGATAAATGAACATACACATTACATATGCTGAATGTACATTGTTAGAAATGTGATCCTAATCAGGGTTCAAGTTGCTCACACCTGTAATCCTAGCTAATTAGGAGGCTGAGATCTGAGGATTGCAGTTCAAATCCAGCATGTGTAGGAAAGTTTCTGAGGCCTTTATCTTTAATTAATCACAAGAAAAGTGGAAGTGGTGTGGGGCTCAAAGGTATAGAAAAAGTTTTGAGCTGAAGAATAGAGGGACAGTGCCCAGACCTGGAGTTCAGGCCCTACTACCATCAAAAAAAAAGAAAGAGAAGAAAAAAAGAAATGTGATCTTAGCCACCATTTTATTGCTAGTATAATTCCTGCTTTCTCAACATGGACTTTTTTCCAGTTAAGTCCATGGTCTTATATTTGACTTGCTTGGAACCAGAATTATTCTTCCATTCTACTTTTTACAAATCTGCATGATTAGCTATCATGATTTAGAGCTAGTAGAAGAAAGAGACTGGTCTCATCCCTCATGTTCCACTTAGTAGTAATGCTTTCTCTATGTCACTCCCATAGATCTACATACGGGCCTTGGCTTTATTATTTCAACGTTGTCTTATTTGCAGTCTTCTATAGAGTATTGAACCATTATATTTGAATACAGAACTTCTCTTTCTCCTATAACTATTGTTTCTCCTTCTGTTAACTTATGTAAACTTGGTTAATAATGCACAACAAAAACACTGACCAAAAAATGTTTCTGAGAACCTTCTTCCCACTTAAAATTGGTCTTAATTTACAGAGCACTTAGGAAATTTGAACTTAATGTACTCCAGGATAATGTTTTTTGTCATGTTTTTTTTATTGTGAAAATGGTGGACAGAGGGGTTAGAGTTACATAAGTAAGTTAATGACTACATTATCTAAGGAGCATTGTTACCTCCTCTTTTGTCTTTCCCCTGTTATCCTTTTTCTCCCTACCTCCCCAACTCTCCCCTCCTATCCCCAAGTTGTAAAGTTCCTTTTCAACATAGTGTCTTGTTCATCTCATTGTTACAACAGGTCATACTGTATCCTTGATTCACCATTTTATTTCCTTTCCCTTCCCCACATTAGAAAAATGTATATGCATGATGCAGTTAACCGATATCAAACAGTGGAAAAGGGTTATACCAGGGAGGAAGAAAATAGAAGAGAAACAAAAAAAAATCACATAATACATGTTAGATACATTAAAAACATTAGTAAAAAAGAAAAAAAAACAAGTTTTGTCCCTATTTGGGGGCTCATTTCACTTAACATAGTCTTATATGGCCATATGAACATGGATAATGTTTTATAAGCCATGTAAATTCCATATTTTCTTGTTACGAAGTTGTCTCTGAAACACATGTTACCTCATGCCCAAAGATGTCTTTGTGCTATTTCAATGAAGCCAGAAAACATTCATTTTGCCTGGAGCAGCACCGTAGATTGTTACTGGAAGTAATTGGAAGGAACTTTTACAGGAAGTAGAAACTGAATCATGGAGAGAAATTGAACATAGAGAAATGACAAAGTTCAAGTTAATTTGTGCTGTCCTTTTACTGTACAAGAAAATAATCCAAGGCTTGAAGGAAACCCTGTCCCTGACTTTTTCGAGTGTGCTATTTACTCATAAAACTTTCTGTAAACTTCTAGTTGAGAGTAATACAAAAGGAAACAATATGCCATTTGAAGGAAAGCATAGAAAAAATGGAAATAACATTGTTGTACAATCTTGTACTGCAAAGAAATAAAGACACGGAGGTTTTAAAATGTCTTATTCATGGATATTTAACTTCTGAGATGATTCTCTTGTTGTAAAATTCAGATATCCATTCCTTTATTCTGGTCCTGAGTTCACCATATCAATAAGGATTCGAAAAAGCAAGATCCAGTGAGTATGATCAGAAAAAGGAGCCTCTTTCCAAACCAGTGCTTTAAGGACGGTCCAAAAAAATATGTGGGTTCTTTTGTTTCATGTTTGTTTGTTTAGTTTGTGCTGCATCTGGGGCTTGAACGCAGAGGCTGGACCCTGTCCCTGAACATTTGTCTTTCCTGCCCACCTGCCCCCAAAGCTAGTACACTACTGCTTGAGCCAAAAGTCTACTTCCAGATTTTTGGGGTTTAATTAGAGATAAGAATTTGATAGATTCTCCTGCCTGGGTTGGCTTTGAACTGAGATAGTAAGAAAGCTATGTGACACCAACTGTATGGACTTCTCTTTCGAACAAAGAAATATTAGATGAAGTTTATTATAAAGGTAATATTTGCCATAACTTAAATAATTCAGCAAAAGTAGGTACAGTGAATCATATTGGAAAATTTTTTCTGATTGGGAAGATTACTATTGACTTCGTAGTTACTTTTGGGGAAACTAAAATTATATTTGACTTTTTTTGTTGGTCGTAGGGCTTGAACTCTGATCCTGGGCACTGTTCCTCAGCTCTTGAGCTTAAATTATGTGCTCTACCACTTTCGATACAGCACCACTTCCTGGTTTCTGGTGGCTAATTGAAGATAAGTGTCTCATGTACTTTCCTGACCAGGCTAGCTCTGAACCACAATCCTCTGGTCTCAACCTCTTGAGTAGCTAGGATGACAGGCATAAGCTACCAGCACCCAGCTCATATTTGCATTTATGTGCACTTAATGACACTGTAGACAAATAATGAAAATTTGAATCAAATGATGACATTTAAGCTTTTCAGAAAATTTGAGGTAGCAATTAATATGTCTTCCTTTTCCATGCTGTTACATTAATGACTGATGAGCTATTGGACTTTTATTTTAGCATCCTCTGATGTCTGCGACAGTGGACTTAGTATAAATAATTGTTAGAATGGAAACATAGAAAGCCTGATATTTTTAGAAAGCAATGGAGATCAGATAGGAAAGAACAACATAGAATGACATACAATTTATCACACAGAGATTAAGAATTAGCCTAAGTGATATAGACTGCTAAAGGTAATGAGGAATAAGCTTGGTTGATAACTAGTTCTTCAATAACCAAATATGGTTCCCTAGAACAGTTTCTGCTATAAGTTATTTATTATTATTGTAAAGTCCACTCCTGGATGGCTAACAGACTCCACCCTCCCCTCAGCAAAGTCTCCACCCAATACCTGCATTACCTAGGCAACTGGGACACCTGGAAGAGGTCACATCTGCATCCGCTGAGGTCACATCTGAATTTGATGTGGCCACACCTTTCTGTGCCCATACCCTAGATAAGGCCTAGCCCAGGCCCAGACGCCCTCTCTCTGCTCTTTTCTAGCTCTTTCACAGCTCTTTCCTTCTCTTCTCTTTCCTAGTTCTCTCTTTCCCACCTCTTTCCCAGATGCTCTCTTTTCTAGCTCTTTTTTCTTTCTCAGCTCTCTCTCTTTCCCAGCTCTTACTCTTTCCCAGATCTCCCAGCTCTCTTTCCCAGGCCTTGCCCCACCACGTGGAGGACCAAGATGGCCTGGTGCCAGCCAGAACGAAGAATAAACTTACTCCTTACCTGAATACCATGTGCATGGTGCTGTTCTTACTCAGCTACCTCTTTTTTAAAAAAACGTAACAATTATCCTTTATTTCTTCCATCTGGATTTATTCCTTCACTTCTATCACAACTATTAATTAGCTGGTGCCTTTTTGGTGGCATAACTGACCAAAAAGATTTATAATTCTCACTTAGACTACCCTACACATTGTGATTAGCAGTGACCACTCAAAAGCCTGGGATCTTTGAATTTCCAGGATTAATATTCACCTGATATCTAAGCACATTCCTGACATTAATTGCCGTGACTTACTAACAAAACCTTTTATTTTTTTTTTATCAACACAGCCTTCTAATATAGGTAAAGTACATGAATTAAGAATGATTGTTAAGTCATAATTGGAAAGAGCAATTATATATTCAAATATAGGTTCTTTATTTGGCATTTACTAGGTAAATGCATTTTTTGCCAGTCCTGGGGCTTGAACTCAGGGCCAGGGAACTCTTCCTGAGATTTTTCTCTTTCTATTTTGCTTAACGCTTGCACTCTATCACTTGACGCACAGCACCACTTCTTTTTCTGTTTTTGTGGTACTGAGCAATTGAAGCCAGGGTTTCATGCATTCTAAGCAATCACTGTACCATGAAGCCACATTCCCAGAGCCCTGAATGACTTTATTAATATGGCATTACTTTTTCATTCAGTTACTATGTATTATAATTTAGGCTAGGTGGTAGAAAAGGAAGTGGAAAACAATACTAAGTCCAGTAAGGCTGACCTTCCTATAACATCCCTACAGAAGTACAGTGTTAAGACCTGCAGGACTCATAGGGATGTTACATGTTATATTATTATATAAAAAAAAACATAAAAAGTCATCCCCGACATCCATAACATTCTACTTCCACTTTCAAGTTCAAGAGTCAAAAATCGAAGCGTTTTTAATTGATTGGGTGTATTTCCTAGGAAGGAAGAAGGAGGATGTGGAAGATGATGTTGGAAAAATATGTATATTGGCTCCTAGTCCACATTTTTTGCATTTTTAAATAGTGCTATTGATGAACTCCCACATCTACTTGAATATGCTGTCTGCACGAAAAGCAGATAAATTAAGACATTTATTCTGGTGGATAGTCACATATATTAATGAAATCAAGTTCTCGAAAAAGTTACCAGTATAAATTACTGTCTATACAATGGTTTCATGTCCTAGCAGAACAAAATGTAGTATTGAAATGATTAGTCCAGCTTTCTTTGAGATTTTATGCTGCTTCAGTATTAAAATGTTCTCTAATTCCAGTAACATGGAAGCATAAAAGACATGATTTGAAGATTTCAGTAGTTTTAGGAACAAAGGTACATAATATTTTCCTTCCTGCAGAGACATGTGATGGCAACTATGACTGATTGTATTATAGTTCTCTACTTTTTCCTCTTTATCTCAAGTGTTGCATATCTTGGCATATTAGACTGTCCTGCATCAGCTTCCTGTAGGTGAGATTTACCTCTACTCTGCAATGTCAAGATTGGTCATGTGACTTACTTCGGCTTACAAAAATGAACCAGAAGTGGTCAAAGGCTATATCTAGGAGAAGATTTCTATCCCATTGTTTGTGTCTAAGAGCTAACATTTTTCCCCTTAGCTATAAAAATAGCATATTTCCAGACGGAATCTTTTTTCAACTTATATACTGGAAGAATATAGCATGTAAAATGAGGCAAAACTCAAACACAACAAGAATTAAGCGAATATTAGAATGTGATATGAATGTTAGTTTCTTACCATTCTTGTATGACTACAGCACATCAGAATTTAAGAAATACTAAACAAGTTATAAACAAGTAGATAACATTTCCTGTTTGACGCTATTACATTTTTTAAATAAATAAGCATTCTCTATGTGATCACTTGAGGGGCTAACTTTTTCTATAAATGTGTTTAATCACTGTAGAGCACTGTATCTAAGATCCACAATCATTATCAAGAACTTGTGATTGAGATGAGGAAGAACAAAATATCTAGAGGTCTTGCTTCTCTTTTCCTCTTCTCCTTTTTCTAGTGAGAATTTTCATCCTTTCTCCAAATTCTCCTTTTAATAAAGGAAGAATGACACATGTGGATATCAAGCAAAAGGCTTCAAAAACAGAATTTAATTCTTTCAGAAATAGATGAAATAAATCAGAGTGGCTCAAGGTAGAAGAAAAGCATGATTTTTCCCCCTTTTGGCTTCAACAATAGAGTCTGAACACGACTCTAAACATCTAATAAACAATTTGCCTTGGCTAATTTTTTAAAAATATATTTTTAATAAATAATAATTTTAACAATTAAAAAAATTTAAATATATAGTAATTTGTTGTTTGCTTTCAGTAGGCATAAAATAAGACTGCATTAACATTGTGTGAGTTGAAAGGTTAAATTTTATAAGAATCCAAACAAAATGAAAAATATATGATGTTAAGATAAATAGCTTTTAGGTACATTTTCAATGACATATACACAGGGACATCTTTTTTCTTCTTTTCCTCTCCACATTTCAATAAGCAGTTCATGTAATTCAAATAGCAGTGTTTCTTTCAGAAATAGATTACACATAAACAAGTTAAAAGACGAGAACCAGTATTGGTGGTGCATTCTTTAAAAATAGCAGGCACATAACTATTAACCAGAATTCCAAAATAATAACAATCAAATGCTCTTGAAATGAGAAGATTGTTAGCAGAATATACAAAAAGTGATATTGCCAGAACTGCTTCAGGAGCTGCTGTCTGACATTTAAATTTTCTAGTACATGACAATTATTAATCAGGATTAAATGCCTTCAGGAACCCAATTTTTTTTCTAGTTATATTTTATTAAAGAAATATGTTGTTCAAAATTAATGAAAGGATAGCAGGTTATAACCTGTAGAAAGAATGCTTACACACTCATTGTGGTAGGCAGTAAAGTACCTGCCCAAAATATCTATAGTCCCAAAATATCTAATCCATCAAATATTGATTTACATTTTATATATAAGGTTGTAAAATAATCACCTTTCATTACCCAAGGAACACAAATTTGAATAATTATCAGATGGGTAAAGTATACTCAAAAGTCCAAGCTGTAGTTCGAAAGGGACATCATTAGGTAAGAATCATCAGAATGATGTAAAGATGCTACATTATAAGATAAAGGAAAAGACAAGAACACAGATTCTGAAGTTTCTGGAAAGCGGAACAGGAAGTAAATGCTTTTTTCCACTAGAATCACTTGAAAAATATTTTAGATCTGTAGGGGGCTCAATTTTAATCTAGTGAGACTTATTTTAGATTTCTGTCCTTTAGAAATGTAAATGATAAATATGGATTATTCAAGCCAATTATCTTGTAGAAATATTTTACAGCAGATTTGTTGTGGTAAGTTAACGCAACTACAGCCTTTTCCTGATGCAACTACAAGGATACCACACGTCCTAGTTTCTGAGAATAAGAAAAAGTTGCCACCAGCTTTGTACACATGTATGATATACATACTACTAAGGGCCTTGCATTAATGAAGTCTTGAATTCCAAAATAATATTTAAACAAGAAGCTGCTATCTTCATTTTCATATTTGGGATCACTAAGTACCAAATTTATGTAGAAGGCTAGGGTAAGAATATAGAAATGAAATCTGTCTCCTATTATTATGAAGATAATTTATGTCATTTTGATTTACAGTTTCTAAGGTAATAAAAAAAAATAAGGTAAAACTTAAACAGTAACTCGAACTTCTCTCCTTCCTAACTTTCCAACAGAAATTACAGAATCCCGTAAAGATAAGCAATCCCAGGATGATATAGGACGTTATAGGATCACCAGATGATGAAAAAGAAGTTAACAAAAATGGGTCCCATGGAACAATGGGAAACAAAATCTACACCTACAGATTGTGATATAGCTAGAAAATAGTTTCCACTATGCTAAGTCTTTCACATTTTAGATTTGTTTACACAGCTACTTTCATCTTTTAGGAAATTACTTTATTAATACTCAAGGGTTTGCAGCGTATAACTCAGCAACAAATAATGCTTCTAAATGTAAACAAGCATGATACTAAGAGTAACCAAGGCATTGCTATAGCTGATAAAGAAGAATGATCTTGGGGAATAGTTAAACAATCTTGAACTTTTTCATACCTTTCCTCTTCTCCAACATTAGAAGTCCTAGTCTAGATATATAAAACATTAATAAAGGATTTTTATATTTTTTTATCGTTCACACTAAAACAAATACACTTTTCTTTTTTCCAAACCTGACTTTGAAAGAGTCAGACCCTCACCATTATTTTATAAACAAACATTTACTGCGATGACAGGTGTTTTCTTGACTTTGGGTATTGCTTCTATTATTTTAGCAACTACATAGAATAACAAGATAAATCCATTTTGCTTATTTTGGATTGTTCAAAGTCAAGCTGCCTTCAGTTTTCTGTTCCCTTCTTCAGTGCTGATTAAATTTTAATTATTGCTCTTTAAATGATAACAAAAACATGATACTTTAACGTATATTCTCATTGAAACCAGTAAAAACAGGAGTGTCTGCGATTGTTATATAATTGTTTTCAAATATTTTTCTTGGCTATTTTCATTATTACCTTTGTTCCTGTCTTCTAATCAGGAACACAAGGTTACACAAAAGATCTTCCTAAGTAATAGGATGTTAGACAGAGAAAAATAAATATATAATTAAAGGTTTTCATCTCTTAAGAGACTGAAAAGATTAGAAGACATTTTGTTATAACTTGTACGGTTAAGATGACTTGAATGTTTTCGTTCTTAAACTAAGTGAAATCCATGTAAAATGTTACAGTTGTTCCAAAAAATGATTATGGTTTATACTTTTATGCTTCAATGAGATGAAACCTCTTACAAGGTTGGAGGGCATATTTATTTTAGGGTAGAAGGGTTAATGTTAGGGAGATTCCTAAAACAACACTGTCTATCACGTATCAGTTAATTATACTTATGGCATATAAGTATATAAACATACAAATATGAATTGAGTGAGAAATGTGTGATTTATACAATTGATTCAATAACAACTACTATATCTAGTGAGGATTTTAAAGTTTTATTATACATATTTTAACATTTATGCCAAAATATTTGTTTATTTGTAACTGATTATTTTTAATTTTTTTCGGTCATGGAGCTTGCAATCTTGACCTGGACGATACCCGTCAGGTCTTCAGTTCAAGACTAGTGCTCTTCCACTTGATCCACAGCCAGTTTCCTGGTGGGTCTTTGGAGGTAAGGGTCTCACGGTCTTTCCTGCCTAGGCTGGCTTTGAACAATGATTCTCACCTCTCAGCCTCCTTAGTAGCTAGGGTTACAAGCATGAGCCATTGGCGCCTTGCAACATAATTATTTTTACACATTTATGAAGTATTGAGTGATAATCACATTCATTTATATATTGTTTAATGATCAAGCCACACCATATCCCTTAATTTCTGCATGTAACATTTCTTTATAGGGAGAATTCTCAAAAACTTATCTTCTGGCTGTGATGAAATATCTATTCTTAACTATAATCACTTTGCTTCTTGTAGGATAAAATTAATGTATTTACTTTTAGTGATGGAAGTCTGCTAATTAAAGTTATATAAAACATGAATTGTAAAGTGAAAGAAGTTCATAGTTCCATTACTTGTTTAAAAATAATTATGCATTTTTTTTCAATTTTATTTCTTTGGGAATGTGTAGTATTCATTGATTTAACTGTTAAAATTGATAACAGTTACATTATATCAAGTAGATTCAAACTTGTATTTGAAAATTGCACACTTAACACAAATATACTTCCACTTTCTTCTAAGACATAATTAAAATAATGGTATAGCAAAGCTTGGTGTTAGTTGTTCATGTGTAGAATCCTAGAAACTCAGGAAGCTAATTCCTGAAAAATTTAGCTCAGTATCAGTCCAAACAGACAAAAATGTGAAAACTTATCTCTAATTATCCAGCAGGAGGCAGAAGGTGTGGATGTGGCTCAAGGAATAGCCTGTCATCAGCTATGAGCAAAAAACACAAGGGAGACCATTAAACATTGAGTTCAAGCCCTAAAAATGGCATATACACACAAGACGACAACCAAAAATTAGTATGAGCATCAATAATGAAGACAAAATAGTACAAAAGATCATGAGAAATGTTGTGAAAACATCTGGAAAACAGAAATTATTAGACAGAATTTTGATTCATGAGAGGTAAAAGTCACAGTATAATTTGGACAATCTCATTGTAGTCATTTGTGTTGAAACCTGGCTATTGAGTAACATGTGAAAGAGCAGACTGGATTACCTGATATCAGACTTCGTCTGTAACTATGTATCATCCCACTCTGCAAAAATCTAAAATCGTGCTTGTTAATTTAAAAAGAACCTCATGTTAGAGACTGTTTGGTCACACAGACTGGGGTCCTTATTTTGAGGTTTCAGACCAGTCCTTTTTTTAATAACCACTCCTGTTTTACCCCTCTTCCCTGGTGCAGCTATACCTTACTAAACTGGCACCAAGCCAAGGCTTTGAACTAGACCCCCCCCCCCCGCCTTAGTCCCTCCCTTTCTCCAGCTACAACTCAGTTGACATACTATTACTCTTTTAGCATTAGTTATTTTCTTAATAATCCCCACCAGAAAACTCTTAGATTCATGTAAACCCACTATAAATAACCTAGTTAGAAAAGGGAGAAAGGCACCGGCTGAGACATTCGTCTATAGGTTTGCTCCCTAATAAATCTGTGCTACACTATCTTTGTTTTTCATGGCTTTTGAGTCTGACAAATGATTGATTTGGTTTGATGTAATCCCATTTATACAGACTTACTTTGGAAGTTTTGACCTGTACCAAGGAGCCCCCAGGTTTCCCCATAACTCTTCCTGTAATATTTTCAAGGTATCTGGACTTACATTGAGGTCTTTGATCCATTTGGAATCGATTCTCGTATAGGGGGATATATAAGGATATAACTTCAGTTGCCTGTGTACAGCCAATTCTACAAGCACATCTTTTTGAAGAGGCTGTTTTTCTTCCATCCTGTGTTTCTGGTTTCCTTATCAAAGATTATGTACCTATAGGTGTGGATTAATTTCTGGATCTTCAATTCTGTTGTATTGATGGAATTCTGTGCTTCCATTGGAAAAAATGCCATTACCCCATTCCTGAAGAAATGAAAAGACTGGGAAACAATGATATTAAGTGAAATAAGCCACATCCAATTAAGTATATGTTGCATGGCTTTCCTCATTTCTAATAACTATATATATCCATAAATCTACAAGGTAATGCAACAGATAATAAATGACATATAATTGCACTTGGATATGATTAACAGCACTCTAAACATTCACATGGCAAGAACAATGGAAGCTATTCTTAGGAGAGGATCACAATTGCTCAATAGGAATGTGCATATGACCAGATAAAGTGATGCTTATTGAAATGAACTCTAAGAATCAATCATACATGTGAAATACATATATATGCTTATAATTTTAAAAGATGTCATATAACAACCGACTTCCCTGTAAAGTCAACAGCAACATTCTAAGTTTAGAAGATAAAATTGAGGAAAGTTTTCAACATATAAACTAAAATGCATAGAGGAAAAGGGAGAGAAAAGATAAGATGGAAAATAGAATAGATAACTACTGAATAATTCAGAAACAATTTCCAAAACTATATAAGAAAGCTGGGGTACAGCTCAGTTGTAGAACTAGACTAATATATACAAAGCCATGGGTTCAATCTCCAAGAAGTCCTAATAATAAGTTAATAAATAATAGTAATACAATAATTATTTGATAAACGCTTTCATATTAGAGAGGCCTGAATCCTCAAACAGTAAACAAAATATTCTCAATTCTTGTACCAATGACATGAAACTACAAGAATGAAGAGCAAATAGTTTCCTTTTCTGTCCTTTCCTTTTTATGTTTTCATTTTTTTTCCTTTGATAATACTGGTGCTTGAAGTTGCTAAAGCTCTAACCACTTTATATTATTTTTCAGGCCAAGCATCCCTTGTGCAATGATGTCATACCTATGGCTTCCACAAACGTGAGTAACAGGGAAATTACACTATATCTAGCTTACTTTGGTTTGGTAATTTCTCACTTTTTTGAAAAATTGGCCCTGATATCAATTTTCTAAGTCTCTGCTGTCTAATTAGCAAGGTATATTTCTTTTTTTTTTTTTTTTTTTAATTTAATTTTATTTTATTTGAGAACATACTGTACAGAGGGGTTACAATTACATGGGCAGGATAATGCATACATTTCTTACCAAGCATTGCAGCCTCCTCCTTTGTTTACCCTTCACCTCCCTTCCCAGCCTCCCCCCTCCCTCCCAACCAATCATACCCCCCCTCCCCCCCCACCAACATTGTAAAGCTGGTTTTGACATGACATTTTGTACTTCTCATTGTTGCAACAGGTCCACCTGAATCCTTAAACGACTTGTTTGTCCCCATCTCCTCCACATGTTATACTGACATCAAATATAGTGAAAGCAGGGGTTACACTGTGGGAGAGGGACATACAAAGCAACAAAGAAATAATCTTATAAATGCGTTAGAAACACATGCATGAAAGAAACAAAAACATTAAAATACATATTTGAGGTTTTGTTTTCCTAACATCACATTATCTGACTTTTTCCGCTTGACTCATACCTATACTAGATATTGCAAATAAGGGAAACCATGGGACCTATGTTTCTTTGGGCCTGGCTTACTTCACTTAATATAATTTTTTCCAAGCCTTTCCATTTCCTAACAAATGGGGCAATGTCATTCTTTCTGATGGAGGCATAGAATTCCATTGTGTATATATACCACATCTTCTTGATCCATTCATCTACTGAGGGGCATCTGGGTTGGTTCCATGTCTTAGCTATGGTAAATAATGCTGCAATAAACATAGTAGTGCTGGTAGCTTTAGTGTGGCCTTGTTTGTGGTCATTTGGGTAAATGCCCAAAAGTGGGATTGCTGGGTCATTGGGGAGCTCTATGTGGAGTCTTTTGAGGAACCTCCATACTGCTTTCCAAAGTGGTTGAACAAGTTTACATTCCCACCAACAATGAAGTAAGGTTCCTTTCTGTCCACATCCCCTCCAGCATCTGTTGTTGTTAGAGTTCTTGATTTTTGCTGTTCTAACTGGAGTGAGGTGATATCTCAATGTTGTTTTGATTTGCATTTCTTTTATGGCTAGGGATGTTGAACATTTCTTCATGTGTCTATTGGCCATCCTTCTTTCTTCTTCAGAGAAGCTTCTCTTTAAGTCTTTCGCCCACTTACTTATTGGGCAGTTGTTTCTTTGAGGATTTGTTGTTGGGTGGTTTAATTTTTTGAGTTCCAAGTATATTTTAGATATGAGACCCTTGTCCGTTGTATGGCTAGTAAAGATCTTCTCCCAGTCCGTGGGCTTTCTATTGATCTTGCTAGCTATGTCATTTGCCCTGCAGAAGCTCTGCAACCTTATACAATCCCATTTGTCCAGCCTTTCTTTGATTTGTTGTGTTTCCGGGTCTCTATTCAGAAAATTTCGGCCTGAGCCAAGGAGACCCAGGGTTTCTCCTATTCCATCCTGTAATGTTTTCAGAGTGTCTGCTTTGAGTTCAAGGTCTTTGATCCATTTGGAGTTGATTCTGGTGCAGGGTGATATATAAGGATCTAGCTTTAGTTTTCTACATGTAGTTAACCAGTTTTGCCAGCACCATTTACTGAAGAGGCTGTCTGTCTTCCATTCTATTGTTTTAGCTCCCTTATCGAAGATTAGATGGCTATAGGTCTGTAGGTTCATTTCTGGGTTTTCAATTCTATTCCATTGGTCCTGAGGTCTGTTCTTATGCCAATACCAAGCTGTTTTGATTACTATGGCTTTATAGTAAAGTTTGAAATTTGGTATTCATATTCCTCCAGCAGTGTTCTTTCCGTTGAGGAGCGTTTTTGCTATTCGGGGTCTTTTATTGTTCCATATGAATTTTTGGATTGCCTCTTCTATTTCCTTGAAGAATGAGGGTGGAATTTTGAGAGGTATTGCATTGAATTTGTAGATAGCCTTGGGAAGTATTGCCATTTTCACGATGTTAATCTTTCCAATCCAGGAGCATGGGAGGTTTTGTCATTTTTTAAGTTCTGTGTTGATTTCCTTTTTCAAGATTTTAAAGTTTTCATCATAGAGGTCCTTCACTTCTGTAGTTAATTCCTAGGTATTTTATTTTTTGTGGGGCTATTACAAATGGAGTTGCTTTCCTAATTTCAGCCACACTTTTCTCATTGTTGGCATACAGAAAAGCCATTGATTTTTGGGGGTTAATTTTATAACCTGCTACTTTGCCAAAGTTTTGAATCAGCTTGAGTAATTTGGGAGTGGAGTCTATGGGATTCTTTAAATACAAGATCATGTCATCTGCAAAGAGGGAGAGTTTTATTTCTTCTTTCCCTATTTGGATCCCCTTTATGTCTGCATCTTGTCTTATTGCTGTAGCTAGGCATTCTAATACTAGATTGAAGAGAAGTGGAGAGAGTGGGCATCCTTGTCTTGTTCCTGAGTTAAGAGGAAATGGCTTTAGTTTTTCACCATTGAGTATAATGCTGGCTGTAGGTTTGTCATATACAGCCTTTATTGTATTGAGGAATGTTCCATGGATTCCTAATTTTTCCAAAACCTTCATCATAAAGGGGTGTTGGATCTTGTCGAATGCTTTTTCTGCATCTATTGAGATAACCATGTGGTTCTTATTCTTGCTCCTGTTGATGTGATGAATAATATTAATTGATTTGCGTATATTGAACCAGCTTTGCATCCCTGAAATGAATCCTGTTTGATCATGGTGTATGATTTTTTGGATGAATTGTTGAAGTCGATTGGCCAAAATTTTGTTGAGAAGTTTCGCATCAATGTTCATCAAAGAAATGGGTCTATAGTTCTCTTTCTTTGATGAGTCCCTGCCTGGTTTTGGGATGAGGGTTATGATGGCTTCATAGAATGTGTTCGGTAGTGAGCTTTCTCTTTCAATTTCATTGAAGAGTTGGAGGAGAATTGGTGTGAGCTCTGCTTTGAAGGCCTTGTAAAATTCCGCTGTAAAACCATCTGGTCCTGGACTTTTCTTAGCTGGGAGGTCTCTTATTGCTGTTTCTATTTCAATGCTTGATATGGGCCTGTTAAGATAGTTTACCTCATCTTGGTTTAGTTTTGGCATGTCAATATTTGCTAGGAAGAGGTCCATTTCTGTCAAGTTCTCAAACTTATTAGCATAAAGTTTTGAGAAGTATTCCCTTATAATGTTCTGAATCTTGCTTGTTTCCGTGGTGATGTTTCCATTCTCATCTCTGAGTTTATTAATTTGGGTGTGTTCTCTTCTTTTTCTGATAAGATTTGCTAAGGGTCTGTCAATTTTGTTAAGTTTTTCGAAGAACCAACTCTTTGTTTTGTTGATTCTTTCTATAGTTTTTTTGGATTCTAATTCATTTAATTCTGATTTAATTTTGATTATTTCTTTCCGTCTACTGGATTGGGGTTTATCTTGCTGCTCTTTTTCAAGGAGGTTTAGATGTGTCATTAAATTGTTAGTTTCAGATCTCTCCAATTTGTTGATGTAGGAGCTCACAGCTATAAACTTGCCTCTGAGTACTGCCTTTGCTGTGTCCCAGAGGAGCTGGTATTTTGTGTGTTCATTTTTGTTGAATAGCATGAACATTTGAATTTCCTTTCTAATCTCTTCCATGACCCACTCATGATTCAGCAGTGTGTTGTTCAGCCTCCATGTGATACGGGACTTTCTTTGGTGGCTTTTGATGTTGAGTTCTAACTTTATTCCCTTGTGGTCAGAGAGAATGCAAGGTATAACTTCAATGTTTCTGAATTTAGACAAGTTTGCTTTGTGGCCTAAAATGTGGTCTATTTTAGAAAACGTTCCATGTGCTGCTGAGAAAAACGTGTATTCTGATGCTGCTGCGTGAAATGTTCGGTAAATGTCTGTTAAGTCTAGTTGATCTATGCAGCTGTTTAGATCTGCGGTTTCTCTGTTGAGTTTTTGCCGAGTTGATCTATCTAGTGGGGAAAGTGGTGTGTTAAAATCCCCAACGATTAATGTCTTTGGATCTATATGGGATTTGAGGGAAAGTAGTGTTTCTTTGATAAATTTGGGTGCTCCATTGTTTGGCGAATAGATATTTAGAATTGTAATATCCTCCTGAAGGAGAGATCCTTTTATTAGTATGTAGCGACCTTCTTTATCTCTTTTCATGAATTTTAATTTGAAGTCTATTTTATCTGATATTAGGATTGCAACTCCCGCCTGTTTATGCGGTCCGTTTGCTTGGTAGATTTTGTTCCAGCCTTTAACATTGAAAATGTGTTTGTTTTTATGGGCAAGATGTGACTCCTGCAGGCAGCAGATAGAAGGGTCTTGTTTTTTAATCCAACTAGACAGTCTATGTCGCTTAATTGGAGAGTTCAGTCCGTTAACATTAAGAGATAGGACTGAGAGGTATTTGGGAGTTCCTGCCATGTTATCTACCTTCTTGGGGGCTGCGAAAACTGGGTTCTTCCTATGGTTCTTGGATTCTCAGTTTGGGTGCAGTTTCTTGGCCTTTTTGGGGTCTTGTTGGATTTCTATGTGTAGGACATCTTTAAGAATCTTTTGTAGGGCTGGTTTGGTGGAGATGTATTGTTTCAATTTTTCTTTGCTATGGAAGGTTTTTATTTGGCCTTCAGTTATGAAGGAGAGTTTAGCTGGGTACAGTATTCTTGGTTGATAGTTGTTTGTTTTTAGGGCATGGCATACATCATTCCAGGCTCTTCTTGCTTTGATTGTCTCTGCTGAGAAATCTGAGGTGATTCTAATTGGTTTCCCTTTATAAGTGATTACCCTTTTTTCCCTGACAGCTTTAAGGATCTTTTCCTTGTTCTGAGTTGATCCTGTGTGGATTATAATGTGACGGTGGGATGTCCTATTCTGGTCTGGTCTATTTGGGGTTCTAAAGGCTTCTTGTATCTGGACAGGCCTATCTTTTTGCATGTTTGGGAAGTTCTCTGCTAGGATCCTGTTAAACAGATTTCCTAGACCATTAACTTCTGTTTCTAGGTGTTCCTCTACACCCATTATCCTTAGATTAGGCCTTCTGATGGTGTTTTCCAGGTGTTGGATAGATCTATCATATTTCTTGGACTTGTCTTTTATGGTTGTATGTACTTTCTCTATAATATCTAGGCTGTCTTCAATCCCTGAGATTCGATCTTCTGCATGGTCTAACCTGCTGTCAAGACTCTCTACTTTGTTTTTTATCTCTTTTCCTTCTAGTTGGTCAGCTTTGATGGCTTCAAGTTCTGTTGAAGCTCTGTTTTACGTCTTGTATGAATTTCTTTACTTCCTTAATTTGGTGTTCAGTGTTTGTCCTCAAATCACTTAGTTGATTGGTTATGGTTTCTTTGGGCTCCCATTCCTTCTGTTGGGTTCCATTCAGCATTCCCTTTGTGGTCTCCCTGACTTCCTTCAGCTCTTTGTTAATGGATTCCATGAATGCCTTTAGTGATCTTTGTGTGTTCTCTACCTGGTCTCTCAATTCCTGTATTACTCTTTGATTAGCTTCCTCCCGTTCGTGGGATTCCTGCAGATCTCTTTGAGTGTTCTCAGCCTGCTCACGCCATTCCTCCCTTTCTCTTTGAGTATTCTCAAGTTGTTCACGCAAATCCTGTATCAGTTTTTGAGTAGCTTCCTCACGCTTATGATATTCCTGTATAAACTTCTGGGATGCTTCCTCTCTCTCCCTATCACGCTCATACAGAGTCCTTTGTACGTTGTCAAACTTTTCATTTATCATGTTTGCCACCAGTGTTTGTAGAGCTGTTTGGGAACTCTCCTCTGGATTATTCATTATCTGTTCTAACCCCTGATTATCAGGATTGGGAATTGAGATACCCGAATTTGCCATTTTTCTTGTGTTTTTCCGGCTTACTCTGCCCATTTGAGATGAAGATAGCACCAGTTTTGTGCTAGAACACTATCTTAAGGCAACCATCAACCAAAGTTTGCATTTGTACAGTCAATAGTCTACAGATACAATCTAGTTCAACAGATACATCTATTGACATCAAACAACTATATGTTAAAGGACTTCGAACCGCAGAGAAGAATTTGGAAAGCCAGAAATTATTAGGGTTAGGAAGAGATGTGGGTAAAAAATAGGAATAGATTGGTGTGGGGAGGCACAGGGAGAGTTAACTATGTCCTAATCACAATGCAGGAAATAGGTTGGGTAGGATGTAAGTAGAGAGAGAGAGAAAAAGAAGAAAGGGAAAGGGGAATGAAAAGAGACCAGAAAAAAAATAGAAACGTAAAAATTAATGTTATTTTAGAGATTAAAAGACCATCTATTTATAGAGGAATATGAATATGTTGAGAGAAAGGGAGGGACATAGAGGAGATGAGAAAAACATTAAAAAAATGCTTAAAATATTGTATAGGTATAAAGTACTGCTAATAGTGAATTTAAGTCTCAGAGGTTTTGAATTGAGTAATAAGTTTGTGGATTAAGTGTGTACACAATGGGGGATAGGGTCTACTGGTTAACTACGGGTTTATCTGAGGATGTGCAGGACGAGAGTTAAGTCACATAAAGATGAACAAAGAGGAAAAGATGGAAAGGATAGGAAAGTGAGAAGAAAAGATCAGAAGTTCAGTAGAGCTAGAAAAAAAACCAAAAAGATAATTAAGAATGAAAGAAAAAGAGAAAGAAGACAAGAAAAGAAAAGAAAACACACATTCACGTATTCCTAAAATAAAAATTATAAGAGGAGAAGAAAAAAAAAAAAGTTAATGGAAAACAATTATTTTTTCAGAAGAGGCAAAAATTAAAGATTAATAAAAGTTTTAGAAAAGCAAAAAAAATTTTTTATATATATATAACGTAACATAAAATGAAAAAAAACAAAACAAGAAAAAGAAAAAAAGAAAAGAAGAAGAAGAAGAAAAAAGTTCTTTGATTTTTTTTTTGGGGGATGGGTGGGAAGAGTCCTGTATCTCCCTTTTGTCTGTAACCAGAGTCTGGTTGGAGTCTCTGGTCAGCTTGAGGTCCTGTGGCTTGATTGGTTTCTTAAGTCAGTTTGTTGGAACAGGCAGAAAAATGCTCTGCTTTACCCAAGATTTTGAGATCCCCCTCCCAGGTTAGTTTACTGGGAGGGTGATCTGCTTTGAGAATCACAAAAGAGGGGGATGCAGTGGTGAGGCTAGGTTCTGGGTAGAGTTGAGGCCTTTCAACGAACAGTAGCTTTTCCCTGGGGCTATTTTGTGAAAAAAAACTCACAGCACCCAGCCTGGAGCCATTCTCAGGGTTTCTGTTTTTCAATTGATTGTGGTGGCTGCTAGAGGGAGGGGCAGCCTCTGGCTCTGGCCACCCAGCGAGGAGAGCCACTCCAATGGCTGGTGCCTGAGCTGGGCGACCCCTCCCTGGATGGAACTGAGTCTGTGAGGTCACCTCGCCGCCAAGTTCCTGTGACCTGCCAAATGACTAGCTCTATTCCAAGGCCTGAGCTGGAGCTAGCCGCTCCTCCGAGCTTTGTCGGTATCCAAGATGGAGATCACCGGTGCTGGGGGGGGGAGGGGTGGCCTTCCCTCTTCTGCTCCCAGAGGAGTGAGGAAGAGGGGCTTCTACTCACGCGGAGTCATGGATCTCGGGTCGTCTCTGGTCTGCAAAGTGCAGGATGAAGTTGTCCGCTCCTTGTCGGTTCTTGCTGGTGTTGAGTAGAATCCGCTCCACCGCTGTGTCTGGCTCCTTCGTCCCGGACTGCGTCTCAGGTATGCCTCCGCGGCGGTGGTCGCCGCTGCGACCCTGCCGCCGCAGCGGCAGCTGCTCAGATGTGTCTGCTTGGCTTCCCCTCTCTTGGCTAACTCTCTGTCCTGTGATGGCACACTTGGTGTGATTCTCTGGCTTGGGACTGTTCACTGGAACTCTGAAACTGTTTTCTATGCAAGAGCTTGTTCAGATTCCAGCTTCTCCTCCGCCATCTTCCCGGAACTCCTAGCAAGGTATATTTCATCTCAAGCTTGGACCCAGACTAGTTCCCAATGTAAACATTCAATATTGACTTCTGTTTTCTTGATATCATTAAATTCTATTGAGATTAGTATGGATCTTTATGATGTTATAAGAACACAGAGATATCCCTTGAATACTTTTCCCAGTTTCTTTAAATATTTATTGTAAGACATCACAAGTAGACATTAATATTTCACAAGTATCTTAAGCAGCATTCAGTTGTTTCAATTATTTTGTTCACATATTAAGTCCAATATAATGTTATCAACTCTATATGAATATACTATATTACAGATATGTTTCTTTACCAAAAATGAGTCTGTCTCATGCTATTCTTTTATAATTAAACCTACTTCTTCTCTTTGTCCCATCCCAAACCTGTTTCATCCTGGTAACACATTTTTTTCTCTGACTTCTAGATCATGCAATAAATAAGTTTTTAAGATTGCATTCAAATATATGATAGATTATTCCCAATTATTGTATGCCTTAATATTGTATTGCATTCACTCGATTTGCCTTTTGGTTCTGTTATTAGAGAATGTAGTACAATTCTTTTCCCATTCACCTGAAGAAAGCCTGAATTGATTTCCATTTTTTTAGAGGAAATAATGCTGCTATAATCCTCTGTATTTTGGCTTTGGGGTGAATGTTACATTTTATTTCTGTGAGACAAAACCTGAAAAGCTCAATTCCTGTGTTATGCTATGGGTTACATATGTCATATTCTAGGAACCTGTCACAATGTTTTCAGAAGTGGTTTCCCATTTGACATTCCTGCCATGATCCATAGTTTCTCTGTTTCTTTTTTTTTTTTAATTTAATTTAATTTTATTTGTGAACATATTGTACAGAGGAGTTACAGTTACATGGGCAGGATAATGCGTACATTTCTTACCAAGCATTGCAGCCTCCTCCTTTGTTTACCCTTCACATCCCTTCCCAGCCTCCCCCCTCCCCCCCTAATCCCAATCCTTCTCCTTCCCCCCCCGACCCCCCCCCCACTAACGTTGTAAATCTCGTTTTGGACATGACAACTTGTACTTCTCATTGTTGCAACAGGTCCTGATACCATTTAGTATGGTCATTATTGTATTACATAAAGTAATTCTCATCCATATTTTATGATGTCATTTTAATTTTAATGTGCATTTATTTGATGACTAATGATGATTTTCTTGTGCTTATTTTTCACAAGATGTACTTTGCTGGTTTCAAATTGTTTTTAACATTAGGTTTTGAGAGTTCTATGTAGAGTCTCAATTTGAGGTATTCTTCAGGTATAGGATTTGCAAATATTTATCCTTGACTCTGGGTACCCTTCATCATCATCATCATTACCACCATCATCATCATCACTATTAGTATTACTACTATTACTTTTGTACATGTATGTATGGTCCTGGGGTTTGAACTCAGGGTCCCTGAGAACTGTTGCATTTTGTTAACAATTTACCCTTTGAGTCATGCCTCACTACTGATTTTTGTAAATTAATCAGAGATACGATTCTCAGGGACTTTATTTTATGGGCTGGCTTCGAATAGCAGTACTCAAATCACAGCTTCCCAAGTAGCTAGGATGAGATACAAGAGCCCTCTTCTCCCAATTTGTATTCACTACTTGTATATGAGCTTTCACAGACCAAATTTTATTTTACACTTTTATTGAGTTCTACTATATCAAGTTTCCTTTCCTATAAGTTTAATGCCTAAGTTAAGAATATTTCATCTCCAAAATTGTCAAGACATCTTTCTTTGCTTTACATTTACATCACTCTTTTTGTTTTATATGCCATGTTTTAATCCTGATGGAAGTTAATATTTGAATAAATTGTTATATTTAAGTCAATGTTTACTTTTTAATTCTCCCCAATACTGGCTAACCTATCACTTCTTATTAAAGAGAATATAATTCCACAAATATTTTGTTTTACTCCTTATTAAATATTCCTTGACAATAATTATGTGGATCCAATCTGGTGCCTTATAGACCCATTGAGCTGTGTAATCTTTCTTTTACAAACCTAACAATTTTACACTAACAGCTTTAATATTGGACAGAGAAATATATTTAAGTTTATATTCCTTTGTCAATGAGTCAAAGAGTACTAGTCAGGTGTTTTTAGAAATTGCCAAAACTTATAAATATTAATGCCAATGAAAAACTTTAACCTTCCTGAATAAGTTATCAAAAACTGTCTGTTATAATATACCAACAACCAAAGAAAATGAAAAGGTCATATCGTGCCTAGACATTGCATACATAGAGATTAATGGAAATAGAAACATCATTAAGATAGCCCTGCACAACCACTATGTAGAAATTGGAATCCTTATACATTGGTGCTTGGCACTTAAAGTGATATAGTCAGTTTGTTAAACATACTGGCAATCTTTAAGATATTATACATAGAGTTGCCTCTATGATCCAGCATTTTCAATCATAATTTTATATACAAAATATATTTCAACTTATGTCAAATGAGACACATGTAAAAGAATAGATATTTCAAAACTTTTTTTATAATAGAATATATTAAATTGTTGAAATGCTCATTGAGGATGTAATACAATTATACACATGCATGCAAAACAACATGAAATAAATTTACATGGACTTACTCACTTGGGAAACACTAATATTGCATGTGAAAAATGGATAAAGCAGACTATATTTTCTTTTTTTTTTGGTGGGGGGATCCCGTAGTGGGGCATGAATTCTGGGCCTGGGCGCTCTCCCTCAGCCCTTCAGCTCAAGGCTAGTGCTCTATCACTTGAGCCACAGCTCAACTTGCGGCTTATTTCTTTTTGCTTATGTGGTGCTGAGGAATCGAACCCAGGGCCTCCTGCATGCAATGCAAGCGCTGTACCACTGAGCCATCTTCGCAGCCCTATTCTACATTTTCTTCTTAAAATGAGATGTACAATTCGTTATGTCGAAAACAAACTTTACAACTTTAGTGCAGGGGAGCAGGGAGGATTGAGTGGGGGGGTCTGGGGGAGGATGGGAAGGGATGGAAAGGGGAAACAAAGGAGGAGGCTACAATGCTTGATAAGAAATGTACTAATTATATGAGCTTTTTTAAATTGGCACAGTGACATAGCCTCTGAGTGACTGTATGACATTGAGAGCCAGTAAATATTCTACAAAATTATGTAAATTGAGGGATGAAATAGGATTGAGAGGGATGAGGGATAATGAACCTCAAGTTGCATTGTATTAGCCATGAAATGTGTCTTAGTGATAGACTGTTTGCCTTGCAAATATGAAGCCCTGAGTTTGATTCCTCAGTACTACATAAACAAAAAAAGCTGGAATTGGCACTATGACACAATTCGTAGAGTGCTAGTATGAGGAAAAGAATCTCAAGGTCATTGTCAAGGCCTTGAGTTCAAGCCCCAGGACTAGCCAAAAAATAAAAGATGCATTGTTTTAAGCCAGGCATTAATGGCTCACTCTTGTTTTCCTAGATACTCAGGAGGCTGATGATTGAGCTTTGAAGCCAACCCTGGCAGGAAAGTCTGTGAGATTCTTATCTCCAATTAAATCTCAGAAAAATCTGAAATTGTTGCTGTGCCTCAAATGATAAAGTTCTACTGTTCATCCAAAGGAGCTCAGGGACAGCGCTCAGACCCAGAGTTCAAACCTCAGGAGAAAAAAGAAAAAAAAACTCACTAAACACTATTCATAAACTGCTTTGTCAAACTACAATTCCCATTCAACTATTTAAAGTTAATTAAAAATATGATAAGAATAAAATATGAATCATTTTGGGAGCAAGACATAGATAGAATTGAAAGATTGTTTACAGGGAACAAAGTAAACTTTATATCAGGAAGTTTGAGTTGAAATTTGTTCTTCAGTCTTCTTACATCATTTATGAAAGTGACAGTACTGCCAGTTATGGGTCAATTTCCTTGAGGAGCAGATTGTATTCTGCTTTCTTTTCATAGGAAACCATACAGGTAATTTTTTTGCCTTTTTTAAAAAAAATTGGGAAAGTACATTACATAGGGGTTACAATTACATGGGCAAGGTAATAAGTACATTTCTTATCAAACATTTTTACCTACTCCATTGTTTCCCCTTCCCAACACTTCCCATCTTCCCCTCATCCCCCCCCCAGCCAAAGTTGTACATTGTATTTTTGAAATAAAATCTTGTACATCTCGTTGAAATGTGTCCACCTGTATCCCTATTTAAACAATCTCTTTTTTTCCTCACCTCCACAAATTATACCAACATCAAATACAGTGAAAGCAGGGGGTATACAGGGGGCAATGGACATACAAAGCAATAAAGAAATCATCTTATAGGTATGTTAGGAACAATCGCAAGAAAGAAAACAAATTGAATCCTTATTTGGTCTCAGACATAAATTTGTTACTGCAAATAAGGGAAACCATGGGAGCTACATTTCTTTAGGCCTGGCTTACTTCACTTAATTTATTTTTTTCCAAGTCTTTCCACTTCTTAAAAAATGGGGCAATTTCATTCTTTCTCATGGAGGCATAGAATTCCATTTTGTATATATGCCACATTTTCTTGATCCATTCATCTACCGAGGGGCATCTGGGTTGGTTCTATATATTACCTTTGGTAAATAAATCTGCAATAAACATGGTTGTGCTTATAGCTTTGTTTGTGAACATTTGGGTAAATGCCCAAAAGTGGGATTGTTGGGTCATCGGGGAGCTCTATGTGGAGTCTTTTGAGGAACCTCCATACTACTTTCCAAAGTGGTTGAACCAGTTTACACTCCCACCAACAATGCAGTATGGTTCCCATCTCTCCACATCCCCTGAAGCACCTGTTCTTTAAATTAGAGTTCTTGATTATAGCCATTCTAACTGGGTGAGGTGGTATCTAAATGTTGTGTTGGTTTGCATTTCTTTTATGGCTAGGGCGGTTGAGTATTTCTTCATGTGTCTATTGGCAATCCTTTCCTCTTCAGAGAAGTTTCTCTTTAAGACTTTACCTCGATTTGTTTTTGTCCTTCCCCTTCACAAATTATACCAACATCAAATACAGTGAAAGCAGGGGTTGTACTGTGGGGGAGAGGCATTAATGGTTATGTCGAAAAATGAACTTTACAACTTTGGTGGGGGTGGGGGGTAAAGATCGGATTGGGGGAGGTAGGGGGATTATGGTAATGGATGGGAAGGGGAAAAAAAGAGGAGGCAACAGTGCTTGATAAGAAATGTACCATTATCTTGCCCATGTAATTGTAACTCCTCTGTATGGTATTCTCACAATTAAAAAAATAAAGTAAATAATAACAAAAAAATGTACTCATTACCTTGTTCATGTAACTGTAACCCCTCTGTACAGTATTTTTACAATAAAAAACTTAATTTTAAAAAAAGAAAAGAAGATTTTCGCTCACTTATTTATTGGGCAGTTATTTCTTTGAAGATTTGTTGTTGGGGGATTCAATTTTTTGAGTTCCCGGGATATTTTAGATATGAGACCCTTGTCCATTGTATGGCTAGTGAAGTATTTCTCCCAATCCATGAGCTTTCAATTGATCTTGCTAGCTATGTCCTTTGCCAATGCAGAAGTTCTGCAATTTCATGCAATCCCATTTGTCCAACATTTATTTGAATTGTTGTGTTTCTGGGTATCTATTAAGAAAATTTGGGCTTGTGCCAAGGAGACCTAGAGTAGCTCTTATTCTGTCCTGTAATGTTTTCAGAGTGTCTGCTTTGACCCCCAGGTCTTTGATCCATTTGTAGTTGATTCTGCTGCAGGGTGATATATAAGGATCTAGCTGTAGTTTTCTACAAGTAGTTAACCATTTTTTTTCAGCACCATTTACTGAAGAGGCTGTCTTTCTTAAATTCTAGTTTTTTAGCTCCCTTATCGAGGATTAAATGGCTATAGGTCTATGAGTTCATTTCTGAGTTTTCAATTCTATTCCATTGGTCCTGAAGTCTGTTCTTGTGTCAGTACCAAGCTGTTTTGATACCTATGGCTTTGTAGTAGTGTTTGAAATTTGGTATTGATATTCCTCCAGCAGTGATCTTTCTGTTGAGGATTGTTTTAGCTATTCGGGGTCTTTTATTGTTCCATATGAATTTTTGGTTTGCCTTTTCTATTTCGTTGAAGAATGAAGTTGGAATATTGACAGTTATCGCATTGAACTTGTAGATAGCCTTGGCAGGTAGTGCCATTTTCACGATGTTGATCCTTCCAATCCAGGAGCATGGGAGGTTTTTCCACTTCCTAAGTTCTGTTTTGATTTCCTTTTTCAGGTTTTTAAATTTTTCATCACAAAGGTCCTTCACTTCTTTGATTAAGTAAATTTCTACATATTTTATTTTTTGTGCACTATTATGAATTGCCTTCCTGATTTCACCCATGCTTTACTCATTGTTGTCATACAGATAAGCCATTGATTATTGAGGGTTAATTCTATACCCTGCATCTTCGCCAATGCTTTGAATCAGCTTCAGTAATTTGGAAGTGGAGTCCGTGTGATTCTTTAAAATCATGTCATCTGCAAAGGGTTTTATTTCATCTTTCCCAATTTGGAACCCCTTTATGTTTGCATCTTGTCTTATATCGGTAGCTAAGCATTCTAATACTAAGTTGAAGAGAAGTAGAGAGTGGACATCCTTGTCTTATTCCTAAGTTAAGACGAAATGGCTTTATTTTTCCACAATTAAGTATAATGCTGGCTGTAGGTTTGTCATATACAGCCTTTATTGTATTGAGTAATGTTTCCTGGATTCCTAATTTTTTCAGACCCATCACCATAAAGGGTTTTATGGATCTTGTCAAATGCTTTTTCTGCATCTGTTGAGATAACTATGTGGTTCTTATTCTTGCTCTTTTTTGATAAGATGAGTTATATTAATTGATTTGTGTATCTTGAACCAGATTTGCATCCCTGAAATGAAACATGTTAGATCGTGATGTGTGATTGTTTGGATGAATTTTTGAAGTAGATAGGCCAAAATTTTGTGGAGAAGTTTTGTATAATATTCATCAAAGAAATGGGTTTATAGTTCTTGTTATTTGATGAGTCCCTGTCTGTTTTTGGAATAAGGGTTATTATGGCTTCATAGAATGAGTTCAGTAGTGAATTTTCCCTTTCAATTTCATTGAAGAGTAGGAAGATTATTGGTTTGAGCTCTGCTTTGAAGGACTTGTAGAATTCTGCTGTAAATCCATCTGTTGCTGGCATTTTCTTAGATAGGAGGTCTCCTATTGCTGCTTCTATTTCAATCCTTGATATGGGGCTGTTAAAATGGTTTATCTCATCTTGGTTCATTTTTGGCATGTCCATATTTGCTAGAAAAAGGTCCATTTATGCCAAGTTCTCACACTTATTAATATAAAGGTTTGAGAAGCATTCCCTTATAATGTTCTGAATCTTGTTTCTGTGGTGATGTTTCCATTCTCATCTCTGAATTTATTTATTTAGGTGTGTTTTCTTTTTCTGATAAGATTTGCTAAGGGTCTTTCAGTTTAGTTAATTTTTTCAAAGAACCAACTCTTTGTTTTGTGGATTCTTTCTATGGATTTTTAAAAAATTCGAATTCATTTAACTGCTATTTAATTTTAAGTATTTCTTTCCATCTACTGAGTTGGGGTTTATCTTGTTGTTCTTTCTCCAGGACGTTCAGATATCTCATTAAAATGTTGGTTTAAGGTCTCTCCAATTTGTTGATGTAGGAACTCAGAGCTATAAACTTCCATGTGAGTACTGCCTTTGCTCTGTCCCAGAAGAGCTGGTAATTTGTGTGTTCATTTTTGTTGAATATCATGAATATTTGAATTTACTTACTAATCTCCTCCATGACACACTGGTGATTCAACAGTTTGTTGTTCAGCCTCCATGTGTTACAGGACTTTCATTGGTGGCTTTTGGTGTTGAGTTCTAATTTTATTCCCTTGTGCTGTGAGAGAATGCATGGCAAAACTTCAATGCTTCTGAATTTGGACAAGTTTGCTTCATGACCTAAAATGTTGTCTATTTTGGCAACTGTTCCGTGTGATGCTGAGAGAAACGTGTATTCTGATGCTGCTGAGTGAAATATTCGGTAGATGTCTGTTATATCTAGTTGATCCATGTAGTTGTTTAGATCTGCAGTTTCACTGTTGAGTTTTTGCCAATTTGATCTATCTCGTGAGTATAGTGCTGACTTAAACTCTTCAACAATTTATGACTTTGGATCTATGTGAGAGTTGAGGGAAAATAGTGTTTCTTGGATAAATCTGGGTGATCCGTTGTTTGCCAAATAGAGATTTAGAATTGTAATATCCTCGTGAAGGGGAGCTCCCTTAATTAGTATGTAGCGACCTTCTTTATGTCTTCTCACTAATTGTAATTTGAAGTCTATTTTATCTGATATCAGGATTGCCATTCAAGCCTCTTTATGGGGACCATTTGCTTGTTAGAATTTGTTCCAGCCTTTTACTTTCAAAATGTGTTTGTTTGTATGAAAAATGTGTGACTCCTGAAGGCAGCAGATAGAAGGATCTTGCTTTTTAATCCAACTAGACAGTCTGTCACTTAATTGGAGAGTTAAGTCCATTAATGTTGAGAGTTAGGACTGAGAAGTGTTTGGGAGTTCCTGCAATGCTATCCAACTTCTTGGGGGCTGGAGCAACTGGATTCTTCCTATATTTCTTGGATTCTCAGTTTGGGTGCGGATTCTTGGTCTTTATTGTGGTCTTGTTGGTTTTCTATGTGTAGCACATCGTTAAGTATTTTTTATTGGGCCAGTTTGTTGGAGATATATTGTTTCAGTTTTTCTTTGCTATGGAAGGTTTTTATTTTACCTTCAGTTATGAAGGAGAGTTTAGCTGGGTACAGTATGCTTGATTGATAGTTGTTTTTCCTTAGGGCATGGCCTACATCATTCCAGGCTCTTCTTGATTTAATTGTCTCCATTGAGAAATCTGAGCTGATTCTAATTGGTTTCCCTTTGTAAGTAGTTGATCTTTTCTACTTAACAGCTTTATGGATTTTTTCCTTGGAATTGATCCTGTGTGGATTATAATGTAATGGTGAGATATCCTGCGCCAGTCTGGTCTATTTGGGGTTCTAAAAGTTTCTTGTATCTGAATAGACCTATCTTTTTGCATGTTTGGGAAGTTCTCTGCTAGGATCATGTTAACTAAATTTCCTAGACCATTAAATTCTGTCTCTAGGTGCTCCTCTACACCCATTATCCTCAGATTAAGTCTTCTGAGAGTGTCTTCCAAATGTTGAATAGATCTATCATATTTCTTGGATTTGTCTTGCATAGTTGTATGTTCTTTCTCTGTAATAACCTGGCTCTCCTCAATCCCTCAAATTTGCTCCTCTGCATGGTCTAACCTACTGTCAAGGCTTTCTACTTTGTTTTTTTATCTTTTCCTTCTAATTGGTCAGATTTGATGGCTTCAAATTCTTTGTTGGAGCTTGTTTTAGATCTTTTATGAACTTCTTTACCTCCTTAATTTGGTGTTGTGTTTATTCTCAAATCACGTACTTGATTGGTTATGGTTTCCTTGTACTCCCATTCCTTCTTTTGGGCTCCATTCAGCATTCCCTTTGTGGTCTCCCTGAATTCTTTCAGCTTTCTGTTTATGGATTCCATGAATGCCTCTATTGATATTTGTCTATTGTCATCCAGCTTTCCCAAGTCCTGTATTACTCTTTGATTAGCTTCCTCATGTTCATGCATTTCCTGTAGTTCTCTTTGACTGTTCTGATCCTGCTCATGCAATTCCTGTATCAATACTTGAGGAGCTTCTTCACTCTCATGAGATTCCAGTATTAATCTTTGGTTTGCCTCTCTCTCCCTATCACGCTCACATTGAATCCTTTGCAGGTTTTCAGTCTTTTCATTCACCATGTTTAGCAGTAGCATTTGTAGAGATTTTTGGGAACTCTCTTCTGGATTATACATTAACTATGCTGTCAACCGATTTTCCTGAGTGGGAGTTCAGATAACTGGACTTGCAATTTTCCTTGTGTTTTTCCGATTTGTTCTGCCAAGTTGGTCTGAAAGTAACACCAATTTTTTGCTAGAACAAAATTTTAAGGCAAGTATCATCAAAGTTCTGTAGTTGCACAGACAAAAGTCTGCAGATAAAGTCTTTTTCAACAGATAAAATTTATTCAACATCAAACAACTATGGCTTAATGGGCTAAGAACAGCAAAGAAGAATTTGGAAACCACAAATGATTAATTTTAGGTGGAAATGTGGACAAAAATAGGATTAGAGGGATGTGGAGTGTTAAAAGGAGAGTGAATTTAACCAAGTCCTAATCTTAGAGAGGGAAATGGATTAGAGAGAATGCTAGAAGCGAGATTAAGAAAAGAAAGAAAAATGGAAATACAAAAATTTAAATTTAAAAAGTGAAACACTTAAAAATTATGTGTTTAATGATGATATTGAGAGAAGAAAAGGATAGGATGAGAGGGAAGGATAAAAAGGAGACTTCAAAAACTAAAAAAATAAAAATTCTTTAAATTAGTTACTTGAAAATTATATAAGTATAAAGAGAGATAATACTGCTCTTAAAGAATTTTAGCGTAAGAGGTTGTGAACTGAGTAATAAATTTCTGGATTAGGTGTGTACACAACGGGGCATAATGTCTAATATTCGAGGATGGGTAAATATCTGGGGATGATCCGAATAACAATTAAGTCTTACAAAAAAGAAAGAGAAAAAAATGAAAAGAATAAAAAAAAAATAAGGACCAAAAGCTCAGAAGAGATTTTATAAAAAAGCACACACACATACACACACACACTTTTACACCTAAAATAATAATGATGAGAAGAAAAAGATTAATAGAAAACGTTATTTTTTAAAAAAATTAAAATTAAAGAAAGGTACAAAAAGACTTCTTTGATTATTTTTGTGGGGGTAGAATGTGAAGATACTCTATCTCCCCTGTGTCCATAACCAGTCTCTTGGTGGAGTCTCTGGTCTGCTTGTGGTGTTTGTTTTTCCTGTGGCTTGATTAGTTGCTTAAGTCAGTTTGTTTGAGCAGGCAGAAAAATGCTCGGCATTATCCATAATTTTGTGATCCTCCTCCCAGGCTAGTTCAGTGGGAGGGAGATCTGCTTTGAGTATCACAAAAGTGGGAGATGGCTGTTTCTTCTAGTTTTGAGATGCTGTGATGAGGCTAGGTTCTGGGTAGGGTTGAGGCCTCTCAGCAAACAGTTGCTTTTCCCTGAGTTGCTAGCTCCTGCGTTACACAGCCCAGTCTAGAGCCATTCTCAGCATTTATGTTTACTGAATTTCAATTGATTGTCAAGGCTGCTGTAAGGAAGGGCAGCCTCTGGCTCTGTTTACAGAGTGAAGAAAGTCACTCCTCCAAGGGCAGGGCTTCTTTGCCTGGGCTGGGTGCCTTCTCTTGGGTGGAACTGAGCCTGGCAAGTCAGGTCAGGTTCCTGTGACCTCCTAAATGGATCTTGTTTTCTTCCAAGGCCTGAGTTAGAGATAGCTGTTCAAATGGGCCTTTGTCAGTATCAAAGAAGGAGATTTCCGGTGGTGGTGGCAGGGAGGGGTGGCCTTACCTACTCTGCTCCCTGAGAAGGAGTGAGGATGTCAGTGTTCTACTCACGTCAGAGTCTTGGTTCCTTGTCCATTAGTTCTTACTGGTGTTGAGTAGAATCTGCTGTCCCGCTGTGTCTGGCATCTTTGTCCTGGACTCTTTGTTATAGGTATGGCGCCTATGGCCACTGCCACTGCTGCCACAGCTGTGACAGCCATGGCTACCAGCAAGTGCTCTGATCTGTCTCCTTGCCTGGATTTTCCCTCTCTGGACAAACTCTCTGTACTGTGATGGGAACTTGGTGTGATTCGCTAACCTAGGACTGTTCAATGGAACAGTAAAACTGCTATATGAGAGCTTGTTTAGCTCTAGTATCTCCTCCAATCTCCCTCTGAACACATGTTTTGCCTCTTATTGAAGTATATCTGATATTTTAAAGTAGATTTGTCCAAATATAATTAAGTTAATCAATTATTTCATTAGGACAATGTTGGCCAGATTTATTTCTGGTAAATCTTATCCCTTATAATATATGAGAACATGCTGTGTCAGTCTCCTATTAATATGACAAATATTTTATAAAATTAACTTCAAAGGAGGACAGATTAATCTTGGTTTCTGATTTTATACCTTTCAATTTACATTTCTTGTTCTCAATGCTTTTGGTTGGTAGTGGTACAGTACCCCATATCAGGAACATGTGATGGAGTATGTGTATTCCTGAAAGCGAGGAAGTAAAGAAAAGGAAGAATAGGAGTGAGAAAGGGAGAAAGGGGAGGAGGGGAAGAAGGAGAGGGAGAAGGAAAACGAGAAGGAGACAGAGAAGTTAACGAAGGAAGAAGAAAGTACTTTGATCATAAAACTTCTTTGATGACAAGTTCTCAGTGACCTAATCTCTATAACTATGCCCACGTGAAACGTTCCACCTCTTTATGGCAACATAGTGAAACCTAATTATTAATCCCAATCCTTTATTATTTCAGATTTAATTTCAAGACAGGTGGGTAGATCTTTCTATAAAATTGTGATAAATTCTATTCCTAAATATCAGAGATGCTATTTGGCATAGACGTGGTTTGGTTATACCATTGCTGGAGAGATGAATGAAATATTTTGAGCGCAAATACATTTTATTTAACGGATAAGGATGCTCCCAGAGGTTTCATTTTGTGAACTTCAAAAATGACTATTTCATCTAACTCATAATGACTTGAATTTTTCATAATTTTATGGCATTTCCATTCAAGTTGAAGGAAAAGTAAATACTATCATGATCTTTATCAGAATTATTCTTTAGAGAGTAGGTATAATATGAATTTCCTACCATTCAAAAATTAGTTACCTTCAAGCCTATAGGAATAATTGGAAAAGTGATTAAATATCCTGTTTTAGTTTTCTTATACTGAGGTTGATTCAATTTCTAAAAATCACTGTTGACATAAAATACATGAAATTCAGTGTTTCTCTGAAATGACTTAGTAATCAAACCTCAGAAATACATGACTTGTAATCAAGATTTTATATACTCACAAAATGTATGAATTTACAAAACCTCAAAAAGTTTAGGTTTAAAAGAATACAAAATCACGTAACCACAGTATATAATATTTAATTTAATGAAAAATTGCTTCATTCAGCCTGAAAGAGCCTTTTGCTTTTAGCTTACATGAAAAATTTGATTAACAATCCCTTTTTTGCTTTTGAATAATAGAGTATTGCAATTTGTCTAAAGATTCTGTCATTTAAACCTTTGAGTGCATAATTTTTCATAAAAATGAAACATATTTTTCACAATGCAGATTCAGGTTTAATAAATGAATAAATATCTAAATGTTAATTTGTTAAATTGAGCCTCTAGAATTCAAATAATACAATTTACTTTATTCTTGGATATATTAAATCTGTGCTAAATATGGCTGTCTCAAGCTTTTAATCCTCGCTACTCAAGAAGGTGGGGTTCAAAGTCAGCCTTGGCAAGAAAGTTTGTGAGACATATCTCAATTAATCACACACACACACATTACAACACACACACACACACACACACACACACACACACACACACACACAAAGCCAGAGATAGAATTGTGGTTCAAATGATAGAGCAATACCCTTTAGAAAAAAAACAAGAACAACTAAAGGATAGTTCTTGAGTTAAAATCATAAGAACAAAACACACTCACACGCAATATTATGTCTAAATGCTTATTTTAGTTTGAAGAAATAAACAATATCATGAAAAGTAGTATTTGTTACATATCTTGGAACATTTGAGAAGTTGTTTTTAGCATAATTTGTCTTAAGATATAACATAGGTTATTAAAATTAATATTAATCTAGTTAATATTTATAATTACTCATAACACCTTACAGTAAAAAAAAATGTTTGGATTTTTTCTATTGCCATAAGAAATAATCTGAGTAAAAGGAAGAGAGGAATATAAGACAAAAGAAGACAGAAAGAAAAAGGAAGAAAGAAAGAAAGAAGGAAGGAAATTAAGAAAGGAAGGAAGGAAGGAAGGACAGAAAGAGAGAGGAGGGATGGAGGGAAGGAAGGAGGAAGCAAAGAAGAAAGGAAGGAAGGGAGGGAGAAAGGATGGGACAAAACAATTTAATTCATAAAATCTCTTTAGCCCAACATAAACTCCATGCAATGAATCCTTTAGTAAAGTCAAGTTTGCAATTTTCACTTCTTTGCATGTTATCCATGCATGAATGAAACCAACAAATGAAGGATCATAAATAACTAGGTGAATCTGTTTGCATTTGTAGTAATATGTATGCAAATTTTTTCTCATTTTTTATACATCATCAAATAACTATTTACAAACAATTTACATTTAGTTATAAATATTCTAAAAATTGATGAAACTAAAGGATTTCAATATATTATATAATGTGAATACAAGTATTTTTAATGTTATTAATATTAAAGTCTTCATGTTATATTAATTATGAAAAATTATTATGCATTTTATCAGATTAATTAGCATCCTCTGATTTTGGTGTCTGTGGGAGTCCTAAAAGCAGACCGTAATTAAAATCAAATGAAATCTTGATTTGAGATTTCCCCAACTGCTTGACGTAGGCATTCAAAGCTATAAATTTTCCACTAAATATTGCATTTAATATGTCCCAGAGGAGCTGGTATTTTGTGTGTTCATTTTTGTTAAATTCCAGAAACTTTCAGATTTCTATTCTAATCTCTTCAGTGCCCCACAGGTCATACAGCAGTGTGGGTTTGACCTTTTTTTTTTTTTTTTTTTTTTTTTGCTTTAGCTGTTTAATTCTAAGTTTATTCTGTTGTGGTCTGAAAAGATATGTGAATTCAATTAATTTTCTTTCAATTTGGACAGAATTTCTGTGTGACATAGGATAGGTTCTATTTTGGAGAATCTTCCATGACCTGCTCTGAAGAATGTATATACTGATACTGAATGTATATTCTGTAGATATCTGTTAGGGGTAGGTGGTCTAGTTATTTAGGTCTTCAGTTTATTGGTTGAGTTTTTCCAGTATAACCAATCGATGGATGACAATGATGGGTTGAGTTGTGTTTTTAGGTTGTGTAGTATTTGGTTGATGATGTAGGGTGGTCCAGGATTCAGGGCATTGATATTTACACTTTTTTTATCCTCCTAATTGAGAGTTGCCTTTATCAACATGTAATGTCTCTTCCTACTAATTTTAATTTGAATTCTATTTTATCTTATGTTAGTAATTCTACTGTGGCCTTTTTATGGAGTCCATTTACTTGAAAATTTTCCTTCCAGCCTTTCAGTTTGAGTATGTTTGTTTTTGTCAATAAAATGTATCTCTTGTGGACACTGGATGGATGTGTCTTGTTTTTTGATACTACTATCTGGTCTGTTTTCTAATTGGTAATTTAATTCCATTGTTATTGAAAGTTAAGACTGAGAAATATCTGATAAGCCCTGTTGTGTTATACCCCTGCTGTTAGGAGCTGTGCCTCATCTACTGTTAATATATTTACCTTGTTCTCTGGTAGGGAGCATTTTATATAACCAGTTCCTGTTCTTCTTGATCTTCTCTATATAGGGTATATTTAATTAACTTCTACCCTGCTTATTTGGTGGAGATACATTGTTTCAAGTTTTCTTTGTCATGAAATATTTTTATATATCCTTTAAATGTAAAGGAGAGTTTGGCTTGGGACCGTATTCACGATTGGTAGTTGTTTACCCTTAATGTTTGTCATATATTATGCCAGGCTCACCTTTTTATGGCTAGAAAAGTTGAGCATTTCTTCATGAGTCTAATGGCCATTTTTATTTCCTCTTCAGAGAAGTCTCTCTTTAAGTCTTTAGCCCACTTAGTTATCGAGTAGTTGTTTCTTTGAGGATTTGTTGTCAGGTGATTTAATTTTTTGAGTCAAAAGTATATTTTAGATATAAGACCTCATCCGTTTTATGACTCGTGAAGATCTTCTCCCAGAACCTGGGCTTTCTATTGATCTTGTTAGCTATGACCTTTGCCTTGCAGAAGCTCTGGTGTTTCATGCAATCCCAATTTTCCAAACTTTCTTTGATTTCTTTTGTTTCCAGTTCTCTATTAAGAAAATTTCGGCTTGTGCTAAAAAGCCCTAGAGTTTCTCCTATTCCTTCATGTAATGTTTTCATGGTGTCTTCTTTTATTTGGAAGTGTTTGATCTATTTGGAGTTGATTCTCCTGCAGGGTAATATATACAGATCTAGCTTTAGTTTTTTACAGGTGTTGAAGCAATTTTGTCAACACCATTTACTCAAAAGGCTGTCTTTCTTCCATTCTATTTTTTAGCTCCCTTGTCAAAGATTAGGTGGCTATAGGTCAGTGGGTTTATTTCTGAGTCTTCAGTCTTATTCCATTGATCTTCAGGTCTGTTCTTGTGCCAGTACCAAGCTGTTGTTTTACTATGGCTTTTTAGTAGAGTTTGAAATTTGGAACTGATAGTGCTCCAGTGCTGTTCTTTCTTCTATGGATTGACAAACCCACAGCTAGCATTATTCTTAATGGTGAAAATATAAAGCCATTTCTTATAAATTCAGGAATGAGATAAAAAGGTCTGCTCTCTCCACTACTCTTCAACTTAGTATTAGAATGTTAGCTGGGGCAATAGTACAAGATGCAAACTTAAAGGGATCAAAATAGGGAAAGATGAATTAAAACTCTCCCTCTTTGCAGATGATATGATCCTGTATTTAAAAAACCGCATGGACTCCACTCCCAAATTATTGAGCTTTGAAACTTTGGCAAACTAGCCAAGTATAAAATTCACCCTCAGAAATCAATGACTTTCTTGTATTCCGATAATGATAAGAATGCGGGTGATATTAGGAAAGCAACCCCTTTTTAAAAGCCACACAAGAAATAAAATATCTAGGAGTTAAGAAGTGAAGGACTTCTATGACTGAAATTTTCAAAACATGAAAAAGAAAATGAAAGCAGAACTAAGGAAGTGGGAAACCACCCATGCTCATGGATTGGGAGGAATAACATAATGAAAATGGCAATACTGCCAAAAGATATATCCAAATTCAATGTGATACCTATAAATATCCCAATCTCACTCTTCATTGAAATAGAAGTAATCCAAAAATTCATATGGAACAATAAGAAACCCAAATAGCACTGAGGATTTTTAGTGATTCTCATTTTGTATTACCACTTTAATTCTACAAAGTAATCTATGGATTTTAACTTTCTTCCCTCCCTTTGGATAAAGCTCAAAAAACCCTGCCTCTAACTACCAAGACACTTAATTCTTAGGTCTGCACAATTGTTCCTAGATAGTGGATTACTTACTTGTATTTTGAACACATAAAACATGCATATAGAAATCTCACATTTTGATCTCATGAGAAAACAGCCTTTTCTCCACTCTCAAATTTATTTCCTGAAAGGCATTTTTAGAGAGAATCTGTTTTCATTTTTAGATGAAAGGCTTGTAAGAAACTATTTTCATAATCTGGCTCCTCCTCCCGCACCTCAACACCGAAAACACAAATTTCAAAACGCATTTACAAGAAACAATATAAAAACCAAACACTGGGAATGCTCAGATGCAGAACATTTTACAAAACCCAGAATATAACTCTGCTGTCTGAGGGAGGGGCTCTCTGAATAAATTAACAAACAAATCCAAAAGATCATCTAGGAGTATCAGATGTGAGTGTCCCTGGTTGCTACTCCATGGACAAGGAGCATGGAATGGCTTCCTAAGCCTGCTGGCAAATGCGTGGAGGAAAGTTTCCTTGCCAGTCTGAGTACAAAAGTTGGCATCACCCCACTTGGGCCTGTCTTTTTTGTCTTTTCTCCACAGCAGAGCAGAATCAACCCCTCCTCCACGGCTGATAAATACTGTACAAACTGATCCACAGAGTGGTATCTGTTCAGTCTGCACTCCTTCCTAGGTGGGTGGACCCTGTCCCATAGTATGCGTGTGCTCCCAGGGGCTGATCCTCATGGACCCGGCCCAAGGGGCAGGGAGGTGCTAGAAGTGAGTCAGTGGCACTGTGTCATTCATGCAGTATCTGCCAGGTTACTGCCCTAGCCCAACAGCAGGTGCACACTGATCTTCTCCCACAGTCTCAGGCGAGGGGTGCTCACAAGGGCCCAAGGTTGGCAGGCTTCCACTAGGATCTTACTTCACCAGAAGGACCAGCATGACAGATGAAGTGGCTGCCTTGGAGCAGTTTTAAAGAAAATGATTCACATTACTGTATGATATTATTGGAGAGTAATTTTTCTTCCATATGTGCCCAAAGCACAATGAAATCTATACAGATTTGAACTCACGGTTGGAAGAGTGTCCTACATACCACTATAAGTATTGTGGCATTTGTCCAAATTGACAGAATAGCTTTCTAGGACATCTAATCTGCTATGTCATAGACCTTTTGTAGCCACCTTATTTCCTCATACAGGTGCACACTGATCTTCTCCCACAGTCTCAGGCGAGGGGTGCTCACAAGGGCCCGAGGTGGGCAGGCTTCCACTAGGATCTTACTTCACCAGAAGGACCAGCATGACAGATGAAGTGGCTGCCTTGGAGCAGTTTTAAAGAAAATGATTCACATTACTGTATGATATTATTGGAGAGTAATTTTTCTTCCATATGTGCCCAAAGCACAATGAAATCTATACAGATTTGAACTCACGGTTGGAAGAGTGTCCTACATACCACTATAAGTATTGTGGCATTTGTCCAAATTGACAGAATAGCTTTCTAGGACATCTAATCTGCTATGTCATAGACCTTTTGTAGCCACCTTATTTCCTCATACAGGCATGGCCTGGCTTCCTTGCCGCTCCCTGTCCATTAAACAGTTCCGTTAATATGCAGTAGGCTCTCTTGTACAGCCCCCTGTCACACTATGTTTTCCCCCCCACAGAACACGAATGCACAATGCTTCAGATTGTAGGCTTAAAAAGAAACATATTTAGGATTCATGAATACTAGAATATATCAAAAACACTAACATTTTAATAAAGTTAGAAAAATAAATAGAATGAGCATTTTATAACCATCAGGACAAAAAGAAAAATACAGGTTTTCCCAGGAATGGGGAAAAGAATCTCTAAATCTAGATTGGCTTCTAAGTTGCCTTCAGAAAGAAATTCTGCCTCAGAGTCCTAAAAGGGATTTACTTCCTCATTAAAGAAAGGGTTTTCTTCCTGAGTCCAAGGAGGGACAGATTCTAATTTCTCAATGGGAAATTGGATACCCTGCAGGAGGACAGATTGGTCAGGATATTCTATGAGGAAAGATTCCCTTTCCTCAACTGAATCTAGATTTTGGACCTCAATAATTGGTTTTCCTGAAGATACACTGGGCTCATTTTCCATTAGCACACATTTACCCTGCATACCAAGACATGTCTTTTTGACTTATTTGGAGCTAATCTAGGTGGATTATGAACATCAGTGGAAGACATTCTGGATCGTCTTCTTCCTTGGTGGTAAGTGCAGGTACACCTGCTTCACATGTGGGGTTCAGAACCAGTGGGATGTCCACAGGACTCAAAACCTGCTTGGGCCTTTCTATATATTAAAAAAAACACCCTCTATGTTCACATGCTTTCTGGAGATCAGTAATGGCTTCCGATCTCCATGAGTCATCATAAATGACATCACTGCTGGGTTCTTTATCTGGAGAACTGCAGGAGCTGCTCTACTGTGATGCAAACCTGAGCATGGAAATAGGTACAGGAGTCTTAGAATTCTGGAAGTTAAGGTGTGACTAAACTTTCATGAGAATCTAATGGGGGAAGCTGTGGAACTTGAGTTTGGACTGAACACTGATGAGAAGTTAGGATGTTTCTAATGAGTGGCTATTTTCAAGTTCTTTCAAAGGAGAACAGATATTACCTGGCAAAGAATATCCATAAAAGGATATTTTGCCAAGCTGGGGAGTACTAAGGGCTCTATGCCCATCCAGCCTAAAGACACAAGTTCCATCCATACTCACCAGCTCTGAGGTATCTAAACAAGGACTTCTTCCACTTTTTCTTGGTCTCATGGGCCATGCGTTCCTGTTGCTGGTCCAGAGGAATATGTAAGCAGAAGAGCAAGTCTGAAGAGGGCATGTTGAGCTTGACATACTGTGTAAGTTCTTTCAGGGTGTCATCGTTCTTTATCTCATAGAAATCATCAAGGTAGAAGTCCATCCACATAGGGAAGATAGAACAAACTATGCTATGGCAGATTGGTCACAAGGAAAATGAGAGCCTTTCCTCCCCATCCTGTACTATAGCCTCTTTCTGGGGGGATTTGCATGTTGTAGGAAGAGACTCCTGCAAGCAGGATGCTCCTCACAACCCACTTCTAGAAATTTCTCAAATATAATCATCTAAAATTCTCCCTGTGATAGGAGGAGAAGGTTGTTTCCCCTCTTGATCTGATTTGCTATACATAGACCCCCTCATCATCCATGAGAGTCCAAAACAACAACCACATCCACACAGTGTAATCTGCTATCCACTGAAGTGCCAAGCATCAACCCCCTGGTGAAAATCACAACTGGTGTGCAAAGAAGGAAGTTGATTTTGATTCAGACACCTTAAAGATACCCAGTTTTCAAAGACAGAACTTCTCTTTGTGTCAACGTCCACTGACTTCTTCATCTTGTTCATCTTCCTCCCAGGTACGGTAGAAGGATCTGTACCAATGGGGTGAGAGAAGGAAGTTAACTATGTGCTTCTCCTTTTCTGAACTAACAGGACACACATGGGACTGGTTAAGTCACATATGGTAATGTAAACATAACAGACAAAAAGTGGAGATATGTCTATACAATTTCATGGAAATTCTGTGAGGATGGTTATTAGCATCTGTCCAAATAAATGTCCCATGGCTCATGCCTCTAATCCTACTAATCAGGAGGGTGAGATCTAAGGATCACAGTTTGAACCCAGTCTAGTTTGTAAAATTCTAAAGACACTTATCTTCAATTAACCAGCCAAAGGCCAGACCTGGACTTGGGGCTTAAATGGTAGAGTGATACGAACAGAACAGCACTCAGGCCCCAAGTTCAAGTTCCATTCTTTCTTCTATCTATATTCCTTCAAAGACCTCCAAGATAGTGATTTCCTAGGTGAGGGTGGACGTTGGGTGACACTGGCTCATTCCTTTAATCCTAGTCTCTCAGCAAGCAAACTGGTAAGGCTCCACTAGCTTCTGAGGAAAATGAAATGTTCTGGCAGGCCACTCCTAAGGAGTTATCCAGGGAGTGCACTTCTTTGTCTCAAGCCAAGCTCCTGTGATAAAACCCCAGTGAAACAATCTCAGAGAGGTACCAAGTATTCCAATAATCTGCCAGGGGGTCTCATCAGTCCTGGGTTTGAATGAGGAACACTCACTTTTTAAACAATATCCGGCAACTGCTCCATTGTCCCCCACTCTCTTTAGTGGTGGTGGAAGTTTCCAACATAGAAGAGATCACCTTTCTGGTAGGCAGGGATCAGGTCCCTTACCAGCATTTCCAACAAGCCTGAGTCCAAGCTCCATATATTATAAGGCACATTCAGGGTTTGGGCAGACTCATTGTCAAACTGAGGTGGTAAAATGAATGGATTTTTTGAAACATGGAAATGGGAATACACTTCAAAATGAGTAATAAAGTGGATTGAAAAGTACACAGTAAATATTTTCTCAATATACACATATAAAAACACAAGAAGAAGCCTGTACTGTGGGCTAGAATGAGATTAAATAGTTTTCCTGTCATAGTTACACCTGGCCTGAGTTGCCTTATGATTCCCTTGGTTTCTTCTTATAAAAAGGCCTGAGACATTGGATTTGTGGTTTGGCACTGATCCAATGTCTGCAGTATCGAGTGAGGCACTCACCCCTCTTATGCCTGGGACCTGATTCTCTTGAACTTTGAAAACAATACAGGAATGTCTTTCTTGTTCCTGAGCCACAGGCCAAGTGAGCTGGCTAGAGCTGACTGTAAGGTACAGTTGCCTGGGTCTCAGAGTTCCATATTCTATTACATTGTGAGGGAAGTAGTGTCATCTCTCAAAGCCCAATGATCTAAGCTGCTTACTCACATAAGACCATCCCAAAGACAAACTGGAGACTGCAATTTCTCCTCCCACATCACTCTATACAAATGTGGACATTTTTAAATCCCAACATCCTCAGCTAGGCCTAGGAACCAGCACGGTCTCAGCGTCAAGGAAGCTTTCCTAGGTCAGATTCATGCCTTATTTGTCACTATTCCTCTCATCTTGCAAAAATCATTTTGCCTCTCAGGGCCCTCTCAGCCTGCCATGTGCTTCTTGCATCTATTTCTGACATCTACTTCCTAGGACACTGTTTGGTTTATGTTTCATAATCTTTTGTTTGCTCTTGAAGCCCCTGTGTGCTGTAATCTGCCAAAAAGGCAAGTACTTAGAGGTGGGAAAAATCATAAAAATATTGAAAAAACCTTACACATATAGTCAGACATTTTTACACGTGTACATTTTTTTAAGATAAAAGACTATTTTTGATACTTTTGTCATATTTTATGACTGAGGGGAAGGGGAGAAGGGAAGAGGTGCTGCATTGTCTTCTCATAATTCAATGATTATTATTTTTTGAATGGGTGTCCAGTCGTGGGGCCTGAACTCTGGGCCTGGGCCCTGTCTCTCAGCTCTTCAGCTCAAGGCTAGCAATCTACCACTTGAGCCACAGCACCACTTCTGGCTTTTTTCTTTTTTTGCTTATGTGTTGTTGAGGAATCGAACCCAGGGCCTCATGCATGCAAGAAAAGCACTCTACCACTGAGCCACCTTCCCAGCCCCTCAATGATTATTATTTAAAACTATAGTTGAAAGAATGTAAGATTTAAAGATAAAACCGTGCTCCTGTTCTTTTTATAAGCTAGTCGTTTATAAAGTATTCCTCACTAAAGTCTTGTCACCTTTGTCTCATGAACTATCCTCCTCCTTCAAAATAATTAAGAAAAACCTTCACAAATAAGTGGGCTGTTGTTCAATCTTTGGATAAGAATTTAAGATACAATATTGCCTGTGACTCTCTGTGTGTACATCTGTGTGGGAATGTGTGTGTGTGTGTGTGTGTGTGTGTGTGTGTGTGTGTGTGTGTGTGTGTGTGTGCAAATGTGTGTCAGTGCATATGTGTATTTTAGGACTTGAACTTCGGGGCTATATGACAATCACAAGTATCTTTCCCTTAACTGTAGTGCTACCAATTGTGCCACAGTTCTGCTGCAAGCTTTTTGTAGTGATCTGGAGAGGAAAGACATACAATTTCCTGCTCAGGCTATCTGAACTAAATCTCAGGTCTCAACCTCCTGATTAGTTATAGTTATAATTATGAGCCTCCAGAATATGGTGATAAAGCATTGTTACTGGAGGCAGTGGGGTTGAAAGTTTCAGTTGAGCCTCACAACACTCTATACCATAATACAGCCACAGGAGCAAGGTGCTGGTGGCTCAAGCCTGTAATCTTATCTATTCAAAGCCAGCCCGGGCAGGAAAGACTGTGAGACTTCTATCTCCAATGAACCACTAGAAAACCGGAAGTGGCGCTCTGGCTCAAGTAGTAGAGCACTCGCCTTGAGTTGAACAGTGGAGAGACAGCGTTCAGGCCCTGAGTACAAGCCCCATGACCAAAACAAAAAACAAAAACAAAAAAAACAGCAATAGCAAAGCCATATATCAAAATACTATAATAAGATGTAATTAGAATATAAGTTAGTGATATAGTCTGCTAGCATAACTTTCAGGAAACCTTGGTCTTAATAATTTAGCATCACAAAACCAAACAAAAGGAGATAATTTTAGTAGACTCCACAAATTTTTAATTCCATCATAAAATAATTTCAAAACATTATAAAAACAGGAAAACATTCATAATTATAAGGAGATTGTAAAAAAGATAAAAGATGGCAAGTTATAAAATGGAAAATTCTTGTCATGGTGGATATATGGTGGTATTGTCATGGTGAATAAGCGATAAAGTTCTTCGGAACAGCAATAGATAAATATATATTTACTACACATAATCTAACTTGTCTCTATCTCTATTAACTTCCCATTTTCTAATGCACATTATCAATGTATTTATGTTTTTGTATATTCCAAAATAACTAGCAGAGTCTGGAGGTTACCAAAATACATTAGCTTCAATGTTTTAGGAGATAAATGTGCTAAATATATTGACTATTCTATATATTAAACATGTAGTGTGTTATCATTGTACTAAGTATGTACATACACTACTTCAAAGTGAAATGGAATACAACATGGTTTTGCCTGTAAAGCTAGCTATTTGGTATTTCAATTCAAGACCAGTGTAGTTTTACCTGCAATGCTCCCCAGCTTCTGGCTGTGTGTGATGGAATACGTCTATCATCCCAGGTGCATGGGAGCTGAGAGCAGGAGGATTTCATTTCCATGCCATTCTAGGCAAGAACTGGCACATGGCTCTATCTCAGCCAAATAAGGTTCAACACTGGTTAGCACCTATCACCCTCACCTAGGTGAAAATAAAAATAAGAGCATTGTAGTATAACAAACAATGCTAAAACCTGCCAATACAAACCAACATGAACAACACACACCTAGTATTTTTTTCTCATACCTGTAATCCTATTAGCTAGGATTATATATGTGAGCCAGAGGCACCAAGCAGTTCATCATTTTAAAAATGAGTATTTGAAGCCAGGTGCCAGTGTCTCATGCATGAAAAATCAGCTACTCATGAGGTCTGAGATCTGATGATCACAGTTCAAAGCCAGCCCAGGAAGAAAAGTCCCCATAAGACTCTTATCTCCAATTAACAACTCAAAAAACAAAAGTGGGTCTGTGGCTCAATTAGTAGAGTGCTAACTAACTTGAGTACAGTCTCAGGGGCAGTGTGCAGACCCTGAGTTCAAGCCCCACCACTGACAAAAAAAATAAACATTTTGATATCTGAATTTCTTGTGAATTAAAATGCGTGTGGTGGTTTACAATTCGACAGACTACTGCATATTTCATTATATTTGTAGTCAGAAAAAGCATCAGCAATTGAATGAAGGACATTTTTTCATAAACTAGGGAAGATTGGTCTTTAATTAGAAGAAATTGCTGGACTCATACATAATATTCTCTTCCAATAATACCTATGGGAGGGAGAAAATGAAGGATCATTCTGTTACTTTGGGAGCTTCTGTTATTAATCACTGCAATAAATATTATGAAAATGACACTCAAATTATTTAGAAAGATGACTTGAATGTTACCTTTCTACACACTAATGCTACTCCTCAACTAAATCACAGAACTTAAAATAAGTAACATTTTAGCTGGGAGCCAGTGGTTCATGCCTGGAATTCTAGCTAATCAGAAGCTGATATTTGAGGATGGTAGTTCAAACCTAGCCCTGGCAGGAAATCCATGACACACTTACCTCCAATTAACCACCAGAGAACCTGAAGTGGCACTGTGGCTCAATTGGCAAAGAGCTAACCTTGATCTGAACAGCTTAGGGACAGTGCCCAGGCATGGAGTTCAAGCCCCAGGATCAAGAAAAAAAAAGGGGGGGAGAAAAGCCACATTTTAAAGCTAATGTGCACATATACACAAAAATTGTACAGAAATAAAGTTATAACAGCCCCTGGACTGTCAAAAAAAGAGGTTAAACTGAAATTGTCTTCAACCATTCATTTCGAAAATCTATACTGGTGGCAGGCTATTGGAGCTCTAACTAGAGGTAGAATTTGAGAGGATTACAGTTCAGAATGAGTGTGCAAGGAAAGTGATAAGATTCTCATGTCTTCCTTAAGCCTGGCATGTTGGAATGCATTTATGAACCTAGCTACTTTTCAGACAGAGGTGAGGAACTTAGCCTCTGTTCAGCCCTCAGCAACACTGATAACTTATGAGCAAAGTAACTAAATTGAAAAAAGATTGTTCTAATGGTAGAATACTTGTTCAGCAAACAAAATATCTCAATTCATACTCATCTCCTAAAAGAAGGAAGAAAAGGGAAGAAAGAAAGAAAGAAAGAAAGAAAGAAAGAAAGAAAGAAAGAAAGAAAGAAAGAAAGAAAGAAAGAAAGAAAGAAAGAAAGAAAGAAAAAGAAAGAAAGAAAGAAGAAAAGGAAGAGAAAGAGAAGAAAGTAGAGAAGGAGGAGGAGAGAAGGAAGGAAGGAAGAAAGGAAGGAAGGAAGGAAGGAAGGAAGGAAGGAAGGAAGGAAGGAAGGAAGGAAGGAAGGAAGGAAGGAAAAGAAAAGAAATAAAGGGAGGAAGAAAGAAAGGGAGAAAGAGAGGTATAAATAAAAACGTCATCATGTGTTAGATGTTAATAATCACCCTAAATCATGTCAGCCATAAATGCCATCATTTAATCCTCTGGGAAGAGACATATTGTATCAAGCCCTGTTGTATGGACTTGGGACTCTGGAAAACCACCAGAGTCCATGAAAAAATGCTAACAGCAAGAGTCGTTTATTTGCAATCTCAAGCTTGGTCCTCCGTGCACTTAGTAAATGGTGATGGTAAGACTCCCCGAGCACAAAATCAGCACAGCTTTTATAGTATTGAACAAACAAGTTTAGGGAACTTCCACATAAGTACTTACATGATTGGTTTGAGTTCACCCTAACCTCACTGCACTTTTTCTGAACTATTGGTATGTTCTGTTCCTGGAACACTTGGGCAACTCTTTTGGTTTCTTAAGGGTGAGCAGGATTTTGGGCACATGTGTTTTTTTCTCTCTCTTGGGGTTACTCTGAGGGAAGCCTAGCACAAGATGGTGGGGTCAATCTCAAAATGGAGTTATTTGGCTCTTCATTCTCTTCTCTTCTAGAGCATCAGGGACGAATCATGGTCCCTAATTGGCACAGACTCCTATATTTACAGTTTGGTATTGAGATCTCAGAACTAATAGAGGGACTGTGCTGATCCTCTCTTTTAGAAAGGCCACCAGTCTACAATGTCCAAATGTGAGTAACAAAATTAACACTACCAAAGGGCCTTACATTTTCTTTCAGCAATCCTGACTCCGTACCTCACAGTTAACTTAATTTTATACCAGATGTATTCATATGCTCCAATTTTAAGACATACTCATACCATTTGCTACATACTTAAACTTTCTGAGGTTTGTCTTCTTTACAAACATTTTAAGACAATCTTTTCTTTTTAAATCCTTTCTTATCCAGAGGAAACCAATTTTTCCCCAACTCCTTTCCTAATGGTTTATATACTACCCTCCTTTTCTTTACAATTCCTTGAGCTTCTTTGTGGCTAGAGATTAAAACTGCCCATTTTTCCTTTGACTTGTGGAACCATGTTATCTCAGAAAGCCTCAAGGCACCAGTGGGATGAAAAGCTTGATAGATTTTAAGGCTAAGATTAAGGCTGGGTCTCATTCCTCTTACTATCTCCGTTGATTTAAAAAACCCTCCTTTATCTTTAAAACATACCCAGGAAGAAGCAGGTTATTACCATACCAGAGCGAAAAGAGACTGTGACCCTGAAGTGCCTAAGGCAATTCAGCAATAACCTTGCCACTAATATCCACTGTGGGAATAGAGAGGGTTACTAGATATCACCAAAAGAATGTCCCACAAGATCTTATTTTGTAGCAGATTTCAACAGGGAAGCATTCTCAGGTGATGGAATCAAGCAGGAGTTCAGTCTATTTTACTGCGGTGGAGGTTGTCTGGGTGATGATGTAGATTTCCTCCAGGTGACTGTCAGGCTGTCGTTGAACTTTACCCATTAGGGTGTGCAGCAGCAGCAGCAACAGCAGCAGCAGCAGCAGCAACAGCAGCAGCAGCAGCAGGGTCCCTCAGTGGCTCCAAGGGACAGTCACACCTTGTGCTCAGCTGCAAATTCTTATACACATGGCATAGGCTTGACAGGCTGTGACTCCACTAGATTTTAAAACTATCTAGACAATAGCCTGGGACAATTTGCCAAGATGACAACTTTTTAAAATAGATAGTTCTTTTAATAAGGCTAGGATTTTCTAGGCAGATATAGAGGGCTCAGGCCTGTACTATTATTTCCCATGTCTTTTCCTTCTGTCTGTTTTGCCACATTTTTTAAAAAGTGAATCTGGTCCCTTGTTCTTAAAAGGGAATGATATGCAAAGATTCATCTTCTGTCACTTCTTCAAGCTGACACAGGGATGTTGATCCTAGTTAGCCAGGAACCTATAACCATATCCTATTTTACAAAGACGTTATCAGGGATAAATGTCATTAAGAACAATATTTTAACTTTTAACAAATGCACAGACCTTTTTTCTGGCTACAGCAGTGGAGCTTATTTAGACTTCTGGTTTGCAAAAGGATCATTCTGGATGGCAAAGGATTGTGATCTCTAGTAATCCTAACAATGCCTCAGTTACCTATGTAGGCCTTCAGAGAGATATCAATAGAAACACACTCTCAGGTTTACAAAGTTATTTTCCTGAGCAGATGAATTTCATGTAGCTGGCATCAGCTCAAAATTTACTGCCAACAGAGTTTTTGGCACATACAGGGGTTGGGATCAAAACTATCTTCCACATTTTTAAACCTTATCTTTTTAGTACTATCACAGATGACTGACGAGTTCCTGTCCCTTACAAGGTAGATAGTCATAGACAGTAGGCATGCTTACAAACTATGTTCCCATGAACTACTGTCTCTGACCAATTTTTAAAAAGCCACACAAAAATGACTCTAGGATCTGACATTATTTCTGCCATCCAAGCAGTGGCTTATGGTGTCTGGATGCTCCTCCATTGCTTTCATCCCAGGAGTGTCTTCTCCACACTGGGAAAAATGCCTCATTGGCATTTCCCTTAGTTAGTTGCTGAACTTGAACTCGGGGCCTGAGTGCTGTCCCTCAGCTCTACAGCTCAAGGCTATCGCTCTGCCACTTTGAGTCCTAAAGAAACTCTGCTTGCTCTTTCAGCCGTCTTTTGGCTGAGTAGAAGCGACAGGTTCACAAGGACCTTTTTCTGCCTGGGCTGGCGTGGAACCAGTTTGCAGATCAACAATTCTCATAAAAGGCCACTCTCGTCCACTTAACATAGAAGTATCTTTTAAGCATGTTCTTACCTGAAAACTACTAAGAGCCAAAGTTACATCTGATAAACTTACAAGAATCCTCACTCCTTTTTGTGGGCCTGCTAGGAAGTGTTACAAAAAAAAAAAAAAAAACCTATGAGAGCAAACTGAAATAGGAATTAAGCAATTATTTTGGTCATCCTAATTTTTCCCTTTAGCATTTTGAGGTAAATGTTTAGAACATTTTTACTTTTAAACTTTATATACAGAAATCCATTCCAAATTTGTAATCTCCATTTTAATATTCTATATTTTAGTTTTTAGTTGCATTTTGAAAAATCCCTTGACCTCTCAAGGCTAGGTGTCACTCATTTTCTCTTGGCTGCTTGTTTTAAAACAGATACACATTAAAACATTTAACTCAAATAACACTGTACCAAACTCAAAAAATTACTGTACCAAGAAGCTAGACTTAACACCATTTTGCCTTAAAAAATATCTAATAGCAGAATATCATTGAGAACAAATCACATTATATAAATAAACTTTTTAACCCTTTTTAAAGGCCTTCTTAATTTTAATTTTAACACATCCAAGGGACAGTTATAGCAATGCTAATCAGATCATTACATCATTCAGTTTTGCCATCATGTTTCCAGTGTCTATCTGAAGGTAAGGTACAGAATAAAGATGAGCCACTTAGCCCTTCCTGTGTAATGGGCACACACCCAATCCGACTCTTTAGGGTTAGATGAACTACATTTGTGCCAGCTTGCCCTCTTTCACCATGCATGGTTCCACTGTGCATGACCAGCTGAACTGCACTTCTGCATGTTCACCCTTCACTCCTAAAATAGTTCTTCTCTTGTCTTCTAAGTTTCTCCTTGTTGTTAAGCCAGATATCTTTATTACAGTGTAAAGAGACTTATGCATTCTAAAATACCAGATTTTCTAATTTTCAAGTTAAAGAATCCTTAAAAAGCCATTTAAAACTAAGTGAAAATTCTTTAAAAAAAATTTTGGTAATGTCCAAACCTCATAACCTTTTGAATTTTAAATTTAAACTCACCCAATTGTTACAGAATGCTGAAAATGTCTATCTTCAACATATTACCAAAAACATACAAAACACACTCACACAGATTTTTAAGCATGCAAAAATAAAAACAACTTGTACATACATTTTCTTAAATTTTCAAACAAAAATTTAAGACAATATTTCTTTTAAACTAAGTATCTTTGTTGAGTTTCATTTTTCCAGGGCTTGCTTATTTACGAAGGCATTTCTCCAATTAGTCTTTTGAATCCCGTCTGTTGGAGGAATGCTGGGGGCATGGTCATCTGAAACTAAACTGGCCTGATTTTTATCCAATTTTATACACGAGCACTTTACATTGTCAGGACTAGCTGAAAAGTGAAACTCAGCCACACAGCCTTCTCTGTGACTGAGCTCAGCTGGAGGCTGGAGCTTTTATTTCCCCAGAGATGTTCAAATAAATAACAAAAACACAAAAACCAAAAACCCACATTAAAGCTCGTACCAATTCTAAAACAGAACTAGACAACTCAACACCCAAAGGCTGAGTTTATCCCTACCAGAACTCTGTGCCCTTCTCACTCAGCAAGCTGAATCCAGAGTCTGCTGAATGAGCCAGCTACTCTCACCCAGAACTTCCCTACCTCAGGAAAGATAGAACAGAGAATAATCAGGTCTCAGTGAATGGGGTGATGTCTCACCAACGTTTGTTGACCCAGGGGCCTTCCAAAGTGGAAGAGAAGTCCCAGTCATTTTGTGGCAAGGGAAATAAGTCCCTAGTGACCATCCCTTCAGACTGACAGATTCTCCTCCATATTCAGACCCTCCTGGGCCAAAGCCAAAGGCTAAGATAAACTCCAAATGACAAACAGAACACTCAACACAAAGACAGAATTTACAAAGACACATTGCATCATTGTAAATTGTAAATAAGAAAGTGCCAAACTACAGATGGAGAGTTTCCCCAAAATGGAAAACTTCCCAATACAGATGGAAAACTTCCCAAAAAATGTCTGCATGAAAGTGCCAGACTACAGACACAAAATTTCCCAAAAATGTCTGTACTAAACAGCAATCTACCAAGAGGGATCTGGGGACATCTTCTCACAGACCCCGTTGGCAGTCTTATAGCGCGTTTACCAAGAGTCCTTGCCAACCAGAATACAGACCCTGTGGGAAACCAGAATTACAGATACAGAAATTACAGGCAACCAAATATACAGAACAGCAGTGCCTTGACTTAACAGCTGTTTTTTTTTTTTTTTTGAGTCTCTGTGGTGGGGCGTCTGGATGATTTTATGAGGGAGATTCTACACGAACCCCCAGAAATGTTTACAGACTTGAGACCCCAGAAAGGCACCCAGAGACCACGACCAATATGAACAGCATAAGAGTCCTTTATTTGCAAGCTCAATCTGGTCCTCTGTGCACTCACTAACCGGTGATAATAAGAATCCCTGAGCACAAAATCAGCACAGTTTTATAGTACTGAACAAACAAATTTAGCGAATTTCCACACAAGCAGTTACATGATTGGTTTGAGTGCACCCAAACCACACTGCCTTTTCTCTGAACTATTGGTATGTACTGTTCCTGGAACACTTGGGAAACTGTTTTGATTTCTTAAGGGTGGCAGGGTTGGTGGCAACCTGTGTTTTTTTTTTTCTCTCTCGGTATTACTCTAAGGGAATCCTAGCACAAGTTGGTGGGATTAATCTCAAATTAGAGTTATTTTGGCTCTTCAGCCTGAATAAACCATAGCATACCACATACAAAGCTTTGGTAAAACACAGGTCTGGCTTACACTGTTGGACCAATAGGAGTGTATGTCTACTGCTGTTGCAGGTGTGTCTTAAGGTGTGTGGAGTTTTTCATCCTGATGATCTTGCAATGATGAAATTGACTAACTACACAATTACCTGGGCAGAACCCTGCTGAGACTTTTAATATTAAGTCACAGGTTAACAAAGAACAATATTTAAAATGAAATATATTGAACAACCAGACATGGTGAACAAAATAATTTTTACCTGATTCAGTGTATTTTTACACGCTATATCACATGTACAAGTTCTTCATTCCCTTCTGTGTCATTATGTTGTCTTTCCTTATTTTGGTTTTGTTTAAAGAACCATGGTATAAGAGGGCATTTCTTATATTTTTGTCTTCTAGTCTTCAGAAAGTCTACAGTTAAATAGGTGTAAGTTCCTTTTGTTAGAAAATTAAAAGCACATTGGGTGGGGGGTCTTTATCATAATTTTGTTATGATCTAAAATACGTTTTTATTTCTGGCATTTTACCTGTATAATCTCATTTCAATCTTTTCCAAAGGACACTTTAGTGGAAGGAGGAAATTCAAAATGGATTCTGTTAGAGAATTTCTTTTTTCTTTTTTTTTGGAGGGGGGTCCAGTCGTGGGGCCTGAACTCTGGGCCTGGGCGTTGTACCTCAGGTCTTCAGCTCAAGCTAGTGCTCTACCACTTGAGCCACAGCGCCATTTCTGGCTTTTTTCTTTTTTACTGATGCGGTGCTGAGGAATCGAACCCAGGGCCTCATGCATGCAAGGCAAGCACTCTACCACTGAGCCACCTTCCCAGCCCCCTGGTAGAGAATTTCTGTTGCTAAAATCTCTGCTACATAGTAAGGTAAGCAACTCCAAAATTATTTATTATGGAGATGAGTTGAAAGTCATCTAATACTCTTTGCTCAACGAAAAGAGAGGATTTAAAATAACTAATATTTTTTAAAGTTAATGGGCACAAATATGCACAAATTTTCTAGAAATAAAATGATCATTCATGAAACCTTACTGATACTTCAATGAATGGTTTCCAATAAGAGGAATCACCTTCATACATTTTCACACAATGTGTATCTGCCTGGTAACAGAACCCCAAACTAGAATAAGGCATCTAATAGCTGTCTAATTTTTGTTGCCTTTTTGCAATACTGCTTTCTTATGATATTGATTAGTATGAATTCTATGGCCAGTACAATATCACATATCTAATAACATTTACTAGATTGGACCTTCATGGATGAGATGGTGTGGGTTTCTGGTGGAGCCCTCTCTGGTTAAAAGGGGGAGCTGGTATTGGCACAGTCTCTGTAGTGGAGCAGGGTGAGTCTTAGGGGGTGAAGACCAGTCTATGTAGGGCTTTGAGACCGCAGGGAGGAGACAGGAAATACTAGACTTTTTAGGGGCCTGGTCTCTTGTAGAGTAGGCGGTACTTTAGTAAGAAGGCTGGGTCACAGGGCTGGAGGCTGATTGGGGCAGAGCTTTGAGAAGGAAGAACAAAGCTACAAAGAAGGAGGTTACTTAGAGGAAGGGTTCTGGAGAAGCATTGTGACCCCTTGTGGGATATGTAGGATGAGGTTTCCCATAAGGCAGGGCAGTGAATGTAGGCAAGAGGCTGACAGAATGTGGGGACTCTGGTGCAGGAATGCGGAGCTAGGAGGGAGAGGCTTTTCACGGTCTGGCTTTGAGAGGTCAGGGTGGTAAAAGGAAGACATGGACTAGTAAGGGGCGGGGGTTTCTGGTGGACAATGGTAGGCCTTTGGAGAGTACGTTATGGTGGAATTGGAGTTTTCTGCAGAGAAGAGTGCAGTCACATTGTATGGAGGAGATTTTCAGAACCAGAATTTTGTGAGAGCACTGATAGCATCCAGTGCACCAGAATGGTTAAGATGGGGTTTCTGGTAGTCAGTCACCACTTTGAAAAGAGGAGTAATTTTGGGTGGGGATTTCAGTGTTGCAAGGCTGGACATGGTCTTTGTACAGGGTTTCCAGTAGGGCAAAGCAACCTTCAAAAAGGGAATACAGAGGGACAGGGATTTACAGTTGAGCCTGGTGAGACTTCCAGATGGAGGCCAACTGGTGCAGTTGTTTCTAGTGGAGCAATGTGGGTGTTGAGAGATGGGATAGTGTGTTGGGGGTATTCTAGTGGGGTTTTTCTGGAGCAAGGCAGGGCTTGGAGCCATGGGGCTAGTTGGAGGTGGGGCTTTGAGAAGGAGTGGAAGGGATACAAAGGTGTAGATAATTATGGGCAGGGTATCTGGTGGAGTAGGGTGTGGATCTGAGGGAGGAGCCAATAGGGGTCGGGTTCATCTGAGGAGTAAGGCAGGGCATTGAGAGAACACTTGTGGGAGGTGGAGAGGCTTGTGGTGGAACAGGGCTGGCTTTCCAGGCAGGAGATGGGCTGTGTGAGAAGCTTCTAGCCAAGCAAGGTGAGGCTTCAATGGAAGTTATAGGGAGGTGAAGGGTTTTTGGTATTGCATGATGGGTTTTGTGAGAGGAAGTAGGTTCAAGGTTGGGTTTGAAAGGTTAGTCCACTTAGAAGTAGGCTAGTTATGGGCGGAGGTTCTGAGGAAAGCAGGAGAGGCTCGAGGCAGAAGGCTAGTTGGTATGAAAGGGATGGGAGGAGCTTGGATGTACTACGAAAGGGGAGCAATGCCACTATGAGGGAGTAGAGTAGTTAGGGTGGGGTATCTGTGCGGTTGCAACATGGTTTATTGCAGTCATCAAAATGGTGATTTAAGCAAGGTTTCTTTATCATTGGATGCATCGATGTTAAAACATATCTAAGAATGTGAAGCACTACTATACAGACCCTGAAGAAACTCAGAAGGATCTGTGAAATTATGTTGAAATAAAATTAATGACTAATTACAGTAGGAATTGATTTTCACTCGGCCCATAAATACTTTCCAGAAGAAAAGGCTACATTGAAAAATAAACAATGAAACGGAAGCAGGCAGGCAGACCTTGAAGTAAACATTATCCAATGAACAACAGCTATTGAGGAATGATTGCAATCTTCTTTTACCTAAGTTACAGTTACTGACCTATATTCTTCCCTAATGCCAAATCAAAAAGCCATAAAATGCAGTAAATATTTTCAAGGCATTAGACTTTACAGAAAGAATTCAATGAATGTAGTTCTAGAAAGTATAAAGATAGATGTCGTAGCTAAAGATTGAAGAAAATATCCCCATCTCTGGCCCTCCAGGGTGAGAAATGTTAAGCCAAAACACAATGAGAATGGACAGAAGTACAGTAGTGCATACCAGTAGTTCCCAAGATACAATGATGAATGTACTATGGGAGAAAATCAACAAGATCATCACAGGTCTTAACACTGGAGAGTAGAGAAAAGAGCAGTGAAAATTCAAGGAGAATTACAAAGGATGCCCTTGCATATTTGGCAGAAGAGCACATCACATTGAGGTTTAAAGTACGTGTAGGTATTTTAGGAAACTACCTGTGCCCATAAGGTGTCACAAGAAGTGATGAACTTACGATTTACAGGACATTGAATAATCATAAAAGTCTTGCTTCAGTAGTGAAGAGTTAAACCTTGATAAACTCTGTTTTGAAACACCTAACAAACTATAAAACCAAGACAAGAAGATTCAAAATGTGTATGTTACTTGACTGTTTGCAATAGTAGAGATAAAAAAAAATCAAATCACATAATGTGGATGCAAAAGGATAACATTACTAAGGTAATCTTTAAACAACACACATTTTATGTGAATTGTCCTGATTATAAATGATTTGTTTTCCTTACAGATTTTGGATGCACAAAAACAACAAAAAACAAAAACAAATCAAAGCAAAAGACACTTGGCAATAGAGCTGGCTGCCAGTGCCTTATCCTTATTTCTAGATAGTCATGAGCCTGAGATTGGAAGATCATAGTTCACCGATGGCTGGGATAGCAGTCCATGAGACACTTATGTTCAATTGTTCAATCAAAGACAGATTGAAACCTTGGATCAAATAGTACAGACTCAGTCAGTCATTAGTGAAAAAACCAAGCAAGAGTTTAAGGCTCCAAGTCAAGTTTCATTACTGTGTGGAGCGCGCGCGCGCACACACACACACATACACACACACACACACACACACACAAATGGAATGAGAGAAGAAGAGGGAGAAAAAAGGGAATATTAAGAGTTTAAAATGTGAACCTGTCTGCCAGGACTATCCTAAGCATATATTAATAAAAAAGAAGGAAACCATGGAACCTAGGTTCCATGACTATTTTCCCAAGTCTTTCCATTTTCTTAAGAAAGGGGCTGTGTCATTCTTTCTGATAGATACATAAAATTTCATTGTGTATATATACCAACTTTTCTTGAACTATTCATATATAGAGGGGCTTCTAGTTTGGTTCAATATCTTAGATATGGTAATAATGTTTCCAAAAACATAGTTGTAGATTCAGTGAGTTTTAGCTTGAGATCATTTCCACAAATGCCCAGGAGTGGGATTGCTGGCTCCAGAGCTATGTACATCTGACGTTACAAAATGATGCTAATTGAAATGAGCTCCAAGGTATGGAAACAAGTCATTTTTTTCAGATGTCAACCTTGATATCTCTAAAGTAGTGTATCTAGATCTTATTTTATTTCATTTGTCTATTTCAATTGGTTTATCCCTGGCAATCTCTGTCTTAATTCTGATACCTTCCATTTTGTATATACATTTATCCGATTTTGAGAAGGAAAGGAAAAACATAGTGATGAAAAAAGTACAAAGAGGGACTCACTGCAACAATGATATTCACAAGACACTATGTCAGAAAGGAACTTGACAACCTTGGGGTGGGGAGAGGGGTAGGAGGTGGGAAAGGATATGATAACAACAATGGAGTGGGTAACAATATTCAACAAGGAATTTACCTTACTCATGTAACTCTAACCACCCTGTAAAGTATCTTTGAAATAAAATAAAATTTAAAAATTGAACCTATCCTAAAAACAATATCCTTTTCAAGATAATACATTTCTCACAGTACTTGTGAGAGATTCTAGAGTCAAGCTGTTAGACCTGGAAAGGGATAGATTGGGAGGCCATCTCAAACAGCAATCAAAAGGCTGTGCTCTGGGAAGGTCAAACAGTCAAGGGAAGACAGGGGTATGAGTTATTACCTCAAGGGTATTTAAGTTAGAGCTGTTGGACACTAAAAGATTAAGACTTTGGAGACAAGATGGATGTCTGTGCTATAGTTGTAATGACTATTGCTCCCTTCTTCTCCCTAACAATAAGGGATTCAATTATCACTATGTTTACAAACAATACCTCATGTTAATAATTATAACCACAAGCTAGATTGATGCCTTAGTTGGTGGACATACCTGTAGCCACTGACCACCCCCCTACAGTAGAATGGATATAAAGTCTGTTAAGCAGGATTTGGGGATCCAGAAGCTGGTAATGAGGCTTTGGGTCCTCTGGTGTCTTCATTCCTATCACTTCCTGTGATTTTTCAGTTCTTCAGCCAGGTATCCCATCGTATTTGCTGTCCCAAGGTTGCGGTTAATGACAGTACTGATATTCTGAATACCTCAAAACAAACCACATAAAAATACTTCCTCAAAGAAGATTGACAAATGTATAGGATCACCTGGAAAGATACCAAACATCAGCAGTCAACCTGTGATCCTCTAGCAAGAAAGTGCAATTCAGCACTATCTTTACTTCTGATAATATAAAAGATGGATAATTGTCCCTTTTGTATATTTGGTATTTGGTATTGCATATATTTTCAGAAACACATATACATCGTTATTTATTTCATAGGTCAGACCACGTCATTGGAGTGATGACCCAGTTGCCTGAATTACACTTAGGTGAGTGTGAATTGCCTAATTAAGACCATTTCTCCATGAAACTCAGCAACACAGAATGAAGTATCAGGGTCAGGCCATTCCATACCTGTGAGGATTTATACCTAGATTAGAGTAATATACACCTCTCAGTAATCATGGCACATTCGTGTGTTATAATTGTCATCAGATCAGAAAAATGCTAGAGCTTAAAGTAGAATGATGGGCAATACATTTTCAATGCAAGAGTGATGATCACCCCTGCAATTATTCTTAGTGGAGAATCCTTCCTATACATTTTACTGACTTAACTTCTACTTTGTGCTTTACCATTATCAGGCAGGGTCACACTGTATTGAGCTACAATACTGCAGCAACCTTAGCTGCCTTTGAATGTTACCTCCAATCTTGGTACTAAGGTCAACACTGCAACTCTAACCACATAGTTAGTGGACACCCGAACTTTTCAAGCCTGGTTAACAATTGAGCTATCACTGCTCATTGCCAGTGTTAAAGATCTCACTCTTTAGATTTATTGTTTATCTTCTTGTATTTCCAACACTGCCTTAGATGTTGGTTTTTGAAGTAGAACTTTTAGTTTGCATCTGATTTATGGGGGTGCTAGTGATGCCAGTTGAACTGCATATATTATAATGTAAGTAATTTGATGTTTTGACATGTGAATTAAACTTTGATAATTGAGGAAGTGAATACACATCACTCACAAAAGTTTCTTTATGTGTATTGGTATTGCTATATTGTGAACTTCCTAAACGCCATCCATGGAAGCACATGTCCCTAATTCCATCATTTCTGTCACTGAGACAAGGCTTGAAAGGTCCAGACCATTTGGCACCTCATAGTAAGAACCTTTCTACAAAGGAGGGGGAGAGAATAGCAAAAAGAGCAAATGAATCTTCCAACAGTTTTGTTACATATTCATTATGCTTAGCCATTAAGACCACCATAATAGTATTGTTTATGACTTCTTACCTACTCTTTTCTGTTCTGAGCAGTTTTATTTATGGATCTTTAAGAAATCATAAAAGAATAACATAAGAAATCTATATAAATCATATAAGAAATCATAAAAAACAGTCTGTTAGGTATATATACTCCCAAAGACATAATTTCAGGAAAGTATTAAGCACATAAAATGTAATGTAATGACTCTTTATTGAAAACTTCAGCAGCTGTAGTTTATATATTCTGATAACAAAGTATATAAAGTAAGTTACAATAGTATTCCAAATGGAACACGGAACTAGAAATATGAAGGGTAGCAATAAAGAATATTACTGCTGGGCTGGGATTTAGCTCAGTGGCAAAGCGCTTGCCTAGCAAGCGCAACGTCCTGGGTTCAATCACCAGTACCAAAAAAAAAAAAAAAAGGATAAGAATATTACTGCTACGACTGACTAAAAGAGTAAGAATGAAATTTAGGCAAAACTCTTTCAGAGTAAAAGCCACAGGACAGTCCCATCATTACTTTCATTGTTCATATGAAGAAAAGACCTTTTTTGTAGTAGACAAATTTTCACAGACATTAACATCAATGGGGTATATATTTCTTAAGGCATTCAGGAAGGATGCTCTGACCGGGTTAATTGAAGCTGACTTCTCTGGGACCTACTACAGAATGCACAGACACTATTCCAAGCACTGCACCTGCATTAGGGTAATTGTAGTGCTTATGAGAGTGTTTTTCAAGTTAGAAAATGAATTAAATATTTTATTAAAAACAGAAGTAGGCAACAAGGTGAAGCAAATTTCCCAAATACCAAAGACTGATCAGTTTTAGACACATAATTCAAATCCAGGTTTACACCAGGCATATCTGAGGATATTCTTTGTCATATTCATTACCTTTCAAGAGCTATGGAGCAGATGAACCCACATTATCTTCCTATAATGGCAATAACAATGCTTCAGAATATAGATATTTTTAAATGAAAAGGGTGTGGCTAATGAAAGTATAAGTGATCTTTATACCAAACAAAGATCAGTTTAATTTCTCACGAAATACATGAATGAACATCATTCAGCTTCCACTTTTCATTACTCCTGGAGTAATTGCTTAAGGAGACCAATTCCATGTCAAAGACTCTTGTGCTGATAAACACAGGCTTTTATCATGAAGTACCGTGAATACACAGTGAATAGTTTGTTATGGATATATAATCCAAAAGAAATAATTTAGTGGAGGTTCCAGGAAGTTGGCAGGGGTGAAGCTGGAGGCTAAACAAGCTCTCACATAGAAACCAGTTTTAGAGTTCCAGCAAAGAGTCCTAAGCCAGAGAACCACACCAAGTGTGCCTTCAAAGGACAGAGAGTTAGGCCAAAGAGGGAAAATAAAGGCAAGGAGACAGCTCTGAGCACTTACCAGCAGCTGCTGCCGCAGCGGTGGCGCCCGTACCTGCCAGATCTGAATCACAGAGAGTCCGGGACAAAGGAGCCAGACACAGCGGGCGAGCGGATCCTACTCATCACCAGCAAGAACCGACAAGAAGCAGAAATGTTCATCCTTCAGTTCGCAGACCAGAGACAACACAGGAACCAGGACTCGGTGTGAGTAGAAGCCTGACGTCCTCACTCCTTCTCAGGGAACAGAAGAGGGAAGGCCACCCCTCCCCTCCAGTACTGGAGATCTCCATCTTGGATACCGACAAAGCTCAGCGGAGCTGCTAGCTCCAACTCAGGCCTTGGAAATAAACTAGAGTCATTTAACAGGTCACAGGAGCCTAACCTGACCTGCCAGACTCAGCTCTACCCAGGGAAAAGTCACCCAGCTCCGGCGCCAGCCCAGGAGTGCCTTTCTTCACCGGGTAATAAGAGCCAGAGGCTGCCCCTCCCTTTAGCAGCCTCAACAATCAATTGAAATTCAGTAAATGGAAACCCTGAGAATGGCTCCAGGCTGGGCTCTGTGACTTTCTCACAAACCAGCCCCCAGGAAAAGCTGCTGTTTGCTGAAAGGCCTCAACTCTACCCAGAATCTAGCCTCATCACAACATCTCCAAACTTAAGGAAAAAGCCATCTCCCTCTTTTGTGATACTCAAAGCAGAACTGCCTCCCATTGAATTAACCTGGGAGGAGGAGCCCAAACCTTTGGGGAAAGCAGTGCATTTTTCTGCTTGTTCAAACAAACTGACTTAAGAAACCAACCAAGCCACAGGAACACAAGCAGACCAGAGACCCCTACAAGAGGCTGGTTAAGGCACAAGGGAGATACAGGATTTTTCCCACCCCTCCCCCAAAAAATCAAAGAACTATTTTTTGTACCTTTTATAAAAAATTTTTTTTCTTAATTTTTTTTTAATCTTTAATTTTTACTTTTTGAAAATAATTGTTTTCTAGTAATTTTTTTCCTCTTAGAATTTTATTTTAGGTGTATAAGTGTTTGTGCGTTTTTCTTCCTTTCTTTTTTTTTTTTTTTGTTTGGTTTTGTTTTTTGTTTTTGTTTTTTGTTTAGCTCTACTGAACTTCTGATCTTTTATCTTTCTTTCCCATCCTTTTCACCTTTTCTTCTCTTTCATTCTTCTTTATGTGACTTAATTGTCACATAAATTTATTACTCAGTTCAAAACCTCTGAGACTTAAATTCCTTAATAGCAGTACTACCTCTTTATACCTATATAATATTTTAAGTATTTTTATTTTTAAGTTTTTTACATCTCCTTTATATCCCTCCCCTTCTCTCAATATATTCACGTTCTTCTCTGAATAGTTTGTTTTTGGAATGTATAATATTTCTAATTTTTAACTTTCTAATTTTTTTGATCTCTTTTTGTTCCCTTTCTCTTTCTTCTTTTGTTTCTCTCTCCTTACTTTCATCCTATCCAACCTATTTCCTGCTGTGAGATTAGGACTTAGTTAAGTGAACACTTCCTGTGTCTTCCCACATCACTCTATTCCTATTTTTTACCCACAACACTTGCTAAACCTATTAATTTCTGGATTACCAAATTCTTCTTTGCCGTTCGTAGCCTATTAATATATAATTCGATGCTGAATAGATGTATCAGTTGAACTAGATTGTATCTGCAGACTATTGACTGTGCAAATGCAGACTTTGGTTGATACTTGCCTTAAGTTTGTATTCTAGCACAAAACTGGTGTTAATTTCATCCCAAATGGGCAGGGTAAGCTGGAAAAACACAAGAAAAATGGCAAGTCCACGTATCTCAACTCCCACTCATGATAATCAGGGGACAAAACAGATAATAAATAATCCACAGGAGAGTTCCCAAATAGCTCTACAAACACTGCTGGCAAACATGATAAATGAAAAGATTGAAAACATACAAAAGACTCTGTATGAGTGTGATAGGGAGAGAAAGGAGGCAATCCAAAGGATTATACAGGAATATCATGAGCGAGAGGAAGCTACTCAAAAACTGATAAAGGATTTGCATGAGCAGCTTGAGAATACTCAAAGAGAAAGGCAGGAATGGCATGAGGAGGCTGAGAACACTCAAACAAAACTACAGGAATCTCACGAACGGGAGGAAACTAATCAAAGAGTAATACAGGAATTGAGAGAGCAGGATGAGAATACACAAAGATCACTAAAGGCATTCATGGAATCCATTAACAAAGATCTGAAGGAAGTCAGGGAGAACACAAAGGGAATGCTGACTGGAACCCAACAGAAGGAATGGGAGTGCAAAGAAACCATAAACAATCAATTAAGTGATTTGAGAATAAACACAGAACACAAAATTAAGGAAGTAAAGAAGTCAATACAAGATCTAAAACAAAGCTTCAACAAAGAATTTGAAGCCATCAAAGCTGACCAACAAGAAGGAAAAGAAATAAAATACAAAGTAGAGAATCTTGACAGCAGGTTAGACCGTGCAGAAGATTGAATCTCGGGGATTGAAGACAGCATAGATATTATAGAGAAAGAACATACAACAATCCAAGACAAGTCGAAGAAATATGATAGATCTATCCAACACTTGGAAGACACCATCAGAAGTCCTAATCTAAGGATAATGGGTATTGAGGAGCACCTAGAAACAGAAGTTAATGGTCTAGGAAATTCGTTTAACAGGATCCTAGCAGAGAATTCACAAACATGAAAAAGATAGGCCTATTCAGATACAAGAAGCTTTTAGAACTCCAACTAGACGAGACCAGAATAGGACATACCACCGTCACGTTATAATCCACACAGGATCAACTCAGAACAAGGAAAAGATCCTTAAATCTGTCAAGGAGAAAATATTAAACACTTATAAAGGAAACCAATTAGAGTCAACTCAGATTTCTCAGCTGAGACAATCAAAGCAAGAAGAGCCTGGAATGATGTATGCCATGCCCTAAAAACAAAAAACAACTATCAACCAAGAATACTGTACCCAATTAAACTTTCCTTCATAACTGAAGGCCAAATAAAAACCTTTCATAGCAAAGAAAAATTAAAACAATACATCTCCACCAAACCAGGCCTACAAAAGATTCTTAAAGATATCCTACACATAGAAAACCAACAAGACCACAATAAAGGCCTAGAAACTGCACCCAAACTGAGAATCCAAGAACCATAGGAAGAACCCAGTTTTCACAGCCCCCAAGTAGGTGGATAATATAGCAGGAACTCCCAAATAACTCTCAGTCCTATCTCTTAACATTAATGGACTCAACTCTCCAATTAAGCGACATAAACTGTCTAGTTGGATTAAAAAACAAGATCCTTCTATCTGCTGCCTTCAGGAGTCACATCTTGCCCGTAAAACAAACACATTTTCAATGTGAAAGGCTGGAACAAAAAATACCAAGCAAATGGCCCCAATAAACAGGTAGTTGCAATCCTAATATCAGATAAAATAGACTTCAAATTAAAATTTGTAAGAAGAGATAAAGAAGGTCGCTACCTACTCATTAAGAGATCTCTCCTTCAGGAGGATATTACAATTCTAAATATCTATTCGCCAAACAACGGAGCACCCAAATTTATCCAAGAAACACTACTTTCCCTCAAATCCCACATAGATCCAAAGACATTAATTGTGGAGGATTTTAACACACCACTCTCCCCACTAGATAGATCAACTTGGCAAAAACTCAAGGGGGAAAACGCAGATCTAAACAACTGCATAGATCAACTAGATTTAACAGACATCTACCGAATATTTCACCCAGCAGCATCAGAATACACATTCTTCTCAGCAGCACATGGAACATTTTCTAAAATAGACCACATTTTAGGCCACAGAGCAAACATGTCCAAATTCAGAGAAATTGAGGTAATACCTTGCCTTCTCTATGACCACAAGGGAATAAAATTAGAACTCAACACCAAAAGCCACCGAAGAATGTCCAGTAACACATGGAGGCTGAACAACACACTGCTGAATCACGAGTGGGTCATGGAAGAGATTAGAAAAGAAATCCAAATGTTCGTGCTATTCAACAAAAATGAGCACACAAATTACTAGCCACTCTGAGACACAGCAAAGGCAGTACTCAGAGTCAAGTTTATAGCTCTGAGTTCCTACATCAACAAATTGGATAGATCTGAAACCAACAATATAATGAGACATCTGAACCTCCTTGAAAAAGAGCAGCAAGATAAACCCCAATCCAGTAGACGGAAAGAAATAATTAAAATTAAATCAGAATTAAATGAATTACAATCCAAAAAAACGGTAGAAACAATCAACAAAACAAAGAGTTGGTTCTTTGAAAAAATTAACAAAATTGACAGACCCTTAGCAAATCTTATCAGAAAAAGAAGAGAACACACCCAAATAAATAAACTCAGAGATGAGAATGGAAATATCACCACAGAGAAAACCAAAGTTCAGAACATTATAACGGAATACTTCTCAAAACTTTATGCTTATAATTTTGAGAACTTGGCAGAAATATACTTTTCCTTGCATATATTGACATGCCAAAACTAAACCAAGATGAGTTAAACCATCTTAAAAGGCCCATATCAAGCATTGAAATACAAACAGAAATAAGAGACTTCCCAGCTAAGAAAAGTCCAAGACCAGATGATTTTACAGCGGAATTCTGCAAGGCCTTCAAAGCTGAGCTCACACCAATTCTCCTCCAAATCTTCAATGAAATTGAAAGAGAAAATTCACAACTGAACACATTCTATGAAGCCATCATCACCCTCATCCCAAATCCAGGCAGTGACTCATCAAAGAAAGAGAAATATAGACCCATTTCTTTGATGAAAATTGATGCAAAACTTCTTAACAAAATTTTGGCCAATCGTCTTCAACAATTCATCCAAAAAATTATACACCAGGATCAAACAGGATTCATATCAGGGATGCAAAGCTGGTTCAATATAGGAAAATCAATCAATATTATTCATCACATCAACAGGAACAAGGATAAGAACCACATGGTTATCTCAATCGGTGTAGAAAAAGCATTCGACAAGATCCAACAGCCCTTTATGATGAAGGTTTTGGAAAAATTAGGAATCCATGGAACATTCCTCAATACAATAAAGGCTGTATATGACAAAACTACAGCCAGCATTATACTTAATGGTGAAAAACTAGAGCCATTTCCTCTTAACTCAGGAACAAGACAAGGATGTCCAATCTCTCCATTTATCTTCAACCTAGTATTAGAATGCCTAGCTACAGTACTAAGACAAGATGCAGACATAAAGTGGATCCAAATATGGAAATAAGAAATAAAACTCTCCCTCTTTGCAGATGACCTGATCTTGTATTTAAAGAATCCCATGGACTCCACTCCCAAATTACTCAAGCTGATTCAAAACTTTGGCAAAGTAGCAGGGTATAAAATTAACCCCCAAAATCAATGGCTTTTCTGTATGACAACAAAGAGAAAAGTATGGCTGAAATTAGGAAAGCAACTCCATTTGTAATAGCCCCACAAAAAATAAAATACCTAGGAATTAACTTAACCACAGAAGTGAAGGACCTCTATGATGAAAACTTTAAGAACTTGAAAAAGTAAATCAAAACAGCACTCAGAAAATGGGAAAAAACTCCCATGCTCCTGGATTGGAATATTTAACATCGTGAAAATGACAATACTTTCCAAGTCCTTCTACAAATTCAATGCGATACCTATCAAAATTCCAACGTCATTCTTCAAGGAAACAGAAGACACAATCCAAAAATTCATATGGAACAATAAAAGACCCAGAAAAGCTAGAACGCTCCTCAAAGGAAAGAACACTGCTGGAGGAATATCAATACCAAATTTCAAACTCTACTATAAAGCCATAGTAATTAAAACAGCATGGTACTAGCACAAGAACAGACCTCAGGACCACTGGAATACAATTAAAAACCCAGAAATGAACCTACAGACCTATAGCCATCTAATGATAAGGCACCTAAAAAAATAGAATAGTCTTTTCAGTAAATAGACAGTCTTTTCAGTAAATGGTGCTAGCAAAATTTGTTAACTACTTGTAGAAAACTAAAGCTAGATTATTATATATCACCGTGCACCAGAAGCAACTCCAAATGGATCAAAGACCTTGGAGTCAAAACAGACACTCTGAAAACATTACAGGTTGGAATAGGAGAAATCATAGGTCTCCTTGGTACAGGCCGAAATTTTCTTAGTAGAGACCCAGAAACACAACAAATCAAAGAAAGGTTGGACAAATGGGACTGCATGAAGTTGCAGAGCTTCTGCATGGCAAAGGACATGGCTAGCAAAATCAATAGAAAGCCCATATATTGGGAGAAGATGTTCACTAGTCATACAATGGACAAGGGTCTCATATCTAAAATATAATTGGAACTCAAAAAATTAAATTCCCCAACAACAAATCCTCAAAGAAACAACTGCCCAATTAATAAGTGGGCAAATGACTTAAAGAGAAACTTCTCTGAAGAAGAAAGAAGGATGGCCAATAGACACATGAAGAAATGCTCAAACTCCCTAGCCATAAAAGAAATGCAAATCAAAACAATATTGAGATACCACCTCACCCCAGTTAGAATGGCAAAACCCAAGAACTCTAATAACAACTGATGCTGGAGGGGATGTGGACAGAAGGGAACCTTACTTCATTGTTGGTGGGAGTGTAAACTTGTTCAAATACTTTGGAAAGTAGTATGGAGGTTCCTCAAAAGACTCCACATAGAGCTCCCCTATGACCCAGCATCCCACTTTTGGGCATTTACCCAAATGCTTACAATCAAGACCACATTAAAGGTACCAGCACAACTATGTTTATTGTAGCATTATTTACCCTAGCTAAGATCAGGAACCAACCCAGATGCCCCTCAGTAGATGAATGGATCAAGAAAATGTGGTATATATACACAATGGAATTCTATGCCTCCATCAGAAAGAATGACATTGCCCCATTTGTGAGGAAATGGAAAGACTTGAAAAAAATTATATTAAGTGAAGCAAGCCAAGCTCAAAGAAACCTAGGTCCCATGGTTTCCCTTATTTGCAATATCTATTATATATATGAGTCAAGCAGAAAAAGTCAGATGAGGTGATGTTAGGAAAATGAACCCTTAGATATGTATTTTAACGTTTTTTTCTTTCATGCATGTGTTTCTAACGCATTTATAAGATTATTTCTTTGTTGCTATTTGTATGTCCTTCCCCCACAGTATAACCCCTGCTTTCACCGTATTTGATGTCGGTATAATTTGTGGAGGGGAAGGGGAAATACAATTTGTTTAAATAAGGATACAGGGGACCCGTTGCAACAATGAGAAGTACAAGTTGTCATGTTGAAAATGAACTTCACAACTTGGTTGAGGGTTGGGGTGGATTGGGTGGGGGGTCGGGGGAGGCTGGGAAGGGATGGGAAGGGTAAACAAGGAGGAGGCTACAATGCTTGATAAGAAATGTACTCACTATCTTGCCCATGTAATTGTAACCCCTCTGTACAGTATTTTCACAATAAAAGAGAAATAATTTCATGACTAGTTACATCCTGGTTGTACCAAAGAAAATCTACTCCCTATTCTAAAACACATATCATTTAATGGATATTAGTGTTATCAGTATAAATTATGTGTGCATAATATATGTAATGTATTCTATTACATAACATTTAAATCATATGTTTATAATATATATATCATTACTGATCTTCTATAATACATTATTTATAGTAGTATTATACTGTGAAGGATACAAGGAATGACAAATTCATTTAAATAAATATAGTTGTATGTTTTCGTCACATAATTTGTTTTTGTGCCAGTACTGAGACTTGAACTATTGTCTGGGTGTTGTTCCTGATCCATTTTACTCAGACTGGTTTTATATAACTATCTTCAGTTCTCAGCCCGTAAGTAGCTGGGATTACAGAAATGAGTCATGTTATATTTTTTTAATTCCATCCTTGGCATGTTCTTACATAATTATTTTTGAATTTTAAATTAAATTATGATATTACATTTCTAAACCAATTCATAATAAATAACTATTTATTGGGTAAAACTATATGTTGCAATTGAAATTGTAAGGACCCTACTTTACTATCAATTTTCAAAGATATTGCTAGTTTAATTCCTGGACAGACAAGTAGAAAAATTAAATTTTGTGTGCATAGTATATGCTGTGTACTATGTTACATAACATATAAATGATATATTTATGATATATGCATATTTGGTGATATTTTATAATTACTATAAGTAATATATATAAAACTGGTTTTAATATTATTCTGTGAAGGATACAAGGAATGACAGCATCACTATCTTAACTGTCTTCAACAGTATGTAAACTATGCTATAAACATATATCTTCAAGAAAGCACACCTCTGTAATCCCATATTCACCTTCAAGTATTCTCCACGTTGCTATGAACATCCTCTAACATTGGCAACACTTATCCACAGAAAACAGTTTGTGATACTTTCTGGATAATGTTGCTTGTCCTCATCCCTATCAGCCTTTCAGCAATTTCAGTGAAGAGCATTTTCTCCTGCTTTGCCTGTAGACAATATCATATTTTGTTATTTCACAGCAAAGAAATTGTGGCTAGCAGGGTTGAGCACTGGTACATTCAGAGGTTCTTCGGTTGTGAATTTTTCTTTTCTTTCTTAGACAGTGAACTGGAATAACGAAAAACATTTAAGGCAGTGTGTTTTGGTGTAAATGAAAACATACTAATTTTAAAATATTACAAATATTCGTTCTTTAAATTTATTTTTAATTCAAATATAATAGGGGTGGTTTTAGTGTTGCATGACTTTAAATCTAGCTATTTAGAAATCTGAAAACAGAGGATCATAGTTTTAAGCTAGACCAGGTAAATGGACCATTAGACATTTATCTTCAATGAAGAACCAAAAAGTTAAAGTGGAGCTGTGGCTCAAAAGGAAGACTGACAGCCTGAGCACAAAAGAAAAATAAAAGGACCTAGGCCCCGAATTTAAGTCATAGTATTAGCACACATGTACTATATATTCTGTGAGATAATTTGTCAAAAACTGGTCATAGATTACATATGAGGTGTGAAAATGTATGTAAGTCTGAAATGACCCCAAGGTATTTTGACAACTAAAAGAGATATCACTTAATCAAATAGTAATGAGGGATAGGTTTGTAGATAAAGATCAAAGCTCACTTTCGAATCTTTTGAGTTTGTTAAAATCAGTAGCTAGGAGTTGTCAGTAGACAGGATGCTATTAAGGACTTGAATTAAAGAAAGAACAGAGCCGGAGGGGGGAAAAACAGAAATAATTACATGTACTCAGTGGTAAAATCATGAGAAGGAAGATTACAGAACTACGCCCTGGGATACACAAATATGTAAAAGATGACAAATGAAAAACAGTAATAAGTATGTAATGCAGATTTATATAGATACGTATTTTTAATGTTTAATTGCTATGAAGTGATTGTGTGATGACCTAAAATTTAAGAAATTGGTAAGGTCAACTATCTCTTGGGCCAACCATCGCTGATATTTAAGTAAAATGGGGCCACAGTAGTGTGTCTTTATTTGCCAAAGTGAAAACAGGTCAATATTTGGAAAGCCATTTTTTGTACATGTGGTTGGAGTGACAAATACTGGTTTGTTCAAGTATCAGTACAAGGGTACAGTTTTAGCACAATGATAGAAATCTTTCAAGGATCTGGCAGATTTTCCTACTGTCTTCAATTTCCTTTCTTTCTGAGAACTAAAATAGAATTACTGGAAGTCAGTCCTAAATTGTACCTTTGTCAAGTTACCAGATATTCAGTCTATCACATGCCCAAATAATAGAGAATGGGAACAGGTATACATTGAGCACTAACGAGTCTCTGGACTTTCTCAGGAAGAGCCTTCTGCCATTGTGGGATGGATAGGGATGGATAATTTACAAAATAGCCATCATAGATTGAAAGTATTCTGCTAAGTTGACACCTGAGATATCGCATGTTTTAACTGCATTGTATTGATTTTTATGAATCAGTTAATCAGATTCTTTATAATATATGATGTTACTAGACTGTGAAATGCATGTTTGTTGCATTTCCTTTGTATAATATATAGTATGTTTTGAAATTTTTATAAATCATTCACCTTTTTATTTTTTTCAATATGGACTACTCCTAGTTCTCAAGAGTGGGGAAATGCACAGGAACTTTGTTACTTGAAGTCATATGTGTCATGTGTCATATCATATTTTCCTTGTAGAGAGTTGGTAATAAATCATATGCAATTTATTTTTCATTTTTATTTATTGTCTGTTGCAGAGTTTGAACTCAGGGCCTGGGCACTGCTCCTGAGGTCTTTGACTCATCGAGCCACAGTATCAATTTTAGTCTTAATGATTAATTTGAGATAAGTGTCTCACGGGAACTTTTCTGCCCAAGCTGGCTTTGAACTGTGATCCTCAGATATCAGCCTCCAGATTAGCCAAGATTATAGGCATGAGCTACAAGGACCTGGCTATATGTAATTTAAACTGTAGTTTTCTTCAAGTGTTTCATCCTACATTGAAGTTATTTTTCTTACAAATTTTCTAATAAATATATAATATATTCAATTTTGAAAATTACTGCTGTACCTCCCACTTATTTGTGGCATTTCTGAAATCCAAGTTCCTCTGTGTGTCAGGGTGGATACTGTTGCCTATAACAAGTATTATTGTTGAATACATAGCATCTGGCTACTTAGAGAGCAAAGGATGTGAAGCTACAGTAGCTACATAAAGAACTTCCAGGGCAATTAAAGGGCAAATCATGTATTCTCTGTGTATGTGAATAGGGCACATAGAAAAAAAAGTCTTATACTTGAAAGTGATTGAGTGTGTGTGCACATAGGTTTTCAATTATTTAATTGTTGCTATAGATTTACACATTCACTAGTATAAAACAATATTTCATATATATATATATATATATATATATATATACATATGTACATGCAGATCACAGTTTCCAAAATCCAGAGAACCACCTCCATGTGTATCACGTTCCTATGTTGCTTTGTCCAGTGGTAGAGAAATTACTCAGAGATTCAAGCATATATGTTTCAATATGTTGCTTGTTCCTAACACTAAAATTAGGAAGTCTGTTAATATATAACATATGTTATATTATAATATATTTAATATATCATATATAATGCATTTATATATTATATATTATTTGTAATACCTGACAATATTATAAATTTATAAGGAAAAATACAATAAACATATCAATGTCCATACTTTCCTAGCCATGATTAGGTTCAGTAGAGTTAGGTGTTTCACATCTCAACAAGGAAAGTCTACTGAAATTCTGATGACGTTGAGCTAGATAAGGAGAATTCCTATAAACGAAACCTCGCCTCAATTTTGAGAAAAGATAAATTTGGAAGCTTTTTTTCTGTTTGTTGGGGGGAGGGGGTTTCTTTCGCCGGTCATGGGGCCAAAACTCTGGGCCTGGTTGCTGTCCCTCACCTCTTCATCTCAAGGCTAGTGTTCTACCAGTCCACCCATAGCGCCACTTCTGGCTGACGAATCAAATCCAGGGCCTTATGCATGCAAGGCAAGCACTCTAACCACTGAGCAACCTTCCCACCCAAGTTTGGTAGTTTTCCAGAGAGGAATTTGGCATTTGTTTTGCATCCTTGATTAGTAATGAATAGGTATTATTTTGCTCCAAATTTTGTCTCCTTTTATGTTCCCTAAATAGTTACACAGGATCATCATTCCATCACATATATTTAAGTCCTTCTTTTATTTCTTTTTATCATTATTGTTTTGTTGGTGTTGTTTGCTGATCCTGTATCTTGAACTCAGGGGCTAGGCAGAGTCCCTGAGCTCCAGGCTTGTGCTCTACAACATGAGCCACAGCACAACTTCTGGCTTTTTCTGCCTGGGCTTCATTTGAATCATAATACTCAGATCTCAACCTCCTGGGTAGCTTGGATTACAGATGTGAGCCATCAGTGCCCAGCAATCCCTCTTTTAGGTATTATTCTAAAAGCCTCTTATCCAAGGTCACTCCAAGATAGTAAATGGACCTATGCCAATAGTTCCCTCACACTCTCATCTCCTGTAACGGCTATGGTGTGTCTTTTCCATCTTATCTTGAACCTACTTCACTGTTCTGTTCCTAACCCATGGTTCTAGGTGTGTCACAAATAATTACCTAAATTTAGTAGCTCTAAACCCTGAATCAATCAATTATTAATTTCATTTAATTTTTTCCAATATGATTGTTTTTCAGCACAAATCTGAGCTTATACTCACCTTCTTGCATCTACCTCTTGGCATGAGCACAGCCTGGGCCTATTCTACCTCAAATGCAAGAGGTTAGCCAAAGAATAGCCTACAGTATTCCTGCCTAGGAGTCAGGACAAGTTGTTGAGTGCCTGAAAGAAGCAATGAATTCCTAGCATGGGAATGGGTGGGAGAGACAACAGCCTAGAGGGCAAACTGGTAGTCACAACATTTAACAACTTCTCCTTTGGGGAAACTGACCTCTTCTAAAGTGGCAGTGAGATAACTCACCTAGTATATTTTCATATTTTAATGAAGTTGTCATGTTTCACTACACAACTCACTTTTAGTCAAATAGAAGGTCATTCTTTTGTGTCCTCCTTAGACCCAGTCTCAATCTCCATCTTAGAATTTGCTCAGGTGCTATTCCTACCAGAAGGTCCCTGATGAGGAGGAAAGTGTGATCTCTTGGCTTTTGACTGGCCCTGTGGGAACTGAGGGCACTTTTAGTGTTCAACCTGTTCCTCCTGACAAGACTGTGGTGGGTGGTGGGAAAGATCATTCTCTGAATTGTGCCCTAGTACCAAATCTCTTCAGAGAAAGTCAAAGAATGACAGATTCTGCTTGAGGGAGTGAGTTTCTCCATTTCCAAAAAGGTCAATTAATATCTGATTCTGAGGCCCAGGTGGAGTTCCTCACCAGATCCTCCAAGCTGGAGTGGATGTTAGGTCAGACTCCAGGCCATCCATCCTATTTCTCCAGCCCTTTCTCATGAACCAAAAAGTCACAGGAGTTGAGTTCAGAAACAAGGAGAATTGAGAGTAACAGACGAATCATAGGCAGGGGGAGGAATTAGAAACACTGTGTGAGAAAGGCTCAGATAATAAAGGATCACTCACATTTGTGAATCATATCATAAGATTAGGGAACAAAAGTAATAAATTACTACCCAAATTAGTAACTCCACTGCTCTGACTACATAAAAAGTGCTCTCTCAAAAAGTAGCTGTCCTAGCTCTCTTTAGATGAGGAAAATGGTGCACATTCTTTCCTCACAAAGTTCTACTGAGTATCTTCATCCATACCCTAGGTTGTTCTTACTCTCTACTTCTCTGTTTCTTTCCTTTGCTGGGTTCAATCAATTACACTTATATGTGTTATCATCTTCAGACATGTAATGACATTTTTTAATCCATTTGTTATAAAATAAAACAAATTATGGGGAAACAGATGTCTATAGTGCATTTTCTACCATGGCATATTTATTTGATATTATTAAGTATTATTTTAATAGTTTCATTTTTAAAACTTGAGGGAAATGTTTTGTTACTATTAGCACTAATTAGTTGCACTTTTTTTGTATTTTTCCATTTCTGCATATTTGTTATTAATCTTCTAACATTGTCTTTTTCCCTAATTGTTGCCTTCTTTAAATTGCTTCAAATTATAAACTATATAATACGATCGTCGTGGATGTGTTCATTTATATATTTAAATTTTGCTTTGATATACACATATTATAGGATATCTTCAACATATTTTAACTGTTCTGAAAATCAATATGGAGCTCCCTCATTAAAACAAAAAACACAATGCCACAAAATTAGCATTAGGTATATATCCCAAAATATTTAACAATGATGCAAGAGAAACAATCACTTCTCTTATATAACAGAATATGTTTATAGCTATGAATAGTGCATTTTCTTTATTCCTTCTTTCTTGTGCATCTACATTGATTACACAGCTTGGTTGCTATGAATATTGCTGCCATGATCATGGATGTTCATGTTGACTTGTATTCCTTCAATATGTATCCAAGTTGCCGTAAAGGTCATTAACATATGAGTCTTTTTGGTATTATGTAAACTTCCATTATGTTATCCATATGGGTTGCCATAGTTTACAATGTCACAAAAGCAAATACAGTTCCTGATTTATTTCAACCTCTCCTGCAGTTTATTTATTTGAGTGGTGATATCTATTCTGGTGTGTAAGATGGGAACTCAGTGACTTTCCTATTTATTTTTCTATGTATTTCCTATGTGGATAAGAATCTCAAACATTTCATTTACTTATTAAAAACTTAAATTTGCACTTCATTCCTGATCAGTGACTTTCTTTTTCTTTTGGTATTTGATCAATTCTTAAATATTATATTATTCGTTTTTTTCCCATTCTAAATCCTCACTTTAGTAAAAAGATTTTTTTTTCATTACAATGGTGCACAAATAACAAAAACAACTGATTGTACATTTATTTCCCTGGATTTTTTGTTTGTTTTTAAAGCCAGGAAATTATTACAATAAAGATGCTGAACTTTTTTCACTATATAGACTGAAAGGATAGTATCTCATATTTGCCTAAACTAATCTCAGAATTAACAGTCACAGCCTGGGCCATAACAGTTTGGGCTAAGTAAAACAACTAACAAAGCACAAACTGCATCTAAAGAGAGCAAAGGGCTTCATAAAAGTTAAAAGAAAGGCACCACTTTCACGAAGCAAATGCTGAAGTTCACAAGCAGACCTCAGGAAACTGAATATCAAGAAGATCAAAGGATAAAAGTATATGGAAGGACAACTTTAGAACTCAGAATTCGCGAGGGGGAACAACCACTAGATACAAAACTCATTGTTGAAAAGAAGAAGTGTTTTACCCCAAACCTCAGCTGACTCTCTCACATCAAACACACACACACACACACACACACACACACACACAACTAGTGAGAAGTTTTAGCCAAAGTACAGCCATTCTGGACTTAGACTCCATTTTGAAGGCCTTTACAGAAAGTATCCATTGTGAAGGCCTTTACTGAAAGACTTTTACTGAAAGTTATAAATCAGGTTCCTGGAAAAAAAATGGGAAATATCCCAATAACGTTCTGCCCATCACTCCCCTAGCAATAGCCATGGATGACAGGTTCATACGGATGACGAATGACAGGAAGGTACCTAAAAGTACAGATGTTTCTTAAGATAGCATAGTTAGCATAGTTTGCTGCTTATTGCTTAGCCTGTCCACGCTAGCCAATAAGATTGTTACAATATTCACTCACTAAATGTCAACCAATAATGAAACTGCCAAGCTAGGAACCCCCTTAACTCAGGCCTATACCCTATAAAAAACCCTGTTAACTGAAGGGTCGGGGCTCTCAACTCTGACCCACTGCGATGGTGACAGTTGTGAGTCCAGGCTCGAGCTTGCAATATATGACTCTTATGTGCTCGCATGGGAATTGGCTCCTTGGTGGTCTTTGGAGATCTTTATCTCAGCACAAGATTTGTGTACATAGAGAACTCCAAGGGCAGCTCTATCTGTGACAATGAAGCTTTTCCTCTTCCTTTTAAATTATCAAACGTGATGGGGTGGTTGGCTCCACAGTTGCCCCACAACTGAACAGGAGGAGTCAAAGGATGACTTAGACTGCAGGATAGCCTTGTGTTCCCCTGGCTTTCTGTGTAAGAATGCAATTTGTGTTCCCTTAAGCAGGGGTGGCCAAGCTGAAATGGGAGTACACTTTGCCTGTAGGATGGCACCCTGTGAGCCCTGCATGCATGGTGAAACAGAAGGGGGAAGCCCGGTGAGCATCTCCGGGATGGCCTCTCAGAGGCCAGGAGAAGTTGACTCTTATAGTTGGACATGGCACGAGGTTTGAGGACAGCGGGAATCCAAAAGATGGGAGAGGCACAGGAGCAAATGCGCCTCTCTGTGGAAACTCCTCAGACATGTTAAGGAAGTTCCCAGCCCACACGTGGCAGCCACCATACAGATCACCAGAGGCCACTTGTCTGGGGTTCAGTCCCTGGTCCTGATCCAGAGCCAGATCTTCTGCAGTGGCCCTGGGCCTGGCTGGTATGGAGCAGTGCCCACCAGCCATTCTTCCTCTGCCCTGCTGCACAAAGCCTCCCAGCAGATGCCTGGTCTGCAGCACCCATGCCAGGCCAGGTCCATGGGGCAGACTGAGGCTCTGCTGGCAATTCCTGATGCCTGCTTCAAGGGGAGACTGAGGCCTATCCCACAGCAAAGCTGTCCCTCACTCACTTCCAAGGGTCTCCAGAGAAGCATGACCACCACCGGCCCAGCATTGCTGCCCTCCCAGCCCCCAGAGTTTACCTACAAGTCTTTGCCTTTGTTCTTGAAATTCTTCAGCCACGGTTGTCTCATTTCTCATTGTCTGGGTATGATTTGAGACTCCTTCCTCTCCTCACCCAGCCACCAGGCCCCAGGGGCCAAACTCCCCACCTCACAAACACTCTCCAGAACCCAACTGCCTTTGGGGTTGCTGCTTTCTGAGCCACTGGCTTACTGCCTCCTTCCTCCCTTCACCAGCCTCTGCCAGGGCATCTCGTCCTCTCCTTACCACCCCCAGCCCCAACCCCAGCTCAGCGTCCCCCGTGGCCTACCCTCCTATCCACAGAGCTCCAGCCCCAACACCAACATGGCCATGGCTCTGGGGAAGACAACTGTGGGCCTGGCCCAGCAGAATCAAAGGTGCTACAGTGTGCAGCCGGCTGAGAACTGGAGGCAGCATAGGTCTCTAATCAGTGTCTTTCACTTCACTTACACAAGTATTAATTGTATTAATTTGGTATTTAATTTTGGATTTCATAACTTCTTATTAAGCCTTTGCAGAATAGCTGGTAGAAATATAGTCCCAAAATTTGGATTGTCTCTTATTTAATTCTTTCAAGTTTCAGAAATATTTAAGTAGTTATAACCACCATTCTCATTTCCATATCAGAGTGCTATTCAGAAAATAATTGCTTATGCATCTGTTATCAATTATTTACAAGACTTAAAACTTTTAAAGTTTCAAATATTACAGGTAGATCTTTGGTTCGTGTTGAATGGATTTGAGTAGGTTGAGTTGTTGCATTCATTCGTGTGTGTGTGTGTGTGTGTGTGTGTGTGTGTGTGTGTGTGTGTGTGTGTGTAGGGGCAGTGTAGGTGTATCAAGGGTTATCCTTGAAATCAAGGATAAGGATGTTGAGCCCTGGTCTTAAATTTTTCTTTTTAATGAGGGATACATTATGATGTTTCTTTGTTGGTGGTGGGCTCTGATTGCTTGTCTTTGCCCTATGTGCATATTCCAGCTCAATTTTTCAATTAAGGCTTCTTATTTATTATTGAGCATATACAGTTCTGATATTGCTTTGACTTTAGTCTGCCATGTAGGACCTTCTTTTCCTCTTTAAAAATTAACATTCAATATAAATTTTACCTCCTGACTGATTTTCCCTTTAATTTGTATTTTGAAATAAGTATTATAAGATCTTTGATCTCTGTATTCATGAAGAAAAACCATTTCGAATTCTCTGTTTAATGTAATAACACCTGGACAGAATTATTAATATCAAGATCTTAAAATTTCTTTTGTAGTTTTAGTTTAAAATACCTCTTCCATGTTTTTAGCATGGGGAGACCAAAAATTCCTAGTAACAATGATAACAGTTTTATTTATTAAAATATCAGATAATTCATAATTTTGAATATGTCTATTGGCAAATGAATACATTTGCTCAATAGATTTTCTTGATACACCCCTGCACAAAAATACCACTCATAAGGGCTGAGAAGGTGGATCAATGGTTCACAGCTTTACTTGAATGCATGAGACCCTGGGCTTGATTCCTCAGCACCATCTAAGCAGAAAAAGGTGGAAGTGGTACTGTGGCTCAAGTGGTAGAGCACTAGTCTTGAGCTGAAGAGCTGAAGGACAGCAACCAGGCCCAGAGTTCACCAACATCAACTAATAAAATAAATAAATAAAACTCATACTCAAGTACATTAATTTCAAAGGTTGATTATCATTTTAGTTATTGGCAGGGTGCCAAGATATAGCAGACATCTGTCGCAAAGCTTTAAGAAGGATTTCAACACCTGACAAGTACTAAAAAAAAAAGTAAAAAAAAAAATCTCTGCCAACAACCTATAGAATTGCCACTCAAAGAGAAACTGGTATTAAGAATGAAATACTTTTTATAATATTTCTTAAGAGATTCTGGCTCTATATTCATTATCATATAAATTGACCTTCAAAAACTCCATCGGTGGGCCTGGGTCTTAAGGGCACCTACAAAAACTGGAGGAAAGAATCAGAAACCCGGATTTTAAAAATTGTTATTGTTAACGTAGTGTACATGCGGATCACCATTTTGTAAGTCAGGTGAGTTCATTTCTTGTTTGACAATCTCATCACTTCCTTTGCACTCTCTCTCTGATTTTCCCTCCTGTCCCTGTCCACAGTGTTATACCTCATTGTGAACATAATATCTACAGAGTACAACTGCTGCATTTGTCTCCCTGTTCTCTTTGAATATCTCTGGCTCCCTCAATGCCCATAAATGGATAAAAAAGAACAGAAAAATCCCTCTTGTTTCCAATTCCTGGAATTCATTTCATATAAACATCAGTAGTTTTATGAGAGTGTCAGACTATGTCCACACATCCTGAACACTTATACTTCCTGCACCCAGTCATAACTCCCACCAGATTCTAAGGTCCACAAAGTAATTCTTTTCACTTTCCAAACAGGAAGAAGCTGAGATTCAGAAAGATTAAGTAACTCACAGGAAATACTGGGCTAAGCATAGTGGCTCACTCTCATACATTACCTATTCCATACAGTAAGATCTGAAGGTCATAGTTTGAACCAATCCAGGTTGATATATCCAATACATGTTTATCTCCAGTTAACCAGAGGAAAGCGAGAATTGTGTTTTTCAAGTGGTAGAGCTAGAAAGCCACCAGACTTGAATGGAATACCTAAAGGATAGTGTCAATATGATGATTTTTAAGAACCAATGCTGTCCCATATATAATCTCAGACCACCACCCCCACACACACTCCTTAAAATGCATATTAGTACTGAAATCCAAATAGCTGTTTTTTTTTTATTTTTATGTTTTATTTTTATCTTTAGTGAGGTTTGATTTGATAGTTTGTCCTGATGAGCTACAACTTACATTTTTGTTACAATTATATCCATGTCTGTATTCAGAGAAACATTCTCCTATTTGTCTTCCTCCTTTTCCAGCAAAGATAAGTTTTCTCTTCTTGGGCCAGTTTCTTCTTTGGGGCCTCAACATCTTAGACTTTTCTGTCTTGCACTGTCTGTAAGTTCATTGATCCAGTAGATCTTAGCCAAAATAATAACCTGGACAGAACCTGCTTGGGAAAATTTTTCTAAGCTCACCATTCTGTGGAAGTTGTTAGTACTCACCCATAATCACTTTGTCTTCAGAATTTGGAACATGTTGGGTCCAGGAATTCAGGGGAAGCACTTACTGTGTGCTATTTTATTCTTTTTGGATTTAATAGCAGCTTCCAGCTATTGTCTACTTTAAGCATTGTGTGCAGAGAAAGATTGTACCTAAGAGACAGAAGTATCGTACTAACTGTTGCTCTCAAAACACAGGAGGAGGGAAAAAAGTTCTGAAGGAGCCATATAGCCTAGAAACTGAGTTCTTAGAAACTCAAGCTGCCTTTTATCCTACCTTCAACATAGAAAGTTAGAGACTTCAGTGACTTGTAAACTCCAATTATATTCCTGAGCATGGGTCTCCCTTCCGCTTTGCCTTTCTGATCTTTTACATCAGGGGCAGGTGAGAAGATGTAACAAAAACACCTAGAGTTTGGGCCTGGGATTAAAAACTTCATTTTGTGATCATAAACATTCCACCACTTCCTGAATTTGATCTGAGGGGCAGAAGGAAGTTAGGTTAGGAATTCAGAAACTTATAATTACTTCTATGTTTGCTATCTAAACTCATCCTTTCCCACCCTCAGAATCCTATTTCTCAATTGTGTAGACAGCCTTACTCTCTGTTCTCCTGGAGCATTTGAGTGTGGGGTATAATCTGCTTCTTATGTGTACTGCCAATGGAGGTTTTTTCCTAGGCTCAAAACGATTTCATTGATGGGGCCCTGTGTAATAAGCTAATCAGGGTTGTTCATGTGTTCATACCCGAGGTAGAACTCGTAAGGGCTGAGTAGTAGTCAGTGCTCACTTGTTTCCAGTGGTATTGCTCTGAGGAATTTCTGTCAATGTTGCCCACAGTATATAGTACACAGCCTCTCAGAAAGGCTCCAGACCCAAACTACTTGAGTCTCTGTGTTAGCTAATCATCATTGAGCAACTATGTTCCATGGTTTGTGAGACATTCACTTCTCAGAGCATATGCATATGAGGGCCCAAGAAGAGAATTATCTGGAAGGAAGGTCCTAGAAGGCAAACTGTCTACTAGGGTAATGGAAACCCATGGTTTGGCATGCTAATGTTTTAACCTGTGCACTGAACTAACAGGAGAAAATGACACACTAAGAAACCTACCAATTATGCCAAAGAAAGAGATATGGTGAAGGTCACAGAAAGGACATTGATTTAATGATAATCATGACAAGACAACAGCTTAGCACACCTTCAGAATACTAATCCATACTCACCTACTTTTCTATTCACCCATGTCATTAGGTCTGTGTTGTATGTAGGAATCCTTAGGCCTTCAGATCAGGAAGATCTAGGGGAGAGCCTAAGATTGGTCTGGCAATTGGGTCATAAAATAACTAGTTTGATGAAAGCCCTTAGTAGGGTTCTACAAATATGTGGATTTATCCTACTACATTTGATAAGTATCCCCTCACTAAATTATCTTTGGTTGGGTGACTTGCTGACCTAGCAGCTGTCTAGTATCTCCATTGTGACTTCACTTTATTCTACTGAACAAGAAATGGAGAAGGAGAGACTGACCACAACACATTTGCATCTTTCTCAATGAGCAGTGAATGGCAGGAGAGTATTTAAGGTGCTCCTCATGTGCTCAGTTAGCTTGTACCACCTGGGATTCCAGCTGAAATCTTGATAAACAGATAAAAAAATTACATGCAGCTTGTTGTGCCAGATTCACAACTAGAGAGATAGATGAGAAAGTGGAAGGGCTTGGTGTGATAGCCACAGGTTGACATGAAGCACAATTCAAAGGAAGTGGAGATGAAGGGAGCTACCTTGAGGGAAAAGGAGAGGCAGCTGAAGATGATGAGCACCTAGAGAGAGAAGATAGAGTTAGTTTGAGGCCTGCTGGACATCAAAGTATCCCATCTGAGGTAGAACAGTCTGCTGTCCACAGCCACAGAGAGAAGTTGGAAGAGCATCAGCAAGTGCTCTTGCCCATTTCTAGGGAGCTCCCATAATGCCAGGGTAAGAATTGGCAGCTTCTCAGAACACTGCTGTTGAGCACATCTCAGATCCCTTTCTATCATGATAATTGACACTGGAGAGGAGCAGCAAGAGTTGTTTGAGGTGATTGCAATTCACTATGTGGAGCCCGTTCTGCAGCATTGTGGAGTGTGGTCTCTCAGGATGCTTAGGGCAAATATAATATAGCTGGTGTCAAAGAATGAAATCTACTTGGAGTAGGTATTTATAGATGGCACATGCCTGAAAACAACAAGCTGATAATGAGCTGCTAGAGGTAGTTCCCTAAAGATGTAACAGCCAAAACGGGAGAGGCAAACCCAGAGCTTTGAACCACATAAGCCCACCATTCCAATTGCTTGTACCATAGTACTGGCTACCCATTTTCACACCCATGACCTTGTTACCCTGATTGTGCCCCACAATCCCTCACAACTTTTACTCTCACTTTTTCGATGCTTTCTTGTCCTTGCTAAACAGTTTTGTATGTCTGTATTAGCTGTTGCTCCTACCCAATTTCCTGCCACTGCAACTCAGCAATTACAATCACAATTACCATTTCCCTTTTATCCTAGTCTCTACTACTCTTTTCTGCTACCCATAATTCATAATACCATGGTTCCAGCCACCTGATCCCTGAAACCCCTGTCTCGGATACCCCATACCCAAACAAAGTAAGTGATGAGTGGTTACAGACAGTCGACTTGGATAGTCCTCTTGCAGGCATATTGGGACAAGTAATTCCTCAGGTATTTAACACGAGGGACTAACTGGCAGTGGAAAGAAAAGACGTTACTCAGAGATGACTAAAATCCAAGGACATGACTTATAACTTGTTGCTAGGAAAAGAAGGCCCTAAGGTGAATGTTAATGAGAAAAGAAAATTTTACAAAAATTATTGGGGAAGATATAAAAGGTTTAGCTTAGTATCTTCTACTAGTGTAACTACTTTGTATTTTTAAAAGTTATATGAATATGCAATTTATGTGGTACAGATATTAATTGGTGGAATAGTTGCATAGGATCACATTAATGATATTCAATAGTTTATGCTCTGTGATACGCTCATGAGCCTGCCTTTGGCAATATTAAATGAGCTTTCTAACAACAAATGGAATTTCATTGTCAAATACTACAAGGATATTATGGATGCTGGTACCAAAACGAAAGCTGGAACAGGAAAACTAAATAAAGCTACAAGTTTGAAGGGAGAGGTAAGTGTCAGGGTTATGATAAAAGAGAAATTATTCACCATGGAATCTTGGAAGAATAGAATGTGTTTTGTTGACTTACTAGCTTTTAAAACATTCTTAGAAAGCAGAACATTGTTTTTTATTCTTGCTATTTGGAACCTCTTTAATGAATGGTTTAAAAAATTATCAAAATAACTTTGAAAATTCACTGGTGTGAATTTTCAGATTAACCTACTCAAAGTTGCCTTGAGATGCAGGCAGGCCACATTCCTTTTCTATAATATTAATGAAATAAGCTTCCTTTGAATGTTTGGACAGTCCATGACACTTGTTCCAGAACAAGAAAAGATAGTAGAGAGAAAAAAAATAAGAAGGAGACTCAAGACTCCTGAAATTAGTATATTTCCCATTTGGACTTTAATGGAATTTTTCTACAAAGAATAAGAATTTCATCTTAACATAAGAATTTCAAGAAGAATGTTCTACAGGATAGCTTCTAAATGTAATATTTAATGCTGTTGTATTACATGAAAACAAAGGTTTACAGAAAACTTTAAATTTCAGAAAAACTGTAATGTTCCAATAAACAAGTAGAAGAAAAATAATTTTAAAATTCACGGTTCAAAGCAAACCCTAGCAAGAAAGTCTGAGAGTTGCTTATCTAGAAACAGTAAGTGGCGCTGTGGCTCAAGTGGTAGAATGCTTCCCTGGAGCTGAAGAACTCAGGGATATGTTACACCCTGGTCCTGATTTCAATCCCTATGACTGACAAAAATAAAATTTAAAGAATTAAAGCATTAGGGCCGGGAAGGATATTCAGTGGTAGAGTGCTTGTCTTGCATGCATGAGGTCCTGGGTTCAATTCCTCAGCACCACATAAGCACAGAAAAGTGGAAATGGTGCTGGGCTCAAGTGGTAGAGCACGAGCCTTGAGCTGAAGAGCTCAGGGACAGCACCCAGACCCAGAGTTCAGGCCCCCTACCACAACCACCACGAGCAACCAATTAAAGTATCAAATAATCTGAAGATGATGTCCAGAATAATGAGTGTTGCATTATCCGTTTACATGACTTAGTGATTTGAAACCTAGTTTACCAGGAGAGGTGGTGGGCAATTTTTGTGCCAAAACCTGCAAAAATATTTTGTACTTTCCCAAGGAGGAAGAAAGGAGAGAATGGGGGGAAGAGGGTAGGTGTTTGGTGACCTTGCCTTTTGGTTCAGTGATTGTTTTCTGGAGTCAAATTCAGAGAAATTCCGCTTGCAATCCTAGTTGCATTGGGAATTAAGAAGCCATGTCCTGGAAGTGGGTTTGTCGTGTCCTTGGCCTGGTTCCAACCACCACTGGATAACGCAAGTCCCAGTTCATGACCAAGATGCCTTGAAGACTACTGATCCACTGGGAAGGTGGACATAATCGCAGCTAGAAAAGGCAAAAAAATGCAATGCCAAGGGCAGCGCTGGAAATCTACACCGGGCAGAGAATTTTTATATATTTTTATTGTAAAAGTACTGCATATGGAGTTTACATTTACATGAGTATGATAATGAGTACATTTCCTATCAAGCATTGTTACCTACTCCTTTGTTTTTCCCCTACTATCCCTTCCCTCCCCACCTCTCCAACTCCTCCTTCCTTGACCCCTGCCTGACATTTTAAATTCATTTTCGACACAATGTCCTGCACATCTCATCATCACAATGGGTGAACTTCCATCCCCATTTAAGCATTCTGCTATATCCTTTACACTCTCCAAATTACAAAAATGTATATAGAAGATGCAGAACACTGGAATCAAATACAGTGAAATCAAGGGTTATACCGTGGTGGGATGAACCAACAAAGGAATCACATAGCGCATTATAAGTATATTAAAAACAAAAGAAAGAAAGGAAAACCCACTGTGTCTCTGATTTGGGGTACATTTCGTTTATCATCATCTTATATGGTCATATGTGCATAGCCTTTGATCTTCTCTGTTTGTCCTAGACATGTACTAGTCCTTGCAAACAAGGGAAACCATGGGACCTATGTTTCTTTGGGCCTGGATTACTTCACTTAATATCATTTTTACCAAGTCTTTCCATTTCCTAACAAATGGAGCAATGTCATTCTTTCTGATGGAGGCATAGATTTCCATTCACTCTCTCTCTCTCTCTCTCTCTCTCTCTCTCTCTCTTTATATACATATATGTATATAGATATACACACATATATATATAGTTGTATATATATATATATATATATATATAATCACATTTTTTGATCCATTCATCTACTGAGGAGTATTGAGGTTGATTCCATACCATAGCTATGGTGAATAATGCTGCAATAAACATGGTTGTGCTGGCAGCTTTGGTATGACCTAGTTTGTGATCATTTGGGTAAATACACAAAAGGGGGATTGCTGGGTCATAGGGCAGCTCTACGTGGAGTCTTTTGAAGAGTTCTCATACTGCTTTCCAAAGAATTTAAAGAAGTCTGCACTCCCATCAAAAATGCAGTAGGGTTCCCTTTTAGCCACATCTCCTCCAACAACTATTGTTATTATATTTATTGATTATGGTCATTCAAACTAGAATGAGATGCAGCCTCAATGTTGTCTTGATTTGCATTTCTTTTATGGCTAGAAAAGTTGAGCATTTCTTCATGTGTCTAATGGTCATTTTTATTTCCTCTTCAGAGAAATCTCTCTTTAAGTCTTTAGCCCAATTAGTTATCGAGCAGTTTGAGGATTTGTTTGAGGATTTGTTTGAGGATTTGTTGTTGGTGGGATTTAATTTTTTGAGTTCTAAGTATATTTTAGATATAAGACCTGGTGCATTTTATGACTTGTAATGATCATCTCCCAGAACATAGGCTTTCTATTAATCTTGCTAGCTATGTCCTTTGCCTTGCAGAAGCTCTGATGTTTCATGCAATGTCATTTGTCCAATATTTCTTTGATTTCTTTTGTTTCTGGTTCTCTATTAAGAAAATTTCTGCCTAGGCTGAAAAGCCCTAGAGTTTCTCCTACTCCTTCAGTAATGTTCTCATGGTGTCTTCTTTTATTTTGAGGTCTTGATCCATTTGGAGTTGACTCTCGTGCAGGGAGCTATAGCTTTAGTTTTCTAGTGGAGTTTAACCACTTTTGCCCACACAATTTACTCAAAAGGCTGTCTTTCTTCCATTTTATTTTTCTAGCTCACTTGTGAAAGACTAGGTGGCCATAGGTCAGTAGGTTCATTTCTGAGTCTTCATTTCTATTGCATTGGTCCTCAGGTCTGTTTTTGTGCCATGCTGTTCTTTTACTATAGCTTTTTAGTAGAGTTTGAAATTTGGAAATGATAGTGCTCCAGTGGTGTTTTTTTCTGCTCAGGATTGACAAACATACAGCTAGCATATACTTAATGGTGAAAAGTTAAAGCCATTTCTTATAAATTCGGCAATGAGATAAAAATGTCTGCTCTCTCCAGTACTCTTAAACTTAGTATTAGAATGATAGTTGGGGCAATAAGACAAGATGAAAACTTAAAGGAAATCCAAATAGGGAAAGATGAAGTAAAATTCTCCCTCTTTGCAGATGACATGATCTTGTATTTAAAGAACTGCATGGACTCCACTCCCAAGTCACTTGAGCTGATCAGAAACATTCGCAAACTAGCATAGTATAAAATTAACCGTCAGAATTCAATGCTTTTCCTGTATTTCAAAAACGATAAGAGTGCAGCTGAAATTAGGAAAGCAATTCTTTTTAATAGCCACACAAAAAATAAAATACCTAAGATTTAACTTAAGAGATGAAGGACTTCTATGATGGAAACTTTAAAAACCTGAAAAAGAAAAATAAAAGCTGTACTAAGGAAGTGGGAAATCTCCAATGCTCCTGGATTGGGAAGATTAACCTCATGAAAATGGCAATATTTACAAAGATATATGCAAATTCAATGTGATACCTATCAATATCCCAATCTCACTCTTCAATGAAATAATAGTAACCTAAAAATTCATATGGAACAATAAAAAACCTTGAATAGCAAAGAAGTTTATCGTGATTCTCATTTTGTATTACCACTTTGATTCTACAAAGTAATCTATGGATATTAACTTTCTTCCCTCCCTTTGAATAAAGCTAAAAATAAAATCTGCCTCTAGCTCCCATGACACTTAAGTCTTAGGTCTGGAAAATTGTTACTAGATAATAAATTACTTAATTATATTTTGAACCATAAAATATGCATATAAAAATAGCACATTTTGATCTCATGAGAAAACAGCCTTTATCCCCCCCCTCAAATTTATTTCCTGAAAGGCATTTTTAGAGAGAATCTGTTTTCTTTTGTAGATGAAAGGCTTGTAGGAAACTATGTTCATAATCTGTCTCCTCCTCCCACACCTCAACACATAAAACCCAAATTTCACAACGCATATATAAGCAACAATACAAAAACCAAACACTGGGAATGCTCAGATGCAGAATGTTTAACAAAACCCAGAATGTAACTCTGCTGTCTGAGGGAGGGGCTCTCTGTATAAATTAACATACAAACCCAAAAGAACAGCCAGGAATACAGGATGTCTGTGTCCCTGGCTGCTACTCCATAGACCAGGAGCAAAGAAAGGCTTCCTGAGCATGCTGGAGAGTGCATGGAGGAAAGTTTCCTTGCCAGCCTGAATACAAAAGTTTGCATCACCCCTCCTGGGCCTGTCTTTTTTGTCTTCTCCCCACAGTGGAGCAGAATCGTCCCCTGCTCCACGAAGGATAAAAACTGTACAAGCTAATCCACAGAGTGGATTCTCTTCGGTCTGCACACCTTCCTATGTTGGCCACGCGGTGCTTGTGCTCCCAGGGGCTGATCCTCAGGACCCAAGCCTGTGGGGCAGGTGGGTGCTAGACGTGACTCAAGTCACTGACTTGAATCAGTGGTGTCATTCATTCAGCAGCCCCAGTGTTGCTTCCCTAGCCCAAAAGCAGGTGCATCCTGATCTTCTCCCGCAGTCCCAGGCGAGGTGCCCATGAGGGCCTGAGTTGGGCAGGTTCCCACTGGGATCCTACTTAACCAGAGGGACCAGCATGCCAGATGAAGTGACTGCTGCCTGAATTACTTATTATTTTATGGAGCAATTTTAAACAAAGTGATACACATTACTGTATGATACATAATGATACATCCTTGAGTCTCTAGTCTAAAATCATTAAACTTGATACTAGCAAGAATGGATTTTATTGTTTTTATTTATAAGGCCATACTGGCAATTGGAAATAAAAGTACAACAAAACTCTTATCCAAAAAACACATGATTAAATCTCAGAATTTGAAAAAAAAATTGTATGGAAGTAGTGCAAATGAAGTTATACTAGAATACTAAAATACACACAAAATATATTATATTAGTTACATTCAAAAGTAAAATAAGTAGTTACAGACAGAATTCCTACTGGATAAAAAATATTACAATGTTTTAACAGGTTGAAGTGATATAGGTTATATATTTTGTTTTTATAAAACTTATTTATATCTCCCAGTTCTGTTTATCTTAGTGAAGGAAAATGTTAGAAAGTAGAAATTATATGTGGCACCTCTTGCTTACAGTACCATGAAGGTGAGTAGCACTTCCTAATGAAGTCCTTGGATGAAACCCATATCCAGCCCATGTAGACCTATCAGATGTCCATGTGGTGTCCCTGAGGGGGTCCAAGACACCACATTGGTGCTTCAGCAACTGCAGCACTTGTTGCAGTAGACTGTAGCCAACAAGGCTCCATCATTGACCAATCCAAGAAATCCAGACTCAGGTGCCAAAGCCATGCGGATAGGCAGGGCAACCCCCAAGTCATGCTTTCCACTTGTGCAGCCTACATTGCCAAGGCCAAATCCATTCCCCTGCTTTGGAGACCAACGATGGTACAGGGTGAGCCCATTGCCTCCAAAAAGAGCATCCCCAGAATGGCACCCAGAGCTGGGCCCATGTGGACCAGAAGGACGACGGAGGAGGCTACACAACAAAGCCAAAGGGGTTTCGTGTTCCCGGTGCTGCAGCTGATACTCTGCAAGTCCAGCTTCCTCTGGCAGTGATGGGCATATGCAGGGATGGCCCTATACCTGAGTCCACAGGGACCAGAAAATGGAGGTCCATAGAGACGCTGAAGGGGATCCAGGTGGCTGAGCTTCTGTAGCTTTCACAAGCCCACTGGCAGAGGGGCTAGCACACGTGTCCAGTCCCCAGATGAACTTAAAGACAGATGAGGTGAACCAAGGTTGCGCTGCCTGGCCCCAAGGTGGCTGGCTGCAAACCCAGCTTTCCTTCTCACATGGACTGTGCAGTGTACAAACATAGTGTCCCCCCACCCCACAACCATGGGTGCAGGCAGTGACCCCATAACAGAGTCTCCCTGGGATGGCACTCGCACCCAGGACCACTGCAGAGCAGTACCAGTACAACTGAAGGAGAGGGCATCAGTGGACTCAATTCCAGCCCCATGGCTGCCAGCTCCTGGGTGAAATGGAAAAACTGAGACTGGGAAGTTAGGTGGGCAGGGTGGGCGGGGTTCATCTGACAATCCTGGGGAGTATGCACACACATACACTCACTGCACATCACTGCAAGGGAAGGGGCCACACTTCTCAACGGGTGATCTGATGAGGCACCCACAACCACAGAGACTACAGGAATGGATGCTCACATGGGGACTTGGAAAGGGCTCCAGGGCACAGTCTTGGAGCACTGAACAACTGGCAAAAAAAAAAAAAAAAAGAAAAGAAAAGACAGAAAAACCGAAAAGCATCCACTAAAATTTCTTTCTGAATTAAGGGAGGTTGCATTAGTTCTTTCCCATGTTTGATTCATGAAAAAGAAACCCTGAAGTGTTCTGTAAAACACCAAACTCAGGATTTCATCTGAATTCCTCACTGAAGAATGAATGAAATAACCGAGCAACAAGTAACACGCGTATTGTCACCGTGCTATCTCTCTCTGATAAGAAATCAATCCTGCCATGCACATGCAGATCACTTATGCAAAATGTTTTCCAACAATTCTTGTTGTTATATTGCATTTATCTTCCTCCTCCTGCCTCCTTTCCTGCTCCTCTTCCCCAGGGTAATGAACCCCTCTTGGTTCTCTCCTCCCCTCTACTTTTTCCCTCTCCCCTCCTTTTCTACCTCCTGCTATGCCCTTCATCCTTTCTTACCCCTTCCTCCTCCTTTCCTTTCCTCTTTCTCCTACACTTTCACTTTCTTCTACTTCTTTATGGTCCTGGGGGTTGGACACACACTAAGCAGATGCTCTCTCCACTACAGGCCTCCAGTTTGGACTTCGTTTCAATGACTCTCTATTTCTTTGCTGCAAACCCAGCAAAGACTTTTGATTCAGGATTTAATTCATTGTACATATTCTACATCATAAATATGTGCTACTTCATACATTGTGGCTAATATGTTTTGATTATATTTTGGGCTTCAGTTAAACTCATTAGAAACAATATGTTTGAAGGCAATCTAATGTAATCCTGTTACTCCCACATTAATGACCTGGTTAGTTTGTATCTAGTAAAAGTACTACATATTGCTCCCAGTTTAATGAGCTGTCACTTTGTGGTAGCACCAACAGAAACACTAACACAAGGATTGCTGGGGATCAGAAGATTAAGTCCTGACAGGAAAATCCATGAGATCTGTGTCTCAAATTAACTACTAAAAAGCCAGAAGAAAACCTATGGCTACGAGGTTTAGTGCCATCCTTGCACAGAATAAGCTGATGACAAGACCCAGGCCTGAGTCGAAGACCTGTGGTGGGTGCACACACACATACACACACATACACAAACACACACACACACAAACAAACAAACAATTTCCCAGCTGGAGCAAGTAGAATAGCTTTTTTCCCAGTACCATGTCTGAGTTTTATCCCATGCGTTTGGATATTTTTGAAAGCTATATCATCAACTTACCTAATTTTAATAAACGACACCCTGTTCACTATTCTTTAATCCTGGTTGGAAAATATTTTAAGACACATTTTCAGGTAGAAAATTGAAATTTTTTTCAAAAGCGTGACTGTCTTGGTTTGTAAGAATGAAAGAATTGTGCCTTTAATTCATTAGTTCATAAATTAGAAAAGTAACCCTAACCCTAGAACCAATTGCACTTGGATTCTAAAAGCCACACAAATATATTAGATTTATTAATCCCTTCTTTGATTCAACTCATCTTTCTTAAAATAGTTTGTAGTTTTGCTCAATATTTTGTTATTTTTCTAATCTGAAACCTAACTGGAAGATTCAGGAAAAGCTGTGATAATGGAAGTACAATGTATTTCTAATATCTTTTCCTGAATTCCTAGAACCTAAAATAAGTTCAGATTTACTAAACATTTATACCATTCTTTTTTTCTTTTTGTTGATAGTGGGGCATCATTTCAGGGCCTGGGTACTATCCCTGAGTTCTAGGTATGGGCACAATCCCTGAGTTCTTTAACTCAAGGTGTGCACTTTACCTCTTGAGACACAGCACCACTTTCTTGTTTTCTGGTGGTTAATTGCTTGGGATGGCTTTGAACTGTGATCCTCAGAAATGAGCTTCCTGAGAAGCTAGGATAATAGGCTTGAGCCACAAGTTTAATCCATTTCTTTACTCTATCCTCAACCCCCTTTAACCAGAAACCAAATCCTAATCATAATCTGAGTTAACAACAAATGGTTAATGTAAGTAAAATTGTTTGGAATCTATTGAATCACTCATTATTTTTGCTTCTACTTCTTAGTGGAAAAGTAAATTTTACCCTGAAGCTTATCCTTCCCTAATCCTAACAAGAACTAAAACAGTAACTCACAGTTTAAACCAAATTATATTTGAATGGTTAAAATTACCCCGACACTGGTTTTCATTCATTTTAACTTTGATGCCATTCATTCTTCTTAAAATATGTTGCAGTTTTACACAATATCTTACATCTTTTTTCTTATCCTAACCCAAGCTCTAACTGGAACACCTTGCCTAATCCTAAGCCTACATATAACTGATTCATAATGATAATAGAAAGCTTCTATTTCACAAATATCATATCTCTTGCTCAGCGTGTAGGTCTAAATTTTACTTGCATTTTGAACCTAAATTTTTAAAGTTTTAAAGTGTTTTTCTATTTCATTTTCTATTTCTATTTTGGACTTATATTTCTATGTCAGGTTTTATTTTTCATTTATTTTTAAATCTTACTTTTTTTGTAAGATCACAATTACATGTGTAAGGTAATTCGTTCTTTTCTTGTAGAGAATTGTTACCCCCTTCTTTGTGGTTGTCCCACTATCCTTTCCCTCTCCCACTTACCTCAGTCTTCCCTCCGGATTGTGGATGGTGTAAAGTTCATTTTCATTAGAGTGTGTTGTATCATTGTTTCAATGGGTCATCCTGTGTTGAACCTAAATTTTCTGTTACTCTAACCCTAATTATAATTCTGTCTGGGATCCTAACCCTAACCAAAATAATAATGATAGCTCAATTCAGAAGTTAACTTAAAATACTCAAGGTTTTGTTCATCCTGTTAATCCACTGTACATCTTGAATTAAGTTGCAGTTCACATAAAATTTTCCAAATTAGATTATATGTGCATATATAAAGATGTAATTTGATTTGACATGCAGAAGATCTTTGGAGAAAATAATAAAAAGGAAATAGAGGGAGTATAATCAAAAGTTTTAAATATATTATGGAAAGAGCATAATGAAAATGCCACTTCTGAAAATTAATAACCACTAACAAAATGACTAAAAATTAATAAATACATAACACTCCCTTCCAGGGTTCTTTTTTTCTGGGGAGGGGTCTGGTCGTGGGGCCTGAACTCTGGGCGCTGTCCCTCAGCTCTCCAGCTCAAGGCTAGCACTCTACCACTTGAGCCACAGCGCCACTTCCGGCTTTATTCTTTTTGCTTATGTGGTGCTGAGGAATCGAACCTAGGGCCTTAGGCATGCAAGGCAAGCGCTCTACCACTGAGCCACCTTCCCAGCCCCTTTCCTGTGTTCTTTAAGAGTGCCATTTGTCTTTTGAAAGAAATATATGTGTTAGATAAAATTTGTTCATGCATAATTTATATTGTTATTGGCTAATTAATTAACTTAATGAATAAAAAACAAATAAGATTCCATGACAAAAAATATAAACAATTACTTAGAAATTGCTTGAGAAAAAGTTATAGTAATGAGTTTTAGGAAACTAAATTTCTATTTCCCTACAAAGCAATGATTTAGGGTAACTAATCTAGTATTTCTAATAAGTTTAGAGAACATAATTGGCATGAAAAACAACGAATTGTACATCTTTTGTCTTGCATGAGTCATACTTTAAACATTGTATTTTATTCAAATGTATACTTAGGTTTACTTTTAAAAATAAATGCAATTTTATCTCCTTTCAGAACAAGTACTTACCCTGCAATTCAATGTATTACTATATTCAGATATTTGAATGCTAAGTTTTCTGTTTAATATATGATCTAAAATTTCAGAATGACATAATTTTTGTATTTGTAAATGTCTAAGCTCTAGGATTTTTGCTTCATCAATATAAATTATCTCATGAGGGTGTTGTGAAGGCTCCAGTAACCAGTGTGGGTAAAAACATTTCTTAAATTCTCAATTTAAAAACTAATCATTTTTAACCTTTTATTGTATCAGTTATTGTCCCTTCAGAGTAATTAAACTAAAATAAATACTATTTTTAAACATTTCACTCACATTGTAAATAATGTTAACATAGTTCACAAAGAGACTAATCATTTCAAAGTCACCATATTTGATGATCTTAGTGTGACGAATGTAGAGAGTATAAGAACCTTATACTCAATAATAGTTTCGGTTAAACTAAATTAAATCATATATCTGGATTTCTAATTTGGAGGTAAATCACATGGAAATAGGAAAATAGTAAGAAAAATTATTACTTTGGGATTATGTTCTTCTTAAAATTATTTTCTTTTTTTTATTGTGAAAATACCATACAGAGGGGTTACAATTACAAGGGCAAGGTAATGAGTACATTTCTTATCAAGCATTGTTGCCTACTCTTGTGTTTTCCCTTCCCATACCTTCCCATCCCCACCCCCCAGCCAAAGTTGTAAAGTGCGTTTTTCGACATAATGACTTGTCCATCTAATTGTTGCAATGGGTTCACCTGTATCCCTAAAATTATGAAGCAAAAATATCTCTAGGAAATATATTTTTCAATAAAATGTTTCAATCCTTAGGTAAAGGGAATTATGCTTTAATATATAATTTATCTCAAATTAGAAATTCTGCAACTAATCTAATGTATGTTTCCCTGCACAAAATGCTGTGACTTCTAGTCTTGTCATGTGATTTTAATTATATTTTTTGTTTGTGACATGTTCCTTACTTACATTTGTTACAAACTTCTATAATTTTACAAATCATGCCTGTACCCACTAGTTTATGTAATTTAATATTCAAACAAAATTATCTTTTTTCCTGTCTCCCACAGAGAATGATGAGGTGCTGCGGTATATTAAATGAAAGCACTCTAAAAGAGAGTCTGTATGGAATGGAAATTTGTAACATGAGGATTGGATCATGAGCATTTTCTACTTGGCTGAACATTAGAGTATTTTCCTACAGTACTTTCCTACCATTTAATCACACAGAGAAAGCCACAAAATTTGAAGTTCATATGAACGAATTATATTCCTAAAAGATGTGGCAACCTGCTCAAAAGTTCGGTCTTATCACTAGTACTTTGTGCTTGCTGGCTGATCTATTTCTCCATCATATGTTTCATATTATTAACATCTTAGTTTTCCCAAGAGCAAACCTCCAAATGGACACAACCAATCAGAAAAATGTACAAGAAAAATTATGTCAAGGTACTTCAATTCACACAGTAAATAACCAGGCATTAGAACAGACAATCAAGGACCTAGAAGATATATCAAAATACATTACAAATGCTGCTGAAAATATGATTAATGAAAAGAGAGAAAGCCTCTACAAGGAAATTTGTGAACAAGATGACACCAAACAAAGATTAGCAAAATAATTCGTGGAGATAAGAAACAAAGATAAATAAATTCTAAGAAGTAAAGGGAGTTCAAGGAAAAAATGGATGCCTAGTTAAAAGATATGAGATAAGGCATAGCTAAGAAAACAACCTTTGCAACACCCTCACCCAAATAAAAAATGTACTGAAATTCCATACAAGACCTAAAGCAAATCTTTAATAAAGAGATAGAAGCCCTAAAAAAGGACCAATTAGAAGACAGGGAAATCGAAAACAAAACAGAAAGTCTCCACAGCAAATAAATGACATATAAGATAATCTCAGGGTCAAAGACAGAATAGGTTAACAGGAAAGAGGAAATTATCATTTAGAACAAATACAAGAAATAAGAAATGACATTTCCAGAAGTACAAGACTCATTTAGAAATCAAATTTTGGGGAGATACGTATCAAGAAGGAGAAGAGCAGGAAACTAAATGGATGGGAAATATATTACAGAAATATAGCAGAGAACATGTCAAATATCCAAAGAGATAGGCTCATTCAGAAAAGAGAAACCTTTAGAACGCCAAACAGAGAATTCTAGAACTGAGCAATCAACCACTACATCAAAATCCATTAGAGGATCATTAAGGATCAAGGAAAGGATTTTTAAAGCTGCTACAGAGAAAAGACTGATTATTTATAAAGAATATACAGTCAGATTAAAAACAGATTTTTAGCTGATATGGCAAAAAGGAGAGCCTGGCATGATATATGACAAAATTAAAGGTAAGCAACTACCAATCATTAATACGGTCCCAAGCCAAACTCCTTAACATTTAAAGGAAATATAAAAATATTTCATTACAAAGCAACTTACAACAATGTATCTCCACCAAATCAGCAGGATAGAAGTTAATCAAATATATCCTACATAGAGAAGATCAAGAAGAACAGGAACTGATTATGTAAAATGCTCCCTATCAGAGAACAAAGTAAATATATTAAGAGTAGATGAGGCACAGCTCCTAACAGCAGATGTATAACATAGCAGGACTATCAGGAAATTCTCAGTCTTAACTCTCTACATCAATGGACTTAAATTTCCAAATAGAAGACATAGATTAAATAATAGTATCAAAAAACAAGTCGCATCCATCTAGCATCTACAAGAGACATATTTTATTGACAAAAACAAACACATACTCAAGCTGAAAGGCTGGAAGGAATATTTTCAAGCAAATGGACACCATAAACAGGCTGCGGTAGAATTACTAACATAAGATAAAGTAGAATTAAATTAAAATTAGTACAAAGAGACAATACATATTGATAAAGACAAAGCTCAATTAGGAAGATATAACAAGTCTAAATATCAATGTCCTGAATCCTGGAGCATTCCACATCATCAACCAAATACTACTTAACCTAAAAACACATCTCAACACATCATTGTCATCCATGAATGATCTATCCAGGAAAAACTCAACCAAGAAACTGCAGACCTAAATAACTACATTGACCACCTAGCCCAAACAGACATCAACGGAATATACATTCATCGTCAGAATATACATTCTTCACAGCAGCTCATGGAATATTCACCAAAATAGAACATATCTTATGTCACTCAGAAATTCTGTCCAAATTGAAAGAAAAATTAATTGAATTCCCATATCTTGTCAGACTGTAACATAATAAACTTAGAATTAAACAGCTAAAGCAAAAAAAAAAAAAAACAAACATTGTCAAACCCATGAAGACTGAATAACACGTTGCTCAATGACCAGTGGGACACTGAAGGGATTAGAAAACAACTGAAAGTTTCTGGAATTCAACAAAAATGAACACACAAAATACTAGCTTCTCTGGGACACAGGAAATGCAGTACTTAGAGGAAAATTTATAGCTCTGAGTGCCTACATCAAGCAATTTGGGAAATCTCAAACAAATATTTTAATTATGTACCTCAAACTCCTTGAAAACAGGAGCAAGCCCTAACCCAAAGCAGTAGACGGAAACAAGTTTTAAAAAATCAGAAATAAATAAATAAAGACAAAATAAAACATAGAAAGAATTTTCAAAAAGCGTTGGTTTTTCAAATAAATTAACAGGCTTGACACAACCGTAGCAAATCTGACTAAGAAGAGAACTTATATAGATAAGTAAATAAAAAAGCCAGCAGATTGGGAGAAGATCTTTACTTGCTCTGCAACACACTATGGCCTCATATCTCAAATATATTTAGAGCCCCGAAAGTTAACTCCCCCGCAAATAAAAGCAAATCCTCAAAGAAATAACAACTCTTTTAATAAGTGGGCTAAAGATGTAAAGAGAGACTTCTCTGAAGAAGAAATATGCATGACCAATAGACGCATGAAGAAATATGCAACATTTCTGGCCATAAAAGAAGTGCGAATCAAAGCAACATTGGGCTTCCACCTCACCTCAGTTAGAGTGACCATTATGAAGAGAACTAAAATTAACAGATGCTGGGATGGTGGGGATGTGGCCAAAAAGGAACATTACTACAGTATTGTTGGAAATATCAACTTGTTCAAATACTCTGTAAAGAAGTATGGAGATTCCTCAATAGAGTTCCCCTATGAGCCAGCAATGAGGGATCAAGAAAATGTCATATATGTTCACAACAAAACTCTATGCTTCTATCAGAATGAATGGCATTGCCCCATTTGTAAGGAAATGGAATCACTTCAAAAATATAATAAGTCAAACAAGCAAGACCCAAAGAATCATAGTCCACCGATTTTCAATCCTTTGGAAACACTAGAATATGTCTACAATAGTCACAATAGCTCAAAAGCAATATGCATATCACCATATAAAATGATGCTTATCGAAATGAGCTTCAAGAAATGGATACAAGATGTTTGTATAGTGAGCTGTTTTTGGTTATTTCTATTTAGTTTTTTCCCTTTGGGTTATTCCTTATATTCCCTTTTTTATTTCTGTACCCTTTTTCTTATACATGTTAACCTGATTCTAACACTATGTTAGAAATGAACTTTACAACTCTGGAGGAGTGGGATGTCAGGGTTGGGGGAAGCAGGAAAAAATGGGGAAGGGTTAACACAAAAAAATGTACTCATTAGTTATGTAACTGTAACAACCCCTCTGTATATCACTTTCATAATAAAAAAAATAAGAGGACTCACTCAAATAGAGAAAATTAGAGACAAAAATGAGACAACACAACAGATATAAGCAAAATTGAGAATGTTATAACAGAGTACTTTGAAAACCTTATGCCAATAATCTGGATAATCCTGGAGAAATTGATGCTTTCCTATACTGAATCTGAAGCAAGAAGTAAAACATAAGAAGTCATGAAAATTAAATGTCAATAAACCACTTCCCATTCCAGAAAAGGCTAGGACTCAATGAATTTACCATGAAATTAAGGCCTGCAAAGAACTTACAATACACAGGTCTAACTCTTCAATGGAATGGAAAGGGAAATGGAATTATCAAACACATTCTATGAAGATAGAATTAGACACTTCCCCAAATCACATAGGGACTCACCAAAGAAAGAGAATTCTTTGATAAGCATTAATACAGAACTTCTTAATAAAATTCTCACCAGCCAATTTCAGTAACTAACAAAAAAACCATATGTTATGATCAAATAAGATTCGTCCTAGGATACAATTTGATTCAATATTCTTGTCAATAACCATAGCATAAACCATCAGCAGAAGCAGGAGTGAGAAACACATGATCATCTATATGGATATAGAAATAGCTTTTAAAAACCTCCAATACCCCTTTATGATTAAAAAAGCCTGAGAAGCTAGGAATGCATGGAACACTCCTCAATATAATACAGAGTATGGTTATGATAGAGATAATTAGCATTTACCTAACAGTGGAAGCATTAAGACATTAAAATCATGAATGAGACAAGGATGTCCACTTTCTACTACTCTTCAAAATGGTAGCGGACTTTCTAGAAAGAGCAATTGGAAAGAGAAAAAAAAGGGGGGATACAAATAGGGAAGAAGTAAAACTATCCCTTTTTACAGATGAAATGATCCTGTATTTAAAAGTCCTTATAGCTTCCTCCCTCAAGTTAGTAAAGGTGATGCTAACCTTCAGCTATGTAGCTCGGTAATAACACCCACCAAGAATCAGTCCTTTTTCTGTGTTACCAACAATGGGAAGAACCAACCTGAAATCCAAAATACAACCTCATATGTATTAGCCTTAAAATAAAATCTAATCTAAACAAAACAAAACAACAACAAAGCTAGGAATTAATTAATTTAACTAAAAATGTGAAGGAACTCTACTGTGAAAACATTAAAATCTAAAAAGGGAAATTGAAGGAGATTCAAGGATATGGAAAATCTTTCAACGTTCCTGGTTGGAAGAATTAAAGTGGCAAAAACTCCAATACTGCCCCAAACAATTGACCATGCGATATTTATCCAAATCCTAACAATATTCTTCAATGCAGTAAAGAAAGCAATCCAAATTTAATATGGAATTACAAAAGTACACATGAAACAGAAGACATAGAAATGAACTCATGGGCCTATAATCATCTTACACACACACACACATACACACACACACACACACACACACACACACACACTGGAATTCTATTCACCCATCAGAAAGGATGACTTTTCACCAATATTAAGGAAAATGAAAGGCTTGGGAAAATTATACTAAGGGCAAAGATAAAGGAATGCAGACTCCGAGAAATATAGATTTCACGGATTCATTCATGGTATCCAGAAGGTGCCCACAAATCTACAAGTAAACAAGACAGATTCTATCTCATCCCAATTAGAATGCCCATTATCAAGAAAACTAGCAATAGAAAATGCTGGCATGGATGTAACCAATTGGGAACTCTATTACACTATTGGTGGGAAACTAAACTTGTTCAACCACTCTGGAATACAGTACGGAGTTTCCTGAAAAGAATAAACATAGATCTCCCTTTACACCCAGTAATTACCCTCATTGGCAGTAATCTAATAAATAACAAACAAGCTCAAATGAAAGCTACCAGCATAACCATGTTCAGGGCCCAGGCCCAGAGTTCAAGGACTGGAAAGAAAGTTACCACTGCTGGTATTTGTTTCCACAAATATGAACCATTTGTCATAGGATACCAAATCATTCTATTTGCAGTAGCTAGAATAGGACTTAAATGTAGTGCTTGATAAAATGGCTTCTTTGTTGAATGTTAGGAAAAGATCCCAGAAAAGGGAGATTTTTGTTGTTGGTTGAGGGGCTTGAAGTATGGGCTTGGACACTGTCCCTAAGCTCTTCCAGTCAAGGTGAGTGCTCCACCTCTTGAGCCACAGTGCCACTTCTGGTTTTCTGGTGGTTAAATGGAGATAAGTCTCAGGAACATTCCTGCCCAGGTTGGCTTTGAACGGTCGTCCTCAGACCTTAGCTTCCTGAGTAGGTAGGATTACAGCTGTGAGCCACTGGCACCAGGCTAAAAATGAGGGATTTTTAGAAAAGAAAATCCACCTCATCACCTGTTTCTAAACCTCAGATATCATTATTAGAACATTTAACCCTCTACTCATTTCATCAGACATTTGTAAATTTTCTCTTTTCCTTCATGTGGGAATACTGCTGTCAGTATTAACTCAGCTGTGGGACTGGATCAATTGTATGGTAATTTCCAGCACCTAAATCAAGAACTGTTAGATCAAAACAAATGAAGCCCTCATTTGGAATAATTATTAACTCTTTTTATTACAAATCTGTGCTTGATTACTTACTAATATGATGTTGGACCTCCTAACAGAGTGATGGCACTTTCTTTCTCTTCAGCCTTCTTCCACATGTGGTCAAATATTTAAGAATTCAAATATTTCCATTGCTAATTCATTAAGCTGACCTCTAAGAAAATGTGCATTTCTGGAATTTGGTCTGCTGTCTTGTTCTTATATGCGCAGGCTTACTATGATGTATTTGTTTTGCAAAGGATTTTATTTTCCAATATTTGTGTGACCAATTTTAGTCTCTCTGGTCAGTCTTCCTGACCCTCTCTCTGGGGTCTCATTTCAGTCTGCCTCATAAAAAATATATTGGTTATCAGCTAAATAACTCTCAGCTTCTTTTTTTTTGCCTGACTTCAAGTAGGCTGTGATAGCAACCCTGACTGGCTGTACTAACTGGATATTTTTGTTTGGTTGATTGTTTGATTTGTGTGTGTGTGTGTGTGTGTGTGTGTGTGTGTGTGTGTGTGTGTGTGTGTGTGTGTGTGTGTTTGTAGTAGCTTTTCTGGGCCCCAGTGATTCCCTGGCTTAGGGTAAATTGGTTTTTCCCTGAAAGAAACAAAAAACAGGTGACTAAATTCCTGTTAAATTGTCTCAAAATGAGGCAATCTGGCATCTTTACAAAGCCATGAACAAGTCTGTAGTAATCCACTTACAGAAATGGTCTATCAAGATGCCTTTTCAAGGTTGACTCTGAAAAATGTTCATTTTCAAGTAACCACCATAAAGCAGATCACATCTCTGGGAGCAGACTTTTGGAAGGGAGGTTCCCCATCCTTCCTTCTCTTATGATAGTTCAAACCATAATATTCTGCAGTTTTGGCCAGCCTGGAGCACATTTTCCCAAGAATGTTTTGTAGTGTAAAAGAGGACCAGCTATCAAAATAAAGGTGAAAATACTTTTCTACCTCAGACTGATTTATCTTGCTTATATCTGTTGTTATTTCCATTACTTCTAACACATGGATAAATTATATTAGTATTAGACAACTGGCAAAGGATTAATGGCAAAGAATTACTTTCATATATCCAATATAATAACTTAACCCAGTTATGGAAAATTAAATATAACTGTAGAAACAGTATCAGGAATATAAAATAAGCCTCAACGTACATAATCTGGCCCACATACACCATCATCCACTCAGAAATTCAGTCTCTCTATAAATATTTATTTGGTACAAAATAATAAAAATTTAATTAATGAATATGACTTTTAAGTATCATCTGAAGTACTCCTCATGCATATAATTCTATATACTTGTTTAGATGTCACCTAGACAGGAATTTAACATTCATGTAGAAATCAAATTTCCACAACTTAAACTAGATGAGAGGGGTCATTCCCTCGTGTATTGTGTGGTGTGAATTTTACCACTGTGCTGAATCCTTCCACCTAAAACCGAGTCTTGTGCAATAATTGATTATTTGATGTTAAGATGAGTGTTAAGTGTAGAATACACTTTGAATTATTACATTAATTCACAGAAGTAAGGCAATAATGATAAATTATTTGTTTAAATTCTAACATTTCTCAATTTTACAATTCATGAAATATATCATTAAAATTAATTACACTTTCTTCTTTTCTATAGCTGCTAAAATTAAAATTTTATATTAAACATTCTATATTAAGAAATCAAAAATAAATAACATTATAATAATGATATATTATTTAACTGTGATTTGAATTATAGTGCTAACAAATTGTGATGTACACAACATTTAATAGAATTATTGGTAATATTTTTTAAACTTACCAGGTTGTTATTTGTTACCTAATTGTGTCATTTGTTATTCTTGGTCCAAGTCATCCATTCAACTTGTTTAGTTTTCTATTTTATCTCTATTGGTTTGCTGATTGTGCATTTTGTTTTCCCTTTTTAATGACTGTCATGAGGCTGAAAATCTGTGTGCTAGTTTATTACTTCCTATGTAAAAGTAAAATTTCTGGTCTCCACAGCTGTTTTACTGCACTATACTACAGTATTTCCCCCCTCTGCTATCTCCTGTATTGCTGCTCTCATATATTTTATTTTTTATTTAAATTATATTGTTAAGGAAAAGTACAGAGGGGTTATACTTACATAAGTTAAGGAAAAGTACAGAGGGGTTATACTTACATAAGTAAGGTAAGGAATTCATTTCTTTTCTAACTTGTTACCCCTTCTCCAATTTTCCCTCTTCCCTCCCAATGCCCCCCCAAGATTATTTCCAACATATTGTCTTGCGAGTATCACAGTTGCATAGGTTACTCCTTTGTCCTTTGTTTCACCATTTTGTTTTTACTCTTTCCATTTCCAAGTTCAGATCAACATATTTACAATACCTGGGCGTCAGATTAAAATACAGTGTCTTCAGGCGATTAATTATATGTGGGGAAAACACAAAAGGATAAAAACAAACCACGTAGTATATTAAGAACAACAAAAAGTTAAATCAACAAGTGTTGATTTAACTTTGAATCACCTTATAGAGTCATATGTACATAGCTATTGAGCTATTCTGCTCAACTATTAATATTATCCTTGATGTACACAATGATGTTCCCCTATTACCCAGTAATCCCACTTCTGGGCATTTACCCTAGTGACCACAAACAAGGCCACACTAAAGCTACCAGCCCAATTATGTTTTATCACAGTAGTATTTACCCTAGTTAAGATATGGAATCAACCCAGATGCCCCTCACTAAATAAATGGATTAAGAAAGTGAAACACACACACACACACACACACACACACACACACACACACACACACACACCAGAGAGATATACATACATGCAATAATATGTTTTCATCAGAAAGAAAGGTACCACCTCATTTTTAAGGAAATGGAAGATCTTGGAAAAAATCATATTAAGTGAAGTAAACTAGACAAAGAAACATCAGTCCCATGGTTTCCTTTATTTGCAATAATTAGTTTACACCAAGGATAATATCATGTATTTTAATTTGACATTTTGTTCTATATTGAGCATGCAACATTATTGGTATAGTGTTTGTTATTATTTCTGCAAACAGGAAGGTATATCTAAAGAATTATGTTTATCTTATCCATTACTGAAGGAAGCACAACAAAAAGAGCAACCCCTACTCAGAAGAACAACTCCTACTTACTTAGCTTCATTCTTTTTTTTTTTTTATTGTGAAAATACTGTACAGAGAGGTTACAATTACATGGACAAGATAATGAGTACATTTCTTATCAAGCATTGTAGCCTCCTCCTTTGTTTCTCCTTCCCATCCCTTCTGATCCTCTCCCCGCCCCCGCACCCAAACCTCCCCCTCCCCCCCCCACCAAAATTGTAAAGTTCGTTTTCGACATAACGACTTGTACATTTCATTGTTGCAATGGGTCCACCTGTTTCCCTATTTAAACGATTTGTTTTTCCCCTTCCCCTCCAAAAATTACACCGACATCAAATACAGTGAAAGCAGGGGTTATACTGTGGGGGAGGGACATACAAAGCAACACACAAATAGTCTTATAAATGTGTTTGAAACAATCGCATGAAAGAAAAAAAATTGAATACATATCTTAGGGTTCATTTCCCTAACATCACCTTATCTGACCTTTCCTGCTTGGCTCAGACATATACTAGATATTAAAAATAAGGGAAACCATGTAAGGCCAGTGTTGTCTCCTGTATCCTCATGTTGTACATTACAACTCTATACCGGTTCATCCTGTATATCTACTATCTTCTACATTGTGACCTAAATGCCCCAGCAATTCCACGTTGCTTTGCTTTTTAAAAATTTCTCTCTTAATGTTTGATGTTGGGTTATGTGTGTGTGTGTGTGTGTGTGTGTGTGTGTGTGTGTGTGTTTCTGTGTGTGTGTGTGTGTTTACAAAGATCAGAAGACAATATTTTTTTCATTTAGAATACGTCGTTCAGGTCATTGTAAGTTGTGGCTAATGGGAGAAGTCTCTTGCTATTTTAAGGACGAAACAGAAAAAGATATTTGTGCATGTATCTCAGTTGCTTTATTAGTCTGTAGTTGAACACTGAACTTTGATTTATATCTTGGCTGCTGTTGTGAATGATGAGTACAATGAACTGCAGATATATTTGAGTTACTCATAGAGAAATAATCACATGATTGTTGGGGCAGATGATATTTCAACTTTGGAGTTCTTTAGAAAGCTGCATATTACTATCTACAAGGAGAATACTAACATGCATTTTGTTTAAGTGTGTAGAAAATTTCCTTTTCTCTACACTCTTAGCATTATTACCTTTATTAAAAGGTAATAAAGGGCAGGTTTTTATTATCTTCACTACTCCAGACTGGCCTTAGACTTAAATACAACCTCCTATATGCTTGGAATTAAAAGCCTTTACGACCACACCCGATTCCTTTGATTTTTTGATAAAAGTTACAGTAATTATGAAATAGTATCATAGTAATTTTGAATTATATTTCTCTAATGACTTCTGCTCAAAAAGAATTAAACAAGCATAGAAGTGGTATTAAAGAACTTTGTAAACCCACTGGAAATTTTCAGGGCTTTAAGGAGAGCATGTCTATTCAGAACTTTTATCCACTTTTAATCAAGTTTATTTTTAATCTCATCTTTAATCTTTCTATACAAAATCAATAATTAATTCAAGGTATTAGAAAGGAACAATATTAAGCAACTCCTAACATTTTCCATTTTAAATAACATGATATTGCTTAATCATTTTCTGTTTATGCTTGAGACTATATGACTCTCTTTAGTCAGACCTTTTACAAGGTTGTATGCATTTTATTTATTTCACATTGATTGTTCATTCCAAAGACTGCGTGTCTAATTTCTTTGTTTTCTTTCAGTCTCATGTAGTTCAGATTTCAAATGAAGAATAAACGTACAGAAGCAAACAAAAAATAATATTGTTCCCCTCATCTGATGATGTTTTTACAAGAATGAGGAAAGAGTTCATCCAAGGACCTATGATAGGACATCAAAAACAAAATCCATTCTTCTAGGTTTTTCTTAACTATGCAATGTAACTTAAATGGTGTAAAACACAATATAATGCTCAGATACTTTTATGTTTTATCAGTTTTGCACATTTTCATATGGACTTCACCTCAGTCTACAACATTCCTTCATTATTTTGTCCTTATATTTTTACACTATCAAGACATAAGATAAAAAGTTTGATCTACAGCATGAGAAATAATCCACCTGGCTTCCTTGGAAGAAGAACATGGTCAATAGATAACATTACTTCTGTTTGCTCACTATATGCAATGATTTCTGTAATACTTATCGCATTCTTTTTAGTATTAAAAAAAACTGCTGGCTAAACTCAAAACTCATTCATGTAAGTTTATGTTAAGTATTTCACAAGTTTTATTTTCCTTAATTCTTAAGATAACATTTTCTATAATGCTAATGTTATTGCCATTTTAGTGTTGGGAAAAATTGTAATTAAAGGCAGTAAGTGCATGGCCCAAGCACACACTGTGAGGAAGGAAATGAGTCAAAGTTTCCAAAAGTCTTTCAGCAATACACAAAAGGTAGGTATAATCTCTCCATTCTCTTACACTGTCTATTCAATGCTCATATTGTCCAAGAAATAATACCATAGCAATTATTGCCCATGGTGATTGCTTTCTGTTACATTTTGTCTTCAACACAGACAGTGTTGGTGACATTGGGTTATCATGCACAGAGCTGAGCTTATAAGAGAGACAAATATATTCTGTCCCATTTTTCCAAGTTCCATTTTAAAAAGTACTAAACTTTAAATATCATCACTTACTTTCTTAAGAATCCAAAAAATGAAAAAAAAATCACAAATAATCACTTCAAAATGTTTTAAAAGTAATAGATGATAAAACAGGCCCCGTGAAGTAAACTTTCTTCCACTTTTAAAATTATTCTGAAAGCCTTGTGCTGGTTGGTCACACCTGTAATCCTAATTACTTGGCATATTTACTCAGGAGCCAGAGATCTGTGCATAAAAGTGGAAGGCAATCAGGACAAAATAAATTCATGATATTATTTTTCAAAAATTTTAATGTTAGCAAAGGGCCAGGAATGGAGATGTAGCTCATATAGTAGCTCACCAATCTAGAGAGCAGGCCTAGCAAGACTTTGAAGCCATTTTTTCAAACTGTGAGCACACCAACATACATGCAAGTGCATGAGAACACGTGCACGTGCACACACACACATTCATTCAAAATACCTTCATATCAGTGTTTTGCATTAATTTCTTTGTTAGCCATATTATATGAGTAAAATAAAGGAAATAAACTCTTTCATCTCAGAACATTTTCATAAGTTTTTTATTTTAAAAATACTGTACAGAGAGGTCACATTTACATGAGCAAGTAATGAGTACATTTTCTAACAAGCGTTGTTACTTCCTCCTTTATTTTCCCTCTACCGTCCCTTCCCTCCCACCTCTACAAGTACACTCCCCTCCCCCCTTCCCCTGCCTAAATTGTAAAGTTCAGTTTTCAACATAGTGTCTTGTGCATCTCATTGTTACAATGGGTCAATCTGAATCCCTATTTCAGCATTTTGTTTTTTTCCTTCCCCTCCCCCTATTACAGGAGCGTATATACAAGAGGTGGGCACACCAAATTCAAATACAGTGAAAACAGGGGTTATAGCATGGGGGAGGAACATATAAAGAAACAAAAAAAAATCACATAGCCTGTTATAAGTACGTTAGAACAATAGCAAGAAAGAAAAAAAAACCAGTTGTGTTCCTATTTGGGGGTTCATTACCCTTAACAACATCTTATCTGGTCATATGTGCATAGATTTTGAACTTTTCTGCTTATCCCAGATATATTAGTTATTACAAATTAGGGAAACCCTGTGACCTATGTTTCTTTGGACTTGGCTTACATCACTTAATAATTTTTTCCAAGTCTTTCCATTTTCTAACAAATTGGGCGATGCCATACTTTCTCTTGGGGGCATAGAATTTCATTGCTATAAATAGCACATTTTCTTGATCTATTTATCTGATGAGGGGCATCGGGGTTGGTCCTATATCTTAGCTATCTTAAACAATGTTGCAATAAATATAATTGTGATGGTAGTTTTAGTACTGTCTTGTTTGTGATCTTTTGGGTAAATGCCCAAAAGTGGGATTGCTGTGTCATAGGGGAGTTATATGTGAAGTCTTTTGAGGAACCTCCATACTACTTTCCAAAGTGGTTGAACAAGTTGACACTTCCACCAAGAGTGCAGTTCAGTTAACTTGTGGCCACATCCACTCCAGCATCAGTTGTTGTAAAAGTATAAAATGGTACAGGAATTTGCCTGCCATCCTTGCACATGGGCCATTCAAATCTTCTCTGTATGGTTTCAATGTTAGAGTACGTGATGCTGAATGGAACATAGAACATGTATTATATATAAAGTGTGATTGATTTTCTTAAACTAGATAATTCAACAAAAAGTAAGTTTAAAAGAATTTTCATGAAATTTTAGAGCCACGTACTTCTTACATGAGCACACATTTAAGAATAAAGTCAAGATTGACATGACAAAAACAAAATAATTCCAATTATTTGTTGTTCAAGAGATGTGTAGGAGGAGGAATTCAATTATTCTATACAAGGCTCCTGTCATAATGAACACTGCAGCAAGTGTTAAGTTTTGTTAAAAGTTTTAATGGTTTAAATATATTTAATTTTGGGAATTTGCTTATATATACTAAACCAAGGGCTGTTTGGCAGGTAATAAAACTTTTCGATAAAGTATTTAAGATTTATGGAAACAAACATATGCTACTATGTATGTATATTTCAGAGTTTATAGGAACATTACTAATGAGAAGTTGCCAAATCTTTGTGTAAAGGAGCAGAATAAAGAGTTAAGACTTTGTTAACTATACAGTTTCTGTTAAAACTATAGGGCTTCCTTATTTTATTTTATGTTTTTTAATTTTTTTTGGGTCCGGTCGTGGGGCCTGAACTATGGGCCTGGGCGCTCTCCGTCAGCTCTACAGCTCAAGGATAGTGCTCTACCACTTGAGCTACAGCACCACTTCCGGCTTTTTTCTTTTTGCTTATGTGGTGCTGAGGAATCGAACCCAGAGCCTCAAGCATGCAAGGCAAGCGCTCTACCACTGAGCTACCTTCCCAGCCCCTGGCTTCCTTATTTTATATGTTAGCGAGGAACAATTGATGATATAAGCCATATACAAATGATTAGATGAGCCATAAATAGTAATCTTAGTGGGTAACTTTAAAGATTACTCATAACCTAAAAACCACTTGTTGAATATCATAATCTTAGCCCATTTTAAAAGTACAGGGATATGAGAAAATAGTAAAATCTAATAGGTAATACCCTTCAAATACTGAAAACACTGATAATTATTTTAGTTTTTATTTTAATCATTAATATTTTGTTATTGGTTTTCCTTGTTTGTAGCATTGTTTTCCTTGTAATATAATACAACTTTTTGAAAGTCGTCATTAGGAGGTACATTGAGAAGGTTACTGGGATGGCCAAACCATTTTTTATAGGGCATGTGAATTTACAAAGAGGAAAATTAAGAACAAAATATTTATTTATAAATGATTAAGTAGAGTCTGAATCAGGAGTGTTGATAAATATCCACACCTAAAACCTTAGCCCTAGGCTGAAGCAGTGGTATTACAGAGGTGAGGCCACAAAAGTGAGAGATTGTGTTTTGTTTTGTTTTATATTTTGATTTTTCTGGTCATGGGGCTTGAACTCTGGGTCCTAGGTGCTCTTCCTCAGCTCCAGGCTAGCGCTACCACTTGAGCCACAACACACTTCCATCTTTTTCTGCTTATGTTATGCTGAGGAATCAAACCCAGTGCATGCAAGGCAGGCACTCTACCACTGAGCCACCTTCCCAAAACCTGAGAGACTGTGTTTTAAAAAATCATCTAAACAATAATTGCTTTCTTCTTTGGGTTATATAATTAAATATATTAATATCTTTTTATGTCTTTGTGAATTGTCATACTACTAACTTCAGCCCCTTTATCCTTTTCAAAGTGATGAAATATTTCTGAGAGTTTGCTTCTTTGAAGATTATTTTTGCAATTATAATTTCTTCTGAATCATTTTTATTTTTATTGGGTTATCATACATCAAATACCTCCAAATGTACATGTAGAGTCTAAAGATAGCAGTATGAATATTCTCATACAGCTCTTTTATATCTGTTATGCACTTTCAGTATTGTGATATTTCTCTTTCTCTTTCAGTCTCTTATTTCCTCTCTTTTTCTTTCATGCTCCATGTCTGGTACTTAGAATTTCTGCTGGTCTACTATTACCCTTCAGAATCCACTGGTGTTTTGGAAACATGATAGGGACCATCAGTTACCCTTGCATTCTTTAAGAGTTATTACAGTGACGTGATATTATTCTTTCTTATTCTAAATGGCAAAACAACAGATCTAGGAATTCCTTTTCACTTTTACTACTATTACAAATTTTATCTAATAGAAATCATTGAGATGTTAGGATACTTTTAACCTCTGACCTAAAAGTTCTTTTTCTTTTACAAACAAACTTTTTCTTCTTTTATCAGTGAATACATATAATGAAAACAATGCTAACCTATGGAAAGTAGACCGAAGATATTCAGGGATGAAAAACAAGGTTAATGGGGGAAGTGAGTACAAAAGATGGCTATCATACAACAAATATCCTCAGAGCAGTTTATCATGTACACTTTGTGAGAATGGTAATATGCTGGGAACTATACATTAAATCACTGAACAACTGATATATATGCACATATATTTATATATGTATATTTATTTGTATATGAATATATGTGTGTATATGCCCTTATATATCTAGACATGCATGTTACTATACACAAAAATACACACATACATATACACATGTATACATGCACACATAGAGAAGGACACATAGCTACAGACTACACAAGTTTCATTAGTTGTTGAATATGCCTTAGACAGAATGCTTGGAACTAAATATGTTGAAGAAGTATTTATCTCTAAAACTTCATTTACCACTCCTCTTATTTCTTAAAACGGTTTTGACAGATTCGATTTGCAAAATGCAGTACAAGTGATAGCAAGTCACTCAGAAATCTCAGTAAGAAAACCTCATGTGGCATCTCCCTGCTCCCCAGGGAATGCTTGTTCTTGTAGACACTCTCAACAAGCAAAGTAGCAAGAAAATACCCTGGTACAGAATAAAGTTATAAGGCTTTAAATGACATTCTTCCTTGAGCTCTTTTCCAACAGCCAGCATCAATTCCCAAGCAAAAGTGTGAGTCCTCAGAAGATGGGAGCTCAGCTCAACATTTCACCAACCCATTTGAAAATTCCTATGTGAGGAATACTTACTGAGGTCTTACTGTTTTCCTAGCTAAGAAAATAAGAAAAAAAGAAAAAAAGAAAGTATTTTAATGCATTAAAATTTGAGAATAATTTGTAACCTGTCAATAAATGTGTAGAACACAATTATAACAAAATGAAAAAAGGTGATGTGCATATGATTTATATACTCTTGGACGTGGCGAGTGATTTTAGGTGTATCTACACAAGTAGAATCAGCATAAATCAAGCCAGCATTTCTTCATTTAAGATACAAGGAAAGGATACAGGTTGACCCATTGTAACAATGAGATGTACAAGACACTCTATCAGATGCGGGGGGGTGGAGAGAAGGGTTGGGGGATGTGGAGGGAAGGGATGGTATGGGAAAAAACAAGGAGAGGATAAAAATGCTCAGTAAGAAATGTACTCATTACCTTATTTATGTAACTGTAAACCCTGTGCACAGGACATTTACAAAAAAATATATATTAAAAAGATACAAGGAAAATTTCTGTACGTATAGGAAGTTGTATTTGTCACACAACATCACTAAGTTATTGGTTTTAGGACCACAGTCATATTAAAATTTTTGATGCTCAAATTCTGTACATGAACACAGTATATTATTTACATTAGAATCTGCCCTCAACATAGTGCAGTGTAATTGGTATGAAAATTTTTACTACATTCTATGTTTGTAAGGAAAAATAAAATCATATGCACTATCAATTCATACATTTTTTCAGATAATTTTTTATTGTGAAAATATTGTAAACAGTGGGTCCAATTACATGTGCAAGGAAATGACTATATTTCTCATCAAGCTTTTTTGCCTCCTCCTTTGTTTCCCCTTCCCATCCCTTCCCATCCCCCCACTCCCCCTCCCCTTTAATCCCCTCCTAACCAAAGTTGTAAAGTTCGTTTTTCGAGGTAAATCTTGTACATCTCATTGCTGCAATGGGTTCACGTTTATTTTTTCCCTTCCCCTCCACAAATTATATCAACATAAAATACAGTGAAAGCAGGGGTTATACCTTGTGGAAGGGACATAAAAAGCAAGAAATAAATCATCTTATAAATTTGTTAGAAACAATCATAAAAAAGAAAACATTTGAATCCTTACTTTGGGGTACATTTCTCCAAACATCAAATTATCTGAATGTTTCCGCTTGTCTCAGACATATACTAGAGATTGCAAGTAAGGGAAACCAAGGGAACTATGTTTCTTTGGGCTTGGATTACTTCACCTAATATACTTTTTCCAATTCTTTCTGTTTTCTAACAAATGTGGCAATGTCATTCTTTCTGATGGAAGCATAGAATTCCATTGGGTATATAGACCACATTTTCTTGATCCATTCATTTACTGAGGGGCATCTTGTTTGATTAAATATCTTAGCTATGGTAAATAATACTGCAATAAACATGGTTATGATGGTAGCTTTAGTATGGTTTTGTTTGTGATCACTTGGGTAAATGCCCAAAAGTCTGATGGCTGGGTCATTGGAGAGCTCTATGTAAAGTCTTTGAGAAACCTCCATACTAATTTCCAAAGTGGCTGAACAAGTTTACACTCCCACCAACAATGCAGTAAGTTTCCCTTCTGTCCTCATCCCTTCCAGCATTTGTTGTTATTAGAGATCTTGATTATAGCCATTGTATCTGGGGTGAGGAAGTATCACGATGTGGTTTTGATTTGCATTTCTTTTCTGGCTAAGGAGGTTGAGCGTTTCTTCATGTTTCTACTGGCCATCCTTCTTTCCTATTCACAGAAGTTCCTCTTTAAGTCTTTAGTCCACTGATTTATTGGGAAGTTGTTTCTTTGAGGATTTGTTGTTGTGGGAATTAATTTTTTTGAGATCCAGGTATACTTTAGAAATGAGGCCCTTGTTCTTTGTATGGCTAGTGAAAATCTCCCAATCCATGGGCTTCCTATTGATCTTACTAGGTATGTGTTTGACATGCAGAAGTTATGCAATTTAATGCAATCCCATTTGTCCATCCTTTCTTTGTTTTGTTCTGTTTCTGGGTCTCTTTAAAGAAAATATTGGTCTGTGCAAAGGAGACCTAGGGTTTCTCTTACTCCATCCTTTAAAGTTTTCAGAGTGTCTGCTTTGACCCCGAGGTATTTGATCAATTTGGAGATGATTCTGGTGCAGGGTGATATATAAGGATCTAGATTTCGTTTTCTACAAGTAATTTACCAATTTTGCAAGCACCATTTACTGAAGAGGCTGTCTTTCTTCCATTATGGTTTTTAGTTTCTTCATTGAAGATTACAGTGTTATAGTCTGTGGATTCATTGCTGAATTTTCAATTCTATTCCATTGGTCCTGAGGACTGTTCTTGTTCCCGAAACAAGCTGTTTTGAATATTATATCTTTGTAGTAGAGTTTGAAATTTAGTATTGATATTCTTCCTGCACTGTTCTTTCTGTTAAGGATTGTTTTTGCTATTTGGGTCCTTTAATTATTCCGTATGAATTTTTGCATTGCGTCTTCTATTTCCTTGAAGCATCTGGTAGGAATATCGATAGGTATTGCACTGAATTAGTAGATAGCCTTGGGAAATATTGCCATTTTCACTATGTTGATCCTTCCAATCCAGGAACATGGGAGATTTTTCCACTATCGAATTTATGTTTTGATTTCCTTTTCCAGTTTTTAAAGTTTTCATCACAGAGATCCTTAGCTTCTTTGGTTAAGTTAATTCCTAGGTATTTTATTGTTGTGGGGCTATTACAAATGGAGTTGCTTTCCTGATTTCAACCACACTTTTCTCATTGATGCATAGAGAAAAGCCACTGAATTTTTGAGGGTTAATTTTATACCATGTTACATTGCCAAAGATTAGAATCAGCTTGAGTTACTTGGGAGTTGAGACTGTGGTATTCATTAAACACAAGCTAATGTCATCTGCAAAGAGGAAGAGTTTTATTTCATCTTTCCCTATTTGGATCATTTTTATATTTGCCTCTTTTCTTGTTGTTGTAGCTAGTCATTCTAATACTAAATTGAAGAGAAGTGGAGAAAGTGGACATCCATGTCTTGTTCCTGAGTTAAGAGGAAATGGCTTTAATATTTCCACATTAAGTTTTATGCTGCCTGTAGGTTTTTGTCATCTACAGCCTTTATTGTATTGAGGAATGTTCCCTGGATTCCTAATTTTTCCAGAACCCTCATCACAAAGGGGTGTTGGATCTTGTCAAATGCTTTTTCTGCAACTATTGAGATAACCATGTGGTTCTTATCCTTGCTGTTTGTGTTGTGATGAATTATACAGATTATTTGGTTATATTGAACCAACTTTGCATCCCTGAAGTTAATCCTGTTTGATCATGGTCTATGGTATTTGGGATGAATTGTTCAAGTCAATTGGCCAAAATTTTGTTGAGAAGTTTTGCATCAATACTCATCAAAGAAAGAGAACAAAGAAATGGGTCTATAATTCTCTTTCTTTGATGAGTCCCTGCCTGGTTTGGGGATGAGGGTTATGTTGGGCTTCATAGAATGAGTTCAGTAGTGAACTTTCTCCTTCAATTTCATTGAAGAGTTGAAGGAGTATTGGTGTGAGCTCTGACATGGAAGCCTTGTAGAATTCTGCTGTAAATCCATCTTGTCCTGGGTTTTCTGGGATGGGCGGTCTCTTAATATTGTTTCTATTTCAATGCTTGATATGGGCCTGTTAAGCTGGTTTAACTCATCTTGGTTTATTTTCAGCATTACGATATTTGTAGGAAAATGTCCATTTCTGCCAGGTTCTCTAACTTACTAGTATAAAGGTTTGAAAAATATTCTGTTATAATGTTCTGAAGCTTGGTTGTTTCTGTGGTGATGTTTCCATTCTCATCTCTGAATTTATTTATTTGAGTGTATTCTCTTCTTTTTCTCATAAGATTTGCTAAGGGTCTGTCAAATTTGTTAATTTTTTAAAGTACCAATTCTTTATCTTTTTGGTTCTTTATGTTTTCATATTTGGATTCCAATTTGTTTAATTCTGATGTAATTTTAATGATTTCTTTCCGTCTACTGTATTGGCATTTATCTTGCTCCTCTTTTTTAAGGTGGTTAAGATGTTGTTGGTTTCAGATCTCTCCAATTTGTTGATGTAGGAACTCAGAGCTATAAACTTGCCTCAGAGTACTGCCTTTGCTGTGTCCCAGAGGAGATGGTAATTTGTGTGTTCATTTTTGTTGAATATCATGAACATTTTAATTAACTTACTCATCTCTTCCATGACTCACTGGTGATTCAACAGTGTGTTGTTCAGCTTCCATGTGTTACAGGACTCTCTTTGGTGGCTTTTGGTGTGGAGTTCTAATTTTATTCCCTTGTATTCTAAAAGAATGCAAGGTATTACTTCAATATTTCTGAATTTAGACAAGTTTGATTTTTTACCTAAAATGTGGTCTATTTTGGAAAATGTTCCATGTGCTGCTGAGAAAAACATGTATTCTGATGCTGCTGATTGAAATACTCAGTAGATGTCTGTTAAAACTAGTTGAACTATGCAGTTGTTTAGATGTGCAGTTTCTCTATTGAATTTTTGAAGAGTTGATCTATCTAGTAGTGATAGTAGTTTGTTAAATCCCCCAACATTTAATGTCTTTGTATCTATGTGATCTTTGAGAGAAAGTAGTGTTTCTTGCATAAATTTGGGTTCTCCATTGTTTGGTGAATAGATATTCAGAATTGTAATATACTCCTGAAGGAGAGATCCCTTAATTAGTATATAATAAACATTTTTTTATCTCTTGTGACTAATTTTAATTTGCAGTCAATTTTTTCAGATATTAGGATTGTAACTCCCGCCTGTTTATGGGGGCCATTTGCTTGGTAGATTTTTTGTTTGTTTTGTTTGCATTTGTTTTATTATGAAAATATCATACATAGGGTTTACAATTACATGGGCAAGATAGTGAATAAATTTCTTATCAAGCATTGTTGCCTCATCCTTTGTTTCCCCATAACATCCCTTCCTATTTCCACACCCCCACCCCTACAGGCCCCTACCGGCCCATCCCCACCCATCCACCCTCCACCCCACTGAGGTTGTAAAGTACATTTATAAATATAACTTCTTGTTCATCTTATAATTGTAAAGGGTCCACCTGTAAGCCTATTTTTCCGTTTCCCTCCACAAAATATATCAACACCAAATACAGTGAAAGCAGGGCTTATACTCTGGGGGAGATACATACAAAGCAACAAAGAAATCATCCTATAAACATCGTAGAAACAATCACAGGAAATTAAAAAAATTGAATCTTTAACGTGTGGTTCATTTAACCTAACATCAAGTTGTCTGACAGTTTCTGTTTGTCTCACACATATACTAGTTATTGCAAATAAGGGAAAACATGGGACCTATATTTCTTTGGGACTGGCTTACTTCACTTAATATAATTTTTCCAAGCCATTCCATTTCATAACAAATGAGTCAATGCAATTCTTTCTGATGGAGGCATAGAATTCCATTGTGTATGTATATCACATTTTCTTGATCCATTCATCTACTGAGGAACATCGGGGTTGGTTTCATATGTTACCTATGGCAAATAATGCTGCAATAAACATAGATGTGCTGGTAGTTTTAGTATGGTCTTGTTTGTGATCATATGGTTAAATGGCCAAAAGTAGGATTGCTGGGTCACAGGGGAGCTCTATGTGGAGTCTTTTGAGGAATATCCATAGCATTTTCCAAAGTAGATGAACAAGTTTACACTCCCACAAACACTGCAGTAATTTTCCATTCTGTTCAAATCCCCTCCAACATCTTCAAATCTTTGGCAAAATAACAGGATATAAAATTAACCCTCAAAAATCAATGGTTTTTCTGTATGCCAACAATGAGAAAAGTGTGGCTGAAATCAAGAAAGCAACTCCATTTGTAATAACCCCACAAAAAATCAAATGCCTAGGAAATAAAGTAACCAAAGAAGTGAAGGGCCTCTATGATGAAAACTTTAAAAATCTAAAAAAGGAAATGAAAACAGATATTAGAAAGTGGGAAAACCTCCTATGCTCTTTGAATGGAAAGATCAACATCGTGAAAATGGCAATACTCCCCAAGGCTATCTATAAATTCAATGTGATATCTATCAATATTCCAATCTCATTCTTCAAGAAAATAGTAGAGGAAATCCAAAAATTCATATGGAAAAATTAAAGACCCCAAATAGCAAAAACAATCCTTAACAGAAAGAACAGTGCTGGACAAATATCAATACCAAATTATAAACCCTCCTACAAAGTTATAGTAATCAAAACAGCTTGGTACTGGCGCAAGAACAGACCTCAGGACCAATGGAATAGAATTGAAAACCCAGAAATGAACCCATAGACTTATAGCCATCTAATCTTCGATAAGGGAGCTCAAAATATAGAATGGAAGAAAGACAGCCTCTTCAGTAAATGGTGTAGCAAAATTGGTTAATCACTTGTAAAATACTAAAGCTATATCCTTATATATCACCCTGACCAGAATCAACTCCAAATGGATCAAAGACCTCGAAGTCAAGCAGATACTCTGAAAATATTACAGGATGGAATAGGAGAAACCCTAGGTCTCCTTGGCACAGGTTGAAATTTTCTTAATAGAGACCCAGAAACACAACAAATCAATGAAAGGTTGGACAAACTGGATTGCATGAAATTGCAGAGCTTCTTCTCTGCAAAGGATATAGCTAGCAAGATCAATAGAAAGCCCACGGATTGAGAGAAGATATTTACTATCCATACAATGAACAAGGGTCTCATATCTAAAATATACCTGGAACTCAAAAAATTAAATCCCCAACAAATCCTCCAAGACACAACTGAACAATAAATAAATGGGTGAAAGACTTAAAGAGAAACTTCTCTGAAGAGGATAGAAGGATGGCCAGTAGACACATGAAGGAATGCTAAACCTCCCTAGCCATAAAAGAAACGCAAATCAAAACAACATTGTGATACCACCTCACCACAATGAGAATGCTTGGTACAATTTGTTCTAGTCTTTCACTTTCAAAATATGTGTGTTTTTATGGGCATGGTGTGATTCCTGAAGGTAGCAGATAGAATAATCTTGCTTTGTAATCCAATTAGATAATCTATGTCGCTTAATTGGAGAGTTAAGCCCATTAATGTTGAAAGATATGACTGAGAGGTTTTTGGGAGTTCCTGCCATGTTATCCAACTTCTTGGGCGCTGAGGCAACTGTGTTCTTCTTATGGTTCTTGGATTCTCACTCTTTGTGTGGTTTCTTTGCTCTTATTGTGGTCTTGTTGGTTTTCTATGTGAGGAAATCTTTAAGTGTCTTTGTAGGGCTGGCTTGGTGGAGATATATTATTTCAGCTTTTCTTTGCTATGGAAAATTATTATTTGACAATCGGTTATGAAGGAGAGTATAGCTGGGTACAGTATCTTGGTTGATAATTGTTTGTCTTTAGGGCATGATATACATCATTCCAGGCTCTTCATGCTTTAATTGTCTCTGCTGACAAATCAGAGATTATTCTAATTGGTTTCCTTTTATAAGTGGTTGATCTTTTCTCCTTGACAGCTTGAAGGATCTTTTCCTTGGTCTGAATTGATCCTCTGCGGATATTAATGTCATGGGGGCATGTCCTGTTATGGTCTGGTCTATTGGGGTTCTAAAATCTTCTTGTATCTGAATAGGCCTAACTTTTTGCATGGTTGGGAAGTTCTCTGCTAGCATCCTGTTAAATGAATTTCCTAAACCATTAACTTCTGTCCCAATGTGCTCTTCTACACCCTTTATCCTCAGATTAGGCCTTTTGATGGTGTCTTCCAAATATTGAATAGATCTGTTATATTACTTGGATTTGACTTGCATAGTTGTATGTTCTTTCACTATAATATCTAGGCTATCTTCAATCCCCGTGATTGTATCTTGTACATGATCAAATCTACTATCAAGAATTTCTACTTTGGTTTTTATTTCTTTTCCTTCTAATTGGTCAGCTTTGATGGCTTCAAATTCATTTTTGGAGCTTTTTTTTAGATCTTGTATAAACTTTTTTACTTCCTTAATTTGGCGTTCAGAGTTTATTCTCAAATCACTTAGTTGATTGGCTATGTTTCCTTGGATTCCCATTCCTTCTGTCGGGCTCCATTCAACATTCCATTTGTGATCTCCGTGAATTCCTTCAGCTGTCTGTTTGTGGATTCCATGAATGCTTCTATTGATCTTTGTCTAGTCTCATCCCACTCTTGCGATGCCTGTTTTACCCTTTGATTAGCTTCCTCAACTTCACACAATTCCTATAGTTCTCTTTGACTGTTCTCAGCCTCCTCATGCAATTCCTATCTTTCTCTTTGACTATTCTCAGCCTGTTCACACAATTCCTTAATTTCTCTTTGACTATTCTAAACCTGTTCACTCAAGTCCTGTATCAATCTTTGAGTAGATTCCTCACGTTTACGACATTCCTGTATTAACCTTTGCTTTGCCTCATCTCTCTCCTTATCATGTTCACACTGAGTCCTTTGCAGATTTTCAATCTTTTCATTCACCATGTTCACCAGTAGTATTTGTAGATCATTTTAGGAACTCTCCTCTGGATTATTCATGAATTGTTCTGTTAACAGATGTCATGAGTGGGACTTGAGATACCCAGACCTGCCATTTTTCTTGTGTTTTTCTGGCTTGTTCTGCCCATTTTGTATGAAAGTAACACCAATTTTGTGCTAGAACACTATTTTAAGGCAAGCATCAACCAAAGTACTGTAGTTGCACAATCAAAATGGCTGCACATACAATCTAGTTCATCAGATACTATCTATTCAACATCAGACAACTATGGATTTATGGGCTAAAAACAGCAAATATACATTTGGCATACCAGAAATTTTTAGGTTTAAAGAGAAATGGATTGAAAAATAGGATTAGAGGGATGTGGAGAGGTTAAAAAAGAGTGAATTTAATCAAATCCTAATCGCAGAGAGGGAAATGGATTGGAAAGAATGATAGGAGAGTGCGTAAAACAAACAAACAAGAAAACAAGAAAAAAATGGAAAAACAAAAATTTAAATTTAAAGATGAAACACGTAAAATTATGTAAGTTTAAAGAAGTGATATTGAGAGAAGAAAAGGATAGGATGAGAAGAGGGGAGAGATAGAAAGAGGTATGAAAAACTAAAAAATAAATTTTCCTAAAATTAGTTACTTGAAAATTATATAGGTATAAAGGTATAATACTGCTAATAAAGAAGTTAAGCCTGAGGTTGTCAATTGAGTGATAAACTTCTGGATTAAGTATGTACACAATGGGGCATAAGGTCTAATAATCAATGGCAGGTATATATCTGGGGATAAGCAGAACAGCAATTAAGTCATGTAAAAAAGGAAGAAATAGAAAAAAAATGAAAAGAATTTAAAAAGGACTAAAAGGTCAAAAAATAAAACACACACACACACACACACACACACACACACACACACACACACCTAAAAATTTATGACAGAAAAAAATAGATTAATAGAAAAAATATTTTTCAAAAAAATTAAAATTAAAAAAGGTAAAAAAAAAGAGTTCTTTGGTTTCTTTTTGGTGGGGGAGGGTGAGAATTGAAAAATCCTGTATCTCCACTGGGTCCCTAACCAGTCTCTTGGTGGAGTCTCTGGTCTGCTTATGGTGGTTGTTTTTCCACTGGCTTGATTGGTTTCTTAAGTTAGTTTGTTTGAGCAGGCAGAAAAATGCTCTCCATTACCCAGGATTTTGTGATCTGCCTCCCAGGCGAGTTCAGTGTGAGGGAAATCTGCTTTGAGTATCACAAAAGAGGGAGATGGCTGTTTCCTCTAGTTTGGAGATGCTGTGATGAAGCTAGGTTCTGGGTAGGGTTGAAGCCTTTCAGCAAACAGTAGTTTTTCCTGAGGGGTTAGCTCCTGAGACACTCATAGAGCTCAGCCTAGAGACATTCTTGGTTTTTTGTTTATTAAATTACAATTGATTGTCTAAGCTGCTGTAGGGAGGGGCAGCCACTGACTCTGTTTACCCAATGTAGAAAGTGACTCCTCTAGAGGCCAAGTAATCTCTGCTTGGGATGTGTGACTTTGCCCTGGGTGGAGTTGAGGCTGGCAGATCAGGTCAGATTTCTGTGAGCAGTTAAATGACTCTTGTTTTCAACCAAAGCCTGAGTTGGAGGTAGTTGCTCAGTGGGGCTTTGTCAGGATCAAAGATGGAGATCTCTGTTGGTGGGGGAGGGGTGGCCTTCCATCCTTAGCTCGCTGAGGAGTAAGGATGTCAGGGTTCTACTCAGACCACAGTCTTGATTCCTGGGCCATCTCTGTTCAGTGATCTGCAAGATGAAGATATCTGCTCCTTGTCAGTTCTTGCTGGTGTTGAGCAGAATCTGCTCTCCTGCTGCTTCTGGCGTCTTTGTCCTGGACTCTCTCAGGTTTTATTTTTGTTTTGTTTTGTTTTTAAATTGTGCAAATACCATACAGAGAGGTTACAGTTACATGGGCAAGGTAATGAGTGCATTTCTTATCAAGCGTTGTTGCTTGCTCCTTTGTTTCACCTTCCCATCCCTTCCCATCTACCGCCACCTCCCGGCCAAAGTTGTAAAGTTCATTTTTTGATATAACACCTTGTATATTTCATTGTTGCAATTAGTCCACCTGTATCCATATTTAAACAATTTGTTTTTTTCCCTTCTCCTCCATAAATTATACCAACATAAACTACAATGAAAGCAGGGGTTATGCCGTGGGGGAGGGACATACAAAGCAACAAAGAAATCATCTTATAAATATGGTAGCAATAATACCAAGGGGGGAAAAGCATTTGAATACTTATCTTGACATTCTTATCTCCAATAAACCACCAGAAAACTGGAAGTAGACCTATGTCTCAAGCAGTAGAGCTCTCGCCTTGAGCTGAAGAGCACAGGGATAACACTTAAGTCCCAAGTTCAAGCCACATGACTTACCAAAAAAAATGTGGACATATATATATATATATATATATATATGATGAAATGAATTACATTAAAATTAAATAAATATTTAAGATACACATTTAAATCATAACTAAATATATGATACTTTTATATTATATACATATATTTAGATACATAAAATCATATTGTATCTGTATGTTTATAAATATATTTTAATTTACTTCCAAATAGTACATCTGAAGATTTTGGGGAAAATGTAGAGTTTCTAAAGGCTTACTACTGACCCATCATACTTTCAATCATATTTTTCACTAATAAAAAATGTCTAGAGTCCTAAGACAATGGTTATGAAACAGAGTAGCTTTTTATTCCTTATGATTTTGGATTAGAAACATCTAATTTGTTGGTATGAAACCTAAAACATATGATCTTGAAATCACACTCCACAAACTGGACTTATACATTAATTTATCAACTTACAGGTCTCAAACTTTTATTTGAATCCTGTATCTCACAGTGTCCATTTCCTTAGAGTCAGCTACATGTACAAACATGCATGCATTTTCATGCTCAGATACACCCACATACTCATATGGCATACTAAATGTAAAACTGTAATAAAAATAATATTGATACTGAAAAAGAACTCCTTTGCAAATGTAATTAAATTTTACTTTTTGAATATAATGCATTACTGAAATACTAATGAAAGAGCAGCTGAGAGGATGTTTCAACTACTAGAGTGCCTGCCTAAAGAGCATGTTTCTCAGTCCAAACATCATTATTTCCATCCTTCCTTCTCCCACATAAAAAAACATAAATAACTACAGAATCAACGTACATGTTCCTTAATCACTGATTGACTAAAGATATTATAATATATATGCATATATGCACAATGATATATTATTTAGCCGCACATAATAATGAAATCATATCATCTTCAAGAAAATAGTTAGAACTGGAAACCTTCATATTAAAGCAATACCCCATAGTGTGAAAAACAAATACTAGATTTCTCATATGCAGACTCTAGACTCAGAAAATAAAATGAATGACTCAGGTGTAAAAGTTGAAAATGATTAAATTTGTAAAAAAGTAAGAGAGGAGATGAAGATAAATATTGTGGAGTAAATATATTCAAATATTTTATGTTAGTATGATGACAGAATAAAACATGAGTATAAAAATAGGATAATGAAATTAATAAAAGGAATATAATTTACAAAGCTACATTATATGGACAGATGTATATAACACAATAAAATACTTTGTGAAATTAATATTTGTTAATAAACAAAAATTCATTCAAGATGTTATAGATTCATATGTTACTTTCCATTTTTTGCTCAGTTTTTTCCTTGATAAAGTAGAAGGAGGTAATGGTTTTGCTCATTTAGAAAGACAATCTTGTCCAATTAGCATTAAAGTAATCTAGTTCATTACTGTCAATGTGAAATTGTTCAATCAAATTAATAATTATATTAGAATATTTCCAATGCACTCTTCAAAATATTATCACTATAGGTATATACTTTTTGCAATTTATTGAATATGTTTTCCTTATATAATTACTATATACCATGTTCTGAATGTAGTTTGGTATATGCAACTATGACATATTATACCAGACCAAGAAAACAATTATTCAGAGTTTTATCAAAAATGCTTATAACAATAAAAAGAGGTAAATACAAATTATGTATATTTGAAGACAATACTTGGTTAGTCTTCTTCTCAAATTCCCCATTCCCTTCTTGAGAATAATATACATTGTAAGGAAATGTTTAGAATGTTTCGGAGAAATACCTTGTTTTTAAACTAATGAGTTACTCTATGAGGCATATTGTTTACTTTATGTCCAGAAAAGCTAAATTCTTACCTTATCATTTTCTTAGATTTTATACTCAAGTTTAATCTCTGATGGATGACAGATAAAGATATAAACATTTTTTAACTGTGGCTAAATTTAGGCTGAGGAATCTAGGTACAACTGTACTCGTGCAGATAGGACTCATCATCATGAGACCATGAAATCAAAATGTTAACCAATGCTTCATGAAATCTTGCTTATGAGATTTTGTGTATTATAAACATTAGTTATTAGCATTTGTTTTGTAATCAGCATCATTTCATGAGTTAGTAAATGAAGTGAGACATTATACTCAAAACAAAATTTAAGGAGGCATCCAAAATTAATTACCAAAATATACATTATTTAACACAATGTTTTTAAAATGCGAGCTAAAGTAAATAATTTAAGAAAAAAAATCAACATGTAAAATAACTACAGAATGAGTATGACGGATTTTTCTTTTACCCCAGTTGCAATATGAATGGCATGATGACTTTTCTGGTAATATGTTTAGTTAGGTCTTGATATTTAGTTAAAGTTATGTTATTTCATATATTCATTTGTCAGATAAAAAAGGAAATGAATTCCATGCCATTGTAAACATCCATAATGATGTTACAGTTGTATCCTGCTACTCCCAAATATCGCTTAGTCCTAACTCTCAACATTAATGGACTTACCTCTCCAATTAAGGAACATAGACTGTCTAGTTGGACTAAAAAGCAAGATTCCTTTATCTGCTGCCTTCAGGAGTAACACCTTGCCTATACAAACAAACAACTTTTGAAAGTGAAAGGCTCGAACAAAATCTACCCAGCAAATGGCTCCTATAAACACGAAGGAGTTTCAATCCAAATATCAGATGAAATAGACTTCAAATTAAAATTAATGAGAAGAGATTACCAAAGTCCTTACATAATAATTAGGGGGTCTCCCCTCCAGGAGATTATTACAATTCTAAATATATATTTGCCAAAGAACGGAGCACGAAAATTTATCCAAGAGACACTACTTTCCCTCATATCTCACATAGATGCAAAGACATTAATTGCTGGCGACTTTAACACACCACTATCCGGACTATGTAGATCAACTCGTCAAAAACTCAATAGAGAAAATGCACATCTAAACAACTTCATAGATCAGCTAGATTTAACAGATATCTACCGAATATATCACCCAGCAGCATCAGAATACACCTTTTTTTCAGCAGCACACAGAATATTTTCCAAACAGAACACATTTTAGGTCAAAAAACAAACTTGTCCAAATTCAGAAATATTAAATTTATACCATTCATTCTTCCAGACCACAAAGGAATAAAGTTAGAACCCAACACCAAAATCCACCAAAGAACTTCCTGTAACACATGAAGGCTGAACAACACACTGTTGAATTACCAGTGAGTCATGGAAGAGATGAGAAAGGAAATTAAAATGTTCATGATATTCAACAAAAAGAACACATAAATTACCAGCTCCTCTGGGACACAGCAAATGCAGTACTCAGAGGCAAGTTTATAGCTCTGAGTTCCTACATCAACAAATTGGAGAGATCTGAAACCAACAACATCTTAACCACCTTGAAAAAGAGGAGCAAGATAAACGCCAATAGAGTAGATGGAAAGAAATCATTAAAATTACATCAGAATTAAACAAATTAGAATCCAAATATGAAAACAGAAAGAACCAAAAAAAACAAAGAAATGGTATTTTGAAAAATTAACAAATTTGACAGACCCTTAGCAAATCTTAAGAGAAAAAGAAGAGAATACACTCAAATAAATAAACTCAGAGATGAGAATGGAAACCACCACAGAAACAACCAAGCTTCAGAACATTATAACTGAATATTTCTCAAACCTTTATACTAATAAATTAGAGAACCTGGCAGAAATGGACGTTTTCCTAGCAAATATCGTAATGCTGAAAATAAACCAAGATGAGTTAAACCATCTTAACAGGCCCATATCAAGTATTGAAATAGACACAGTAATGAGACCACCCAACTCAGAAAAGCCCAGGACCAGATGGATTTACAGCGGAATTCTACAAGGCCTTCATGTCAGAGCTCACACCAATACTCCTTCAACTCTTCAATGAAATTGAAGGAGAAAGTTCACTACCGAACTCATTCTATGAAGCCCATCATAACCCTCATCCCCAAACCAGGCAGGGACTCATCAAAGACAGAGAACTATAGATCCATTTCTTTGTTCTCTTTCTTTGATCAGTATTGACGCAAAGCTTCTTAAGAAACTTTTAGCCAATTGACTTGAACAATTCAACCCAAAAATCATACACCAGGATCAAACAGGATTCATTTCAGGGATGCATAGTTGGTTCAATATAACCAAATAATCTGTATAATTCATCACATCACAAACAGCAAGGATAAGAACCACATGGTTATCTCAATAGTTGCAGAAAAAGCATTTGACAAGGTTCAATAACCCTTTGTGATGAGAGTTCTGTAAAAATTAGGAATCCAGGGAACATTCCTCAATACAATAAAGGCTGTAGATGACAAACTTACAAACCTACAGCCAGCATAAAACTTAATGGTGAAAAACTAAAGCGATCTCCTCTTAACTCAGGAATAAGACAAGGATGTCCACTCTCTCCATTTGTCTTCATTTTAGCATTAGAATGCCTAGCTACAGCAATAAGACAAGATGCAAACATAAAAGGAATCCAAATAGGGAAAGATGAAGTAAAACTCTCCCTCCTTGTCGATGACATGATCTTCTCTTTAAAGAATCCCACGGACTCCACTCCTAAATAACTCAAGCTGATTCTAAACTTTGGAAAAGTAGCAGGGTATAAAATTAACCCTCAAAAATCAATGCCTTTTCTGTATGCCAACAATGAGTAAAGCGTGGTTGAAATCAGGAAAGCAACTCCATTTGTAATAGCCCCACAAAATATAAAATACCTAGGAATTAACTTAACCAAAGAAGTGAACGACCTCAATGATGAAAACTTTAAAAACTTTAAAAAGGAATCAAAACAGAAATTAGAATGAGGCAAAACCTCCCATGCTCCTGGATTGGAATTATCAACATCGTGAAAACGGAAATACTTCCCTAGGCTATCTACAAATTCAATGAGATACCGATCAATATTCCAACCTCATTCTTCAAGGAAATAGAAGAGGCAATCCGAAAATTCATATGGAATAATAAAGACCCCAAATAGCAAAATGATCCTTAACAGAATGAACAGTGCTGGAGGAATATAAATATGAAACTATGAACTCTACTACAAAGCTACAGTAATCAAAAGAGCTTGGTACTGACACAAGAACAGACCTCAGAGTAGATGGAATAGAATTGAAAACCCAGAAATGAACCTACAGACCTATAGCACTGTAATCTTCAATAAGGGTACTCAAAACAAGAATATAAGAAAGACAGCCTCATCGGTAAATGGTGCTGGAAAAATTGGTTAATCACTTGTAGAAAACTAAAGCTACATCCTTATATATCACCCTGAAACAGAATGAACTCCAAATGGATCAAAGAACTCACAGTTAAAGCAGACACTGTGAAAACATTACATGATGGCGTAAGAGAAACCCTAGGTCTCCTGTGCATAGACCAATATTTTCTTAATAGAGACCCAGAAATACAACAAATCAAAGAAAGGTGGAACAAATGGGATTGCATGAAATTGCAGAGCTTCTGCTTGGCAATGGATATAGCTAGAAAGATCAATATAAAGCCCACTGATTGGGAGAACTTCACTAGCCATACATCGGAGAAGGGTCTCATATCTAAAATATACCTGGATCTCAAAAAATTAAATCCCCCAACAACAAATCCTCAAAGTAACAACTGCCCAATAAATAAGTGGGCTAAAGACTTAAAGAGAAACTTCTCTGAATAGGTAAGAAGGATGGACAATAGACACATGAAGAAATGCTCAACCTCCCTAGCCAGAAAAGAAATGCAAATGAAAACCACATTGTGATTCCACCTCACCGCAGTTAAAATGGGTATAATGGTTATAATCAAGAACCCTAATAACAACAAATGCTGGATGTGATGTGAGCAGAAGGGAACCTTATTGCATTGTTGGTGGGAGTAGAAACTTGTTCAACCCTTTTGGAATTTGTTATGGACGTTCCTCAGAAGACTCCACATAGAGCTCCCCTATGACTCAGCAATCCGACTTTTGGGCATTTACTCAAATGATCACAAACAAAACCATACTAAAGCTACCAGCATCACTATGCTCATTGCAGCATTATTTACCATAACTAAGATATGGAACCTATCTAGACATATTCTTGATTGGATCAAGAATACGTGGTATATATACACAATGGACATTACCCCATTTGTTAGGAAATGGAAAGATTGGAAAAAAATATATTAAGTGAAGTAAGTCAGGCCCAAAGAAACATAGATCCCATGGTTTCCCTTATTTGCAATAACTAATATATGTCTGAGACAAACAGAAAATGTCAGAAAGGTTGTTGTTTGGAGAAATGAATCCCAAGATACGGATTCAAATGTTTTCTTTTCTTTCTTGTTATTGTTTTCAACACATTTATAAGAAGATTTGTTTGTTGCTTTGTATGTACTTCCCCCAGGCTATAAGTGCTGCTTTAACTGTATTTGATGTTGATATAATTTTTGGAGGGAATGGGAAAAAAAAACTGTTTAAATAGGTTTACAGGTGGACGCATTTTACAACAATGAGATGTATAAGACGTTATGTCGATAAACGAACTTTACAACTTTGGTGGAGTGTGCAGAGGGGGTAATGGGGAGGGTGATGGTAGAGGGATGTTTGGATGAGGGTGAGAGGGGAAGGGATGGTATGGGGAAATAAAGAAGGAGGAAACAATTGTAAACCCTCTGTAAGAAATTTTCACAATGATAATAATAATAGAATATCCATTTAAGTGTCTAAATATTTATATTAAATCCCATAAATTATATTCCTTCAATTTTCTGGCTAAAGTGTTCTGCAGTCTAGGTATTTTTAAAAGAAATATTGTATGTTGTTTCCTTGGTGACAACATAATTGATAGACTTAAAATTTTCCTAAAACATGGTGGTCTGAAATGAGGTGGACGTTCTTGGGTTTGCATGCAAATCTTTTGGACAGCACTAATGTTTTAATCTTGGATGCTATTTGATTGGTAATTTTTACAGGGTTTCATAGTATGAGAAGAAAAACAAAAGGCCATAGGACTATTTTTATCAGCTACATTGTTGTATTAATTTATTCAAACACATACACACATACAAACACACAGATATACACATGTGTAGTATGAAGACCCAGTCAGTCTGAAAGAAAATATTTTAATAGGAATTCCATAAAATATTTAGACTGCTGAGATCTGCTTAGAATTTCTTGAAATATCTAATTGCTTCCACCCTTGGACAAATCATTATCATTGGTGAAAATGTTGCCATTTGAATTTAGAATGCCGTAGAAAGACCTATGTATTAAAGAAAAATTACTTTCCACTTCCTCCCAGATTGTGGAGAATACCTGAATAGTTCTTCTGGAGATTAAGTTCTTCAGAGTGAAACCCATGAGAATATAGCCTCTCACATACTTTCTTCTTTTATCTTAAAATCATTCTAGGTAAAAAACATTTCTCTTTGACATACTTCACACCTTGACATTGTCTTGTCACAGCCAGCCCTCCAAAGTAATAAAACCAACTGAACATACACTGAAACCTTCAGACTTGTAAATCTGAGTAAGCCTTTCTGCTTAATAAATGGGCAATATCACTTATTATGGTAGGTTATAAAGCTAACACAGAAGTCTAGTCTTTGTAACAATGTAGACTGTATTAAAATATACTTCATTATAAAATATCTAATTCCATGTTGTATTTTGTGTTTTTGTTTCTGTTGATCCTAGGGCTTAAGCTCAGGGCCTGGATGGTGCTTTTGTGTTCAAGGTCAGTGCTCTACATATAAGTTGAACTGGAACTTCATTTCCCCTGGTGGTTAATTAGAGATAAGAATCTAATGAACTTTCCCACTTAGGCTAGCTTCACACTGTTATGTTCAGATCTCAATCTCTTAACTAGCTAAGATTACATACTTCAAATTCCAGTTCCCAGCCAAGTTGCATATATTGTGTAATTCCAATTCTCAGCATTGTATAGATTCTCCTACTACAATATGAAAAAACAGAATCTACTAAGGATATTTGTAAAGTATAAAATGAAGGAAGAATTTTCATTCTTAAAAAATCAATGCAAAATCTATGCTAAAATATTAATATTTTACTGTACCTTTCCTACAACCAGTTTGATATAGTTTTATAAGTGTCAGGCCAAGTTTCTCAACATTCTACTGGAGAATTATGATTTCATGCATGCATGCATATGCATATGTGTATATAGATATCCAAATATCTTCCCTAGTGGATCATCAGAATTGAAGCTGCTTTGTTTTGCTGTTCAGCTGTTGAACCAGGTTGGCTCATTCTGTGACAATACCTGTTCTCTTTCTCAACATTCCTTTATTTACTACACCATCAGCCTTCTAAAATAAGGTTCATTTCTTCGAGAAGTTTACCAGTCAGCCCAACCAATATCTACCCAGAGGGTTTTAACAAAGCAAGCTTTAAGATAGTAAGATAACATGAAGTGACAACTACAAAATTTCTACAGAGACCTAGAAAGTTATCAAAATTATATCTGACGTTTTTCACATTTCTGCCTTCGTTCTCTTCTCATACTTAAGAAAGCACTGACTAACACTATAAATATTTTGCATTTATAAATTAAGGATTAGTGTTTTTTTCCAGCCTGAAGCCTTCTTTTCCATGGTTTTTGACATAAACTTTTGGGAGATTTTTTTGATTGTTATGGGATTCCATTCCAAACAAAGCCATGTATATCAAGAAAGCCAATGTTTTCAACTCAGAGTAAATTAAGGTTAGGTATATATGTTAAGCACAAATACAGGCAATATCCAGACATTTTGAAATTGTATACCTTTACTAGATAATGTGGCTCAAACCTATAATCTTATCTACTTGGGAAACAAAGATGAGAGAATTCCAGTTCCATACGAGCCCAGACAAAAAAAGAAGTTTCAGAAACTCTAACCATTTGCTCGCTGCAAAGTTTTCTTGCCTGTGTTAGGAGGACCACAGTCCAATAAGGCCCACGCATAGTGATACTACCTCAAAATAAGTAATCCAATTACAATCTGCAGGTATGACAGTAGTAGAGGTGTTGTTTCACAAGTACAGGGTTTTGGGGTCAATCCTCCTGTACCACTGGGAATTTAAGTGTGTGCCAGGTTAGGAACGGCATGTCTAAGGTCAAGACTTCATACTGGTTTTACAAGCTCTAATAAAAACTTTACCTCTTTTGTTAATTTTTAAAGTATAATCATAATTTCCATGGCCAAACCAAATAATTTCCTATTAGAGATTTTTCTTTTCTCCATTAAGGAATATGTTATTTGTTGGATACTGTCCCACTGACGTCATATTAAAATCGAAAACTCGTTCACTGCATGTGGATACAGTATCTCAAAGGTAGCATTAAAGTTGAATTCTCCTCCCAGAGAAGCAGAAGGAATTGAATATACTAAGGAAAGAGGACTCAGAAGAAGCCAATTCTGATCTTGGAGTTCTAGTTCCACCAACTCAGAGGCAAAGTATTTACGTTATTAATGCTACCCAATCTGTGGTAGTTTATTATTACAATTACTAGAAAACATGTGGAATCTATAAGACATGAAAAGTCATTGATGCTTGGGGTCCATGACTCATCTCTATAATTCTAGTGTTTAAGAAGGATGAGACTTTAGGGATAATGGTTTTCAGGCTGGTAGGAAAGTTCATGAGATTCTATCTCCAAATAACTACAAGCTTCTTATTGTAGATTTACTACTATTAGCAAACAAACTGAGAGCATGAGGTATGTTCAAGCCCCAAACTGGGAGAAAGAAAAAATTCTTAGAAGAATACTATGAGAAACAGAGTTATGAATAGGAAAGCAGAAACAAAATACATAAACTTATTGATATAGACAAAGTTTCCCAATGTGAAATATGGCACAAAATGTAATATTTAGGATTTTCCTTCTTATATAGTAGAAACAAATGGTATGTCTACTTGAAGAAACTAAAGTATAAAACTGTATGCAATAAATAATGACATTACTTTATGTTTCCATAATTTAACTTGTTTCCCCACAAATTTATAGAATAGTATAGCTATGGAAAAATCAATAAATATTGCATTTTCATATAGGATTACATATCCTTGCAAGTGTTGTCTAAAATTGATCTACATTAAAATCATTGCCATTGATATCCTTCTCAAGATTCCAAATGTTTATAATTTCAGCAAACCTTCCAAAAAACTCATATCCCATACATAATTGTTAGTTTGTTCATGCATTCTTAGGAACATAAACATATGGCACAAAATATTAATTGCCTTTATCTGCTGTCATTAATGTATTATAACTAATACAATTAAGTATATACCCTGAGAGAGAGAAGATTCTTCCTTCTAAATACATACTTGCAGGCACACACACACACAGAGACACACACACACTCATACTCACCTATTTACCAATCTAACTTAGGTTAGGTTCCTGACATTGGGTATGAGAAAATGATCTATCTAATAATAAACTTCCTTGCCCAGTCATAAAATACATTCATAATTCCACACATACAAAAAAAACTAGATCATTCAAAATAATGAGATTATTTAACAGATCCACCCAGCTCCTGAGCCATATAATCCCTGATTTCATTCATTCATGACAATGCATTTTTCATATCACATTTAAAAACTTTTTGAGTCTCTGTGATCAGCAGACACAAATGTGCTATCATATAATAGAAAATGTAGGTAAAATTACTAGTCCCTAGGTAATCTTTAATATATCTTAAAGAGTTCTATGTCCTTCTTGCAGAGCCTGTTTCTGGCATTTTGCCCTAATGTCTAATATTAAGTTACAATGGACATACCATATTCCTTAATTCATTCTCCCTAAAGGTTATGCTATGTAGCTGACTCTGATGTTTTGCTTATTCTAAATTAAATTTTCTCAACCAGTTGAATTATTGTTTATGTTACTCCTAAGCTATTCAAAATATCAAAAAGAACTAGAAATTCATCTTGGCAATGATTTGTGAATAGCAGTTATGGTTGTGGGGAGGTAAAGGACTTGAATTATCTAGAGTGCCTTAAAACTGCCACTGTTATTTAAGGACTCATCAATTAGTAAGCTTTTAAAGTGTGTCTTCTTATTTCATGTAGGACGGTAAAAGTATGCTTTTCATCACATTCTTGCCTGCAAAGAACTAGAATTATTTCCTTTGTAGAGTTTGTGCTGAAAAGTCTGACTTAAAGAGGCACAATAAAGAACTAAATAACTCCATTACAGACTAGCAACCACCTTGTGAGGTACGGATTATAAAAAGAACCATGAATTTGACCCAGAAATGACACAGAAAAGAAAACAATTGCCAGGCAACTAAAACATATATAATCCTTAGGCAAGCCACAGGAATTTTCTCTGGATACATCAACCAAACACTGGGTGGCCATACGAGACATGGTGACCCAGTGGCCAGGTGGTACCCGTCAATAACAAGTCAGTATTAATAATAACCAATCATGTATGTGTAGCTTAATTTGCTTAAAATATTAGCCAATCATGTAACTTCCCATGTAACACTCCCTTAAGGTTGCTTATTCAATACTATAAAAACTGTACTGATTCTATGCTCGGGGCCTCTTAGTGTCACCAGTTACCAAGTGCACGGAGGACCAAGTTCGAATTTGCAAATAAACCACTCTTGTCACTTACATTGATCTTGGTTTCTGGTGGTCTTTGGAGGAGGTATAACAGGTGGGGGCTCGTCAGGGATAAACCCATAAACCCACTCAGATACCTGATCAGAGAGTAGCAAAGAATGGCTGGTAAGTTAAGGCATTGCCACTTTGTAACTGTCTGGGGTCTCTGTGTCATGCAAGATTGGTATTGGAGTTGACAAGAAGTCCTGTCGGATAGTGCTATAAGGCAGCCAACTGGTCTGGTGGGAGAGGTCCCCAGGTTCCCCGGGAAGGTAAATTATCCACTAGTGTGGACACTTGGGCCTGTTTGTTGTCAGAAACTTTCTGTCTGATAGTTTACAAGGTAGTCTGTCCACTAGTGAGGTCATTTGGGATTTATCCTGTCTGTAATCCCTCACTTTCTGTCTGACAGTGTACCATGGGCATGCTGTTAAATGTGTGTCTTGTCCTAATGTCTGTGTGTTTGTAATGTGAGTATTATGAAACGTTTCCTCACTCAGGTTCATACGCAGGAGGATGCCAAGAGACCTTGTTTGTCTCCGTTTGAGGCTGTTAGTCTTCATTCTGTTTCTTCATCCTATAATAACTACTTTCTCTTTCAGACCCCCTTATTTTTCTACCACGAAGGGTGAAATCTGGCCTAGAAAGATTGGCCCACTTGAAGCAAAGCTGGAGTCAGGTAATCTATCGGATGCCACTGCTAGAATATCGCAATGTGTCTCTATCTACCCCTTTGGGATCTAAGACAAACCAGCTAGTCCACACTTTACACCTGGGGACATTGTTAGCTCTGTCCTTAACATTCTTTAAATTAGTTGTTAGGAAGGTAAGGGTAGTGCCAGGTGCATTCTGGTTCTGACCCATTTCAATGTAAATCAATCCACACATAAAACCAGAGGAAAGGAGAATATTAATTACAATTGTCACAAAATGAAATAGCCGATGCTTTCAGCAATTTGGGATATGACCACAACTCAAAATGTCTCAAGGAGTAATAAAGCCCCATGGAAAACTTTCGAACAAAACTTCTTCGGTGCAAGGGGTCACAGCAGTTAAACGATACTCATGGACCACCCAAAGCACAGTGGATCTGGTGACAGGACGAGTATCTCACTCATTTTTAGTTATCCTAGAGAGCCTTTATCCCTTATTAGGAAGAGACTTGTTGACTAAGGTCGGGGCACAGATTCACTTCTATCCAGAAGGCTCCCAGGTGACAGATGCCCAAGGGAGACCAATACAAGCTCTGACTATGAGCCTGGAAGACGAGTACCGGTTGCACCAATCACCACAGGCTCCTCACCAAGAAATCACCTACTGGCTGGAAAGGTATCCAGAAGCCTGGGCAGAGACTGGAGGAGTGGGACTAGCGAAGCATAGACCAGCTCTATTCATTGAGGTAAAGCCAGGAGCTGACCCAGTCAGAGTCTGGCAGTACCCTATATCCATGGAGACATGGGTGGGAATAACGGCCTACATTAGGTGTCTGCTAGAACTGGGTATACTGCGGCCCTGTCAGTCAGCATGGAACACTCCCCTGCTATCAGTCTGTAAGCCCCACTCCAATGAATATAAGCCAGTGGAGGACTTAAGAGAGGTAAATAAATGGGTAATGGACATTCACCTGACTGTACCCAACCCCTACACACTCCTGAGCACCTTGCCTCACAAAAGACAGTGGTACACAGTATTAGATTTAAAAGATGCCTTTTTCAGCCTACCCTTGGCAGCTAAAAGCTAAGATCTCTTGTCCTTTGAGTGGACTGATGTAGAAAGAGATATTAATGGACAGCTGAACTGGAAAAGACTTCCTCAAGGATTTACAAACTCACCAACACTCTTTGATGAAGCCCTGCATGAGGACTTAGGTGAGTCTATGGGAAGCCACCCTAGCTTGACTTTGTTGCAATATGTGGATGATTTATTAATTGCTGCTAAAACTGAAAGAGAATGCATCTGAGGAATGGAAGATTTACTCGAGACTTTGGGAAGCCTTGGTTTCTTGAGTGTTGGCCAAGAAAGCTCAAATCTGCAAATCAGAGGTAACTTATCTGGACTATTTATTGAAAGGGGGCCAGCAGTGGCTTACAAAAGGAAGAAAAGAAACTCTCCTTAAAATTCCAACACCCCAGTCTCAGCACCACGTAAGGGAGCTTTGGGGCTCAGCAGGCTTTTGTTGTCTGTGGATTCCTGGGTTTGCGGAGATGGCTAAACCCCTTTATGAGGCTACCAAAGAAAAGCAGCTGTTTTTATGGATGGAGCAAGTTGAACAAGCCTTTGAACAGATAAAAACTGCCTTATTGTCAGCCTCAGCATTAAGACTCCCTGATACAAATGAACACTTTAATTTGTATGTGGATGAACATAATGGGATTATGAAAGGAGTCCCAAGCCAATATCTAGGCCCATGGAGAAGACCAGTAGCCTACTTATCAAAGAAATTAGACCGGTGGCAGCAGGATGGCCACCATGCCTGAGAATGAAAGTGGCTACTGCTTTAATGGTAAAAGATGCAAATTAACTATGGGGCAGGAACTCTATGTGACCACGCCCATGCTAGTGAGAGTGTGTTAAAGCAACCACCAGACCGATGGCTCAGCAATGCCTGACTAATCCATTACCAAGGACTGCTACTCAGTCCTCTCAGAATTAATTTCCTGGTTCCCTCAGCTGTCAACCCAGCGATTTTTCTACCAGATCCAGACCTAGACATGTCACTATATGATTGCTCGGAGATCTTGGCTCAAGTCCGTAATATCCAAGAGGACTTAAGAGATCAGTGTTACCAGATGCTGAACTTGTGTGGTTTACAGATGGGAGCAGCTTTCTTCATCAAGGACACAGGTATGCAGGAGCAGCAGTAGTGACTGAGACTGATGTGGTTTGGGCCGAACCTCTGCCCATAGGCACGTCAGCCTAGAGAGCCGAATTAATAGCCCTGACCCCAAGTACTAACGCTAGGAAAGAATAAAAGACTAACTCTGTATAGTGATAGTCAGTAATCATTTGCAATGGCTCATATACACAGAGCTATCTAGAAAGAAAGAGGATTACTGACAGCAGAGGGAAAGTCCATCGAAAATAAAGATGAAATTTTGGCCTTAATCGCTGCTCTTTGATTGCCTAAGAAGTTGGCCATTGTTCATTTCCCTGGACATCAAAAACTTAAAGATACTGTGAATAAAGGCAATAACCTGGCCGACAGAACTGCCCGGGAAATGACAACACAAAGAGACTCTATAACGATGATAAACCTCCCAGACCCCGGTTCAAGATCTCTCCTGGACACTCCTACATATACCACAGAAGATTTAAAATGGATTGATCAAATAACAATGGCACAATGCCTGAATGGTTGATGGAGAGACTCTAAGAGCAACATTGTCTTGCTTGAACAGTTAGGGAGTAAAATACTACTGAAAATCCATTGAGCACCCACATGGGTAGGAGGAAGATGCAAGACCTGGTGAGAAATACTGGTCTTAGGGTCAAGAATAGACATGCTAAAATAGAACAGATTGTCAGGGACTGTAAGGCATGTCAGCTGACTAATGCAGGGAAAATTCAGGCAGGACCAGGCAGTCGGATAAGAGGAGAGAGACCAGGAACCTACTGGCAGGTGGACTTCACAGAAATCAAACCTGGCAAGTACGGATATAAATATCTATTAGTTTTCCCTTTTTAGGATGGGTAAAAACCTTTCCTACAAAGCATGAAACAGCACAGGAGGTGGCTAAGAAATTGCTGGAAGAAATCTTACACAGGTTTGACTTCCCTAGCATGATAGGATCAGATAATGGACCAGCCTTTGTGTTGAAGGTAAGTCAGGGACTTGCTAATGCACGTGGAGCAGATTGGAAACTGCATTGCGCTTATAGACCCCCAAAGCTCAAGACAGGTAGAAAACTGTAAAGTAGACCCTGACCAAATAGACCATGTTGACTGGTGGTGAGTGGGTAACTCTCCTTCCCTTTGCCTTATACAGAGTACGAAACTCCCCTTTGAAAATTGGTCTTTCCCCCTATGAAATTGTATTCGAAATGCCCCCTCCCATAATTCCTAATTTTCAGAGCAGTTTCTTAGGGAAGGTGATGACTCTGAACTTTTGTTCTCTCTCAGGGTCCTGTAGAGGACCCGCCTTTATGTCTGGCCTAGACTGAATGTGCTGTATGAGTCAGGCCCTCCACTGATCCCACATCACTTCCACCCCGGGACTGGGTCCTGGTGAAAAGACACCGACAGGAAAACGTGGAACCGCGGTGGAAAGGACCTTTGTGGTCATCTTGACGAATCCAATTTTCCTCAAAGTCGATGGCATCGCTACCTGGATCCAACATTTGCATGCGAAGCCTGTAGAACCCATAACCGATTTTGGAGAGAACCCAGAGTGATAAGTCTCAATTTTCAAAGACAATCCTTAAAGCTCAAATTGAGCCGTAAAAAGACTAAGTCATGAAATGGTTGTTGACGTATAGCTTACTTGGAAATTGTATTGACATAATAGTGGGTGCTTGCAATCCTAATCGCCCATATAATTGGGCTTGGATTATTAGTAATCAGGTAATGGACAAACATTTCCCTCTGGCTGTGAAAGAGGGACCCTCCCTATGGTTTCGAGACAGGCTTACATTTAATTTGTGCTAGCTCGCTGAGGGAGTATGGGAAGGACTTAGGCTTGTTGAGTGTAGATGGAGACACTGGTATGTTTGCCCAGGGGAAGGAAGGACTAGTAATTGTGGAGGACCAGAGGATTTTTACTGTAAGAGCTGGGGCTGCAAAACAAGTACTTCAGGAAAATGGAAAGGAAAAGGAGAAGACCTTGTTACTTTTACTAAATCAGGGCCAGCGGGCATCCAGTTTAATGGGATGCCTGTGAAATAACAAATTAGGGTTCCCCAGGATTCTGATGCCTGAGTGAAAGTTCGGTTCACAGACAAGGGCAAACAAGTCCTAGGATGGGAATTAGGAAAGACTTGGGGACTAAAATTTTACCGATGTTGAAAGACTCACAATGGCACACTTAGAATTCTACAGACAATTGCCACAGCTAGCTATTTCCTTTCAGTAATGGGACCAAACAGTGTTTTAAGACTGGCTTCTGCCACAAAAGCCAAAGTAAGTGAAAAGAAAAAGCCCTAGGCTGTAGTGACCCCATCTCCTCCGAAAAGAGGAGACCCCCTCAGGGAGAACATCCCTTGCTGGAGGATTCTGTATGGCAGCTGTTGGTTCAAACTTATAATGTAATCAATCAGACCCGCCCTGATATTACCAGTACATGTTGGATGTGTTATGATATGAGACCCCCATTTTATGAGGGTATTGTAGTGGTACAGAATGTAACTAAAACAAGTAAATCATGCAGATGGGAATAAAAAGAGGCAAAACTTACCCTAAAGGCAGTTATAGGACAACGGTTATGTGTAGGACGAGTACTAACTAATTTTACTCACAGGTAATCAGACCCAAGAATGGACTCCCGAGGAAGCTTATCGATTGTCTCCCCAAGATGTTTGGTAGACATGTTCAACTGGCCTAACCCCTTTTGTGCATTGGAGGCTTTAAATAGGACCCACAGCTTTTGTGTAATGGTGCAACTCATCCCACGAATACTTTACAATTCTCTGTAAGACAAGATGATAAAAATGTCCGCAGCAAGCTACTGGCCGCGAAGAGCTAAAATAGAAATAATAACAACCATGACTTTCGGGGCCCTAGTGGGTTTAGCTGGAGTAGGGACTCGAGTAGCATCCCTGGTTACTCAGAGAAAACCCTACTATAACCTTTGTGCTTCTATAGATGAGGATATCAAAAACCTGGAACGTTCTACAGCCTACCTTCAAAAATCTCATGATTTCTTACCTGAGGTGGTGTTACAAAACAGGCAAGGGCTGGACTTAATTTTCTTACAGCAAGGAGGTCTATGTGCTGCCCTAGGGAAGAATGTTGTTTCTATGCAAATCACTCTGGAGTTGTAAAAGAATAAGGGAACAGCAAGAAGGATGGTTTGAATCATGGTTTAACTATTCCTCTTGGATTATTACATTAATATCCCCTCTGTTGGGTCCCATTATCATTCTAGTGCTTGTGTTCACTATAGGGCCTTGTGTTGTAAATCGATTAGTGATGTGTGTTAAGAAATGAGTCAATACCGTACAAATGATGGTCTTGAGAGCGCCATATCAATTAATCCCTGATGAAAGACATAACGCAGGCCCGTAAGGACAATGATTAGCCTTTCAGATGCATAATAGAAACTGGGGAATGAAGAGTCTAAGACTTAAAGAGGCACAATAAAGAACTAAGTAACTCCATTACGGACTAGCAACCATGTTGTGAGGTACGGATTATAGAAAGAACCATGAATTTGACCCAGAAATGATACAGAAAAGAAAACAATTGCCTGGCAACTGAAACATAAATAATCCTTGGGAAAGCTACAGGAATTTTCTTTGGATACATAAACCAATCACTGGGTGGCTATACGAGACACGGTGACCCAGTGGCCAAGTGGTATCCGTCAATAGCAAGTCAGTATTAATAATAACAAATCGTGTATGTGTAGCTTAATTTGCTTAAAATATTAGCCAATCATGTAATATCTCATGTAACACTCCCTTAATGTTGTGTATTCAATACCATGAAAACTGTACTGAATCTATGCTCTGGGCATAGTGTCACGTGTTACTGAGTGCGTGGAGGACCAAGCTTGAACTTGCAAATAAACGACTCTTTTTTCACTTACATTGATCTTGGTCTCTGGTGATCTTTGTAGGTTCTCCAGTCCAGGTATAACAATGCCCTGCTGCTACTGTAGTGAAACCCACAAACAACTGCACAGCGGTGTTAGCTGCTTTAGATTTTGAAATTTTCTTCCAGTAGCCCTAGTGATTTAAGCCCAGATTTATGGGATAGTCACATAATACACAATTGCAAAGCACCAGAATATACAAAGTCAAAATGCAAAATGAGGTTAAATTTTTTTCCTTGTTGTTTCACTTTTTCTTTCTTTTTTTTCTTTATTTTTTAATTGTGAAAATACGTTACAGAGGGGTTACCATTACATGGGCAAGGTAATGAGTGCATTTCTTAACAAGCATTGTTGCCTCCTCCTTTGTTTCCCTTTGCATCCTTTCCCATGCCCACTCCAGCCCGCCCTCGGCCAAAGTTGTAAAGTTCGTTTTTCAACAAAATGGCTTGTCCATATCTTTATTCCTATGGGTCCACCTTTATCACTATTTAAACAATAAGTTTTTTTTTCCTCCCCCTCCACAAAGTATACCAACATCAAATACAGTGAAAACAGGGGTTATACCGTGGGGGAGAGACATACAAAGCAACAAAGAAATCATCTTATAAATATGTTAGAAACAATAGCAAGAAAGAAAAAAAATTTGAATTCTTATTTTGGGGTCCATTTTGCCTAACATAAACTTATCTGACTGTTTCTGCTTGTCTCAGACAAATACTAGTTATTGCGATTAAGGGAAAGCATGAGACCTATGCTTCTTTGGGCCTGGCTTAATCCAGCCTTGGAAGAAAACAATAGAATCATTTTTTTTCTTATTCATTCTCTTTTAAGGAGCTAGATCCTGTTTATTTCTCATTATTGTTGATATGACTTAAATAAATTTACCAGATTTTTCAAATAAAATAGATATAAAATGACATATTTAGTAACAAAATAAAGCTAAACATTTGAGTGATATTTTTATTTAGTTCTGTTCTCAGTTATGCTGAAATAGCATTGACATGAGACAAGCATATGTGAAAATTGACACGTATCAATCACACAGAACTCTGGAATCTTTGGGCTTTGATTTCTATATCAACGTCACCTAGAAAACAAAATTATCACTTGCTTCATGTCTTAAGTAACATACTTAACACAAGTTTTATTGATTTTACCAATATATTTCATAATCTATGGAATCGATGCATTGCATAAGGATTTGATTTCTTATTTCCACTGAATTTAATATTACGTTTATTTTATTTTTTCACAGATCAAATAATGACATTCTTCAGGATAAAGCATGTCTGTTTTTCATTTTTATTGCCAAAATTGAACTATAATGCACTTTGAAAATTTAACTTTAAATCTGAACTAAAGCATGATATTCCATCACTTACCAATTATTCCTATTGAAAGGTTAAAATTTGAGGCAGTGACCACCACGTGTTGCCTCCTGAGCCTCAGTACTCCCAAGAAGACTTGGGGTTGATAAAGAAAATTCCCATGGCCTATAAACCCCCAGAGAGAGAAGGAAACAAAGACGGGTAGAAAACTGGGGAGGGAACCCAAAGAATGCAGGACTTGCTCCAACACTCAGAAGTAAAAATTAGGCAAGGAAATCAACTTATGTTAAAAATTGTAAAGCCTGCCAGCTCAACAATATCCCCAATGAACCCGTTACAAAAGGAGCTCGCCTCCATGGAGATAGGCCAGGTGTGCATTGGGAAGTAGACTTCACAGAAATTAAAACTGGAAAATTTGGATATAAATATTTGCTAGTTTCTGTAGATACTTTTTCAGGATGGGTTGAAGCCTACCCAACAAAGCATGAGACTGCGAACATTGTGTCTAAGAAGATCCTGGAAGAAATCCTACCCAGGTATGACTTCCCATCCACCATCGATCGGACAATGGACCGGCCTTAGTCTCAAAAGTAAGCCAGGGAATAGCCGCGGTATTGGGCTGGATTGGAAATTGCACTGTGCTTATAGACCCTAGAATTCAGGACAGGTAGAAAGAATGAATCGGACTCCAAAAGAGACCTTAACTAAATTGGTCTTGGAGAGTGGCACAGACTGGGTATCGCTCCTTCTTTTTGCCTTGTTTAGAATTAGAAATTCACCCTATCGGCTTGGCTTTACTCCTTTTGAAATAATGTATGGAAACCCTCCACCCATTATCCCTAGCCTTCAGACTGAATTGCTTGCTGATTTGGATGATATTGAATTTCTGTGTAAGCTTGAATATTTACAGCTGGTGCATAAGAGTAAGGGGCCCCAGCTTAAGGCATTATAAGATTCTGCTTCTATTCATACCCCACATTTGTTTAAACCAGGGGACTGGGTGTTTGTTCGAAGGCACAACTTGCGATCTCTGGAACCATGGTGGAAGGGACCTTACATGGTGCTACTGGCTACACCTACTGCCCTTAAGGTGGATGGCATTGCTGCTTAGATCCACTGTTCCCACACCAGACCAGCTGACCCCTTTGTCTTGGACTATCGTGGGGAAACATGGGAAGTCTCCAAGCATCCTACCCAACCACTCCTGAAGAAAAGAAAAATGGACTGATTGTTATTGGTATACACATTCAAGATCAAGAGGTGTTGGAGTTTAGTTTTGGGCCAGAGCCACAAGATTGTGGCTCAGGACCATAAGTCAAGGGGGGGAATGAAAAGTTAAAGTTTGAGGCAGTGACAACCACGTGTTGCTTAACAAAGCAACACGTGGTGGTAATCAAAACACCTGGTTGATTGTGTGCTTATATAAGACCTGCAAATCCTTAGCTCGGGGCTCTCCTCCTCGGCTCCACTGTGTCGGAGTGTAGGAAGAGGCCCAAGCTGCAGCCCGTTTAAATAAAACAGCTGTGGAGTCTGACTCTCGGTGGTCTTCTTTTGGGGGGTCCTGCGACCTTGGCCATACACTATAGACTTGAATATAACTTATTTTTGAATGGTAAGAAATTCATATTATACCTACTCTCTATAAAATATTTAAGAAATAAATGATCATGATAATATTAATTTTTCCTTCAAGTAGAAAGAACCTCACTATAGATGACAAAAACTTGAATGTAGATGCCATAAAGTTTATGAAAAATTCAAGTCATTATGAGTTAGATGAAATAGTCATTTTTGAAGGTCACAAAATGAAATCTCTTGAAGCTTTCTTATCTGTTAAATAAAAAGTATTTGCACTCAAATATTTCATTCATCTCTCCAGCAATGGTATAACCAAACGAGCTCCATGCCAAATAGCTTCTCTGATTAATTCAAGTCAATATGTAGGAACAGAAGTTATTGAAATGTGTAGAAATATCTACCCACCAATCTAGAAATTAAATCTAAAGTCACAAAGGATTGGGATTAATAATTAGCTTTCATTATGTTGCCTTAAATAAGTGAACCCTTTTTAGTGGGCATAGTTGTAGAGATTTTTTAACTGAGAACTTGTGATCAAAGAGGATGTTAAGATCAAGTCCTTTCCTCCTCTTCCTTCTTTTCCTTCTCTGTTTCCTTCTCCTTTCCCTTCTCCTTTTCCGTCTCCCTCTCTCTCTTCCCCTCCTCCTCTTTTTTCCCTATCCCACTCCTATTCCTCCTCTTCTTTACTTCCTGGCTTCCATGAATACACACATTCCATCACATGTTCCTGACATGGGGTACTGTGCAACCACCAACCAAAAGCAAGGAGGATAATAAACATAAACGGAAATGTATAAAATCAGAATCCAAGATTAATCTTTCCCCAATTTAAGTTAATTTTATAAAGTATGTTGTCATATTGATAGGAGACTGACACAGCATGCTCTCATTTATTATAAGGGATAAGATTTACTGGAAAAAAAATCTGACCAACATCACCCTAATAAATTATTGATTAAATTAATATTAGATTAGGAAATATCTACTTTAAAGTGTCAGATATACTTCAAAAAGAGGCCCAAAAAATCACCTCTATGGTTTATTATGAAAAGACAATAGAATTCAATCTATTCCTCAAGGAAATTGACCTATATTTGGCACTATTGTCAATTTCATAAATGATGTAAGAAGACTAATGAACACATTTCAACTCAATCTGTGTGATATAAAATTTACTCTGTCCCCTGTATTCTATCTATGTCTGGTTCCCAAAGTGATTTGTATTTTATTCTAATCATATTTTTAATTAACTTTAAGTAATTGTATGGGAGTTGCTTTTTGACAAAGCAGTTTATGAATAGTGTTTAGTGAGGTTTTTTTTTCTTTTTTGTCTTCTGAGGTTTGAACTCTGGGTCTGGGCGCAGTCCCTGAGCTCCTTTGCATGAACATTAGAACTCTATCACTTGAGGCATAGCAGTACTATCTGATTTTTCTGAGATTTAATTGGAGATAGGAATCTCACAGACTTTCTTGCCTGGGATGGCTTCAAACCTCAATCCTCAGCCTCCTGATTATTGAGGATTACAGGTGAGTAGCTAGTGCCTGGCTTATACGATGAAGCTTTATTTTTTTGGTAGTCCTCGGGCTTGAACTCAGGGCTTTGGCAATGCCCAAGTGCTTCTTTTCCTCACTCTAGCACTCTACACCTTGTGTCATATTGCCAATTCCAGCTTTTTAAAAATTATGTAGTACTGAGGAATCAAACCCAAGGCTTCACACATGCAAGGCAAGCAGTCTACCACTAAGCCACATTCCATGGCCAATACAATGCACCTTGATGATCATTATTCCTCATCCTTCTCAATCCTATCTCATTCCTCAATTCATATAATTTTGTAGAATATTCACTTACTTGCAATGTCATATATAGTCACTCAGAGAATATATCACTGATTATACTTTATTGCTAGTTATATTCATCAACATACTAAAGTTATGCATTACAGATTTCTGGGATTTTAAATTCTAAATTTTCACACACTACTATTCAGATTCACATACTACTATTATAAAAATTTTTCCTCAGGTTTATGCAAATGCACTCTGTAATTCTTCAATAAAGTACAATGATTCTTAAAATGTTAAAGAATTGAAGTAAGAACATCAGCTTCAGTTCTAGAACATTTTATCATCACTACCCTCTCAAAATACTCCAATATTTATTAGTAGTCACTTCCTGTCATCATTTCAACCTACCTCCTTTTGTGCAGCTATTATTTCATATTCTACCTCTACAGATGTGCCAATTTTAAAAAGCTCACATGATTATAAAATGTCTATCCATTTCTTCCATGTAATATTACTGTTTCCAAAGTAAGACCATGTAAATTTTTCTCATGGATGGAGTATATTGTTTTGTAAGCATGTGAATAATTATTTAACATCCTCAAAGGACATTTCATTTTTTATCATATGTTATTGTAAAGGTTTTGTTATTTATATTTTTGTACACGTGTCTCATTGGATATATGTTGAAATATATTTTGTATGTAAAATTATGATTCAAAATGCTGGATCAAACTGGGCGTCAGTGGCTTATGCTTGTAGTCCTAGCTACTCAGGAGGCTCAGATCTGAGGATTACGGTTCAAAGTCAGCCCGGGCAGCAAAGTCCGTGAGACTCTTATCTCCAATAAACCACTAGAAAACTGAAGTGGCGCTGTGGCTCAAGCGGTAGAGTGCTCACCTTGAGCTGAAAAGTGCAGGTACAGTGCCCAAGCCCAGAGTTCAAGCCCCACGACTGACCAAAAAGAAAACAAAAAATACGCTGGATTATAGAGGCAACTCTATGTGTAATATCTTAAAGATTGCCAGTATGTTTAACAAACTGACTGTATTATTTTAAGTGACAAGCACCAATGTGTAAGAATTCCAATTTCTACATAGTGGTTGTGCAGTGCAATCTCATTGTTGATTCTATTTCCACTAATCTCTATATGTATGCAATGTCTAGGTATGTTATGATATATCCATATGTTCCTTTTTTGTTGTTATATTAATATAGAGATATGTATTTCAATTTTTTGATAATTTATTGACGATGGTTAATTTTTTTCATTGGTATTAATATGCTCTTAATATATTTCTGATTCAAGTGTTTTAAGTAAATGAATATGTATACACACTATGTATACATGTGCATATATTCATACTTATATGTGTATACATACATATGCCTATATATGTATACATATATGAATATACATTTGTGTATATACATATATACAGACATATATGTATATTATTATTTTCATTTCTCTGTAAGTTATCGTTTTACTTTACATGTCCTTTATTGATTTTACTTTATTTTATTTTATGGTTAAGATGTACAGAGGGGTTACAGTTACATGAGTAAGACAATGAGTACATTAGTTGTTGATCATTGTTACTCTTTCCCTTCCTTGTGTTGTCCCACTATCCCTTCCCTCCCCCAGCTCTCACATTCCTATCTACCCACCCCTTACTGCATGAAGTGGTAAAGTTCATTTCCAATATACTGTCTTGTGAGTATATTTGTTGCAATGTGTCATCCTGTGTCCTTGTTTCACCATTTTGTAATTTTCATTCCCCTCTCCAGAAAAGACATGTATATACAAGATGCAGGGTATCAAAACTGAGTACAGTGACAACAGGGGATATGCCATAGGTGAAAGAACATACAAAGGAAACAACAACAAAAATGAATAAAATGGCATTTTACATTTACAACAGTAACAATAAAGACAGAACACTCAAACATGTCCTTTATTGTCGAGGTAATTATTACAGTTAAAGTTCTTATCATTTTTGGAACTTTGCAAAATGTTTGGTAGCATTCAGTGTGGACTGATATGTTCAATTTTTGTTAAATCTATCTACTCATAAGGTACCTGACAGCTCTCTTCTAAAGCAAAAAAGGCAGTGTTCTACAGCTTGGTTCCAAACCATTTGCATTTTTTCCTTGTACTAAGAATACTGACTGAAACCTGGTGCTGAGGGCTCACACCTATTATCCAAGGTACTTCAGGAGGCTGAGATCTGATGATTGCGGTTCAAAGCCAGCCTGGGCAGGAAAAATCCATGAGACTGGTATCACCAATAAACCACCAGAAAACTGGAAATGGTGCTATGGCTCCAGCCTTGAGCTGAAGAGCTGAGGGACAGCACCCAGGCACAGATTTCAAGGCCCACAACGACCACCACCTCCAATAAAAACAACAAAAAGAATACTGACTCAAAAAACAATAGTATTAAGCACTCTTAAAGTTAGGCTCAATTCTGACATTTTGGTATTATCTTAGATGCCAATAGCCTTCTCATCTAATGAGCCATGTCTCCTCACGATGTTAACCAAATTTCTTAGTTTTTTTACACAGTTACTATAAGTATGTATTTTCTCATCTATATTTCTTTCATTTCACCACAGAATCTGTATATATCCTTTATGTCATATTTGAATACAAATGCCTTTGGAAGATATTTATTAATTGATGTATGTTAATTGTACGAAGAAATCTTATTGAAATACTTTACACACTCTCATATTGATCAAGGGCCTGATTAACCTGTTTTTTTCTCCATTCTCATTGCCCTTTATTTTTCAACTGCTTTCTGTGAATTCCTTTCTGCTAACTTCACACATCGTCAAAATTATTAAAGTACTGTTCACCCACTGTCATTGGAAATTATACAATGCTGAATATAAAAACAAAAATCTAAATAAATGGGGACATATAACTTTTGTGGATTGGAGGATACAACTGAGCCAAGACATAAATTGTCTCCTCCTCTATTTGTTGGTCATTCGTGGGTTTTGAAATCTGGTCCTGGTCACTGACCCAATGCTTGTCAGCTCAAATGAGTGCTCTACCCATTGAGAAACTCTGGCACTGCTGGTTTTCTGGTGGTTAATTGGACATAAGAGTCTTATGGACATTCCCGTTCCAGCTGGTTTTCAAGCACAATCCTCAGATCACAGCCTCCTATGCAGCTAGGATTACAAACATGAGCCAAAATCGTCCAGCTTCACAGTTTTATTTATGTTTATGACAACTTCTAAAACCACCTGACCAGCACTCTGACTCATTCACAAAGGAAAATAAACTGGAATATATTTCTCTGTCCAATATTAAAGCTGTTAGTATAAAATTGTTATATTTGTAGAGGAAAATTGTACAGCTCAATGGGTCTGTACAGCACCAGATTAGCTCCACATAAATATTATCAAGGAATATTAAAAAGGGGTAAAACCAAACATTTGTGGAATGACATTCTTTTTAATAAGTGGTGATAGGTTAGACAATATTGGGGAGATTTAAAAAGTAAACATGGACTTAAACATAACAATTTATTCAAATATTAACTTCAAGCAGGATTAAAACGTGGCATATAAAACAAAACGAGTGATATAAATGTAAAACAAAGAAAGAGCTCTTGATAATTTTGGAGACGAAGCTTTCTTAAATTTGGCATTAAAATTATAGGCAAGGAAAACAATATAGTAGAACTCAATGAAAGGGTAAAATAATTTCGTCTGTGAAAGCTCATGTACAAGTAGTGAATAGAAGTTGGAATCAGGTGGCTCATGTATCTCATCCTAGCTACTTGGGAGCCTGTTATTTAAGTTTTGCTGTTTGAAGCCAGCCCTCCACAAAATAAAGTCCTTGAGAATATTATCTCTGATTAATCAGCAAAAAGCCAAAAGTGAGGCATGACTGAAATGGTAAATTTTAACAAATTGCAATTAATTTCAGGGACCCTGAGTTCAAGCCCCAGGACCATACATACATGTAGAAAAGTAATAGTAGTAATACTGATAGTGATGATGATGATGGTGATGATTATAATGCTGATGAGGTGTACCCATAGTCAAGGATAAAATATGTATAAATCTTATACCTGAAGAATGCCTCAAATCTAGATTCTACTTAGAACTCTCAAAACCTAATGTTAAAAAGAACATCAATTAGAAACCAGCAAAGTATATCTTGTGAAAAATAAGCATAAGAAAAACATCATCAGTCGCCAAATAAATGCACATTAAAACCAAAATGGAATCATAAAACATGTATAAGAATTACTTCACATAATACTATAATGCCCGTACTAAATGTTATCAAGAAACAGAGAAAATGGATGCTGGCAGAAATGTCAAATGGGAAATCCACTTCTGAAAACATTTGACAGGTTCTTAGCATATGAAATAAGCAAATACCCACTGTATAGCACAGGAATTGATCTTTCCAGGTTTTGTCTCATAGAAATAAAATGTAACATTCACCCAAACGCCAAAACACAGAGGATTATAACAGCATTATTTCCTCTAGTCAAAGAAAAGGAAATCAATTCAGGCTTTCTTCAAGTGAATGGGAAACGAATTATGCTACATTCTCTAATAACAGAACCAAAAGGCAACTCGAGTGAATGCAATAAAAAAATTAAGGCATACAATAACTGGGAATAATCTACCATAGATTTGATGGCAATCATGTTTATTTATTGCATGATCTAAATGTCGGAGAAAAAAAATATGTTGGTTGCCAGTATGAAACAGGTTTTGGATGGAAAAAAGAGAAGTGGTGGGTTTAATTATAAAAGGGAAACATGAGACAATTATTTTTGGTAAAGAAACGTATCTGTAAATACTGGATATTAATATAGATTTGATAAAATTATGTTGGACTTAATATGTGCACAAAATGATTAAATTAACTCGTCTGCATAAGGTACTTGAGACATATTAATGTCCTATTTGTGATGTCATACTAGAAATATTTAAATAAATTCGAAAAAGTATTCAAGGGATTTATCTATGTTCTTATAAGATCATAAAGATCCATACTAATCTTGATAGAATTTAATATCTAGAAAACAGAAGATAATATTGAATGTTTACATTGAAAAATAATGTGGTTCCAAGCTTGAGATGAAATATACCTTGCTAATTAGAAGGCTGAGATTTAGAGACTGATATGAGGGCCAGTTCTAAAAACAAAAATTCGTGAGGAACTACAAAATCAAAGAAAGCTAGATATAATGAAATTTCCTGATATCTCACGTTTGTGGAAGCCATAGGTAAGCGATCATTACTCAAGGGTGGCTTGGCCTAAAAAATAATCTAAGGTGGTTAGAGCCTTAGCAACAAAAATAAGTCTGTAGCATTCTTCCCATTTTTAATTAAACCCACTACTTCTATTTGTCCCAACTTGTTAAAACAGGAGTGGTTATACACAAAAGCACTGGTCTGAAACCTCAATATAAGGACCTCAGTCTATGTGGGCCAAAGAGTCTCTAACATGAGGTTTTATTTAAATTAACAAGCATTATTTTAGATTTTGCATAGTGGGATGGTGCATAGTCACAGGCAAGGTCTGCTAAGTCAGGTAATCCAATCTACTCTTTCAGATGTTACCCAATAGCCAGGTTTCAATAAAAATGACTACAATGAGATTGTACAAATGAGACTGCCACTTTTCCCTTTCATGAATCAAAATTCTGTCAAATGATTTCTGTCTTCCAGATGTTTACATATTTCTCATGATATTTTCTACTAGTTTGTCTTCATTATTGATGTTCATATTACCTTTTGTTGTTGTCTTGTGTGTATATGCAATTTTTAGGGCTGGAACTCAATTTTTTATGGTCTTCCTTGAATTTTTGGCTCATAGCTTTTTTTTTTGCTCTATTTATTTGCTGTAATTTTTTGCTCTACATCTTGAATCACATTCTCACCTTCTGCTTCTTGCTGGAAAATTAGAGATAAGTTTTCTCACATTTTTTTCTGTTTGAACTGACATTGAACTAAAGTATTCAGGTCTTAGCCTCCTGAGTTTCTAGGATTCTACACATGAATGGCTAACACCAATCTTTGCTTTACTGTTATTTTAATTATATGATAGAGGAAAGTGGAAGTATATTTGTGGTAAGGGTCCAATTTTCAAATACAAGATTGAATCAACTTAACATTATGTAATTGTTATCAATTTTAAAAGTTAAATCAATGAATATTACACATTCCCAAAGAAATATAATTGAAAGCAAAACGCAGAATTGTTTACTTAAAACAAGAAATAGAATCATGAATTTCTTTCGCTTTAAAATTAACGTTTTATATAACTTTAATTAGCAGACTTCCATGTCTAAAAGTTAATATATTAATATAATTAATATATAATAACTAACATATATTAATATACATTAATATAACTAAAAGTTAATATATTAATTTTATACTACAAGAATAAAAGTGATCATAGTTAAGAATATATATTTCATCACAGCGAGAAGATAAGTTTTTGAGCATTCTCACTAAAAAGAAATGTTATATGCAGATATTAATGGATATAGTTGCTCATGCTTGTAACCCTAGCTACTAAGGAGGTTCAGAGCTGAAAATCATGGCTCAAGGGCAGCCTAGGCAGGAAAGTCTGGGAGTACATTATCTCCAATGAGACAAAAGAAAACTGGAGTGGCTCAAGTGGTAGAGCACTAATCTTGAGCTGAAGAACTGAGGGACAGTGTCCAGGTCCAGATTTCAAGCCCCCAAACTGACAACAATTAAAAATAAACCGTTAAAAATGAACAGTACTTTGAAATAAATGTTAAAATATATATTCTAAAAAATTTTAAATCCTCACTAGATATATTAGTTTATATAAATAGATAGAAGTGTTTTCTGGTTTTAGTTGTTATTGAATGAATTGTGTAAATCACACATTTCTTATTCAAATCATATTTGTAGGTTTATACACTTATATGCCATAAGTATAACTAACAGATATGTGATAGGCAGTGCTGTTTTAGGAATCTCTCTTGGCATTCTAACATTAACCCTTCTCCCCTGAAATCGATATGCCCTACAATCTTGTCAGAAGTTTCAACTAATTGGAGCAGAAAAGTATAAGCCATAATCATTGTTTGTAAAAACTGTAACATTTTACATGTATTTCACTTAGTTTAAGAACCAAAACATTTAAGTCATCTGAAATATGCCAGTAGTAGCAAAATGTCTTCTGAGCTTTTTAGTCTCTTAAGAGATGAAAATATTAAATATACACCTAATTTTTTCTGGCTAACATCCTATATCTTAGGAAGATCTTTTTGTGTAACCCTTTGTTCCTGATTAGAAGGCCGGAACAAAGGCAATAATGAAAATAGCCAAGGAAAATACTTAAAAAAAATTTAAAAAGCAATCGCAGACACTCCTGTTTTAATCAGTTACAATGATAATGACCTTAAAGTATCACTTTTTTATCATTAAAGTGCATTAATTAAACTTTAATTAGCAATGTAGAAGGGAACAGAAAACTGTGTCTGAAGAGAGCTTGACTTTGAATAATTCAACATAAGCATAATGGCTTTATCTTGTCTTTTCTATGTAATTACCAAAATAATAAAGAGCAACACCCAAGGGCAAGAAAACACCTAAGCCAAAGCAGTAAACTTTTGTATACAAAATAATTGTGATGGTCTAACTTTTTCAAAGCAGGCTTGGAAAGAAGAAAAGTGTATTTGTTTAGTGTGAATAATAAAAAATATAGTAATCCTCTATTTTTTATTTTATTTATTTTTCGTGAACACACTGTACAGAGGGGTTACAATTACAAGGGCAGGATAACGGATACATTTCTTATCAAGCATTGCAGCCTCCTCCTTTATTTACCCTTCACATCCTTTCCCAGCCTCCCCCTAACCCCCCCACCCAAACCTCCCCACCTCCCCCCCCCCCCCCCGCCGCACCAACGTTGTAAAGCTCGTTTTCGACATGACAACTTGTACTTCTCATTGTTGCAACAGGTCCACCTGTATCCATAAATGGCCTGTTTTTCCCCATCTCAACTACAAGATATACTGACATCAAATATAGTGAAAGCAGGGGTTATATTGTGGGGGAGGGACATACAAAGCAACAAAGAGATAATCTTATAAATGCGTTAGAAACACATGCATGAAAGAAAAAACACATTAAAATACATATCTAAGGGTTCATTTTCCTAACAACACATTATCTGACCTTTTCTGTTTGACTCATACATATGCTAGATATTGTAAATAAGGGAAACCATGGGACCTATGTTTCTTTGGGCCTGGCTTACTTCACTTAATATAATTTTTTCCAAGTTTATCCATTTCCTAACAAATGGGGCAATGTCATTCTTTCTGATGGAGTCATAGAATTCCATTGTGTATATATACCACATTTTCTTGATCCATTCATCTACTGAGGGGCATCTGGGTTGGTTCCAGATCTTAGCTATGGGAAATAATGCTGCAATAAACATAGCTGTGCTGGTAGCTTTAGTGTGGTCTTGTTTTGTAAAGATTTGGGTAAATGCCCAAAAGTGGGACTGATGGGTAATAGGAGAGCTCAATGTGGAGTCTTTTGAGGAACCTTCGCACTGCTTTCCAAAGTGGTTGAACAAGTTTACATTCCCACCAACAATGAAGTAAGGTTCCCTTCTGTCCACATCCCCTCCAGCATCTGTTGTTGTTAGAGTTCTTGATTTTTGCCATTCTAACTGGAGTGAGGTGGTATCTCAATGTTGTTTTGATTTGCATTTCTTTTATGGCTAGGGAGGTTGAGCATTTCTTCATGTGTGTATTGGCCCTCCTTCTTTCTTCTTCAGAGAAGTTTCTCTTTAAGTCTTTAGCCCACTTATTTATTGGGCAGTTGTTTCTTTGAGGATTTGTTGTTGGGGAATTTAATTTTTTGAGTTCCAAGTATATTTTAGATATGAGACCCTTGTCCGTTTTATGGCTAGTGAAGATTTTCTCCCAATCCGTGGGCTTTCTATTGATCTTGCTAGCTATGTCCTTTGCCATGCAGAAGCTCTGCAACTTCATGCAATCCCATTTGTCCAAGCTTTCTTTGATTTGTTGTGTTTCTGGTTCTCTATTCAGAAAATTTTGGCCTGAGCCAAGGAGACCTAGGGTTTCTTCTATTCCATCCTGTAATTTTTTCAGAGTGTCTGCTTTGACTTCGAGTTCTTTGATCCATTTGGAGTTGAAAAATCCTCTATTAATGTTTTACATATCTTGCCTAGGATGATTCGTGTTGGAGAAGAGGAAAGATATGAAAAAGTACAAGATTGTTTGACTATTCCCCAACAACATTCTTATTTATCAGCTATAACAACACAAGTAGCCTTGGTTACTCTTAGAATCATGCTTGTTTACATTTAGAAGCATTATTTTTTGCTGGGTTATAAGCTGCAAACCCTTGAGTATTAATAAAAAGTCATTTCCTAAGAGAAGAAAATTGCTGTGAAAACAAACATAAAATATCGAAGACTTAGCATAGTAGAAACTATTTTGTAGCTATATCACAGCCTGTAGGTGTAGATTTTGTTGCCCCATGGTTCCAGGGGACCCTTTTTTGTTATCTTCTTTGTCACTGTCTAGTGATCCTATATCGTCTTATACCATCCTGAGATTGCTGTATCTTTACTGGATTTTCTAATTTCTGTTGGAAAGTTAGGAAGGATGGAAAATTGAGTTTCTCTTTCTGTTTTACTTTATTTTATAATACTTTAGAAACTGTAACTCAAAATGACATAATCTTTATAATATTAGGAGACAGATTTCATTTCCATATTCTTACCCTAGCCCTATACATAACTTTAGTACTTTGATCCCCAAACATGAAAATAAAGATAAGGAGTTTCTTATTTAAATATTATTTAGAATTTGAAGACTTCATTAATGCAAGGCCCTTAGTAGTATATCCTTCATACATGTGTACAAAGCCACTGGCAAATTTTTCTTAATCTCAGAAACTAGGATATGTGATGTCTCTATAGTTGCATCAGGAAAAGATTGTAGCTGAGTTAGTTTACTAAACCAAATCTGCTGTAACAAATTTCAACAAGTTAAGTGGCTTGAATAATCTATATTTATCATTTTAAAGTTCTAAAGGACAGAAATCTAAAAGAATTCTCACCACATTAAAATCTAGCCACCTACAGGGCTAAAAGATTTTTTAGCTAATTCTAGTGGAAAGGCATTTACAACATGTTCCGCTTTTCAGAAATTCAGAATCTGGGTTGTCTTTACCTTTATCTTCTAATATAGCATCTTTACGTCTTTCTGATGGTTCTTACCTGATCATTACCCCTTTGAACTACAGCTGGGATTTTAAGTACCTATTTTAAGTACTTCCCCCATCTGGTAATTATTCAAATTCGTGTTCCTTGGGTAATGAGATATGAATGTTTTACAAATGTATATATATATCTACATTTGAGGGATTAGACATTTGGGGGATGAGAGACATTATTGGAAGGTATTTTACTGCCAACCACAATGAGTGTCTAGCACTTTTTTCTACTATAACTTGTTATCCATTCATTAATTTTGAACAACTTATTTCTTCACTGAAATATAACTAGAAAAAAGTTAGTTCCTGAAAGCAATTAATCCTGATTAAAACATTGTCCTGTACTAGAAATCCTAAATGCAAGAGAGCAGCTCCTGAAACAGTTCTGGCACTATCACTTTTTATACATTCTGCTACAATCTTCTCTTTTCAAGAGGAGTTGATTTTTATTATTTTGGAATTATGGTTAATATTTATTTGACTGCTATTTTTAAAGAATGCACCACCCAATACTGGCTCTCTTTTTGTAACATTTTGTGTCTAATCTATTTCTGAAACACAGCTATTTGAATTACATGAACTGCTTATTGAAGTTGAACCAGTGTGGAGAGGAAAAGAAAATAGATGTCTCTGTGCATATGTCACATTAAAAATGTACCTACAAGCTATTTACCTTAAAATCATCTATTTTTCATTATGTTTAGATTCTGATAGAATTTAGCCTCTCAACTCACACAGTGTTAATGCAGTTTTATTTCTTTTTTTTTTTTTTTTGTCGGTCGTGGGGCTTGAACTCTGAGCCTGGGCACTGTCCCTCAGCTCTTCAACTCAAGGCGAGTGCTCTACCACTTGAGCTACAGTGCCACTTCCGGTTTTCTGGTGGTTTATTGGAGATAGGAGTCTCACGGTCTCTCCTGCCTGAGCTGACTTTGAACCGTGATCCTCAGATCTCAGCCTCCTGAGTAGCTAAGATTACAGGCGTGAGCCACCAGCGCCCGGCTAATGCTGTTTAATTTCATGCCTCTCAAAAGCAAACCACAAATTATTGTTTATTTAAATTTTATTTTTTTAGTTTTAAAATTGTTCTTTAACAAACTATATTTTTAAAAAGTTAGCCAAGGCAAATGGTTTATTAGATATTTAGAGTCATGTTCAGACTCTATGGTGGAAGCCAGAAAGAAAAAAAAATCATGTTTTTTTTCTTCCTTCAGGCAGTCTTATTTATTCATCTAATTCTGAAAGAATGAAATTCTTGATTTGAAGCCTGTTGCTTGATATCCACAGCGTGTCATTCTTCCTTTATTGATAGAAGAATTTTGAGAAAGGATGAGAATTCACACTAGAAAAATGGGAAGAGGAAAAGAGAAATAGAAATCTAGATATTTTGATCTTCTTCATCTCAATCACAAGGTCTGGATAATGATTATGGATATTAGATACAATGGTCTAGAGTGATTAACCCCATCTATAGAAAAAATATAACCTCATAAGTGATCACATGGAGAATCCTTATTTATAAAAAAATTGTAATAATTTCCAACAGGAAATGTTATATATTTGCTTAGTTCTTGTTTAGTAATTGTTAAATTCTGATGTGCTATAGTCAACTATCATAAAGGTATACAAGAATGGTAAGAAACTAACATCTTAATATCATATTTTAATATTAGCTTAATTCTGCCTGCATTATATGTATGAGGCTGTATTTGAGTTTTGCCTCAATTTCACATGCTATATTCTTCCAGTATATAAGTTGAAAGAAGACTCCTTCTGAAAATATGCTATTTTTATAGCTAAGGGAAAACAAGTCAGCTATTAAACACAGACAAAGAGGCAGAAATCTTCCCCTAGAAATAGTCTTTCACCACTTTTGTTTCGTTTTTGTAAACTGAAGTAAGTCACATGACCCATCTTGACATTGCAGAGTAGAGGTAAATCTTACCTACAGGAAGCTGATGCAGGACATACAGTAAAATGCCCAGATATGCAACATTTGAGATAAAGAGGAAAAAAAAGAGAACTACAGTACCATCAATCATATTGCTATCACATATCTCTGCGGGAAGGAAACTATTATGTTCTTTTGTTTCTAAAATTACTGTGATCTTCAAATCATGTCTTTTATGCTTGGATGTTACAGGAATTAGAGAACATTTTGATCCTGAGACAGCATAAAATCTCAAAGAAAGTTGGAGTAAGCATTTCAATTCTACCTTTTGTTCTCCAAGAAAAGAAACCATTTTATAGACAATACTTTATACTTTCTTACCTAGTATCTTTTTTTTCCAGAAATGGATTTCGTTAATATATGTGATTATCCACCAGAATAAATGTTATCATTTATCTGCATTTTGTGCAGACAGCATAGTCAATTAGATGTAAGTGGGAGTTTATCAGTAGCACTTTTTAAAAATGCAAAAAATGTGGACAGGGAGCCAATATACATATTTTTCCACCATCACCTTCCACATCCTTCTTCTTCCCTCCTAGAAAACACACCCTATCAATAAAAAGACTTAGATATTTGGCTCGTGACCTTGAAAGTGGAAACAGAATATTAGGGATGCTGGAGATGAAGGCCAATAATGTTTTACATAATAATGTCACATGCAACAGCCTTATGAGTGCAGCAGGCCTTAACACTGTACTTCTTTAGTGATGTGATAGGAATGTCAGCTTTACTGGACTTAGTATTGTTTTCCACTTCCTTTTCTTCCACCTGGCCTAAATTATAATACATAGTAATGGAATGAAAAAGTAATGCCATCTTAACCAAGTCCCATTGCGACAATGAGATGTATAAGATGTTATGTTGTAAAACGAACTTTACAACTTTGGCGGGGGAGGGATGGGGAATCAGTGGGCAGGGATGGTAAGGGGAAGGAGGAGGCAACAATGCTTGCTAAGAAATGTACTCTTTACCTTGTTCATGTAATTGTAACCCCTCTGTACAGTATTTTTACAATAAGAAAATATATTAATATAAAAAAGTAAGAAAGTTATTTAGGGCTTTGGGAATGTGGCTAAATGGAACAGTTATTGCTTTGCGTTAATCAAACCCCAGGTTCAATTCCTCAGTCCCACATAAATAGAAAAAAAAACTGAAATTTGAGCTGTGCCTCAAGTGGTAAAGTGTTAGCCTTCAGCCAAAAAAAAAGCTCAGGAACAGTTCCCTGCACCTGAGTTCAAGCCCCAAGACTGGCAAAAAAGTCATTTAGCTAGTAAATGCAAAATAAATAACCCATACTTGGAATATACAATTGCTCATTCCAACTGATACCTAGCAATAGTCTGTAATTCATTTATTTTACCTATATTAGAATAGTATTTTTTTTTAAGGGCAGGGAAGGTGCCTCAGTAGTAGAGCGCTTGCCTTGCACGCATGAGGCCCTGGGTTCGATTCCTCAGCACCACATACGCAAAAAGAAAACAGTTGGAAGTGTAACTGTGGCAAAAGTGGTAGAGTGCTAGCTGTGAGCTGAAGAACTGAGAGACAGTGCCCAGGCCCAGATTTGAGGCCCCACGACTGGATCCCAAAAAACAAAACCAAAAAACCAAAAAAAAAAAAAAAATGTTCTGTTAATAGGTCATGGCAATTAATGCCAAGAATGTGATTAGATATCAGGTGCAGATTAATCCTGGAAATTCAAAGATACCAGGATTTTGAGTGGTCACTGCTAATCACAATGAGAAGGGTAGTCTATGTGAGATTTGGAAAACTTTTTGGTAAGTCACGGCATCAAAAAAGCATAGGATAATTAATAGCTTTGACAGAAGAGAAGGAATAACTCCCCATGGAATGAATAAATGATAATAATAAGTAAGTTATACCACAAACTGTTCTAGGGAACCATTTTTGGTTATTGAAGAACTAGTTATCAACTACGCTTATTCCTCATTGCCTTTAGCATTCTAGTCACTTAAGCTAGTTCTTAATCTCTGTGTGATAAATTGTATATCCTTCTATTCTATTCTTTCATACCTTACTTCCTTTGCTTTCTAAAAATCTTAGTCTTTTATATTTCTCCATGAACAATTTCTGATACTAAGTCCACATAAACAGATAGCAGAGGATGCTAATGTAAGAGTCCCAAAACACATGAATCATTAATGTAACAACGGAAAAGGAGGATATATTTATTGCTACCTCAATTTTTCTGAAAAGCTGCAATGTCATTATTGATTGAAATAACCATTCTTTGTCTACATAGTGTCATTAAGTGCACATCAATGAAAATATAAACCGGATGCTGGTGGCTCACATCTGTAATCCTAGCTACTCAGGAAGATGAGACTAGAGGATTGTCGTTCAAAGACAGCCCGGTCAGGAAAGTCCATGAGACCCTTATCTTTAATTAACCACCAGAAATCCCAAAGTGGTGCTGTACCTAAAGTGGCAGAGCGCTCAACTTGAGCTGAAGAGCTGAGGGACACAGCCCAGGATCAGAGTTCAAGCCCCATGACCAACAAAAAAATGCAAATAGGACTTTGAGTATCCCCAAAAGGAACAACGAAGTCAATAGTAATCTTCCAAAACAGAAAAAATAATTACAAACTGATTCAGTACACCTACTTTTGCTGAGTTATTTAAGTTATGGCTTCTTGGCTGGACATATTCTATTCTTTTAAAAATTTTCAAATATTAGCTTTATTATAAACTTCATCTAATATTTCTTGTTTCAAAAGAGAAGGTCATACAGTTGATGTCATCTGGCTTTCTTACTGTCTCAGTTCAAAGTCAACCCAGGCAGGAGAGTCTGTCAAACTCTTATCTGTAATTAACCACTAAAAAAGCCAGAAGTGGAGTTTTGGCTCAAACAGTAGAGTACTAGGTTAGGGGACAGGTGTGCAGGAAAGACAACTGTACAGGGACAGTGTCCACCCTCTGTATTCAAGGCCCAGAACCAGCACAAACTAAACAAACAAACAAGAAAATGAAAAAACCCACATATATCTTTGGGACCATCCTTAAAGCACTGGTTTGAGAAGAAGCTCCTTTTGCTGATCATGCTCTCTGGATCCTGATTTTTGGAACCCTTATTGTTATGGAGCACTCAGGACCAGACTAAAGAAATGGATAACTGACTCCTGCAATAGGAGAATCATCTCAGGAGAGAAATATCCGTGCATAAGACACTTTAAAACCTGCATGTCTTTCTTTCTTTACAGTAGGACTCTTTTAAAATAAAGTTATTTTCTTTTATTCTATGCTTGCCTTCAAATGGCATATTGTTTCCTTTTGTTATACTCTCAACTGGAAGTTTACAGACAAGTTTATATGAGTAAAGGACACACTACAAAAGATCAGGGACAGAGTTTCCTTCAGGCCTTGGATTATTTTCTTGTATAGTAAAAAAGGACAGCACAAATTAACTTGAACTTTGTCATTTCTCTATGTTCAATTCCTCTCTTAGGATCAGTTTGCACTTGCAGTAATAGTTCCTTCCACTTACTTCCAGTAACAATCTATGATGCTGCCCCAGGTAAAATGAATATTTTCTGGCTTCATTGAAATAGCACAAGCACATCTTTGGACATAAGGTAATGTGTTTCAGAGATAACTTCGTAATGAGAAAATATGTAATTTAAATGTTTTATAAAACATTATCCATGTACACATGGCCATATAAGATGATGTTAAGTGAAATGTACCCTAAGATAGGGACACAACTTGCTTTTTCTTTCTTGCTATTGTTTTTAATGTATCTAACATGTACTATGTGATTTTTTTCTTCCTCCATGGTATAACCCCTGTTTTCACTATATTTGATGTTGGCGACCTCCATCTTGCATATACAATTTTCTAATGTGGGGAGGGGAAGGGAAATAACAAAAAGCTGAAAAAAGAATACAGTATGACCCATTGTAACAATGAGTTGTACAAGGAACTTTGTAGAAAATGAACTTTACAACTTGAGCAGGGGAGAAGGGAGTTGGGGCGGTGGGGAGGAAAGGGATGGAAGGTCAAAAACAAAAGAGGAGGTAACAAAGCGTAATAGATAATGTACTCATTTACTTACTTATGTAACTCTAACCCCTGTTTACACCATTTTATAATAAAAAACATGAAAAAAAACATCGTGGAGTAGTTTAAGTTCAAATTTCCTGTGTGCAATGTAATTAAAACCCATTTTACGTGGGAAGAAGGTTCTCAGAAACATATATTTGTGAGTGTGTGTGTTCTGCATTATTTCCCAAGTGTACATAAGTTAACATTAGGAGAAACAATAGGAATAATAGAAAAAAAGAAGTTTTGTGCTTAAGTATAATGGTTCAATACACTACAGAACACTTTGCAAATAAGAAAACATTGAAACAATAAAGCCGTTCCAGTATTTAGAACTATGGGATATAGAGAACATTACTACTAAGTGGAACATGAATGATGAGGCCACCCTTGTTTTCTACTAAATCTAAATCATGGTAGTTATTCATACAAATTTTTAAAAATTAGAAGGGAAGAATTATTCTGGTTCCAAAGAAGTCAGATATGAGAGCATGGACTTAACTGGAAAAAAGGCTATGTTGAGAGAGCAGGAATTATACTAGCAATGAACTGGTGGCTAAGATCACATTTCTTTTTCTTTATTTCTTTGATGTTTACGGGTCTTGAATTCTGGACCTGGGTGATGTCCCTCCACTCTTCACTTCACGGCTAGAGCTCTACCACTTGAGCCACAGTATCAATTCCTTTTTCTGATGGTTAATTGGAGATAAGTGCCTCAGAAAACTTTCCTACTTGTGCTGCATTTGAACTGCAATCCTCAGATGTCAGCCTCCTGAGAGGATCATAGGCATGAGCCACCAGTATCCGGCTCAAGATCACATTTCTAGGAGTGTACACTCAGGATATGTAATGTGTATGTTCATCTATCTTTGTATGAATTCTTGAGTTAAAAATCTGGGCTACAGCTTAGACTTTACATTAACAAAAGTATTTCTAGTTTAAAACTTGATACTCATGGAAAAAATAAAAACTAAGAATGTAAAAGAGTCTGGGAAATTCAATTTGCATCCAGCCTGGGCAGAATAGTCTTTGCAACAATACCTATAATTAACCAGCCAAAAGCTGCCCTGGAAGAATGGCTCAAGTGATGTAATACTAGTTATGAGCAAGATTGCTGAATAAGAGCTTGAGATTTTTGCATACATACATACAAACATTCACATACACACAGAAGCACTTATATGAGCAAACACACATATGAAACAACTCTCAGAATGTATAGAAAAGTTAGAAAATAATAGAAAATATTTCCTGTGTAAGACAAGAATCAAGTAATAATTTTTAATATTAGAAAGTCCTCAAGTGAACTTTCCCCACAAAATCTTGAGAATGTTATATAAGTAAGGACCAGAGATAGTAAGAGAGTCAAGTAATCATTACTAAAGGGATCGTATCCATGGAGGAATGAATCAGAGACCCCTGCAGATGCATCTGAAAATGTTCATATCTTATGTCAAATGTTAGGACATCTTTGAAAATTGTACATCAAAAGTTTGAACAGTCAGTCTAGAGGATAAGATCATCGGAGAAGTTCAGAATTACTAGTATGTTTCTAGATTAAATAAACCAACAACCTATGGCAGGATGATGTGATACAAACCTGAAATTCTAACACTCAGATTAGGACAGGAGATTAGAGAGTGGATTGCATAGTGATACTTTCCTTGGGCTAGGTACTATAATTTTGCTCAATAAAACAAACCAAAGGTCAAGAAAGGAATTTCCATTTGGAAGTTTGGGATAATTTTGTCATTATGTTTTGAGAAGTCATTTCCTATTGAAATGCAACTCATATATCATCCTCAGTCAAGTTTTACATGCTCTCTTCATTACAGAATATTCCTAGATGCAAAATAGCTCATGACTCCGAACCAAAAATTTGAAAAAGTAAGCATCATTCTGTTGGATTCCAAAGAAATGATGAAGGATTACAAAACCTTAAGCCTGGAAAAATAGAAAAGATAAATAATGTAGCACATTGTAGACCTGGCTAAATGAGAATTTAGATTCACAATAAATATTTTGTTTGTAATTTCATATTCTACAGAATATTACAAAATTCTTTTATGTAGAAGATTTAATTTACAAATTCACAAATGATTCTGGCATTCTATTTGTCTAGAATATTCTTTCAAGAGAGTTATAATTAGGACTTAGTTAATAGATAATTCCAACAGTTCATGTATAACGTGATAATATGAATAATCTAGAAAGAGTTGCCAAGAAATGAGTGATAGTAATGTATACATTTAGAAAAAGAGCAATATTTTGAGATTTTGGTGTAACATGGTATGAAGAGAGTTATTGTGAGACATCTTTTTTCTTCTACATATACATAACACAGGAAGAAATTTCTTTTTTTTTTGTGAAAATACTGTACAGAGGGGTTACAATTACATGGGCAAGATCATGAGTACATTTCTTATCAAGCATTGCAGCCTCCTCCTTTGTTTACCCTTCACATCCCTTCCCAGCCTCCCCCGGCCTCCCCAAGCAGTCCTCCTTCTCCCCATACCCACACCAAAGTTAAAGTTTGTAGAAATTTCCTCAATTACGTACTTCTGTATACAATGAGAAATATGCTGGGTTTCAGGGTTTTTTTTCATTTTGTTTTTGTTGTTTTGTTTGTCCTAGGGCTTGACCTTTGGGGCTGGGCACTGTCCCTGAGCCTGTTTTTGGTCAAGATTACTGATATACCACTTGAACTTCAGTGCCACTTGTGTCTGTCTTTTCCTGAGCAGTTTATTGGAGAAAAGAATCTAAGAAACCTTCCTACCTGGGTGTGCTTTGAACCATAATATTCAGATCGTAGCCTCCTGAATATCTATTATAGATAACAGATAAGTATAAAGAATATTTGCAAATTTTCTGATCTCAAGAATACCACTTGGGGGAAAATGATGCAGCAAAGTTTAGTGCAGTGTTCTTAGAACAATAGAAAGGGCATTACATTAGTAGAAGTGTAGAATTTTTCACAATAGTGTTAAGCTAGTCATGCTGTGAATTTAGGGAATTTTACGATGCACCTTACAAGTTGGAAAATGTTGGGCTAGAATGACTTCAATGCATAAAATGTTGGGATTGATTGTCATAGAAATAATAGCTTAATCTGATGAACAAATGTTTACTCTAGAGTAATTAATTATTATAGATTCTTCATAGTTTTATCTTCTACCAGAATGTGGCTAGTTTTTCTATTGACCTTTAATTATGTAATGCCCCATTAGAAACTGCATCAATTGCAGAATTAAATAAAATGCATACAGGCACTGTTTTAAATGTCTCTGGTATGGCATGTTCAGAATTTGAAAATGAGTAGTTAGCAGTCATAGGAATTTTGAAGAACAGATATATTCTCTCCTCTTAACAAAAATTCAGTTTTAGTAATTAAAACAGCTTGATATTGGCATAAGAACAGACCTCAGGACCAATGGAATAGAATTGAAAACCCAGAAATGAACCTACAGACCTCTAGCCATCTAATCTTCAATAAGGGAGCTAAAACAATAGAATGGAACACAGACAGCCTCTTCAGTAAATGGTGCTGGCAAAATTGGTTAACTATTTGTAGAAAGCTAAAGCTAGATCCTTATATATCACCCTGCACCAGAATCAACTCCAAATGGATCAAAGACCTCCAAGTCAAATCAGACAGTCTGAAAACATTACAGGATGGAATAGGAGAAATCCTAGGTCTCCTTGTCTCAGGCCGAAATTTTCTGAATAGAGAACCGGAAACACAACAAATCAAAGAAAGCTTGGACAAATGGGATTGCATGAAGTTGCAGAGCTTCTGCATGGCAAAGGACATAGCTAGCAAGATCAATAGAAAGCCCACGGATTGGGAGAAGATCTTTACTAGCCATACAACAGACAAGGGTCTCATATCTAAAATTTACTTGGAACTCAAAAAATTAAATCCCCCAACAACAAATCCTCAAAGAAACAACTGCCCAATAAACAAGTTGGGGAAAGACTTAAAGAGAAACTTCTCTGAAGAAGAAAGAAGGATGGCCAATAGACACATGAAGAAACGCTCAACCTCCCTAGCCATAAAAGAAATGCAAATCAAAACAACATTGAGATACCACCTCACTCCAGTTAGAATGGCAAAAATCAAGAACTCTAACAACAACATGCTGGAGGGGATGTGGACAGAAGGGAACCTTACTTCATTGTTGGTGGGAATGTAAACTTGTTCAACCACTTTGGAAAGCAGTATGGAGGTTCCTCAAAAGTCTCCACATAGAACTCCCCTATGACCCAGCAATCCCACTTTTGGGCATTTTCCCAAATGTTTACAAACAAGACCACACTAAAGCTACCAGCACAACTATGTTTATTGCAGCATTATTTCCCATAGCTAAGATCTGGAACCAACCCAGATGCCCCTCAGTAGATGAATGGATCAAGAAAATGTGGTATATATACACAATGGAATTCTATGCCTCCATCAGAAAGAATGACATTGCCCCGTTTGTTAGGAAATGGAAAGACTTGGAAAAAATTATATTAAGCGAAGTAAGCCAGGCCCAAGGAAACATAGGCCCCATGGTTTCCCTTATTTGCAATATCTAGTATATGTATGAGTCAAGCGGAAAAGGTCAGATAATGTGATGTCAGGAAAATGAACCCTTAGATATGTATTTTAATGTTTTTTTTCTTTCATGCATGTGTTTCTAACGCATTTATAAGATTATTTCTTTGTTGCTTTGTATGGCCCTCCCCCAGAGTACAACCCCTGCTTTCACTATATTTGATGTCAGTATAACTTGTGGAGGAGATGGGGAAAAACCAGTTGTTTAAGGATACAGGTGGACCTGTTGCAACAATGAGAAGTACAAGTTGTTATGTCTAAAACGAGCTTTACAACGTCGGTGCGTGGGGGGGGGGGGGAGGATTGAGACTGGGGGGGCAGGGGGGAGGCTGGGAAGGGATGTGAAGGGTAAACAAAGGAGGAGGCTGCAATGCTTGGTAAGAAATGTACACATTATCCTGCCCATGTATTTGTAACCCCTCTGTACAGTATGTTCACAAATAAAATAAAATAAATAATAAAAAAAATTCAGTTTTAAAAGTTAGGAGTTTCCAGAGAATTGAACTATTTTCTATTTAGTATGAGACAATACTAAAATATTTTTTTTCAAAATAATGGCATGTGTATTCTGAAAATTTTTTATAGTTTGTAACATTCCAGTTGAGGACCCTCTGATAAAGAAAGGGGCAACTAATTCAAATTTGAAGCCAAATTTTGTTCATTTTTAAAGGTAATACACATAGAATAATATTTAGTATACCAACAGAGTGGAATTATATTTTATGTAGCTTATTTTTTAAATTTAATTTTATTGTCAATTTAATATATAGAAGGGGTTTCAGTAATTGTAATGTAGTGAATACATAACATGTCGAACTTTTTACCCCCTCCCTCATTTTTCTCACACTTTTCATTCACAATACCCCTCACAAGTTGTAGTGTAAATTTCCAACATGCTGTCTTGTGAGTATTGCTATTGCATTGGTTTGTCCTTTATCCTTTGTGTCAACATTTTGTTGTTCCTCTTCCTTGCTAAATTACGATAAATATGTATACAATACACAGGATACTGAAATCATATGCAGCAGGGGATAAACCACAGGGGAAAACACAAAAGAAAAAAGAAATCACATAGTACATTAAAAACAACAACCACAAAGGAAAACCTCTGTTTCAATGTCTAGGAGTTCATTTTGCTCAGCATCCACTTATATGGTCATATATACATAGCTCTTGAGCCATTCTATTCATCTGCTAGGACCATCCTAGACATTCCCTAGTTATTATACATGAGGGAAACCATGGAATCTGTTTCTTTGTGTCTTGCTTATTTTACTTAGTAGAATTGGAAGCATAAAATTCCACCTTGTGTGTGTGTGTGTGTGTGTGTGTGTGTGTGTGTGTTTGTGTGTGTGTAATATCGATTTCATCGATTTTATTGATTCGTTCATCTTCTGAGTGGCATATTGGTTTAAAACATGATTTAATGTAAGTATCACTTAGGGTCATTCAAAAATGACAGATGCCACCTCCCCAGATATAATAAAATCATAATTTCTAAGTTAGATAATATTTTATGTTGGTACAAGTGTTGAGATATCTGGATGAGTCTAATGTATATTTTGCACTGAATTAGGCAGGAAGATATCCAATAGGATAAAAATGGTAGTGACAAAATATTCCCTTGAGAAAGATTTATGATGCTGCCAGAAGTATGAAGAAATTCAGATAATTTTGAAGAATTTAGAAATGCAAGCTCAAGTATGTCTCTTTAAATAAAAATTATGTAAGCGGACGGGCAAAAGAAGGGGAAGAGAAGAAATAACAGAGCAGAGCAGTGTCCCAAGTTAGAGCATAAAAAGATATAATCTACAACTTCCAAGTTAAAAGAGAGAACAATATGATACATCCCGCTTAATTTAGGAACATGCAATATATTTACTTGGTTTTTCCCTACTTTAATGCTCCAAAAATAAATGAAGATTTATAAGAAAAATTATATGATTTCCATTACTTCAACCTGAACACTAACTGTGATGAGCCCTCTTTTTCTCACGTTGCACTTGGAAAATAGTCCCTAATTTGATGATGTTTTGGGTGATTACAGTCGGAGTTAGGGGCTTCTACTTGTACAATTATCCCAGAATAGTTTAAAGCAGTTTTTCCCCAAGATATTAAACTACATTCTCTGAAGTAGTACTTTGAACACATCCTCACACCTGAGCACATAATTTGAAATTATACTTCAGCATTCCCTTGGCACATTCTACTTTGTGCCTTTGTCTTCTTTGCACATTCCTTTTGAGATCATGATTACTCTATTTCCATTTCATCTTTACAAACTGCTAAAACATTGTTCAACTACCAGTTCTTGTTTGCACACGCCCAGTTTATTTATCAAGGTGTTTTGTCCATGATAAACAATAGGGTAGTACTCACTCTCTGAGGAGAAAAGTTCCACAGTATAACTCTATGCCCACGTTCGAGGATGTAGAATTTAAAGCAGTATGAGACAAACAGTGATATTGGAATTGAAAGGCTCCTTAGGGGCATTTCCTTGGAGCTCATTAGTTTTACCAGGAGAAATATAAATATCCACAAATTATGGAGCTAATTAGTAAGTACCTGAATTAACACTAGATCCTAGATGTTGTGTTAGTACAAGTCAAAATTGTACTATTGTTACATCAGAATCCTTCCTCACTTGCCAATGTGTATGAAAAAATAAAAGAATGGCATTAACACAAAATGTCTAATCTTTTTAGTCATTTAATCCTAGTGGTGAGGGCAATGTCTGAACTCTTCCATTCAATACAAACTTGAAGGTTATAAGAGCACTTCTACATATAAGAATTTGTGGCAGGTTGATTGACAGGGTTATTACAGCATGGAGATATTCTTAACAAAAATTAGATTTAAATAGAGTATATGGCAGTTATGATCTGTCAATGGCTATTGAGGCATTTTTTATTCTAAAGAAGAATCAATTCGAGGAGTCTTCAGTCACATCAGTAAAGCTGTATGTTTAACCTAATACTTGGTGCTATTGCCCTACATTTATAATGATTAGGCTGATAAGATATCCAAACATATCTAAAGACATTTCAATAAAATCCCAAACTAGTGTGGACACATGGGTCACTCCTTGGAATTGGAGCACAAGTTAGGCTGGTTTGTGCTGTAGTTCAATCTCTAAACTCCTGGCTAAATAAGTCTTCAAAAATATTCACAGAATACCTCTAAGTAGTTAATGAGAGTTATATCTGTATAATTCTTCTAAGGTTATGATAAAAGCGTTTGTTCCCTGCATTTAAAATCAACAGGATCTGTTGAATTCATGGATCCAGAATTTCATGACTTCACATTCATATCTCAAAATTTTATCAATATGACTTTCACCAAAACACTGTTCTTTTTGAACTTGTCTATGTCGTTTACTTTTCAAATCCAAATAGCATATTTCCTTCAATACCTTCCTGCAAATTCTTTCCTTCCTTTACTTCTGTAAATCTGTGTTTATTACTTTTTTGTTTCCTTATTTATCTCTTTCTTCTAATCTTGTCCACACTGTTGCTCACATTGCTCGCACATTTGTCCGAATTTTCCTTTTCCTCTTCCCTTTAATAATACCCCTGATTTTATTACTTTTTCATATTTATGGTCGTGGATATTTTGATGATATCTAAACAGACCTATCTTTGCATCTGTGTAACATAAACTTTAGAATTTTCTGAGAGTTTTTCCTCTAAATCCATCATTTCCACTTGTAGTCCTTATCACCAAGAATATATAACTAACACAAATGCTAGCCAGAGATGTGGATGCACTTTAGATTTCTTCTTACCCTTCTACTCCCTGCCATTAGATAAGATGAATGATCAAGATTTTCTGTTTCTGTCACTAATACAATTTCTATGTACTCCCTTTTATGCTCCTGACACCAGCCTGTTTCAAATACTCATCACTGATCCTCTAGTCCTAAAACTACCGTTTATAAAGTATGATTTTTCCACATAGTCTTTTCATATTGGTCCTCTCCATCACCATGTTACTCTCCTTGTAAGCACAGAGTGAAGAGCTCAGATACAAATTCCAGTATCATTATTTACTCACTATATTGACTGTTGGCCTTATATTTCTCATCTGTAAATGGAGGTAATCTACCAGAAATATTGAAGAATATATTTGTTGACTTCTGGAGCAAGAAAAAAGATAAGTGAAGAGTCCTTACGTTTTCCACCTTAGCTTATAAATAAAGAGTCAAATTCAATTTGTTGGTATAAATTCACAAATTGTTTCATGCATAAATAAAAATAAATTTTAACTACTGGCTCTACAGCCTGTGTCCTTTTATGGTAACTACAGATATGTAAGTGGTATTATGTAAATTGGGTCATGTGTTTATAGCTGTACTGAAGAACATACTCTTAATATATCATTGGAAACATTGGTTTGAATACTATCTATATGAGAATGTTATTTGGAATAATCACTCTTAGTTGAAAACTATAGCTTAGTCCATCAAAATGTGGAAATAAACGATTTTATTTATTGGAAAAAAATACCACCAAGAAAAGTGAGTACACATTAGAGAAACTGCAGGAATAACTTTAGTGTTTTTTACTGTCGGTACCTGTTTATGTGATTTTATTTATTGATATTGAAACTCTCCTCTTGTCATCCTTATTGTATGTTATCCAACACTGTTTATAACTGGACAGCCCCCAGGCCCAGAGTTCAGGACCCATGACCGGACCCCCCCCCAAAAAAAGTGTTATACTGCAAAGAAACAAAGATATGGAGGTTTAAAGTGTCTTATGGATTGACGTTTCACTCCTGAGATGATTCTCTTGTTACAGGAGTCAGTTATCAATTCCTTTAGTCTGGTCCTGAGTTTTCAATAGCAAGAAGGATTTCAAAAAAGCAGGATCCAGTGAGTGTGTGAAGCAAAAGGAGCCTCTCCTCAGACCAGCACTCCTTCAAAGAGGGTCCCAAAGAAATACTTGAGGTTTGTTTTGTTTGCTTGTTTGTTTAGTTTGTGCTGGTTCCGGAGTTTGAACTCAGAGGGTGCACCCTGTCCCTCTACAGTTATTTTTCCTGCCCACCTGCCTCCAAAGCTAGTACTCTACTTCTTGAGCCAGAACTCCACTTCTGGCTTTTTCGGTGTTTAATTACAGTTAAGAGTTTGACAGACTCTGCCTCCTGGGTTGACTTTGAACTAAGATAGTAAGAAAGCTAAGTGACATCAACTGTATAGACTTCTCTTTTGAACTAAGAAATATTAGATGAAGATTATTATTAAGTTAATATTTGACAATTTTTAAAAGAAGAGAATATGTTCAGCAAAGAAGACATAACAAGTAACTCAGCAAAAGTAGGTGCACTGAATCATTTTGGAATTACTGTCTCTGCTTGAGAAGATTACTATTTACTTCATCATTCCCTTTGGGGAAACTTAAAGTCATATTTGCACTTTTTTGTTAGTTGTGGGGCTTCAACTCTGATCCTGGGCACTGTCCTTCAGATCTTCAACTCAAGTTGAGCGCTCTACCACTTTAGCTACAGCATCACTTCTGGGTTTCTGGTTTAATGAAGATAAAGATTTCATGGATGTTCCTGACTAGGCTGGTTTTAACCGCAATCCTCTGGTCTCAACCTCCTGAATAGCTAGGATTACAAGCATGAGTCACCAGCACCCGGCTCATATTTGTGTTTAGTGCAGTTAATGACACTAGACAAAAGACAAAATACAAAGAATGGAAATCTGAACCAAATTATGTGACATTGCCACTTTTCAGATTAATTGAGGTAGGAATAAATATGTCCTACTTTTCCATGCTGTTACATTAATGACTCATGAGCTATGGGACCCATACATTAGCATCCTCTTCCATCTGTGTAAGTGTATTCAGTATCAGGAAATGTTCATATAGAAATACAGAAAGAGATTTTTAGACAGCAAAGGATATCAGGTATGAAAGAACAGCATAGAAGGAGATACATTTATCACACAGAGATTAAGAATTAGCCTAAGAGATTTAGAATGTTAAAGGCAATGAGGAATAAGCGTAGTTGGTAACTAGTTCTTCAATAACCAAAAATGAGTCCCTAGAATGGTTTCTGCTATACCATAGTTACTATCATTTATTCCTTCCATCTGGAGTCATTCCTTCTCTTCGTCACAACTATTAATTAGCCTATGCCTTTTTGGTGCCATGGCTGGCCAAAAAAGTTTCCAAATCTCACTTAGACTACCCTTCTCATTGTGATTAGCAGTGATCACTCAAAAACCTGGAATTTTTGAATTTCCAGAGTTAATCTTCACCTGACATCTAAGTACATTCTTGGCATTAATTGCCATGACCTTATAAAGAACACTTTTTTTCAACACAGTATCCTAATATAGGTAAAGTACATGAATTAAGGACTATTGTCAGATATCAGTATGGAAGGTGTAATTATATGTTCCAAGTATAGGTTCTTTATTTTGCATTTACTAGGTAAATTTTTGTTGTTGTGTTGTTTTGCCAGTCCTGGGGCTTAAACTCAGGGATAGGGAATTATTCCTCAGATTTTATTTCTCAAGGCTAACCCTCTACCACTTGATGCACAGCACCATTTCCAGTGTTTCTTTTTCTGTTTATGTGGTACTGAGGAATTGAACCCAGGGTTTCAGGCATGCTAAGGAATCACCGTACCATGAAGCCACAATCCCACAGCCCTAAATGACTTTCTTAAGATGGCATTACATTTTCATTCTGTAACTATGTATCATAATTTGGCCAGAAATTTTTGCTAGAAAAGGACATTGAACACAATACTGTGTCAAGTAAGGCTAGATAGACAATAAATAACCATCATGGTCTAGCCAGGCATAGAGGGGCTTACCTCATGGAGCTCATACAACAGACTGAGCGAGACAGCTCCTGACCCACAGCCCACCTCCAGAATGAGAGGACCACCTTGGTTCCAGCCACATGGGGACACTGGGCCACCTCCTCCAGCACCCATTCAAAAAGTTCCTGAGAGAGAGAAAGAGAAAGAAGTTCAGAAATACACTTAAGGCAGGTGCCAGTAATTCAGGCCTATAACCCTATGTACTGAGATATGAGGATCATGGTTCATAGCCAACCCAGGCAGGAACGACTGTACGACTCTTATCTCCAAAGAACCACAAGAAAATCAGAAGTGGCCTTGTGACTCAAGTGGTAGAGTGCTATCCTTGAGCTGAGGCGCTCGGGGACAGTGCCCATTCCCTGAGTTCAAGCCCCACGACTGAAAAGATGTGGACTTCCTACCACAAGAAATTACTGAATAGCACCTATTGTCCTAGGGAGCCTGACTCAGCAAGTCAGGCTGTGCTTCCTGTCATGTGGGAGTCAGGTAGGTCACCCAGCTTCTCTGTGCCTCAGTTTCCACATCTGCAAAACTGAACAAAGTGAAGGATCCACTTCCTCATAGGGATAGGGTCATAATGAAAGAGACCCATGTTTTGTTCATAATCCCATGCCTGTCTCACCATTAACACACACCATTTGAGCTCTTTGCTGGTATCTTTCTGTCATATGCTCACAGAACTGCTGAGAACCGTATCTGAGGGCTGCTCTGTCTGTGCCTGGCCGTGCTCCAGAGATCTCTCTGTATTAATCCCTTGTTTCCTCACAACGGTCCCATGAGGAGATTGAAGTCCAATGGTGGGGGCCCAACCCAGAGCTTAACCTGTGGTTAAGAATCGGCTGCTATGGACTGAATTTGCGACAATCCATCTAGACCAATGACTGAGTGTAGCACCACATGTCTACCATCCCAACTACAGAGGACAGGGCTTGGTGACACACACATGTCACAGATAGGAGGACCGGGATCCAGCGCAGACTTAGCATATATTAAGTCTCCATCTCAGAAATACCCAAGACAGAAAAGCTTGTCTTGAATGGTAGAAGACCTGACTGGCAAGCCTAAGGCCTTGAGGTCAATCCCTAAGATACCTAAGAACCAGAGGCCCACTGCCCGAAGCTCATGTCTATAATCCTAGCTACTCAGGAGGCTGTGATCTGAATATCACAGCTCAAGATTCAAAATAGGGTTGGCCTTGCCCATCAGACATCATGATGACAAGACCCGGAGTCTGACCTATGTTGTTGTGCTCCATACTAGCAGGGCTCATATCCTTACTAAGTGTTGGCCATGCTCTCTGTACCCCTGGGAAGCCACCCACTGCGGGCCACTCCCAGGTCTTCCCAAGCACCCCACTGCCAACTACCAGACCCGAGAGTACACAGCTCCAGGTAAAAGAGATCCCTTGTTCTTGTACTTTAAGTGTGCTGAGTCCCCTTCAAGCGTCTCACCCTTCCAGGCCCCCAGACTTCAGCTGTAAAGCCCATGCACCCCCCCAAAGATAGCAGATAGAAGTTACCAAAACATCCAGCCTCCTTGTTACAACCCACTTCTACACATGCACTTGCACGCACGCACACACACACACACACACACATGTCCAGACCAGTGACAACACTCATCCATGCAGCACCTGTAATTTGCCAACTTATTACTCACCTGAGTACAGTCGGGCTTACAAGGAGAAAGATAATCTCTCTGTCTCTCTCTCTCTATGTCTCTCTGTCTCTCTGTGTTTCTCCCTGTCTCTGTCTCTCTGTCTCTCTGTCTCTTTCATTGTCTCTCTCGGTCTCTGTCTCTGTCTCTGTCTGTCTGTCTGTCTGTCTGTCTGTCTGTCTCTCTCTCTCTCTCTCTCTCTCTCTCTCTCACACACACACACACACACACACACACACACACATATTTAGAGCAGTGCCTCTCCTGAGTTTGTTGGAAACCAGATGGACCGGGAGCACCAGCAGAAGCTGGCAGAGCTGCAAAATGTGATCAGCCTATGAGAACTGTTGACAGCTGGGGGTGGGGGGGAGACAGGCCGGGTGTATGTGTGTGTGTGTGGGGGGGGTGGTCCTCCCAGATATTCACCTTCTGTTCTGACTCCCAGCACCCTTACCTCCCTACTGGGTTTGTCTGGGACCCTCTTCAGTTGAAAAGGGTGACCAAGCACAGAAGACAAGGGCTCACACAGCAAGGGGGTTGTATCATCTGTATCCAACACCCCCACCCCCATGAAAAGACACCAGAAGGCAGGTGTGGAGGTGTTGTTCCCCTCTGACTAAAGCCACCAAGTTCCCACCAGGGAGAGGAAGAGTGCAGATGTGCAGCTCTGTGGCTCCCACTGCTCTAAGTCAGGGGCTCCGTGGTGCCCACTCCTCACCCAATCCTGAATCTCCCCTTTTCCTGGGACACTGGCCACTAGGGATGGGGGTGGGAACCTCGGGTCAACACCCACCTCCACCTTGGGATGCATTTGGGCCAGAATATGGGGCACCAGGGAGGTGTGGGTCTGGGTCAGGAGGGGGTAAAAGGGGAATATGGGATCTCAGGGAGGGCCTGCATGGCAGCCACTCACATGTGCTGCAGGAAGAAGCTGTTGGCAGCTGCTCTGGTGAGCAGGGATGGCAGAGGCATGGCGGACACTCAGGCCCGGAGCAAAGTACAAGGTGGCCAACAAGGTGGCCGCAAGCCAACCGGTGGTGCACTATTGCACAACTGCCTGAGGACTACAAGAAACACCACAGGTCTGAGCAGGCAGCACAAGGTTTGAAATGCTGCACCACGGGGAAGGATGGTAGAGAGCTGGGGCGCGGGCGGGCATGTGGTGGGGCTGAGCAAGGCCTCTTCTCCTAGGCCTCAAGTCTCTTGTTCACCACTCAGTCACCTCTACCTTCCTCAACTGCTTGTAGTGGTGTCAACCAACAGAGGGAATCCCAGTGCTACAGGGCAGAATGGAATGTGAGTGTGGCCACCATTCTTGTATCCCATTGGACAGAAAAACCATGAAAGAATGGGGGTCTGGATCCTGTGATCCAGGCAGAATGGGTGGAGTCAAGATGACAGCAGTGCCTTGTCCAATCCAGTTGGAGACAAGAGGGAGACCTGCTTTAGCGGGATGGCTGCACAGATTGTTCTGTATGTCTGTTTGTTGCCACTCTTGGACCTTCAACTCAGGATCTAGGCACAGTCCGTGAGCTGCTTTTGCTCAAGGCTACCCCTCTACCACTGGAGCCACACAGCTCTATTTTTGGTTTTGTTGGCACAACTGGACAGGGGTCTCAACAACTTTCATGCTTAGGGTGACTTTGACCATCATCCTCCCGTCACAGCCTTGTAAGTATGGAGGACTGCTGAGAGCCACTGGTGCCTGCCTAATCTTTGGACTTGCTGATATTCTCGAACAGATCGGTGAGTTCCCTATCCTCGGGTTTAATTGGTAGGAGCTGGAGCCCACAGTTTGAATCCTGGTCCTGCCACCTCCAAATGGCAGGAGATCCTAAGAAACTCATTCCTATCCATATGATTACCAATGGAATGTGATGTGTGTCATGATTGAATGGGGAGTTTTTGAATGATTCTAGGATAAAATTTTACACAATTACATTATGGTACTCTGATCGATTTTAATGAATACTTTATGAAGCATTTAAAAATTACATTCATTAAATGGAGGCATAATGAAATACCTAAAAATTGGACGTCACATAGTATAAAGGTGTCATTTTTTCTGCCAGGAATGGGATGTGAACTCATGGTCTGGGTAACACTGTTGGACTGTGTGCCTCCTTGAAGTCAAGAAATTCAAGTCTGTTCCTTAGGCCTGAAATCAATCCCCACCACTAGAAAGCATCCTATTCATGTACATTTTAAATACGTGATTTATGTTTACACACATGTTTAATTCATAATGCGTTCAGTGTAATTATTCATTTTATTTTTTTATTCATGTATTGACTGTTCATTTTATTGACTATTATGACATATAGAACATTGATTACATAGGATATAGGTCTGCATATGTATTCCACTTCATACCTGACACCCAGGAGTTTCATATAAAAGGAAAACGTGTCATCATCAGCTTCTTACTCCATGATTCATTTTTTAGAAGTGCTGGCATCTGAACTCACAGCCTCCGAGGCCCAATTCATGAATGGTTGAGTGTCAGCATGCCATTCTGGGGAAAATTGAGCTGACAGGCAGTTCCCAGGACCTGAGATAGAGCCCCAGTGGTTGACAAAATAAGAATAGATTGACACACAGATGGTAGTACGCTAATAAATATAAATAAATAAATATATATATTTATAGAGTGCCAGAGATGTCTATCCAATATTCAGTTATATAGACTACATTCCTACCAATTCTTAGATATTTATTATGCCTTCATGTAACTAATGTTATTGTTTTCATCCTTAACAAACTATTAAGTAAATCAATCAGGGTGCTGAAATTATGGCATTCCTGTAAGCAATAGTGTTCTTTTAATACTTAATAAACATTAAATAAAATCAGTTTCCTGAAATAATGCTGTCTAATTTTGTAGGAGCATCATTCACAATCAACTCATTCAACCGTAACATTGATATCATTCCACTGTTATTCCTATGGATGGGAATGAATCTCTTAGAAGCTCCTGCCAGTGGTTGGTGTCAGAAGGGGGATTCAAAATCAGGGCCTACATTGCCACGTGGGTCTATGACTTCCCAAATAGTCTGCCAACCTTTAGCAATGCAAGGTGAAGTACCTTTGCAACAGTGTCATTCAGACCCAGGAGGGTCATCGTACAAAAGAAGAAAAAGTAAAAAGCCATCTCGCTGCATTTTTTCTATGCATTTTTTTCCCACACATGGCCGGGGGATCTAGGATCCCAGAATCAGCTGTGGGTCCAGTGGCTGCACCCTAGCATTTGGTGATCAGAGCTGAGGCAGAGTTGCCACGACCTGAGTTCAAGCCCCTTGTTGAGCCAAAAAAAAAAAAATTAAAAGAAGTTAGCTCCCTGGCTTGCAATTCACTCCGTTTTTTCTGCCAGGCTTTGGATTTGAACTCAGGGTCTGGGTAAATGTGCAGCTCTGTGTAAGAAGGGGAAGCTCACCATACTTGAAGATATGAAAGTCAGGCTTGTACTCTAAGCCTAAATTCAAGCCTCAGCCCTGGAAAAGATACTATTTATATACATTGTAAAGACAGGATTTTTACCTATGGATGTTTAGTCCATACACATTTGGTGTGGTTGTTCCTTGTATTTTTTGTTTTCTTCATTTATTTACTGTTGATTTTACTATGATGACACCCATTCCGTTTATTACATTGATGACATTCTATCACATGGCATCTGGATTTGTAGACATGTTCTCCAGCATGCCTGACACCCTGGACTCTCAGAGAAAAAAAAATTCACACTCGGCTTCTTACAACATTATCCAACTGTTGGTAGTGCTGGGATCTGAACTCAGGCTTAGCAGGACCAATTGGCGAAAAGGTCAAGGTAAACACACCAGCATGTGAGCATCTAAGGAGTTAGGCCATTCCCAGGATATGATATTGATCCCCAGGGTGGGCCATGGTAGTCATAAATTCATTATTTAAACATAGGATCTATATTTACATACATGTGTGGACAGCATCTTGCATTTGGTGTACTTCTTCTACTTATTTTCTGTCTTATCCATGGAAGTATTGTGTATTTTACTGAGCATGGTGACAGATATATCAGTGCTTACATGGATGACAACCTATGAAATGGCTATAGGTTTAACTATGCATTCTCCATCATAGCTGAGACCCAGGACTTTCACAGGACAGGTGAATCGATGGGCTTCTCACATCAGGATTCATCTTTTGGCAGTGTTGTGATTTGAACTCAGAGCCTAGCAGTCCCAATTGGGGAAAGGGTCTAGGTAAGGACACCAGCCTATGAGCAAAGAAGGAGATAGGCCGTTCCCATTACCTGACATTGAGACCCAATGAGGGCCAGGTATTCATAAATTCATAATTTAAACATAAGGTCTATGTTTACATACATGTGTGGACAGCATCTTGCATTCAGTGCACTTCTTCTCCTTATTTTGTCTCTAATTCATGGGCGTATTGTGTATTTTACTGAGTATGGTGACAGCTATAACTGTGCTTACATGGAAGACAACCTGTTCCCAAAGTTATAGGTTTGCCTATGCATTCCCATCCTAGTTGAGACCCGGGACTTTTCACAGGAGAGGAGAGGAAAACATGTGCAATGACTGGCTTCTGACGAGAGAATGACACTCTTTCTTTTGAGCGGGGGTCTGGTCATGGGGCCTGAACTCTGGACTTCAGCGCTGTCCCTCAGCTCTTCAGCTCAAGGCTAGCGCTCTACCACTTGAGCCACAGTGCCACTTCTGGCTTTTTTCTTTTTGCTTATGTGGTGCTGAGGAATCGAATCCAGGGCCTCATGCATGCAAGGAAAGTGCTTTACCAATTGTCCCCATTGTTTTCCTTGTAAGTGAAAGTCCTGGGTTTCAGGAATGATGTATAATACATAGGCAAATCTATGTCCTATGTGATAGGATATAAAAAAATTTATACATGTAATCATACTCTTTAAAATATATAATAAATAAATAAAACACAAAATAAAATGAATGCAGTAAACATGTGCATATAAATAGAAATCATGTATTTAAAATGTATACGAATATTATATTGTCGAGGGCTAGGGCTTGAATTCAGCTCCTGGGAACTGGCCTGTCTTTTTTGTTTTCCAGCACTGTGAGCTTTCCCTTCCCCCACAGTGCTGCAGATTTATCCCAACCCTGAGTTCAAATCCCAGGCCCGGCAGAAAAAAGGCATGAATTCCAAGCCAAGGAGCCTCATAATTTTTTAAAATATTTTTAATGTATGTATGTATGTGTGTATGTATGTATGTATTTGTGTGTGTGTGTGTGTGTGTGTGTGTGTGTGTGTGTGTGTGTGTGTGTGTGTGTGTGTGTGTGTGTGTGTGTGTGTGTATATATATATATATATATATTTTTTTTTTTTTTTTTTTGTCCAGCACCGGGCTTGAAGTCAGGGCGTGGCAACTCTGCCTCAGCTTTGATCACTGTAGGCTGGGTTGCAGCCACTGGACCCACAGCCGTACCTGGGTTTCTGGGCCTCAAAGGCTGACAGGAAAAAATAAATAAAATGACACGGAAAAAAACTCCAGCAACTTGCTGATGGCTGCTTGTTTTACTGAACTCAAGGCCTGAGCACTATCTCTAACACTCTACTATTTGAGCCACAGGACCAATTCTGGCTTTTATCTGTGTATGTGCTACTGAGGAATTGAACCCAGTGCTTCTTGCATGCTAGGCAAACACTCTCTCACTAATCCACATGCCTTGCCCCCTCATCTTTTTTCTTAAAGGTAGTTTTACATAAGTATGCTAGCATTTTACGTCCCCAGGTGTATTTTTTGAACACAGGTTATTCCTATGAACCCCGATCTTCTCTTCCCCTGCCTGATTTGTGACGGTTCCTGCATTGGCCTCATAATAAAATGTAAATAAAGGCTGCTGAGAGCTTTAGTGTGCATCATATAAGGACACAGGCCTGGAATCTGAGAAGAGAAAAACGATGGGGCTGAAATGAACAGAATGATGCAGTATGTGCAATGAGCATATCTGACAAATAAATCAGTAAATAAAAGCAGAAGCATTGCATACAGCCTGTTTGCACTCAGGGAGGTCATATACACCTGTAAGTAGGGCATTAATACATAAACTTGGCCTTTGCTTTTTGAAATTTTTTTGGTGGCCATCCCATGGTTTAAACTCAGTGTGTGATACCTTCCTCAGCTGTTTTGCTCAAGGATGAGGCCCTACCACTGCCACAACTCCACTGCCAGCCATCAGGTCTGAACATAAGCGCCTCCCAGGTTTTCCTGCTTGGTCTGGCCTGTATCTCTTATTTGGCCTTCTCTTTCAAAGCTGGAGCTCTACCCTCTAGGCCACTGCTCCACTTCTGGTTTTCTGGTGGTTTATTGGGGACAAGAGTCCCACAGACTTTCCTGCTAGGGCTGGCTTTCAATCATGATCTCCTGAGGAGGCTTCAAGTGGTTTTCCTCAGGGATTCACCTAGGAGCCACTCCACACAAATCTTTCATCTAAATCTCGAGAGGTACTAGAGAAAAACGGGAACAGGAAGATCCTTCTAGTGTATTCTTGATACTTAAGGTTGGAGACAAAAACACTCATAATTATTAGATCACTTTCTAGGCAAAAGGAGCAATGCAGACAGTATGAGGATCATTCTAGCTTTCGGTCCTCATACCCTGAGACAGTAAATTAACTGCATCTCAATGCTAAGTTACAGAACTGGCATGTCTTGTGGACATTTGCTCATAAATCTTGTGACACCCAATTCTCACTTTTGGTTTCAAACCTGTGACCAGAGGGGATGATGAGTAGAGAAAATCCTTCTCAGAGAACGTAACTATGAAGAAAATTGGGTAGTTGACTTATAAGTCCAAACCATTGGAATGACCCTATTAAGAAGTCAGATTGTCCAGATTATAAAACGAAGAAGAAAAGAAAGAAGGTGCCAGTGTCTGCTGACTGTAATCCGTGCTCCTCAGGAGGCTAAGATGTAGAGAATTTGAGTTCGAATCCAGCCAGCATAAGAAAGTCCATGGCACTATTATTTCAAAGAGATCACAGAAAAACCCAGAAGTGGGCTTGCAACACCAACTTAATGCACTACCCTTGAGCAAAAGTAGCTCAGATACAAGGCCTAGGCTCATAGTTCAACCCTTGGACCTGTCCCCTCAAAAAGAACCTACACCTCCATGCCTTTGTGTATGTATAGTTATATTCCTATAAGTGAAGCTCCCAAGTAGCTATGATAAATGGCACCAAGATAGGAAATTTGTATTCAATACAATGAGTTCATAACACAGAGATTGCTTTTATGACATTACATGTTCCAGGGCTCCCCTCACTGCTCCGATTGTAGCCTGAGAGTTTCTCTGCATCCCAGGCCAGCTGGAAGAAGTCTTTTCATTGTCTGGACAGGCACACAAAAGGCCTCACTCCTGTAGAGCTGTGTATCAAACAACGCCATCTGGGCCAATTAGTGAGGAGGAGTGTGGGTGGGCTTTGAAGGTCAGGAGAAAAAGTCCTTTGGTACAAGCTATCTCTTCCCAGTGCTCTGTTTTAACAGGGAGCCTTCATTTGTGCCAACTCCCATGGCAGGCCAAGTTCTGTTCACTCATCTTGCCTTTGTGAGACTATATTCCAGGGCTGAGATACAGTGCTCAATATAATTCAGGAGTCCTTCTGCCAGAAAACTAGGGCACTGAACCTAATGAAATGTTCCATTGAGGGCAATGATGGGCCGATGATGCCTTTTCTAGTTTTCTGGAAGCTTTGGAAATCCAAGCACATGTTGGATATCACAAAGCTTCCAGTCATCTAGGGCTGGTGAAGCTAATCAGATTTTGAAACCTTTGACCTCTCCTAGTTTGGCCCAGGGTGACTGGGTTTTGGGGTTGAACACAGTGCCTGGGTGCTGGCAATGAGCTCAGAACAGAAGTCCAGTGCTTTACCATTTTGTGTCACAGCTTCACTTCTGCTTTCTCTCTCTCTCTCTCTCTCTCTCTCTCTCTCTCTCTCTCTTTCTGTATGCATATTCTAGTCCTGGAGCTTGAACTCTGGACATGATCACTGTACCTAGTTTCTCTTCTACAAGGATTGCCCTCTCCTACTTGAACCACAGAGGCACTTCAGTCTTTTCCTTAGTGTTGTGGTCCTAAGAAATCAAGGCCAGGGTTTCATATATGCAAAGCACTATACCCCTAAGGCACATTCCCAGCCCTGTACTTCAGTTTGTTAGTGTGTATCTATCTTTTTTTAATTATTGCCAGTTGTAGGAGTGGAAAGCTGGGCCTGTGGGCTGTCTCTGAGCTCTTCAGCTCAAATCTTGTTGCTCTACCACTTGAGCCACAGAGCCACTTCTGGTTTTCTTGTGGTTCATTGGAGCTAAGTGTCTCAAGGACTTTCTTTCCCAGGCTAGCTTTGAGCCATATTCCTCCTTAGTTGCTAGGATGATCAGCATGAGCCACAAGCACCCAGCTATCACTTCAGGTTTCTTAGTGGTGAATTGGGGATAATAGTGTCATGGGACATTTTGTGTCTGAGATAGTTTGTAACCCAGATCCTTAGATATCAGCTTCCTTAGAAGGCAGGATGACAGACCCCTGCTATAGAACCCTAGGCTATAACACTCTATTGCAAGAGGTTCCTTGGCTCCACGTGGTGAAGTGCTATCCATGAGCCCAAGAGGTAAGGGTCAGTGCTTAGACTCTGAGTTCAAGGTTCATGACTGAGAAAAAGAAAACAAAACAATTTTCTGCAGGAGACAACTCACTAGTCTTCAGTTATACATAATTTCGTCCCTCCCATGGGGACATATCTGATTGTCAATATTCTTATCTGCATAATCATCTCAGTTGTAGAGTTCTTACAAGGACAAGATGAAAGAATGCACCCTTTGATGGACAAAACATATAACACTCTTTTTTTATTCTGTCTTGAGGCTTGAATTCTTGGCCTGAGCTCTGTCCCTCAGCTCTTCAGCTCAAGGCTAGTGTTCTACAATTTTAGCTACTGAACCACTTCCGGTTTTCTTCTGGTTTATTGGAGATAAGGTTTTCACCGACTTTCCTGCCCGGGCTGGCTTTGAACCGCGATCCTCAGATCTCAGCCTCCTGAGTAGCTAGGATGACATCCATGAGCCACCGGTGCCTGGCTCCACTTAACCCTCTTTACAGGGTTCAGCACACAGCATCTTGTGAAAGACTCAGTACCCAGCACCCAATGCAGGACTCAACACACTGAACCCGGTGAAGGACTCAGCACATTACATCCTGTGCAGGATTCAGCACACAGCACCCCATGAAGGACTCAGAAACCCAGGAAGGACTCATCACATAGCTGTATCCCACAAGCTGTCATTAGTATTAGGGTGCTTTCATCAGTATCACCATTCTTTCAGAAACACATCACAAACTGCACAAAGTTCACATCTAACAATTTAGAGGGGTATTTTTTGGGTGGGAGTCACCCAGAGAGATTGCACTAAAATGTTGGGGGTACTATCCTAAGATCTTTTGCTCAAGGCTAGAGCTCTACCATTTTGAGCCACAGCTCAGAGTTTCACAGACATCCTGCCAGGCTGGGTTTTAAACCCACCAGTGTCAGGTCTTAGCCCCCAAGTATCTTGGATGACAGGGGTGAGCAAGCCAGCAGCATCTAGTTCCATAGCGCTTGGTTGCAGTGGTATACATCTGGGTATTCAGATTAGATTGCATCTGTCAGCACCAAACACCCAGCTTGCTCTGTGATGTGGTATTTGAAGTCCTATTCTTATGTAGTTGCAGTCACAACATTCAATCTTTTTTGGTGCCAGTCCTGGGTCTTGAGTAAGGCTCTAGACACAGTCCCTAAGATTTTATGCTCAAAGCTAGTGCCCTACTGCTTGAGCAACAGCACAACTTCCGGATTTTTATGTGCATGTGGTAGTGAGGAATGGAATCTAGGGCTTTGTATGTGCTAGCCATCACTATGTAGCACTGAGCCACAGGAGTGACATTTATAAACAGATAAATGTGTAGATTGGCATATATATTCGTCTACATATATATGTAGATGTATAAATATATGTATATGTATAAAACAAAAGAAAGATGACTGTATATTATGAAATTACATAAATTATATTACTGCCAATTATTGAAAAATTATTCCTTCGACTTTTAAGTATCATGGTTGAATACATAATAAAGTATTAATTGAAAATTAGTCAATGTAGTATATGTATATAGTCAATGTGTATAATTTTATAGTATACTCATACACTAATTACTAACTTAATTGTTACTTTTATAAAATTTGTATGGATGTATATTGGAATGCGTTTCTTAGAATCTCCCACCAATCATTAGTGGCAGTCCCAGGACTTGACCTCCAGGCTTAAGTTGAGGTTTCGGCTATGGCTACCATAATAGCCAGCCAAACATCAGCATGTAAGATCATGTACACTTTCTGGGCCTTGTCATTTAGACCCAGGATGGTCACAATGCAAAGCGAAAAAATTTAAAATCACCTTCTTGAACTTCTCAATTTTATCCTTCTCCTTTTTATTTTTATTCTTTGCTAACCCCGAGATTTGAACTTCTGTCCTAGGATCCCAAGCTCACCTGTGGCAGAGATGCCAAGACCTGAGTTCAGGCTCCATGTTTGGCCAAAAAACATAATAAAATAAAGCCCTGGCTTGGAATATTTTTTGGAATTTTTTGGAATTTTTCTGGCTGGCATGGGATTTGAACTCAGGGTCTCGGTAACTCTGTGGCATTGTGGGTGAAGGGGAAACTCTCAGTCCTTGAAGACAAGAAATTCAGACCAGTTCCCAGGGCCTGAATTGAAGCCCCAGCACTGGAAAAAATGATATTCATATATAATCACTGTTTACATACATGGGTTTGGTAAGTATGACATTTATTACCCTTATTTATTTATTATTATTACACATATAACATTTCATTTATTACATCCTATCACACAGGATATATTTGCATATGGATTATAAATCATACTGAGACCCAGGATTTTTTTTCAGGAAAAAAATGTGTCGAAAGTGGTTTTTACTCCATGAATAAATTTTTGGCGATGCTGGGATTTCAACTCACTGCCTACAATGGCCAATCCATAAATGGGGTCACAGTCTTAGCACACCAGCCTCTGGCAAACTGAGCTGCCAGGAAGTTCTAAGGACCTGTGATCAAACCACAGTAGTGCCCTATATATATATTGATAGATGTGTAGAAAGCTGTATATATACATATATATATATATATTTATATATATATATCCACACACACACACATATATATATATATATATATATATATATATATATATATAGGTATATATAGATATACAGAGAGAGAGAGAATGTGAGGATATCATTAAATTATATAAATATACTTACCAATTATTAGTTATTAGATTATGTCTCAATTTAATGAAGTATCATGGCTGAATACTTATAAAAAATTTAATAAAAATTAGTCAATATCCTTCCATTAGGGGAATCATACCATGGTGCTAGAATGGAACATATATATCCAATCATTTTTGTGTGGCATTCTAAAATAGAATCATGAATTAACTGCAAAATTAATTATTATTTTGATAGCATTCCATTAGCATTCATATAAACAGGAACTAGTCTGTCAGGATCTCTCTCCATTTATGGGTGGTAGTCCTGGCATTCGAACTCCAACGCTAGGTAGTTTACTTCCAATGAAAACCATTGGAATAATACTGTGAAGATTTCAGATTGTCACGATGAAAAAAAGAACAACAAGAAGAAAAGAAAGCCAGGTGTCAGTGGTTCCTGCCTGTAATACTAGCTCCTCAGGAGGTTGAGATATATAGAATGCCAATTTGAATTCAGCTTATTTCTAAGAGACCACAGGAAAATATCCCCATGGGTTGGGGCTGTGGGTCAAGGGCAGAGGACTACCCTTGAGCAAGAGGAGATCAGGGATAGGGCCTAGGCTCATATTTCAAACTCGGACCTGCCAAAGAAAAAAAAGAAGGCAATAACTCCATGTCTCTGAGTATGGATGGATGAGGTATGGATGTCACAAAGGATTTACAATATAATCAGTGTGACATCACATTGTCATTATGACATAAGCTCATTGTGACATCACAAATATGTAATGACATCATACCACTATGATATCACATTGTCATTGTGACATCATATATACATTAAGAATGCCTATTATTTGATTTAATTACATTTCAAATGTGGCATGTGGGTTCATATTAAAAACATTTTGACTTCATAATCATTGTGACATCATAATCCCTTTGGGATGTAACATTGCCATTGTGATATCTCTAAACATCTGTGACAACTCAAACATGTCCTGTCCTCATGTTTTGTGACATGTTGCCACTGTGTTATGTTAGGCTCATTGAGAGCTCAATCTATTTTTGACATATTATTTCAGGTGTGACATGAAATATTAGCAATATGCTGTGACATCATGAACATTGTGACATCACACTACTAGATTTAATGACCATTGTGTCACATTGTCACATCACAAATCTGCTCTGACTTCATCACATTTGTGCCAACAAATGCTTTGGAATCGTCACAAGCCCGTTCGAAATTTATATACTCATTGTGAATTAATGACAATTGAGGTCTGGACTGCCATTGTCACATCACCAATCTACTGCGACATCACAAAACTATTTTGAACTCATCTCTATTATGGCATCACCAACTAATTGAGATATAACAACACTATTATGACATTATAATTTGACATCATATTGCAATTGTGATATTACATACTTTCAAAAACCTATTATGATCTCATCACATCTTAGAAAATTCATGGCCTTTGGGATATCAAGCCCCTTCTGTGAATTGTATCATTGTGAACTTCTAGCAATTGAAATGTGAAATAAGATGTCACATTACAAACTAGTTTGGACATCATTAACTCATTTTTATATCAATAATTATATCATTTTTATATCATTAACACTTTGACAACCGAAACCTGTTAGCAACTTTAGCACTTTTAACAAAAAACATGGCCTTTGCGTCATCATAGTTCATTTGTGTATAGCGAGACTTCACTCTCATATCTTCACCATAAATTAATGGCAACTAAGTTGTGACATGCCACTGTGACATCACAAACCCTTAGTGACATCATTACCAGTGTGAAATCCGACTGTTGTTATGACACCATCAGCCCATTGTGACATCACCAAGCTACAGTAACATCATAGCATTATGACATCACATTGCCATTTTGCTGTCATAGACACAATGTGAATGTATATCCTGTGATTTCATTCTTTTTCAAATGTGGCATATCAGTTGATATCAGAAACACATTGTGACCTCATAACCATTGTAACATTACAAACTCTGTGTCACGTCATAACCAGTGTGACATCACAATGTTGTTATAACATCTTTAGCTTATGTCATTATAGCATTTGCCATTATGTCATTGTGACATCATAGTCACATTATGAATGCCTAATCATTGTATTTGAAATGTGGCATGTGGCTTGATATCAGAAGCTCATTGTGATGTCATAAACATTGCCACATCAAAATCCCTTTGTGGCATCAATTTGGCAATGTGACATCACAATGGCAATGTAATGCTACTAAGGCATTGTGATATCACAATGGTCATGAACTCACAATGGGTTTCTGATATCAACCGATATGCCACATTAAAAATAGAATGAAAAACTTAATAGGCAAGCACAACGTGTGTATGACATCAGAATGACAATGTGATGTTACAATGCTATGATGTCATTGTAGTTTTACACGTCAAAATGAGCTGATGGTGTCATAATGGCAACATGATGTCACAATTATGAAGAAGTCAGAAAGGATTTGTTATGTTTCAATGGTATGTCTGTCAGTTGTCATTAGTTCCCCATAAGATTATGTATACCAAAAAGGTTCTGTGATGTCACAGATTGCATGTATGTTTTAAAGGTGGTAAGAGGTCTTAATTGGAATGGCACAATGTGATTCATAATGTCACAATGGAAATGACATGTCCCATTGTGTTTTTGATGTCACCGTGGTGGTGATGAGATCACAAGGGTTTTGTGATGTCACAGTTTGTTTGTAATATCAGAATGATATATCCAATTTCAATTACTTAGAATTCAATATGAGGATACCAGGAGATAGAAGAAGCTTAATAGTATGAGGTTATATTATGAGAAAACCCAATAGGATAGTGATTTCACAAACACAATGTGATGTCTCAACATCTTATTATTATAATGTTTTGATGTCACAACTGGTGACGCCATACTGATGAGGTGGTCCTAATAGATTGGAGATGTCCCAAGGGGTTCATGATGTCACAATGGCATATGGGATCTCAATTGTCATTAACTCACCATGAGTATATGAGTTTGGGAAGGGATTCTGATGTCACTAATGTATATGTAGTCAAAAAGGTGAAGAACTAAAAGGTCTGAGATGTCACAAAGTGACACAAAGGTTATGATGTCCAGCAGTGTGATATCATTATGTTACACTAGATTTTAGATATCTCATGTCATATCTGAAATATGAGGTCAAACACAGATTTTCAACTCACAAAGGGCCTAAGATATCACAATAGCATGTCACAAAAGTTATGAGGACAGGAGAGGTATTTGATGTCACAGTGAGTTAGTGACATAACAAAGGCAATTTGCTGTGACAAAGAGATTTTGATATCACAAAGGTTATGAGTTCACAGTGGTTTCTTGATATCAACCCACATGGCACATTTGAAATAGAACAAAATCAAAGAATAGGCATTCACAATGGGTCTATGACATCAAAATGACAAAGTGATGTCAAGACAGCAATGTTTGATAGGATATGAACTCATTACCTTGCTCATGTAACTGTAATCCCTCTGTACACTATACTTCTAATAAAAGTCATAGAATTTTAAAAAAGAGAAAAATGGTATGGTGTCATTGCGGTTTGGTGATGTCACAATGAGATGATGGTGTTATGATGACAATGTGATTTCACAGTCATAATTATTGCAGAAAGTATTTGTGATGATACAATACTATGTGTGATCACAATTTTCATTAGTTCACTATGAGGATATGGCTACACAAAGGTCTGTGATTCCACAGAGGTTATGTGTTTCTTTAAAGGTGATAAGAGCTCACAAAGCTTTGTGATGTCACAATGTGATTGTGAAGGCACAACAGCGATGAGATGTCACAATGGGGTTGTGATGTCACAGTGGTGATGAGGTCACAATGAGTTTGTGTTGTCAATATAAGTTTGTAATATCACCATGACTTCCAATTTTAATTTCTACTACTTCACAATGAGGATACAATTTCAAAGAATCTTAAGCTCCAAAGACCATGAGTTTTTAGTCATAACTTGTATGATGTGCAGCCATTAGTATATTTTAGCCCCTCAATACGCTTAGAATCTGTTTTCAAACTCATAATAATTCAGGTATGACATACGATATCTATCATAAATTGACTTACATCATGACCATTGTGACATCATATTGATAGACATAAAGACCAAGACCATGGTGTCACATTGTGAACTCACAAATCTGTTAGGAATTCATCACATTTGTGCCAACACATGACATTGGAGACAACACAGTCCCTTTGTGAACTCATATCTTCATTGTGAATTAATGACATTTGAGATCCAGCAAACCATTATGATATTTCCAACCAGTTGTGACACAAACGAGACCACACTAAAGCTACCAGCACGACTATGCTTATTGCAGCATTATTTACCATAGCTAAGATATGGAACCAACCCAGATGCCCCTCAGTAGATGAATGGATCAAGAAAATGTGGAATTCTATGCGCCCAGCAGAAATAATGACATTGACATTGCCCCATTTGTTAGGACATAGAAAGACTTGGAAAAAGTTATATTAAGTGAAGTAATCCAGGCCCAAAGAAACATAGGTCCCATGGTTTCTCTTATTTGCAATAACTAGTATATGTCTGAGTCAAGCAGAAAAGGTCAGATAAGTTGATGTTACTGGAAAGAATCCTAAGATAAGTATTCAATTATTTTGTTTTTTTTTTCCTTTCATGCAATTTTTTCTATCATATTTATAAGATGATTTCTATGTTGCTTTGTATGTCCCTCCCCCACAGTATAACCCATACGTTCACTGTATTTGATGTGGGTATACTTGTGGAGGGGAAGGGAAAAAATAACAAATCGTTTAACTAGGGATGAAGGAGGACCCATTGCAACAATGAGATGTACAAGTCTTTTTGTCGAAAAAGAAACTTAAAAACTTTGGTGGGGGGTTGTAGGAGGATTGGGTGGGGAGAGGGGAAGAGTATGGGAAGAGTTGGGAAGGGAAAACAACCAGGAGGCAATAGTACTTGATAAAAATATACGCGTTATCTTTCCCATGTAATTGTAACTTCTCTGTATGGTATTCTCACAATAAAAAAAAAAAAAAAAAAAAAAAACACAAGACATTACAAACCCCCTCCCCCCAAAAATTGTGACAACACAAACCTATTATATTAGAAACACATTGTGATCTAATAGCCATTGTGGTAGCACAATCCCTTTGTGACCCCACATTTCCATAGTGATATCACTAACCCACTGTGAAATTCCAATCCTCTCATACCCAATCCAGGTATGAAATGTGATACCCAAATCCAGTGTGACATTTAGATCATAGTGACATCACACTGATATATGTTAAGAGCATTTTGTCACATTCTGACAACACACACCTGTTAGGACTTCATCACTTTTGTGACAACGCATGCCTTTGGAGATACCACAGTCCCTTTATGAGCTCATATACTCATTGTGAGTTAATGACAATTGAGATCACATGTGTCATTTTGATATCACCAACCCATTTTGACATCACACACCTCTTGTAAACATCACTAATGTGGCATCACCAATTGTGATATCAAAACCTTATTAAGTTATCATATTGCAACATCACATTGCCATTATTATATCACTGTTCCATTGCGTTTTCTTTTTTTAAAAAATTTAATATTATTTTATTTGTGAACATACTGTACAGAGGCGTTACAATTACATGGGCAGGATAATGCATACATTTCTTACCAAGCATTGCAGCCTCCTCCTTTGTTTACCCTTCACATCCCTTCCCAGCCTCCCCCCTCCCCCCTAATCCAAATCCTTCTCCTTCCTCCCCCTCCCCCCCCCCCCGCACCGATATTGTAAAGCTTGTTTTGGACATGACAACTTGTACTTCTCATTGTTGCAACAGGTCCACCTGTATCCTTAAACAACTGGTTTTTCCCCATCTCCTCCACAAGTTATACTGACATCAAATATAGAGAAAGCAGGGATTATACTGTGGGGGAGGGACATACAAAGCAACAAAGAGATAATCTTATAAATGCGTTAGAAACACGTGCATGAAAGAAAAAAACATTAAAATACATATCTAAGGGTTCATTTTCCTGACATCACATTATCTGACCTTTTCCGCTTGACTCATACATATACTAGATATTGCAAATAAGGGAAACCATGGGACTTATGTTTCTTTGGGCCTGGCTTACTTCACTTAATATAATTTTTTCCAAGTTTTTCCATTTCCTAACAAATGGGGCAATGTCATTCTTTCTGATGGAGGCATAGAATTCCATTGTGTATATATACCACATTTTCTTGATCCATTCATCTACTGAGGGGCCTCTGGGTTGGTTCCAGATCTTAGCTATGGGAAATAATGCTGCAATAAACATTGTTGTGCTGGTAGCTTTAGTGTGGTCTTGTTTGTAAAGATTTGGGTAAATGCCCAAAAGTGGGATTGCTGGGTCATAGGGGAGTTCTATGTGAAGTCTTTTGAGGAACCTCCATACTGCTTTCCAAAGTGGTTGAACAAGTTTACATTCCCACCAACAATGAAGTAAGGTTCCTTTCCGTCCACATCCCCTCCAGCATCTGTTGTTGTTAGAGTTCTTGATTTTTGCCGTTTCCATTGTGTTTTCTAAAAGCTAGTATGTCTTCATATCATTTTAGAAAATTCATGGTCTTTTATACTTCAGTCTTCTTCTGAGAACTCATATCCTCATTGTGAAATAGTAGCAACTGAAATTGGACATGTGATTATGAGATGTGACTTCACAAAACTATTTGATTTCATTACCAATTTGACATCCAAACCCATTGAAAACTTTCATTGCCATTTGACATCACTATCACATTTTTACATCCCAAACCTATTAGGACCTCTTAGCACCTTTGAAAAAAAACATATGGCCTTTGTGACATCACAGTCCCTTTGTGTAACTATACCCTCATGCCAGTTGGTATCAGACATGCCATTGTAATATCACGAACCCTTTGTGGCATTACCAGTGTGACATAACATTTTCATTATGACAGTGTCAACTACTTTTGACATCACAAAAGTACAATGACAAGATAGCATTATGAGATCACATTGTCATTGTGATGTTACAGATAGATGTGAATGCCTATTTTTAATTGTTTTTTTTTTTCCTGGTTCTCGGGCTTGAACTCTGGGCTTGGTTGCTGTCATTGCTCTTCTGCTCTAGGTGAGCACTCTATCGCTTGAGCCACAGCACCACTTCTGGTTTTCTAGTCGTTTTTATTGGAGATGAGTCTCATGAACTTTCCTGCCTGAGCTGGCTTTGAACTATGATCCTCAGATATCAGCCTCCTGAGTAGCTAGGATTACAGTTTTGAGCCACCGGTGCAAGGCTATTTCATTCTCTTTCAAATTTGACATGTGTGTTGATATCAAAAACATAATGTGATCTCATAACCATTGTAAGATCATAAATCAGCATTGACATCAAATTGTCATTATGACACCATCAGCTCATTGTGACATCACCAAATGACAATGGCATCATAACAGTATAAATCACAGTGACATTGTTACATCATAGACATAACAGCTTAAAGGCCTATTGTTTGAATTCATTCTATTTCAGAAACCCATTTTGACAATATAACCATTGTGATATCACAATATATTGCGATATTAACCTGCTGTGCCATCACAAACCAGTCCTGTCCTTATAAGTATTGTGCCATGCTGCCCTCATTATTTATTAGGCCTTTGTGAGCTCAAAATCTGTTTTCAATCTCATATATCTGGTATGACATGTGATATCAGAAATCCCCTGTGACATCATATTGCCAGATTTCATGAATATTGTGTCACATTGTTACATCACAAAACTGTTAGAACAGCATCACATTTGTGACAACACATGCTTTTGGAGACATTACGGTCCCTTTTTGAACTCATATTCATTGCCAATTAATGACAATTGAGATCTGATATGCCACTCTAACATCATAAACCCATTGTGACATCACAAATTTATTGTGCTCATCATGAGAATGGCATCAACAACTAATTGTGGTATCAAATCATTATTTTGACATTATAGTGTGGTATTGCCGTTGTTCCATTGAGTTTTTACAAACCTATTATGGCGACATCACATCTTAGAAAATTCATAGACTTTGAGATTTCAAGCTTTTTCGGTGAACTCATGTAGTTATGACCCCTAAGGCAATGAGACAAGCGATCGAGTCACATTTAATATAATAAAACAATTTACAAGAGGAAGGCAACTGTGATTACCTTATCCTGGACTGGATACCCAGGTCCACGAGCATCCTTGACCAACAAACCTCAGAACTTCAATGGGCATCCCCACCCTTTTTAATTGGTCTGCAAACCACCAACCAAAAAATTATGATCTCGAAAGCTCCAAACCTCAATGGGCAAGGCTTTTTACTTTTCCATTCCTCCCTCCTTCACTACAGAGCTGTCCTTCCTTCCTGGTCTTTCCCTTTATCCCTTCCACCACTTCCTTCTTCTCTTCAGGCCTCTCCACTCTCCACAGGCCTGCCCTACTCTGCCCCACTGACCACTTGCCAACCTTCTGCTCTCCATCAACTTCCTCTCTTCTCAGGTTTTTCCCTTTATTCTATCCAGGTAGCACCCATTTTTATTTCCCCTTCCAATGCTCTGAAAATGCAACCTATATATAGGTTTACCTCTCTTCACTCCAACGGGTCTTCTGCATAACAGTTTTCAACCATCACTTCCCAAACTGCCCAATGCTCAATCACTTCTTGACAGCTCACCATGTGAGGCTTGACACTTCACCTTTGGCGTCATTCCCCACACTCTCCCGTGGGCCAGTCCAATGAATATCAGCTCTCACAGATAATTCTGGCCCCACTGGTTATTACAGTATCCTCATAGTGAATTAGAAGAAATTGAAATTGTGTGTGTCATTGTTATATTACAAACTTGATAAGACATCACTAACCCATTGTGACCTAATCACCGTGGTGACATCACAAACTCATTTGGATATCACATTGCCATTGTGCCACCATGATCACATTGTGACATCCCAACGCTATTATGACCTCAGAAGCTTTGAAAGAAAGCATGGCCTTTGCAAAATCACAGGCCTTTTGGTATCCATACCCTTATTTTGAGCTAATGACAATTGAGATGAGACACGCCATTTTAACATCTCAAAACCTTTATGACATCATCACCAGTGTAATAACATATTGTCATTATGACATCAGCGCATCATGACATCATAAAACAATAACATCATAGCATTATGATATCACATGGTCATTGTGATGCCACAGACACATTGGAATGCCTATTCTGTGATTTCATTCTATTTCAAATGTGGCAGGTGGGTTGATATCAGAAATACATTGTGACTACATAACCATTATGACATCACAATACCTTGATGACACCATATTGCAATTATGATATCACTAACACACTGTGACATCACAAACTGTCCTATTCTCATAAATTTTTGACATGCTTCCAGTGTGATCTCTTTGGCCTCTCTGAGTTCATAAATTCTTCAACTCATAATACTTCAGGTATGACATGTGATATCAGAAATCCACTGTGACATCATGACCATTGTGACATCACACTGCAAGATATCATGACCAGTGAGTCACATTGTCACATCAAAAACCTGTTAAGACTCATGACATTTGTGCCAACATATGCCTTTGGATACATCATTAACCCTTCTGAACTTATATATTCATTGTCAATTAGAGATCTGGCATGAGATTTTGACATCACCATCTCATTGGGAAATCACAAACCTATGTGACCTCATCACCTGTATGGCATCACAAACTATTTGTGACTTCAAAACAGTACTATCACATGTAATGGTAACATCACATTACCAATCGGATTTTCACCATTGCATTTTCACCAACCAATTATTTCCTCATAATATTTTACAAAATTCATGGCCTTTCTGACTTCTAGCTCTTTATGTGAACTACTATCTTCATTGTGATCTAGTTGAATGAAATTGGACATGTAATGGTGATATTACAAATTTATTGTGACACCATTATCCAAGTGTGACCTTATCACCACTGTGACATCACAAACCCATTGTGTCATCACATTGCCACAGTGATATCTTGGTCACATTGTGACATCCCAAACCTGTTTGACCTCTTAGCAATTTTGAAAAAGCACATGGTACTTGTGATATCACAGTCCCTTTGGGTAACCATATCCTCATTGTGAACAAAGGACAACTGTCATCAGACATGCCATTGTAACATTACAAACACTTTGTCACATCATCTCCAGAGTGAGATCACATTGTTGTTATGATACCATCAAATCATTGTGACATCCCAAAATGACAATGACGTCATAGCATTATGACATCACATTTTCATTGTTAGGTCTTAGAGACAATGTGATTGCCTATTCTGTGGTTTCATTATATCTCTAATGTGACATATAGGTTGATTTCAGAAACCCATTGTGACCACATCACCATTGTGACATTAAAATCCCTTTGTGACGTCATATTGACATTGTGATATTATTAATGCAATGTAACATCACAAACCTCTCTTGTCGTCATAAATTTTGTAACAAGTGTCTACCTTGACCTGGGCTGGATGCCCACAGCTAAATGCAGCTTGAACCATGAACCCTCAGACCTCCAACGAGCAGCTCAGCCATTTGTTATCTGGCCTGCAAACAAACAACCCCAAAAATAATGATCTCCAAGGCTCCACACTTCAAAGGACAAGGTTTTTTTCTTTCTCTTCATCCTCCTTCTCTACAGACCTGTCCTACCTTTCAGGTTTTTTCATTTTTTTCTTCCACCATTCCCTTCTTTTCTTCAGGCTGCTCTACTCTTGACAGGCCTGCCCTGCCCTGTCCAGGTGGCCAGTTGCCGTCCTTCACCTCTTGGTCTCCCTCAATTTCCTCTCCTCCCAGGTTTTTACTCTCCTGCAGTCACTTCACTTCTTTCCTTCCAGGCCTTTCCCCCTTTTTCTCTCCCCTTCTGTTGCTCTGAACATGCAGCCTATGTATAGGCTGTACCCTTCCCCCACTGCAGTATGTTTCCTGCATAACAGTTTTCAATCATCTCTTCCCAAATGTCCGTGCCCATTCACTTCATGGCAGCTCACCATTTGGGCCTTGACAACCTATCTCCTTCAGCAGCATGTGCTGCCCCCTTCAGCTGTATTCATCCTCCTCTCCGGTGGTCCAGATCAGGTGGCCATGATGACTATCTGTTCCCATGGATGATAGGGGCACTGCTGGTTATTAAGTGTGTCATGGTGAACAAGGGGAAATTGAAATTGGACAAATTTGTGATGTTACAAACTCATGATATAACTAACCCATTGTGACCTCACCAACACTGTGACATCACAAACCCATTGTGACATCACATTGCTGTTTTTGACACCAGGATCACATTGTGACATCCCAAAACTATTATGACCTCTTATAACCTTTGAAAAATATACATAGTTTTCTGACATCACAGTCCCTTTGTGTACCCAAATCCCCACCGTGAAATATTGACAATTGAGAATCAAACATGACATTTTTACATCAAAAAGTTTGTGAGATCATCACAATTGTGACATCACATTGTAGTTTTGACACCATCTGCTCATTCTGAAATCACAAAACTAAAATAATATGATAGAATTATAACTTCACATTGTCATTGTGACATCATGGACACATTATGAATGCTTTTCTGTGATTTCATTGTATTTCAAATGTGGCCTGTAGTTTGATATCATAAACAAATCGTGAACTCATAACCATTGTGACATCACATTTCCTTTGTACATCACATTGTCATTGTGATATCACTAACCCACCATGACATCAGAAACCTATACTGTCATCATAAATTTTGTGACATGCTGTAATTCTTTTAAGCCTTTTTGTCCTCATGATCTGTTGTCGACCTCATTAGATTTCACATATGGCATTTGATATCATTCCCAGTGACATCATGACCATGGTGACATCACACTGCCAGGTGTCATAACCATTGTGCCAAATTCTGACATCACAAACCTTTTAAGATTTCAATATATTTGTGACAACACATACTTTTGGAAAAACTACAGTCCTTTTGTGAACTCAGATACTCATTGTAAGTTAAAGACAATTGAGAAACATTATGCCATTGTGACATGCCCCACACATTGTGACATCACCAATATTTTGTGACTTCATCACCAATGTGGCATCATCAACTAATTGTGACACCAAAATAATATTTTGACATGATGCAGTGAGTTGACATTGCCATGGTGATATCAATGTCCCATTGTGTATTCACAAACCTAATATGGCCTCATAACATTTTTAAAAATTCATGTCCATTAGGACTTCAAGCTCCTTCTGTGAACTTGTATGAACATTGTGAAATAGCAATTGAAATTGGACATGTGTTTAAGATATTACAAAATCATCTTGACATGTAAAACCTATTGTGAACTCATCACAACTGTGTATCATGAAGCTATCATGGCCCCTAAGTACCTTTGAATACACACATGACATTTGTGACATTACAGTCCCTTTGTGTACCCATATACTCATTGCGAACACATGACAATTGTATTCATATATACCATTGTAACATCACAAACCCCATCATCAGAGTGACAAGATATATTCATTCTGACAACATTATCTCTTTGCAACATCACCAATTTACCATGACCTCATAGCATTATGACATTATATTGTCATTGTGAGGTCATAGATACATTGTAAATGTCTATTCTATTTCATTCTATTTCAAATGATGTGGCCTCTGGGTTGATATCAGAAAACCATTGTGATCTCATAAATATATGGCATCACAATCACTTTGTGATATCACAGTTTCATGGTGGTATCACTAACACACTGACATCACAAACTTGCCCTGTCCTCATATCTTGGGTTGTGCTGCAATTTTAATGTCTTAGGCCCTTTATGAGTTCGTAATTTATTTTCAAACTTATAATATTTCAGTTATGATATGTAATATCAGAAATCCACTGTGACATCATGATCATTGTGACATCAGACTGACAGACATCATAAATACTGTGTCACACTGTGACATCACAATCCTCCTAGGACTTCATCACATTTGTGACAACACATGCCTTTGGAGATAGCACAGTCCGTTTTGGAACTCATATTCTCTGTGATTTTATGATAAATGAGATCCTTTATGCCATTTGGATATCACCAACCAACTGTGACATCATAGACCTACTGTGACCCCTTACCTGTAGGTCATAATCAATTAATTGTGACATCAAAACCTTTTGTGATGCCACAATGTGACACGATGATCATTACATCTGTCAGTGTGAAGTCACAATGGTCATGATGTTACAGTGGAATTCTGGTATCTAATGTCATACATGAAATATGAGGTTGCAAACAAATTATGAGGGCAAAAAGGTCTGATACCACAATGTCAGCATGTCACAAATGTTATGAGGAGAGGAGAAGTTTGTGATGTCACATTGTGCTAGTGATAACACAATGGCACTGTGATGGCATAAAGTGGTTATGATGTCAAAATGGTTATTTAGGCACAAAAATGCGTTTCTGATAGCAACTCTCATGGCACATTGTATTTCATATAAATACAATGAAATCGCAGAATAGGCATTCACTATGTGTCTATGATGTCAAATGAGAATTGTTATCATAATACGATTATGTCATTGAGTTTGGTTATGTCACAATGAGATGATGCACTTATAATGAAAATGTGATGTCACGCTGTTGAGGATGTCACAAACACTTTTTGATGTTATAAAGGCATGTATGCTTTCAATTGTCATTAGTTAACAACAAGGATATGGGTACACAAAGGGACTGATGTTGAAAAGGGCATGTGATTTTTCAAAGGAGCTAAGAGGTCATAATAGATTTGAGATGTCACAATGGAATCATGATGTCACAATGACAATGTTGTCACCAGGGGTTTGTGATGTCATGGTGGTGATGATGTCAAAATGTGTTTGTGATGTCCCAACGAGTTTGTAATATCACAATCAAATTTCCAATTTCAATTGCTACTAGTTCACAAGGAGGATATTGTAATAATCAGCAGGGCTCCAATAATCTACAAGCTTGGATAATTAGTGTGGCCCCATCTCCTGGCCAGCTGGAGAGGATAAAGTATGCCACCAAAGAAGTGGGGCATTCTGTGGGAGGGACTGGGGCATTAATCATCACGTGCTGAGCTGTGAAGAAGTGATATGGCTGTGGGCAATTTGGGATTTGACAGTTGAAAACTGTTAGGCAGTTGGAGTGGAGAAGGGGTACAGACTTTATATAGGCTGCTGGTTCAGAGCAATAGAAGGAGAGAGAAAAAGGGAAAAGTCCTGTAAGGAAGGAAGTGGTGTGATAGCAGAAGGAGAAAGACCTGGGAGGAGAAAAAGTTGAGGGAGGGCAGGAGGTAAAGGATGGCAACTGATGACCCAGTCAAAGCAGTTCATGCCTGTGGAGAGTGAAGAGGCCTGAAGAGAAGAAGGAACTGGTAGAAGGGAAAAAAGAAAGACCTCGAAGGAAGTATAGTTCTGTAGTGGAGAGACAGAAGGAAGGGTAAAAAAAGGCTTGCCCTTTGATGTTTGGAGTTTTGGATTTCATAATATTGGGGGTTGGTGGTTTGGAGAACATTTATGATATTAAATGTGTCTCTATGGAGTCTCTTGAACTATAGAGGTCTTAATTTTTGGATACCCCCTATCGAGATAATCTATTTGGATGGCATCAGGCCTTGGCCTCAGGGAAAAATCCCCATAGGTGAGAGTGTCAGCCCTCAAGGTTGAGAGTCTACCTCTAGTGTTTGTCTCCGGAGGAGAATCATGGACAAAAGTCATTTAGGGACCTCTAGGGGTATGTCTGGGCAAGCTTGCCAGCCTGTTTTGGGTATCCCCTCTGGAGGTCATCTGTTGCTTCCTTGGGAATCCATCTGGGAACTCCTTGAGAGGTCATGCAGGGCTTCTTTGCGAAGCCATCTGGAACCTCCTTGAGAGGTCATGTAGGCCTTCCTTGGGAAGCCATCTGGAACCTCATCAAGAGTACATCTGCAACTTCCTTGAGAAGCCATCTGAGACCTACCCTGGAGGTCATCTGGAGCCTTCTACCGGGGCCATCTTGGGTTTCTCCAGAGGTCATTTGGGGCTTCCTCAGGAGGTCATCTGACACCTCTATAAAAGTAGTGATTGGGAAATAAGGGAAACCATGGACCTAAGTTTCTTTGGGCCTGGCTTACTTCACTTAATATAATTTTTTCCAAGTCTTTCCATTTCCTAACAAATGGGGCAAAGTCATTCTTTTTGATGGAGGCATAGAATTCCATTGTGTATATATACCACATTTTCTTTATCCATTCATCTACTGAGGGGCATCTGGGTTGGGGCTTCCTTAAGAGGCAATCTAGGACCAGCTCCTGAGGTCATCTGCAGTTTCTTTTGGAGGTCATCTCAGGTTACCTTGATAAGAAATCTATGACTGTCTTCGGACATCATATGGGACTTCCTTGAGAAGCCATATAGGACCTTCTCTGGAGGACATCTGTGGCTTTCTCAAGAGGGTTATCTGGAACCTCCTCTAGAGTTCATATATGGCCTCCTTGAGTGACCATCTGGGAGCTACTCGGGAGGTTATCTCAGCCTCATTGAGAGGACATCTGAGACCTTCTTTGGAGGTCAGCTGACACTTCCTTGGGAAGCCATTTGGAACATCCATGAGAGGTCATCTAGGGCTTCCTAGGGAGTACATATGTGACATCCTCCAGAGGTCATCTGCGACCTCCTGAAAAGGCAATCTGGAATGTCCTCTCTGTCATCTGGGATCTCTATAGAGGTCAACATTGAGAGGTTTGGGGCATGTGGGTTAAGTGTCTGTTACTATTGTACTGAGTGTGCATGCTGATAGTTCTATCTGTGTCCTGTATGCATCTCTATTTACTCCTTTTCTCAGGATGGGAGAACAAGGTCTAAATTTGTCATATCCAAAAAATATTCTCACCCAGGGTTACAGAATCCCTCAGAGTGCACTGATGTACTCTTTCTCCTATTCTTTGCCATCAGCACGTCTAATGTTACGTCCTCCCATGCCAAAATTGGTTACTTGTATCATCCTGAGGTGGTACAGTTTGGTATGTTACCCTTATTACCCTTGAGACAGGAACATGGAGGAGATGGTGGGCAGGCCCCCTTTTTAATATATGGTCCCTTTACAACTAGTGACCTGTATTACTGGAAACAGCAAAATCCATCCTTTTGAGAAAAAAAATAACCAGGGTCATTACCTCATTACAGACAGTAATTTTCACACACAGGTACAACTGGGATGAGTATCAGCAAATTTTACAGATGCTTTTCACCTGGTAGAAAAGGGAGTGAATCCTGCTTGGTAACTTGAATGTGGTCCCTGGACCCGACAGTAGCTCCACTATTGAACCAGACCATTTGGATCAAGTCTTTCCCCAGACTTATCTAAGCTGAGACTAACAGCAATCGAGGTATGAAGGTGCTTACCAATTATTGCCAGGTTTGATTAGCAGGGATACCGCAAAGGCTAGGAAGCCAGAAATGTGTGTGAGATGGGAGAGTTCCCCAGTGAGTACCCTAATGCTTTTCTGAAACTTCTCCCAGAAGCCTATAGGACTTATAGGCCTATAGATCTTGAAGCCCTGGAGAATCAAAGAGCCCTAAATATGGTCTTTGTTAGTCAGCCCTATATCTTAGAAGAAAGCTTCAAAAGTTATAAGGTTTTGAGGGAAAGGTGTATTTTGAGTTGGAAGTGGTTGCCCAATGGTTGTTTGATAACAGAGGTACCCTGGAAAAAAAAGAGTAAGAAGGGGGTTTGAGTTTTGGTAGCTGCCCCAGAATAGGGATCAAGAAACCCTTGTCAAAGATAGTACAATTCATTTGCAAATGGCAGTAGGACTAGGTCAGTGTGCTTATTGCAAGCAAAATGGACATTGGAAAAAGGAATGCCCAAGGGGGAGAAAGATTCAAAATGACAGGTAATGTAACCCCATTAACACCTGGAAAATGTGTTTGCATCTCTGGAGAAACACGCAAAGGAGCTTGAGGCTCTGAAATCCAACTGCGTTCAATTTAAAAACAGCCCTATAAACTTAAGAAGAAATGTGGCAAAGAAAAAATTCACACACTTCTATTTCAAAACACAGGTTATAAAATACTGAATCTCCAATATGTGCCAAACAAAACCCACTAAGAGGTTAAAAGCAAATAGAAGAGTACACTGGAGAAACCAGAGAATTATTGATGTGAAGAAAAGTTTTGAAGATATAAATTACAAACTTGTGAGAGTCAAAAATGAGAAGAAAATCCTCAAAAGGAAACTAGAAAACAGTCAGAATCAAATGAAATTCAAGTACATTAGCCTGGGTGAGCATGAGGCAAGTTAGTGGACCACAGGTCAGAGGCCAACAGAAGCACAAGACAGCAATGCTACCATCCTTGCTAACCACAAGTGAGGCCAAGGAGAGATCCTATTCCTTCATTAAGAAATAGTGGACATAATAAAAGAGCTGGACCTGATATAAGAATGTATTAGGCTGAAGTACATGTTGTTTATAAGCTTTGAAAAGTGTCATCAGATATTCAAAACAACAGAGAAAGAAGATAAGAGTAGTTATAGAGAAAAACCAGGAAGTGCTATGTCATAGAAGATGAGCGCAAGAAAAGTGAACAGGAAATATGAGGCTCAAGAAAGAGATTGTTACTCTTCAGTAAGAGTTAACGGACCACATGGTCTGATAAAGAATGCCTGGAAAAGAAAAGCATTAGGAAGAAAAATAGAAGAGCTAAACAAAAAGTTGGAAGATCTGTCCCAAAATTACACTGAAGTGGAAAATAGAAAGAGAAACTACTAGAGTAAAAGGCCAAAAAGACTGCTGAGATCTTCACCATAAATGTAATGCAGAAACATCATGTCCCAATGGAACAGATGGAGGTGGAAAAAATTATCTCTCAATAGCACCTTTTTTGAACTTAAGGGAAGAGCTGAAGATCAAGCAAAGGCGTTGTGAGAAGGAACAGCAGTTGGCCAGTCAAAGGAACTCTCCTGTGACCCTGCCAAAACACTTGCAAGTTAAGGAGCACATTGAGAAGGTGAGTGGGATCATGAAAGCAAGTTTGAGAGAAAAGGAGGAGAATAAAATGGAAGAAGTCTCCAAGGTTCAGAGTACTATACAGGAGTTAAAGAAACTAGAGACCCTAAGATACAGAGAAAGATCTGAGGTGATCAGGTAGCTTGGGAGACTACTCTAAAACCAGCGGGGTCTCTAGAGCTACTAGTTGTTAAGATTAAAGGAAGAAGCAAAAACAGTGGTAATAAGTGTGCAAATTTTGAAAAAAAAAGCAATTGCTCAGACAGATATAGGAAGTGAAAAAAGAAAAGGGAAAAACCTACACACTGGCAAGCAACCCAAGGCTCCCAGAAGACTCCCAAGGTTCGGTGCCAACCCAGAGAATACAAACAGAAATCTCAAATGCAGAGCCGGCATGAAGACGTCCCTCACTGGCCCTGGCACGGCGCCTCCTCCTAGTTGGTGCAAGCAGCCCAATCCAGTCAGGAACAGCAGCAGCTGTCGGCAGTGGTGAATGAGCCTAGACTTACACCGTGGTACCTCTGTCCTGCTGGTGTAACCAGCCTAGCCTAACCTGGAGCAGCAGCAGCAGCTGGCAGTGGTGGCAAACCACCAAGACTCCGGGCACAATGCCTCTTGGCACTAGCCCACCGGAACAGCCCAGACCAGCCCAGGGCGGCAGCAGTGGCTGGGGCGGGGACAGCTGCAGTGAACAACTCCAGACCCACGGTGGTTTGTGACTCTCCATATTGACCCGAATAAGCGGCCCAGCCAAGCCAGAGGCAGCAGCAGTGTCTAACACCTGACTCGTGGTGGAGTGCCTGGCTTGCATATGTGGCCCAGCTGATCCTGGGGCAGTGGCAGCAGCTCAGGCAGTGGCATCAGCGGTGGCAGCAACAGCGGCATTGACAGCGGCAGTGAACAATTACAGACGTGTAGTGGGGTGCGGCGTGTCTCCATACTGGCTTGCATAAGCAGCCCAGCCCACCCCATGCTGGCAAAGGTGGTGAACAGCCCCAGACCTGAGGCAGGGTGTGGTGCTGAACTACCCCAGAAAATCCTCATGAACATTCCTGCCTGGGATGGCTTTAAAACTGAATACACAGATGTGAGCCTCCTGAGTAGCTAGAATTACAGGCATTCACACCAGCAGGGTCTTATTCTTGCAAACTCCCTTACTTTTTCTCAAAAGGATCATTTGTTAGTTCATACAAGGAATTTAAGCAAATACAAGAGGATCGACATAATACCCTGTATTCTATCTGACAATACTGGAATCAAACTAGTTCTCAATAACAAGGCATAAAGTAGAAAAAACTTAAACATATGGAAATTAAACAACACTCTGTTGAACAATACATGGGTTACAGAAGAAATTAAAGAAAAAATTAAAAAGTTCCTACAATTCAATGAAAATGAAAATACACCACGAAGAAACCTATGGGAACCAGCAAAAGGAGTCCTGAGGGGGAAATTTATTGCTCTCAGAACGCATATCAAGATCAACAGAAAGCCTACGGATTCAGAGAAGATCTTCACTAGCCATACAACGGGCAAGGATCTCATATCTAAAATATACTTGGAACGCAAAAAATTAAATCCCCCAATAACAATCAAAGAAACAACTGCCCAATAAATAAGTGGGCTAAAGACTTAAACAGAAACTTCCCTGAAGAGGAAAGATGGATGGCCAATGGAGACATGAAGAAATGCTCAACCTCCCTAGCCATAAAAGAAATGCAAATTAAACAACATTTAGATACCACCTCACCCCAGTTAGAATGGCAAAAATCAAGAACTCTAATAACAACAGATGCAGGAGTGGATGTGGACAGAAGGGACCTTACTGAATTGTTGGTGGGAGTGTAAACTTGCTTAACCAGTTTGGAAAGTAGTATGGAGGTTCCTCAAAAGACTCCACATAGAGTTCCCCTATGACCCAGCAATCCCACTTTTGGGTGTTTACCCAAATGATCACAAACAAGACCACACTAAAGCTACCAGCACGACTATGTTTATTGCAACATTATTTACTATAGCTAAGATATGGAACCAACCCAGATGCCCGTTAGTAGATGAATGGATCAAGAAAATGTGGTAAATATACACAATGGAATTCTATGCTTCCATCAGAAAGAATGACATTGCTCCATTTGTTAGGAAATGGAAAGACTTGGAAAAAATTATATTAAGTGACGTAAACCAGGCCCAAAGAAACATAAGTCCCATGGTTTCCCTTTTTTGCAATATCTAGTATATATCTGAGTCAAGCAGAAAAGGTCAGATAAGGTCATGTTAGGTAAATGAACCCTAAACTATATATTCAAATGTTTTTTTTTTCTTTCATGCGATAGTTTCTAACACATTTATAAGATTATTTATTTATTGCTTTGTATGTCCCTCCCCCACAGTATAACCCCTGCTTTCACTGTATTTGATGTCAGAATAATTTGTGGAGGGGAAGGGGAAAAACAAATAATTTAAATAGGGATACAGGTGGGCCCATTGCAACAATGAGATGTACAAGCCGTTATGTCGAAAACTAACTTTACAACTTTGGTGGGGGGGAAGGGGGAGCGGGGAGGATTGGGTGGGGGGTCAGGGCGAGGATAGGAAGGGATTGGAAGGAAACAAAGGAGGAGGCTACAATGCTTGATAAGAAATATACTCATCATGTTGCCCATGTAATTGTAACCCCTCTGTACAGTATTTTCACAATAAATTAATAAATTAAAAAAATTAAAACTTAAAAAAAGAAAGCATAGACCAAGTAAACAATGTTATGATGCAACTAAAACTGCTAGAGTAACAAGAAAAAATTGAACCTAAAGTTGCTAGACAGAAAAAGATAACTGAAATAAGAGCTGAAATTAATGAGATACAAAGAAAATTATTAACAAAATTAATAAAACAAAAAGCTGTTTTAAAAAAATATCTCAAGCTGACAGACCACTGGCAAGAGTAATGAACAAAAGAGAGGAGACCCAAATCAGTAATATCAGAGATACCACAGGAAAAATTACAACAATCATAAAGAATTAATTACAGACTCTACTCACAAAGGAAGGAAAACCTAGCAGAGATGGATGAATTTCTACCGAAATACAAATTGCTATCTCCTCCCTTTCCATTTCAGACAGGCTCCTCCACCATGTATGGTTGGGGCAGCATTCCGGTAAATAAACTTCTTTTCCTGCCTGAATAGCTTGTGGTGTTCTCTTCATCCACTACCTAATGAAATCTACCTATTTAATATACCTTATATATGATGCCGTGATTCAGATGGGGTTTTTGAGTTGGAAATGTTAGAATTTCCCAACCACCCCTCTTCTGCGAACCAAACTGCCTTGGACACCACGTGAGACTTTTCACCAATACCATTGCTGGCCTTCATATCCATGTCCACACCACTTCTCTACTCTGGTGAGTGCAACTACTCTCTATGGCTCTCTGTTGCTCAATCTCTATTCAGATGTGGTGTCATGCCAGAGAGCTTCTATGGCCTTTAGCCAAATGGCTGGTAACCTCCGATGCTGAGGATGCTTGGTTTGGGTGCTTGGCCATGTCTCTCTATAGGGCTCTGGGGGAAGTCGGAATGCTGCTTCTGCCTGGTCACCTTTCCTTCACTCTCCAGACTGACTCTCCTACACATTCAATGGGGTGCTGCGAGTCATGCTCGAGCTGTGAAACCCCTCTGAAATGCCTCCTGAGCTCCCTGGATTGACAGAGCACCTACTATTTTTATGCTGTTCTGAGATTCTGACAATTTTTGCCTCTGCAATAGTACATGGTCAGACGTCTGTTTACTTTCAGACTCTCTCTGCTCTCTGCTATTCATGTTCAACTTTCTATATTTCTCCCTTTCTTTTCTAAAACTTTTTGGATTGTGCCCTGAAGAATGTGACATGGCCTGGGTTCCGGGTAGCCCCTCTAAGTTCCCTCTCAAAGGCTTGTTGTAAAACGTTTTAGGTTTTGAGTTTTGCCTTTTTCATTTTGTGTTGTGTAGTTTAGTACTAAGTACGTGATTCTAAAATATTGGGCATATCTGTGCTAAGATTCTCACATTTAATGAGTTTTGTCATTGCAGAATATTTGCTCAATTCTTGATAAGGACCAGGTAAGCTCTACTTATTCTGTTTGATCTCCTTGTTGCTTTAATTGGAAATAACAAAGCGCTTTTGTGGCAAAGATTACATTTCAAAGCCAGGCTGAGCTGAAAAATCCCTCAGACTCCATCTCCCAAATAACCTGCAAAGAGCCAGGCTGGAAGCATGGCTTGAGCCTCTTATCTCTAACCAGCAAACACTGCAAGTGGTACTATAACTCAAAGTGGTAGAGTGCTAGTCTTGAGCAGAAGTGCTCCGGGACAGTGGCCAGGCCTTGAGTTCAAACCTCCTTGAATACCAACTGGGACAAACCTTCTCAGCAATGAGCACGTAGACTCAGCCAGTCTGGGGAACAAGGGAACATGGAGAACAGTAAGGAGATACTATCACATTATCCACTTTGTGCCTGTCCTTTCAAAATTAACCAGAGCCAGAAGGTCAACAGAAGTAAGAAGACTGCCCATCAAATATCCATACCTGTCTAACTTTCAACTGGACAGGAATCTATATTCTTGTCTTTGTCACTTGACTAGGGACATTTCTACCAACATTTTCAGCCTCAAGTCCTTCCTCTTGCCATTTATTTGCTCTCTAGTATTTTTTTCAGTTTCTGAATGCCTCAGGAGCCTTCTGCAGACTTCATCCAAGAGACTTGCCTCCTCCAGATTGCATCCAAGGACTCAATACTCAAGTGAGAGCTGTTGCCTGCTGCCTTCTACCAGAGGGGACCACATTTCAGCCTTTTATCCCTACTGTCAATGGCCCTTGCAAACAGGAAGTAGCCTGAGAGAATTTTCACCCTTTTTCTTAATTATTAAAAGGCTGAAATGTGAAGTCTGAACAGGGGCACCTCCCTCCCTCTTGGCTAAGTTTCCGCCCAGTATCTGTTACATAGTTAACTGGCAGACATGGAAGCCATCACCTTCCCTTCCTGCTAGGTAACATGCTGAGCCACCTCTGGTCACATGACTCCCATCTGACCTTAGGAGGGTCATGGATCCTGAGGTCACATCCAAATCCAGTGTGGCCACACCGGGGGAATCAGCACCATTAAATTATAAGACCAAGGGATCTTTGTGCCCTGGAACTGTCTACTCCCTCGGGCCTGGTTGGTGGCATAGGGAGCTTGGGAGGACCTGGGGGTGGGGCCGTAGGGGGTGGCTCCCCAAGGGGACAGAGAGCATGGCCAGCACTTAGTAAGTGTACAAGCCCTGTTAGTTTGGAGCATATTGGTATGGGTCAGAATCTGGGTCTTCTCATCATGACGTCTGATGGGCAAGGCCAACCCTATTTTAAATCTTGCCCTCTGATCTTCAGATCTCAGCTCCTGAGTAGATTGGATTATAGGCATGAGCCTCTGGCACTGAGCCTCTGATTCTTTTTGGTATATTAGGATATGAACTCAAAGCCTTAGGCTTGCCAATCAGGTCTTCTACCATCGGAGCCAACCCTTTCTCTCTTGGGCATTTCTGAGATAGAGACTCAATATAAGATTAGGTGGAGCTGGATCTTGGTCCTCCTGTGACAGGCGTACACCACCACCTGGTCTTCTGTAGCTGGGATCCTAGACATGTAGCACCATGCTCAGTTATCGGTTTAGATGGATTTCCCAACTCTTAGTCCAAGGCAGCCGATTCTTGACCACAGTTAAAGCTCTGGGTTGGGCCTGGAACCATCAGACCTGAGCCTCCTCACAGGAGAGTTATGAGGAAACAAGGAATCAATGCAGGGGGATTTCTGGTCCAGGACCAGGCATAGAGGGAATGGCCATCAGATAAAGTTCTTGGCAATTCTGTGACCATATAACAGGAAGATACCTGGAAAGGGTTCAGATGGGGCCTGTTATTTATTGTGCCACAGGTATGGGATTATGAAACAAAACATGACTCTCTTTCATCCTTACCCTATCCCCATGAGGAGGGGATCCTTCACTGTTCAGTTTGCAGCTGGGGAAAATGAGGCACAGAGAAGGTGGGTGAACTACTCATGACCCCCAGCTGACAGGAAACTCAGCCTGTCTTCTCAGCCATGCTCCCTAGGACAATGGGTGCTATTCAGTCCACTATCTTGTGGTGGGAAATCAACTTATTGTCAGTCGTGGGGCTTGAAATCTGGGCCTTCGCACTGTCCCCGAGCTCCTCAGATCAAGGTTAGCACTCTACCACTTGATACACAGCACCACTTCCGGTTTTCTGGTGGTTCTTTGGAGATAAGCGTCTCATAGGCATTCCTGCCTGGGCTGGCTATGAAACATGATCCTCATATCTCAGCCTCCTTTGTAGTTACCATTATAGGCCTGTGCCACTGGCACCCAGGCTTAAGTGTAACTCTCACTTTCTCTCTCTCTCTGTCTATCTCTCTCTCTCTCTCTGTCTCTCTCTCTCAGGAACTTGTTGAATGTGTGCTGGAGGAGGTGGCCCAGTATCCCCATGTGTCTGGGACCCAAGGTGGCCCTCTCATTCCAGAGGTAGGCTGTGAGTCTGAAGCTTTCTTGCTCAGCCTGTTGAACTCGCTCCCTCAGGTAAGCCCCTCTGTGCCCAGGCTAGACCATGATGGTTATTCATTGTCAGTCTGTCTGGTGAATACTTTCTCACTACCCTCTGCTAAGAAAGGAAAGTGAATGAGGAGGTGTTGCAGTGTCCAACCTCACAGCCTGACCCAGGGCCTGTGATCCTCACCCCCACCTATCTGGCCAGACCCTGATTATAAGAAAATGAATTCGCTCTTTCTGCTTTGCTTTGTTGGGGTGTGTCGTTTCAGGGAGGGCAGGTGGTGTGCAGACGAAAGACCTCAGACCTAACACCTCCTGGGGGACATTTGTTCTTGTGACAGAGCCAAGTCATTGCTGTGGACAAGGTGGAAGCTCCCATCAGACTGAAAAAGAACGATGCTCAAGGTAGGGAGGCTGTTGAAGTATCAAAACCACCCATTTCTGCTTCCCACTCACAGCAAGGGGGGTGCAGTGCGGGTGGCCCAGCACTGGTTCTAGGGGATTGTAAATGGATGGTGGCAGTCAGGTGCCAGTAGCTCTAGCCCATCATCCTAGCTATTGGGGAGGTTGAGGTCTCATGGTTGTGACTCAGAGCCAGCCCAGGCAGGAGAGTCTGTGAGATTCTTATCTCCCATAAACCACTCCCCCCACCACAAAAAGTGCCAGATGTGTTCTGTGGCTAAAGTGGTAGAGCCTCAAACTTGAGGAAAAGAAGTTCAGGGTTGACACCGATGCCCTGAATCCAAGCCCTGGGACTCACAAAAGTAAAATAAATGAATAGTGGGCACCTGTTATCTTACTACCAAAAAGGATGGATTCATTCTTCCCCCTGGTACTTGTAGCTAAATGTAAGGGGCTTCCCTTGATGTTTCTCTAAACCTCTCCTTCCGTCTATTACCTCTCTTGGCTTCAGTTGCAGGATAGAATTCTGATCATCACACTTGATGTGACCTTACCTACTCTCCACTACCCGCCTTCTTTGGGGTGGTCATCCTGGATGTACTCACCACTGAGATAATGAAGCACTGGAGAGATGGGGGTAGGTATACCTGAAACTCATACTCTCACATACACATACTCCCGTAAGCGAACTCAGACTAGCCTTTTCCAAAGACATTTTATCTCCTTGGATTAACTGACCAAGGAGAGAAACTTTATCACCTGTAAGTGACTATTTTAGCTAGGGCTTGCTAGTTGACACGAGATAAACAGAAGCTCAAAGGAAAGGCTCTGATGCCTGTCACTTCTGGTTCAGGCTCACTCCTGACATCCTGGCTACTCGGGAGGCAAAGTTCTGAGGATCAAAGATAGATTGAAGCCATCAATAAGCTGGAAAGCCAGTGAGACTTTATTCTCCATAGAACCATCAAAACATTAGCGGTGGAGCTGTTGCTCAAGTGGTAAGACACCAGCCTTGAGCATGAAAACCCAGAAAGACAGCTCCCACATCATCAGTTCAAGCCCACACAAAAAAATGGCACAATTTGTTGCACACAAACTGCCTGGACCTCGTGTGCCCTCTCATGGAGTGTGATATAGCACCGGTCCCTGGGTCCTTCTAGACAATTCCCGATGCCCACAATACAGAGGTACACACTTTAGATTCCAGGGCCATGGAACTGGGGGATGAGAGAATGGTATGTCCAGTACCTCAATGTTCTGGGGCATTAGCCTTGACCTGGCTATGTCCCCCTTGTGTAAGTTTACTTTTTTGCCCAGTGCTGGCCACACACAAGCCACTTGTGCTGTGAAAGTGGCTGGAGCAGAAGTGAAATCTAGGATGACCAAAATCTGTATTTATGGCCTGATTACGGTGGGGTTGTCTTAAAAGTATCATAGAGCTGGAACTCAGAGCTTGGTACTGTCCCTGAGATTCCTTTGCTCAAATCTAACACTTTAACACTTGAACCATAGCTCATTTTTCATCTTTTTTAGTAGTTTAGTAGACAGAAATGTCTCACATACTTTCCTGCCTGTGCTGGCTTCAAGTTGCCATCATAAGATCTCAGCCTCTTGAGTAACTAGGATTGCTGGTATGAGCCACTGGCATCTGCTAAAGATTGTGTGTGTGTGTGTGTATGTATGTACTAGGGCTTCAATTCAGAGACTAGGTGGTATCCTTTAGCTTGTTTGCACATGGTTGGTGCTAAACCACTTGAAATACAGTAGCTCTGCTTCCCATCTTTTTGGTGATTCATTGAAGATAAGAGTCTGACCAGGCTAGCTTTGAATCTTTTTTTTTTAATCTTATAAATATCTTGGAAACAATCACACGAAAGAAAAAAATATTTGAATCCTTATCTTGGGGTTCAATTCACCTAACTTCAACTTGTCTGACAGTTTCTGTTTGTCTCAGACATGTAGTAGTTATTGAAAATAAAAGAAATGATGGGACCTATGTTTCTTTGGGCCTGGCTTACTTCATTTAATATAATTTTTTCTATGTTAAACATTTCTTTTTTTATTTATTTTATTTTATTTGTGAACATATTGTACAGAGTGGTTACAATTACATGGGCAGGATAATGCAAATATTTCTTACCAAGCATTGCAGCCTCCTCCTTTGTTTACCCTTCACATTCCTTCCCAGCCTCCCCCGTAACCCCCAGTCCCAATCCTTCTCCCCCCTACCCCCCCCAGTCCCAATCCTTCTCCCCACCACCCCGCACCGACGTTGTAAAGCTCGTTTTGGACATGACAACATGTATTTCTCATAGTTGAAACAGGTCTACCTGCATCCTTAAACGACTTGTATTTCCCCATCTCCTCCACAAGTTATAATGACATCAAATATAGTGAAAGCAGGGGTTATACTGTGGGGGAGGGACATACAAAGCAACAAAGAAATAATCTTATAAATGCGTTAGAAACACATGCAGGAAAGAAAAAAACATTAAAATACATATCTAAGGGTTCATTTTCCTAATATCACATTATCTGACCTTTTCCGCTTGACTCATACATATACTAGATATTGCAAATAAGGGAAACCATGGGGCCTATGTTTCTTTGGGCCTGGCTTACTTCGCTTAATATAATTTTTTCCAAGTCTTTCCATTTCCTAACAAACGGGGCAATGTCACTCTTTCTGATGGAGGCATAGAATTCCATTGTGTATATATACCACATTTTCTTGATCCATTCATCTACTGAGGGGCCTCTGGGTTGGTTCCAGATCTTAGCTATGGTAAATAATGCTGCAATAAACATTGTTGTGCTGGTAGCAGTAGGGTGGTCTTGTTTGTAAAGATTTGGGTAAATGCCCAAAAGTGGGATTGCTGGGTAATAGGGGAGTTCTATGTGGAGTCTTTTGAGGAACCTCCATACTGCTTTCCAAAGTGGTTGAACAAGTTTACATTCCCACCAACAATGAAGTAAGATTCCCTTCTGTCCACATCCCCTCCAGCATCTGTTGTTGTTGAGTTCTTGATTTTTGCCATTCTAACTGGTGTGAGGTGGTATCTCAATGTTGTTTTGATTTGCATTTCTTTTATGGCTACGGATGTTGAGCATTTCTTCTTGTGTCTTTTGGCCATCCTTCTTTCTTCTTCAAAGAAGTTTCTCTTTAAGTCTTTCACCCACTTATTTTTTGGGCAGTTGTTTCTTTGAGGATTTGTTGTTGGGGGATTTAATTTTTTGAGTTCCAAGTATATTTTAGATATGAGACCCTTGTCCGTTGTATGGCTAGTAAAGATCTTCTCCCAATCCGTGGGCTTTCTATGGATCTTGCTAGCTATGTCCTTTGCCATGCAGAAGCTCTGCAACTTTATGCAATCCCATTTGTCCAACCTTTCTTTGATTTGTTGTGTTTCCGGGTCTCTATTCAGAAAATTTCGGCCTGAGCCAAGGAGACCTAGGATTTCTCCTATTCCATCCTGTAATTTTTTCAGAGTGTCTGCTTTGACTTCGAGGTCTTTGATCCATTTGGAGTTGATTCTGGTGTGTGATATACAAGGATCTAGCTTTAGTTTTCTACAACTAGTTAATCAATTTTGCTAGCACCATTTAGTGAAGAGGCTTTGTTCCATTCTATTGTTTTAGCTTCCTTATCGAAGATTAGATGGCTATAGGTTTGTAGGTTCATTTCTGGGTTTTCGATTCTATTCCATTGGTCCTGAGATCTGTTCTTATGCAAATACCAAGCTGTTTTGATTACTATGGCTTTATAGTAGAGCTTGAAATTTGGTATTGATATTCCTCCAGCAGTGTTCTTTCCGTTGAGGAGCGTTTTTGCTATTCGGGGTCTTTTATTGTTCCATATGAATTTTTGGATTGCCTCTTCTATTTCCTTGAAGAATGAGGTTGGAATTTTGATAGGTATCGCGTTGACTTTGTAGATAGCCTTGGGAAGTATTGCAATTTTCACGATGTTAATCTTTCCAATCCAGGAGCATGGTAGGTTTTGCCATTTTTTAAGTTCTGTGTTGATTTTCTTTTTCAAGATTTTAAAGTTTTCATCATAGAGGTCCTTCACTTCTTTGGTTAAGTTAATTCCTAGGTATTTTATTTTTTGTGGGGCTATTACAAATGGAGTTGCTTTCCTAATTTCAGCCACCCTTTTCTCATTTTTGGCATACAGAAAAGCCACTGATTTGGGGGGGTTAATTTTAAACCCTGCTAATGTGCCAAAGTTTTGGATCACCTTGAGTAATTTGGGAGTGGAGTCTATGGGATTCATTAAATACAAGATCATGTCATCTGCAAAGAGGGAGAGTTTTATTTCTTCTTTCCCTATTTGGATCACCTTTATGTCTGCATCTTGTCTTATTGCTGTAGCTAGGCATTCTAATACTAGATTGAAGAGAAGAGGAGAGAGTGGACATCCTTGTCTTGTTCCTGAGTTAAGAGGAAATGGCTTTAGTTTTTCACCATTAAGTATAATGCTGGCTGTAGGTTTGTCATATACAGCCTTTATTGTGTTGAGGAATGTTCCATGGATTCTGAATTTTTCCAAAACCTTCATTATAAAGGGGTGTTGGATCTTGTCTAATGCTTTTTCTGCATCTATTGAGATAACCATGTGGTTCTTCTTCTTGCTCCTGTTGATTTGATGAATAATATTAATTGATTTGCGTATATTGAACCAGCTTTGCATCCCTGAAATGAATCCTGTTTGATCATGGTGTATGATTTTTTGGATGAATTGTTGATGTCGGTTGGCCAATATTTTGTTGAGAAGTTTTGCATCAATGCTCATCAAAGAAATGAGTCTATAGTTCTCTTTCTTTGATGAGTCCCTGCCTGGTTTTGAGAGGAGGGTTATGATGGCTTCATAGAATGTGTTCAGTAGTGAACTTTCTCTTTCAACTTCATTGAAGAGTTGGAGGAGTATTGGTGTGGCTCTGCTTTGAAGGCCTTGTAGAATTCCGCTGTAAAACCGTCTGGTCCGGGACTTTTCTTAGCTGGAAGGTCATTTATTACTCTTTCTATTTCAATGCTTTATATGGGCCTATTAAGCTGGTTTAACTCACCTTGGTTTACTTTTGACATGTCAATATTTGCTAGGAAAAGGTCCATTTCTGTCAAGTTCTTAAACTTATTAGCATAAAGTTTTGAGAAGTATTCCCTTATAATGTTTTGAATCTTGATTGTTTCTGTGGTGATGTTTCCATTCTCAACTCTGAGTTTATTTATTTGGGTGTGTTCTCTTCTTTTTCTGATAAGATTTGCTAAAGGTCTGTCAATTTTGTTAATTTTTTCGAAGAACCAACTCTTGGTTTTATTGATTCTTTCTATAGTGTTTTTGGATTCTAATTCATATAATTCTGATTTAATTTTAATTATTTCTTTCCATCTACTGGATTGGGTTTATCTTGCTGCTCTTTTTCAAGGAGGTTTACATGTGTCATTAAATTGCTGGTTTCAGATCTCTCCAATTTGTTGATGTAGGAGCTCAGAGGTATAAACTTCCCTCTGAGTACTGCTTTTGCTGTGTCCCAGAGGAGCTGGTAATTTGTGTTCATTTTTGTTGAATAGCATGAACATTTGAATTTCCTTTCTAATCTCTTCCATGACCCACTCGTGATTCAGCAGTGTGTTGTTCAGCCTCCATGTGATACCAGACTTTCTTTGGTGGCTTTTGGTGTTGAGTTCTAATTTTATTCCCTTGTGGTCAGAGAGAATACAAGGCATAAATTCAATGTTTCTGAATTTGGACAAGTTTGCTTTGTGGCCTAAAATGTGGTCTATTTTAGAAAATGTTTCATGTGCTGCTAAGAAAAACGTGTATTCTGATGCTGCTTGTGAAATATTCATTAGATGTCTATTAAATCTAGTTGATCTATGCAGCTGTTTAGATCTCCAGTTTGTCTTTTGAGTTTTTGCCGAGTTGATCTATCTAGTGGGGAGAGTGGTGTGTTAAAATCCCCAACAATTAATGTCTTTGGAGTTATATGGGATTTGAGGGAAAGTAGTGTTTCTTTGATAAATTTGGGTGCTCCGTTGTTTGGCGAGTAGATATTTAGAATTGTAGTATCCTCCTGAAAGAGAGATCCCTAAATTTGTATGTAGCGACCTTCTTTATCTCTTCTCACGAATTTTAATTGGAAGTCTACTTTATCTGATATTAGGATTGCAACTCCCACCTGTTTATGGGGGCCGTTTGCTTGGTAGATTTTGTTCCAACCTTTAACATTGAAAATGTGTTTGTTTTTACGGGCAAGATGTGACTCCTGAAGGCTGTAGATAGAAGGGTCTTGTTTTTTAATCCAACTAGACAGTCTATGTCGCTTAATTGGAGAGTTCAGTCCGTTAACGTTAAGAGAAAGGACTGAGAGGTATTTGGGAGTCACTGTCGTGTTATCCACCTTCTTAGGGGTTGCGAAAACTGGGTTCTTCCTATGATTCTTGGATTCTCAGTTTGGGTGCAGTTTCTTGACCTTTATTGTGGTCTTGTTGGTTTTCTATGGGTATTACATCTATAAGAAACTTTTGTATGGCTGGTTTGGTGGAGATGTATTGTTTAAATTTTTCTTTGCTATGGAAGGTTTTTATTTGGCCTTCAGTTATGAAGGAGAGTTTAGCTGGGTACAGTATCCTTGGTTGATAGCTGTTTGTTTTTAGGGAATGGCATAAGTCATTCCAGGCTCTTCTTGCTTTGATTGTCTCTGCTGAGAAATCTGGTTTTCCTTTATAGGTGATTAATCTTTTCTCCTTCACAGATTTAAGGATCTTTTCCTTGGTCTGAGTTGATCCTGTGTGGATTATAATGTGACGGTGGGATGTCCTATTGTGGTCTGGTCTATTTGGAGTTCTAAAAGCTTCTTGTATATGAATAGCCCTATCTTTTTGCATGTTTGGGAAGTTCTCTGCTAGGATCCTGTTAAACAAATTTCCTAGGTCATTAACTTTTGTTTCTAGGTGCTCCTCGACACCAATTATCCTTAGATTAGGCCTTCTGATGGTGTCTTCCAGGTGTTGGATAGATCTATCATATTTCTTGGATTTGTCTTGGATGGTTGTATGTTCTTTCTCTATAATATCTAGGCTGTCTTCAATCCCTGAGGTTCGATCTTCTGCATGGTCGAACCTGCTGTCCAGACTTTCTACTTTGTTTTTTATTTCTTTTCCTTCTAATTGTTCAGCTTTGATGGCTTCAAGTTCTTTGTTGAAGCTTTGTTTTAGATCTTGTATGAACTTCTTTACTTCCTTAATTTAATGTTCAGTGTTTATTCTCAGATCACTTAGTTGATTGGTTATGGTTTCCTTGGACTCCCATTCCTTCTGTTGGTTTCCATTCAGCATTCCCTTTGTGGTCTCCCTGACTTCCTTCGGCTCTTTGTTAATGGATTCCATGAATGCCTTATTGATCTTTGTGTATTCTCTTCCTGCTCTCTCAATTCCTGTATTACTCTTTGATTAGCCTCCTCCCCTTCATGCCATTCTTGTAGTTCTCTTTGAGTGTTCTCAGCCTGTTCACGCCATTCCTGCCTTTCTCTTTCAGTATTCTCAAGCTGCTCATGCAAATCCTATATCAGCTTTTGAGTAGCTTCCTCACTCTTATGATATTCCAGTATAAACTTTTGGAATGCCTCCTCTCTCTCCCTATCACTCTCATACAGAGACCTTTGTATGCTTTCAATCTTTTGATTTATCATGCTTGTCAGCAGTGTTTGTAGAGCTATTTGAGAATTTTCACCTGGATTATTCATTATCTCTTCTGTCCCCTGATTATCGGGATTGGGAATTGAGATACCGGGATTTGCCATTTTTCTTGTGTTTTTCCGGCTTACTCTGCCCTTTTGAGATGAAAATATCACCAGTTTTGTGCTAGAACACTATCTTAAGCAAGCATCAACCCAAGTCTGAATTTGCACAGTCAATAGTCTACAGATACAATCTAGTTCAACAGATTCATCTATTCAACATCAAAAAACTATACATTAATGGCCTACAAACCGCAACGAAGAATTTGGAAGACCAGAAATTATTAGGGTTAGGGAGAGATGTGTGTAAAAAAATAGGAATAGATTGATGTGGGGAGGCTCAGGGAGAGTTAATCTCAAAGCAGGAAATAGGTTGGGTAGAATGAAAGTAGAGAGGGAGAAAAAAAAAGAAAAAAGAAAGGAAACGGGAAAAGAAAAGTGACCAGAAAAAATAGAAAGGTAGAAATTAATAAAATTATGTAGTCACGATAATAATCTATTTAGATAAGAACGTGAATTTATTGAGAGAAGGGGAGGGATATAAAGGAGATGTGAAAAACTTAAAAATAAAAATGCTTAAAATATAGGAATAAATAGGTAGTACTGCTATTAAGGAAGTTAAGTCTTAGAGGTTTTGACTTGAGTAATAAATTTGTGGATTAAGTGTGTACACAATGGGGGATAGGGTCTAATAGTGAACAACGGGTTTATCTGAGGATGTACAGGACAAGAATTAAGTCACATAAAGAGGAACGAAAGAGAGGAGAAGGTGAAAAAGATAAGAAAGGAAGAAGAAAAAGATGGGAAGTTCAGTAGAGCTAAACAAAAAACAAAAAGATAATTTAAAAAGAGAAAGAAGACCAAAAAAGAAAGCAAAAACGCACACTCCCGTATTTCCAAAATAAAAATTATAAGAGGAAATATAAGTTTCTGGAAAACAATTTTTTTTTATCAAAAATGGCAAAGATTAAAGATTGAAAAAAGTTTTAGAAAAGGAAAAAAATTTTTTTTATATAAGGTACCAAAAATAAAAACTGAAAAAAAAAGAAGACAAAGAAGAAATGAAAAAAGAGAACAAAAAACAAAAAACTTCTTTGATTTTTTTTGGGAGGTGTGGGAAAAATCCTGTATCTCCCTTGTGTCCTTAACAAGCCTCTTGTTGGAGTCTCTGGTCTGCTTGTGGTCCTGTGGCTTGGATAGTTTCTTAATTCAGTTTGTTTGAACAGGCAGTAAAATGCTCTGCTTTACCCAGGATTTGGCGATCCTCCTCCCAGGCTAGTTCATTGGGAGACAGATCTGCTTTGAGTATCACAAAAGAGGGGGATGCAGTGATGAGGCTAGGTTCTGGTAGCTTTTCTGGGGCTGGTTTGTGAAAACCTCACAGATCCCAGCCTGGAGCCATTCTCAGGGTTTCTGTTTACTGATTTTCAATTGCTTGTCGAGGCTGCTAGAGGGAGGAGCAGCCTCTGGCTCTGATTACCCAGTGAAGAAACCCACTCCTCGGGCTGGCGCCGGAGCTGGGTGACTTTTCCCTGGGTGGAGCTGAGTCTGGCAGGTCACGTCGCTGTTAAGTTCTTGTGACCTGCTAAACGGCTCGTTTTATTCCAAGGCCTGAGTTGGAGCTAGCAGCTCCTCAGAGCTTTGTTGGTATCCAAGATGGAGATCTCCGGTGCTGGGGGGGGAGGGGTGGCCTTCCCTGCTCTGCTCCCTGAGAAGGAGTGAGGACGTCAGGCTTCTACTCACGCTGAGTCTTAGTTCCTGGGTTGTCTCTGTTCTGCAACTGCAGGATGAAGATGTCTGCTCCTTGTCGGTTCTTGCTGGTGTTGAGTAGAATCCGCTCGCCAACTGCGTCTGGCTCCTTCGTCCCGGACTCTCTGTTGCTCAGGTATGGCGCCTGCGCTCACCCGCCACCGCCACAGCTGCCGCCGCCTCAGCAGCTGCTGGCAAGTGCTCAGAAGTGTCTCCTTGCCTGGGTTTCCTTCTCTGGCCTAACTCTCTGACCTGTGATGGCACACTTGGTGTAATTCTCTGGCTTATGACTGTTCACTGGAACTCTAAAACTGCTTTCTATGTGAAAGCTTACGTAGACTCCAGGTTCTCCTCTGCCATCTTCCCGGACTCCTCTAGCTTTGAATCTTGATTGATCCTCAGGTCTCAACTTTGAGTAGCTAGGATTATAGGCATGAGCTACTGGCATCCAGCTACAAGGATGTCTTTTCATACTCTTTTCTCTTCTAACAGCTTCTTGCCCTGACCAAGATCTATGACCTCCACATAAGCTCCCACCAGGCCCTGATTTTGTGGAGAACATAAAGTTCAAACCTGATCCCATTTCTTTATCTTCAGGAAAGGAGGTTATATTTCTTCTGAAGCCTGGGGATGGAGGGGTAGCTAGATGGATGCTCGGCTGGGAGAGTAGTCTGTGTTAGCCAAGAAGGAAAGTGTGACCAGATGCTAATAGTTCATGCTCTCATATTCCTAGCTCCTCAGGAAGCTGAGATCTGATGATTGCCATTCAGAAACAGCCCAGCTAGAAAAGTCTGTGAGACTCTCTTCTGCAAATAACCAAAAGAAGGCTGGAAGAAAAACTGTGGCTCAAGTGGTAGAGTACTAGACTGAATGAAAAAAGTGAGGGACAGAGACCAGGCCCTGAGTTCAAGCCCTAGTACCAAGATGCGTAAGCCCACATGCGCGCGCGCGCGCACGCACACACACACACACACACACACACACACACACACACACACACACAGGATGGTGGTAATGATGAGCTGAGCTGAACTAGAACTGGGGGCAGTCATGAGGCATAGTCACAGTAAACTCTCAAAGCAGATCAAGTGGTTTCTCCCTAAGCCCTTCTTGGGCTGAGTTGTCTGGACCATGCCAGTAATTTCCATGGAACCTGCCCCTCCATCCATGCACGGGGCCACAGGACCAAGGGAAGGACACTAGGGATGCTCCTTTGTAATCAGCCCAGGATTGCTGACCTTCATCTGCTCCCACCTCTTCCCCCGATCACTGGTGAGGAAAGCAGGGCTCTGAGCCCTGGGACTCCTGGGATAGCGACTGCTACAAGCAGCAGCCAGCTGGCTGTGGATTCCTGAGCCTACAAGCCTTTCATGAGCTCAACTCAACACCTGCCCAAGGTGTGTCTGACAAATTCACACTTTTCTCATACCTACATGAGCAGGGTGGTACCTGGTGTGACATCTTGCATCTCCTGCCCCTCCTGGCCCAGAACCGTGGTCTGAGACATCGAATTACTGCTCAGATCCAACTTGCACCCATGACAGATGCCATTCTGATGATCTCCATGCCCCAAGGCTTGACCCTTCTCTGATACTGTGGCTGCTCTGTAGGCAATGGCCTCCAAAGAGGCTGCTCTCAAGACTTACAGCACATCTAGACATTGGGAAACCCTCAGGGGCCCACTGGAAATGTCCCTGCCTAGAGCCACAGAGTGAGGTCCAAGCAGTCCAGGTGTTGGTCATGGGACTTGAACTCTGGGCCTGTGTGGTGTCCCCCAGCACTTTAGGTTACCACGTGAGCTACAGAGCCAGGTTTTCTGGAGGTTCCTTGGAGATCAGTGTCCCCGGACTTTCCTGTCCGGGTTGGCTTTGAACCGCAATCCTCACATCTCAGCCTTCTAAGGAGCTAGGAGTGAGCCACCGGTGCCCGGCTAATCTGACCTTTTACCACAGTGGACTAGGACCTCCTGAAAGCTTTTCTTTATTTTTTTTCTGTGCCAGTATTTGATCCTGAACTCAGTGTCTGGACTCTGGTCTCTTAACTTCTTATCTCAAGGTTAGCACTCAACCACTTGAGCCACAGCTCCATTTCTGGCTTTTGGTAGTTCATCAATAACTTTCCACCTCTAACCTGGCTTGACCCATGATCTCTATCTCAGTCTCCTGAGGAGGTAGGATTACAGGCAGGAGCCCCTGGCTCCTGGGTTTCTTTTCTTCTTCTTGTTCTTTTTTGTATTCATAACAATCTGAAATCTTCACGGTGTCATTCCAATGGTTTGAATTCAAAGTAAACTACCCAGTCCTGGAGTTCAAATGCCAGAACTGACACCCACAAATGGAAGGAGATCCTGACAAACTCATTCCTATTTATGTGAATGCTAATGGAATGTTATAAAAGTAATAATTAAATTTGCAGTTAATCCATGATTTTATTTTAGAATGCCACAGAATAATTATTGGATTTATATCTTCCATTCTAGCACCACGGTATGATTCCCCTAATGGAAGGATATTGACTAATTTTTAATTAATGATTTTATAAGTATTCAACCTTGATACTTCATTAAATGAAGGTATAATTTAATAACTAGTAAAATTGGTAATACATATGTATATAATTTAATATCCTCACATTCCCTTTCTCTCCATATGCACATATATATATATATATATATATATATATACATATATATATACATATATCTATCTTTCTATCTATCTATCTATCTATCTATCTATCTATCTATCTATCTATCTATCTATCTATCTATCTATCTATCTATCTATCTATCTATCTATTTATCTATAAGGAGCACTCCTGTGGCTTGATCACAGGTCCTCAGAACTTCCTGGCAGCTCACTTTGCCCGAGGCTGGTGTTCTAAGACTGTGACCCCATTTATGGATTGGCCATTGTAGGCTATTAGTTGAAATCCCAGCGTCGCCAAAAATTTATTCGTGGAGTAAGAAGCCAGTTTTGACACATGAGTTTTCATTCTCTGTGAAAGTCCTGGGTCTCAGTATGATGCATAATCCATATGCAAATATATCTTATGTGATATGATGTAATAAAAGCAATGTTACATTTGTAATAATACTAAATAAATAAGGGTAATAAACATCATATGCAGTAAACTCATGTATGTAAATAGATATCATATATTAATATTACTTTTTCCAGTGTTGGGGTTTCAATTCAGGCCCTGGGAACTGGTATAAATTTCTTGTCTTCAAGGACTGTGAGCCTTTCCCCTTTACCCACATTGCCATAGAGTTATCCAGACCCTGAGTTCAAATACAAGGCCTGCCAGAACAATGGTGCAAGTTCCAAACCATGGCCTTATTATTATTATTATTATTAGCCAAGCACAAGGCTTGCTCATTTCTTGGCATCTCTGCCACAGCCGACCCTTGGATCCCAGGACCCAAGTTCAAATCTTGGGGCTGGCAAAAAAAAAAAATGAAAAGCATAAAACTGACAAGTTCAAGAAGATGGTTTTTACTTTTTGTTTCCTTTGTATTGTGACCATCCTGGGTCTAAATGACAAATCCCAGAAAGTGTACATGACTCTGCATTGCTGATGTTTGGTGGGCTATTAAGGAAGCCATAGCTGAAACTGGCAACTTAGGTCGCGGGATTGTCATTAATGAATGGTGGAGATTCTAAGAAACCCTTTCCCATATACAGCCATATAAATGGAATGTTATAAAAGTAACAATTAAAATAGTAATTAGTGTATGATTATATTATAAAATTATACACAACAATTATACTACATTGACGAATTTTCAATTAATACTTTATTATGTATTCAATCATGATACTTAAAAAAGGAAGGAATAATTTAATTGCCAATAATCGGTAGTAATATCGTACATGAAATTTCATAGTATACAGACGTCTGTCTCTTGTGTTATGCATATACCCCTATCCATCTATCCATCTATCCATCTATCTATCTATCTATCTATCTATCTATCTATCTATCTATCTATCTATCTGTCTGTCTGTCTGTCTGTCTGTCTGTCTGTCTGTCTATCTGTCTGTCTACCTGTCTACCTACCTATCTATCAATCTATCAATCAATAAATCTATCTATCTATCTATCTATCTATCTATCTATCTATCTATCTATCTATCTATCTGTCTGTCTGTCTGTCTGTCTGTCTGTCTGTCTGTCTGTCTGTCTGTCTGTCTGTCTGTCTGTCTGTCTGTCTGTCTGTCTATCTGTCTGTCTATCTGTCTGTCTGTCTATCTGTCTGTCTGTCTGTCTGTCTGTCTGTCTACAAATCTACACATTTTTCTGTTTATACACTTGTCACTACTGGGGTTCAGTGGTAGAGTGCTTGCCTAGTATGAACAAGCCCTGGGTTAGATTCCTCACTACTGTGTGCACAGAAAAATCCAGAAGTCTTGTTGTTGCTCAAGCGACCGAGCACTAGCTTTGAGCATAAAAACTTAGGGACTATGTCTAGACTCCTACTCAAGACCAAGGAATGGCACCAAATAAAGATAGAATATTTTTACTGCAACTATATAATGATAGCAAAGCAAATACCTCATCATAGAGCAAGCCGGGAGTCTGTTGCTGACAGCTGCCATGTAACCTGACTTAGCCAGAGGTAAATGGCTCCACAGAACCAGATACCGTTGGCTTGCTAATCCCTGTCATCCAAGATATGTGGGGACTGAGATCTGACCCTGATGGGTTTAAAATCCAGTCCTGGCAGGAAGTCAGCAAAACTCTTAGCTGTGGCTCAAACTGGTAGGGCTCTAGCCTTGAGCAAAAGACCTTAGGACAGTACCCCCAAACTTTCAATGCAATCCCTGTGGCTGACTCCACCTCCTCCAAAAAAAACCCACCCCTCAAAATCATTAGATGCAAACTTTGTATGGTTTGAGATGTGATTCTGAAAGAATGGTGATACTGATGAAAGCACTATAATTCTAATGACAGTGTGTGGGATACAGCTATTTGATGAGTCCTTTATGATGTTTTGTGTGCTGAGTCCTTTAAAGGGTGCATTTTTTCATCTGGTTCTTATAAGAGTTCCACAAGTAAGATGATTGTGCAAATGAGAAACTTTAGGCTCAGATATATCCCTATATCAAGGCCAAAATTATGTTTGTACCTACCTCTAGTGAGTTGTCTCCTACAGACAATTGTTTGGGTTTATTTTTCTTGGTCTTGAACTTTGAACTCAGGGCCTAGCCACTGACCCTTCCCTGTTGGGCTCACGGCTGTCTCCCTACCACGTGGAGCCAAGAAACCCTTTGCAACAGAGTGTTACAGTCTAGGTATCTGTAGCTTAGGTCAGTCATCCTGCCTACTCAGGAAGCTGAGACCTGACGATCTGGGTTCCAAACTATCCCAGACACAAAAGGTCCTAAGAGACTACTATCTCCTATTCACCACTTAAAAACATGAAGTGGAAGCTGGGTGCCAGTGACTTGCACCTGTCATCCTTGCTATTCAGGAGCCTGAGAGTTGATGATCACAGCCCAAATCCAGCCTGGGCAGGAAATTCCTTGAAAGGCTTCTCTCCAGTGAACTACCAAAAACCTGCAGGGGTGCTGTGGCTCAACTGATAGAGCTCTTGGCTTTAGCTGAAGAGCTCAAGGACAGCACCCAGGCCTAGATATCAATTCCTCCAACTTTCAAGAGAAGAAAGAAATAAACCTGAAGTTGAGGGCTGGCAATGTGTCTTAGGGGTAGAGTGCTTTGCATGTATGAATTCCTGGGTTTGATTCCTTAGTAGCACATCACTAGAAAAAAGTCTGAAGTGGCTTTGTAGCTTAAGTGGTAGAGTGCTATCCTTGTACCAGAGAAACTCAGGTACAGTGTTCAGGTCTTGAGTTCAAGCTCCAGGACAAGTGTATACACACACACACACACACACACACACACACACACACACACACACAGATACCAGAAGTGAAACTGTGAAACCAACTGTTAAATCACTGAGCTCCTGTTCTGAGCTCATGGTCAGCAGCCAGGCTCTGTGTTCAACCCTGAAACCTAACCACCAAGGGTCTAACTAGGAGAGGTCAAAGGTTTCAAAACCTGATGAGCTTCACCAGCCCTAAATGACAGGAAGCATTGTGATATTAAACATGTTCTTAGATTTAGCAAGCTCCAGAAACCTAGGAATACACCATTGCAAATAATAAATCATTTTATTAGGTTCACCTCCTTTGTTGTCTGCCAGAAGGACCCTTGAATTAATTGTAGCAGGTTATTTCAACACTAGAACATAGTCTAACAAAAAGACAGGATGAGTGCAGAGAACTTGGCCTGCCATGGGAGGTGGCACAAATGAAGGCTTATTGTCAAAACAGCACTGGAGAGAAGAGATAGCTTGGGGTACCAAGAGTCCTTTTTCTCCTGGCCTTCAAAGCCTGCCCACACTCCTCCTCACTAATTGGCCTCGATGGAGTTGCTTGTTACACAACTGTACAAGAGTGAGGCCTTTTGTCTGCCTGTTCCAACAATGAGGTAAACTTCCTTCAGCAGTCCCTGGTGTCGAGAAAACCTCAGGCTTCAATGGAACAGTGAGAGGAGCCCTGGAACATGCACTGTCTTGAAAGCACTGTCTCTGCTATGAAATCATTATATTCAAAGCAAATTTCCTTGCTGGTTGCTTTTCATCTTAGGGACTCTGGACCTTCACCGATAAAAATACATCCAACATACATGGGGAGACATGGAGTCACTTGATTGTTTTGTTGTTTGTTTTTAGACAGGTCCGGCGGTTGTATTATGAGCCTAGGCATTGTGCCTGAGCTCTTTTTGCTCAAGGGTAGAGTTCTGCCCTTGAGCCACAGCTCCACTCATGGCAATTTTTTATTCCTTTGATCACTTCGAATAAGAGTGCTGTGGACTTCATGTCCCGGCTGAATTCAAACTGGCATTCTCTACCTCACATACTCCTGCAGAGCTAGGATCACAGGCAGGAGTAAATGACATCTGGATTTCTTTTCTTCTTGTTCTTTTTTTCATTGTGACAAACTGAAATCTTCACAGTGTCATTTTAATGGTTTGCATTTCGAAGTAAACTACCCAGGCCTGGAGTTTGATTGCCAGGACTACCACTTACAAATCGAGGGAGATCTTGAGAAAATCTTTCCTATTCATGTGAATGCTTAATGGAATGTTATAAAAGTAACAATTAAATTTGCAATTAGTTCATGATTCTCTTGTAGAATGCCACACGAAAAATATTTGATTATATCTTCCATTCTAGCTCCTTTGTATGATTCTCCCAATTAAAGAATTCTGACTACTTTTACATTAATGTTACTTCATTAAATGGAGGCATAATTTAATAATAATTCATAAAATATATAATTTAATATCCTCACATTTTCTCTCTCATATATATTGCAAACTACACATCTATCTTTCTATCTATCTATCTATCTATCTCTCACTCTCTCTCTCTCTTTCTATCTATCTGTATCCACATCTTTATCTATATCTATATCTATCAGCCATTACTATGGCTTGTTCCACAAAACTGGCTGGAAGCTCAGTTTGCCAAAGGCTTTTGTAGTACAACTGACTCTTTCATGAATTGGGCATTGTGGGCTGTGAATTCAAATCTCAGCATCGCCAGAAGTTTATATGTGGAGTCAGAAGCCAATTTTGACACATGTTTTTCCTTCTCTGTGAAAGTCCTGTATCTCAGTATGATCTATAATCCTTATGCAAATACATCCATGTGATAAGATGTAATAAATGAAATAAATATTATATATGTAATAATAATAAATAGAAAAATAAGGGTAATAAATATCATATGGAATAAACCCATTTATATAAATAGATCTCATATACGAATATTTTTTTTCAGTGCTGGGGCTTGAATTCGGTCGCAGGAAACTGGGCTGAAATTCTTGTCTTCAACGACGGTGAGCTTACTCTCCCCAACATTGCCACAGAATTACTCAGACCTTGAGTTCAAATCCCAGGCCTGCCAGAAAAATGGTGCAAATTCCAAGCCAGAGCCTTGATTTTTTTTGGCCAGGACTGGGGCTTGAACTCAACTCGTGACAACTCTGCCTCAGCTTTGATCATCCTAAGCTGGGGTGCAGCCTCTGGACCCACAGCCCATTCTGAGATCCTAGGACCAGAGTTCAAATCTTGGGACTGGCAAAAAAAGAAAAGTGTTGGGAAGGAAGCTCAGTAGGTGAGTGCTTGCCTTGCATCCATAAGGCCCTGGGTTTGATTCCTCAGCATCACATACGCAGAAAAAAGTCAGAAGTAGCGCTATGACTTAAGTGGTAGAGTGATAGCCTTGAGCTGAAGAGTTGAGGTACAACACCAGAGCCATTGTTCTGGCCCCAAATCCAAAAAAAAAACAGAAAAGAAAAAAAACAGAGGAGGGGAAAAAAGGAGGAGCACAAAACTGGGAAGTTCCAGAAGGTGGTATTACATTGTTTTATCCTTTGCATTGCAACCATCCTGGGTCTAAATGACAGGGCCCAGAAAATGTACATGACCTTGCACTGCTGAAGTTTGGTGGGCTATCAGGGAAGCCGTAGCCCAAACCAGCAACCTAGGCCTGGGGTGGGAATCCCAGGACTGCCACCTATGAATGGAGGGAGATCCTAAGAAACACATTCCGATATACATCCATATGAATGGAATGTTGTAACGTAATAACTACATTAGTAGTTAGTGTATGATTATATTATAAAATTATACACAATAATTATAGTACATTGACTAATTTTCAATTAATACTTTGTTATGTATTTAACCACAATATTTAAATAAATGAAGGAATAACTTATCGATAATTGGTAGTAATATAGTATATATAATTAGATAATATACAGACATCTCTGTCTTGCTTTATACATATATACATTACTTATATATATATATATATATATATATATTTATGTTACAATCTACATATCTATTTATACATTTGTCATTCCTGGGATCAGTGGTAGAGGGTTTGCCTCATATGTATGAATCCCTGGGTTCAATTCTACACTATCACATGCACAGAAAAATCTGGAAGTCTCATGCTTCTCGATTTAAAACAAATAAACATTAAAACTTTTAAAATCAAATGGCAATTTATTCTTTTTTTCTTTTTCATTGTGAAAATACTGTACAGAGGGGTTACAATTACATGGGCAAGATAGTGAGTACATTTCTTAACAAGCATTGTAGCCTCCTCCTTTGTTTACCCTTCCCATCCCTTCCCATCATCCCCCCTCACACCCAATCCTCCCTTCCCTCAAGTTGTAAAGTTCTTTTTTGATATGACAACTTGTACTTCTCATTGTTACAAAAGGTCCACCAGTATACTTATTTAAACGACTTGTTTTTCCCTTTCCCCTCCACAAATTATACTGACATCAAATACAGTGAAAGAAGGGGTTATACTGTGGGAGAGGGACATACAAAGCAACAAAGAAATAATCTTATAATTGCGTTAGAAACAAATGCATGAAAGAAAAAAATACATATAAAATACATACCTTAGGGTTCATTTTCCTAACATCACCTTATCTGAACTTTTCTGCTTGACTCATACATATACTAGATATTGCAAATAAGATAAATCATGAGACCTATGTTTCTTTGGGCTTGGCTTACTTCACTTAATAAAATTTTTTCGAAGTCTTTCCATTTCCTAACAAACGGGGTAATGTCATTCTTTCTGATGGAGACATACAATTCCATTGTGTATATATACCACATTATCTTGATCCATTCTTCTACTGAGGGGCATCTGGGTTGGTTCCATAAGGTAGTTTTAGTAAATAATGCTGCAAAAATATAGTTGTGCTGGTAGCTTTAGTGTGGTCTTCTTTGTAAACATTTGGGTAAATGCCCAAAAGTGGGATTGCTCAGTCATAAGGGAGCTCTATGTGGAGTCTTTTGAGGAACTTCCATACTACTTTCCAAAGTGGTTGAATATGTTTACACTCCCATCAACATCCCCTCCAACATCTGTTGTTGTTAGAGTTCTTGGTTTTTGCCATTCTAATTGGGGTGAGGTGGTATCTCAATGTTGTTTTGATTTGCATTTCTTTAATGGCTAGGGAGGTTGAGCATTTCTTCATGTGTCTATTGGCCAGCCTTCTTTCTTCTTCAGAAAAGTTTCTCTTTAAGTCATTAGCCCACTAATATATTGGACAGTTGTCTCTCTGAGGATTTGTTGTAGGGGGATTTAATTTTTTCAGTTCTAAGTGTATTTTAGATATGAGAACCTTGTCCGTTGTATGGCTAGTGAAGACCTTCTCCCAATACGTAGGCTTTCTATTGATCTTGCTAGCTATGTCCTTTGTCATGCAGAAGCTCTGCAACTTCATGCAATCCCATTTGTCCAACCTTTCTTTGATTTGTTGTGTTTCCGGGTCTCTATTCAGAAAATTTCGGCCTGCGCCAAGGAGACCTAGGTTTCTCTTATTCCATCTTGTAATGTTTTCACAGTGTCTGCTTTGACTCCAAGGTCTTTGATCCATTTGGAGTTGATTCTGGTGTAGGGTGTTATATCAGCATCTAGCTTTAGTTTTCTACAAGTAGTTAACCAATTTTGCCAGCACCATTTGCTGAAGAGGCTGTGTTTCTTCCATTCTATTTTTTTATCTCCCTTTTCAAAGATTAGATGGCTAGTCTGTAGGTTCATTTCTGGGTTTTCAATTCTATTCCATTGGTCCTGAGGTCTCTTTTTGTGCCAGTACCAAGCTGTTTTGATAATTATGGCTATATAGTAGAGTTTGAAATTTGTTATTGATATTCCCCCAGCAGTGTTGTTTCCGTTGAGGAGTGTTTTTGCTATTCGGGTTCTTTTATTGTTCCATATGAAATTTTGGATTGATTCTCCTACTTCCTTGAAAAATGAGATTGGAATTTTGATAGGTATCATATTAAATTTGTAGATAGCCTTGGGAAGTATTTCCATTTTCATGATATTAATCTTTCCAAACCAGGAGCATGGGAGATTTTGCCGTTTTCTAAGTTGTGTTTGATTTCCTTTTTCAACTTCTTAAAGATTTCATCATAGAGGTCCTTCACTTCTTATCCTTGCTCCTGTTGAAGTGATAAAGAATATTGATTGATTTGCCCATATTGAACCAGATTTGCATCCATGAAATGAATCTTCTTTGATCGTGGTGTATGATTTTTTGGATGAATTGTTGAAGTCGATTGGGCAAAATTCTGTTGAGAAGTTTTGTATCAATATTCATCAAAGAATGAGTCTATAGTTCTCTTTCTTTGATGAGTCCCTGCCTGGTTTGGGGATGAGGGTTATGATGGCTTCATAGAATGTTTTTGGTAGTGAACTTTCTCTTTCAATTTCATTGAAGAGTTGGAGGAGCATTGGTGTGAACTCTGCTTTGAAGGCCTTGTAGAATTCTGCTGTAAATCCATCTGGTCCTGGACTTTTCTTAGCTGGGAGGTCTCTTATTGCTGTTTCTATTTCAATGCTTGATATGGGCCTGTTAAGATGGTTTAACTCATCTTGGTTTAGTTTTGCCATGTCAATATTTGCTAGGAAAAGGTCCATTTCTGTCAAGTTCTCAAACTTATTACCATAAAGGTTTGAGAAGTTATTCCCTTAGAATGTTCTGAATCTTGATTGTTTCCGTGGTGATGTTTCCATTCTCATCTCTGAGTTTATTTATTTGGGTGTGTTCTCTTCTTTTTCTGATAAGATTTGCTAAGGGTCTGTCAATTTTGTTAATTTTTTCGAAGAACCAACTTTTTGTTTCGTTGATTCTTACTATAGTTTCTTTGGATTCTAATTCATATAATTCTGATTTAATTTTAATTATTTCTTTCCGTCTACTGGATTGCGGTTTATCTTGCTTCTCTTTTTCAATGAGGCTCAGAAGTCTCATGAAATTGTTGGTTTCAGATCTCTCCAATTTGTTGATGTAGGAATTCAGAGCTATAAATTTGCCTCTGAGTACTTCCTGTCCTGTGTCCCAGAGGAGCTGGTAATTTGTGTGCTTGTTTTTGTTGAATAGCATGAACATTTGAATTTCCTTTCTGATCTCTTCCATGACCCACTCGTGATTCAGCAGTGTGTTGTTCAGCCTCCTTGTGTTAGCAGACTATCTTTGGTGGCTCTTGGTGTTCAGTTCTAATTTTATTCCCTTGTGGTCTGAGAGAATGCAAGGTATAACTTCAATGTTTCTGAATTTGGACAAATTTGCTTTGCTGCCTATAATCTGGTCTATTTTAGAAAATTTTCCATGTGCTGCTGAGTAAAACGTGTATTCTGATGTTGCTGGGTGAAATATTCATTAGATGTCTGTTAAATCTAGTTGATCTATGCAGTTGTTTAGATCTGCGGTTTCTCTGTTGAGTTTTTACCAAGTTGATCTATCTAGTGGGGAGAATGGTGTGTTAAAATCCCCAACTATTGATGTCTTTGGATCTATGTGGGATTTGAGGGAAAGTAGTGATTCTTGGATAAATTTGGGTGCTCCATTGTTTGGCGAATAGATATTAAGAATTGTAGTATCCTCCTGAAGGAGAGATCCATTAATTAGTATGTAGTGACCTTTATTTCTTCTTACAAATTTTAATTTGAAGTCTATTTTATCTGATATTAGGATTGCAACTTCCGCCTCTTTTTGGGGGCGGTTTGCCTGGTAGATTTTGTTCCAGATTTTAACATTGAAAATGTGTTTGTTTTTATGGGCAAGATGTGATTCCTGATGGCAGCAGATAGAAGGACCTTGTTTTTTAATCCAACTAGACAGTCTATGTCGCTTAATTGGAGAGTTGAGTCCGTGAATGTTAAGCGATAGGACTCAGAGGTATTTGGGAAGCTTTTTATTTGGCCTTCAGTTATGAAGGAGAGTTTAGCTGGGTACACTATTCTTGGTTGATAGCAGTTTGTTTTAAGGCATGGCATACATCATTCCAGGCTCTTCTTGCTTTGATTGTCTCTGCTGAGAAATCTGAGGTGATTCTAATTGGTTTTCCTTTATAGGTGATTAATCTTTTCTCCTTCACAGCTTTAAGGATCTTTTCAATGGTCTGAATTGATCCTGTGTAGATTATAATGTGACGGTGGGATGTCCTACTCTGGTCTGGTCTATTTGGAGTTCTAAAGCTTCTTGTATTTTAATAGGCCTATCTTTTTACATGTTTGAGAAGTTCTCTGCTAGGATCCTGTTAAACAAATTTCCTAGACCATTAACTTCTGTTTCTAGGTGCTCCTCTACACCCATTATCCTTAGATTAGGCCTTCTGATGGTGTCTTCCAAGTGTTGGATAGATCTCTCATATTTCTTGGATTTGTCTTGGATGATTGTATGTTCTTTCTCTATAATGTCTAGGCTGTCTTCAATCCCCAAGATTCAATCTTCTGCATGGTCTAACCTGCTGTTGAGACTTTCTACTTTGTTTTTTATTTTTTTTCCTTCTAGTTGGTTTGCTTTGATGGCTTCAAATTCTTTGTTGAAGCTTTGTTTTAGATCTTGTGTGAAGTTCTTTACTTCCTTAATTTGGTGTTCAGTGTTTATTATCAAATCACTTAGTTGATTGGTTATGGTTTCCTTGGACTCTCATTCCTTCTGTTGGGTTCCATTCAGCATTCCCTTTGTGGTCTCCCTGACTTCCTTCAGCTCTTTGTAAATGGATTCCATGAATTCCTTTAGTGATCTTTGTGTTTTCTCATCCTGCTCTCTCAATTCCTGTATTACACTTTGATTAGCTTCCTCAGGTTCCTGAGATTCTTGTAGTTCTCTTTGAGTGTTCTTAAGCTGCTGTGGATTAAGTGTGTACACAATGGGGGATAAGGTCTAATAATCGACTACGAGTTTATCTGAGGATGTGCAGATCAGCAATTAAGCCACATAAAGAATGAAAGAGAAGAACAGGTGAAAAGGATAAGAAAGAAAGAAAAAAGATCAGAAGTTCAGTAGAGCTAAACAAAAATCAAAACAAAACATAAAAAAAAAAACAAAAAAAGGGGAAGAAAAATGCACACACTCCTATACCCCTAAAATAAAATTCTAAGAGGAAAAAAAATTACTAGAAAACAATTTTTTTCAAAAAAGGTAAAAATTAAAGTTTTAAAAAAAATTTTAGAAAAAAATTTTTTATAAAAGGTACAAAAACAACAAAAAATGTTCTTTGATTTTTTTGGGAGGGGTTGGAAAAATCCCGTGTCTCCCTGGTGTCTGTAACCAGCCTCTTGTTGGAGTCTCTGGTCTGCTTGTGTTCCTGTGGCTTGATTGGTTACTTAAGTTAGTTTCTTTGAACAGGCAGTAAAATGCTCTGCGATCCTCCTCCCAGGTTAGTTCAATGGGTGGAAGATGGCTTTTTCCTCGAGTTTGGAGATGCTGTGATGATGCTAGGTTCTGGGTAGAGTTGAGGCCTTTCAGCAAACAGTAGCATTTCCTGGGGGCTGGTTTGTGAGAAACTCATTGAGCCCAGCCTGGAGCCATTCTCAGGGTTTCTGTTTACTGAATTTCAGTTGATTGTCGAGGCTGCTAAAGGAAGGGGCAGCCTCTGGCTCTGATTACCCGGTGAAGAAAGCCACTCCTGGTGCTGGCACCCGAGCTGGGTGACTTTTCCTTGGGTGGAGCTGAGTCTGGCAGGTCAGGTTATGCTCTTGTGACTGGCTAGATGACTCTAGATTTATTCCAGGGCCTGAGTTGGAGCTAGCAGCTCTGCCGAGCTTTGTTGGTGTCCAAATCTCCAAGATGGAGATTTCCGGTACTGGGGGTGGGGAGGGGTGGCCTTCCCTCCTCTGCTTCCTGAGAAGGAGTGAGGAGGTCAGGCTTCTACTCACGCCGAGTCTTGGTTCCTGGGTCATCTCTGGTCTGTGAACTGCAGGATAAAGATGTCCGCTCCTTGTCGGTTCCTGTTGGTGTTGAGTGGAATCCACTTGCCCGCCACGTCTGGCTCCTTTGCCCCAGACTCTCTGTGATTCAGGTATCACACCTGCAGTCGCCACCGCCACTGCTGTCTCGGCTGCGGCGCCTGCTTGCAAGTTCTCAGGGCTATCTCCTTGCCTGTATTTTCTCTCTCTGGCCTAGCCTAACTGTCCTGTGAAGGCACACTTGCTGTGATTCTCTGGCTTAAGACTGTTCCCTGATCTCTAAAACTGCTTTCTATGCCAGAGCTTGGTTAGACTACAGCTTCTCTTCCACCATCTTCCTGGAACTTCCTGGCAATTTATTCTTAATGCAAGAATTACAATCACAATTCACCAAAAAACAGAGCACCCAAATTTATGCAAGAAACACTATTTTCCCTCAAATCCCAATAGCACCAAAGACTTGAATTGTTGGGGACATTAACACACTACTTTCCCCACAAGGCAGATAAACTCAGAAAAACTCAACAGAGAAAACACAGATCTGAACAACTGCATAGATCAACTAGATTTAACAGACATCGACGGAATATTCCAACCAGCCGCATCAGAATATACGTTTTTCTCAGCAGCACAAGGAATATTTTCCAAAATAGAACACATTTTAGGCCACAAAGCCAACTTGTCCAAATTCAGAAACATTGAAGTTATACCTTGCATTCTCTCAGACCACAAGGGAATAAAATTAGAACTCAACACCGAAAGCCACCAAAGATAGACAGCTAACACATGGAGGCTAAACAACACACTGCTGAATCATGAGTGGGTCATGGAAGAGATCAGAAAGGAAATTCAAATGTTCATGATATTCAACAAAAATGAACACGCAAATTACCAGCTTCTCTGGGACTCAGCAAAGCCAATACTCAGGGGCAAGTTTATAGCTCTGAATTCCTACATCAACAAATTGGAGAGATCTGAAACCAACAATTTCATGAGACATCTGAGCCTCCTTGAAAAAGAGGAGCAAGATAAACCGCAATCCAGTAGACGGAAAGAAATAATTAAAATTAAATCAGAATTAAATGAATTAGAATCAAAAAAATATAGAAAGAATCAACAAATCAAAGAGTTGCTTCTTCAAAAAAATTAATAAAATTGACAGTCCCTTAGCAAATCTTACCAGAAAAAGAAAAGAACACACCCAAATAAATAAACCCAGAGATGAGAATGGAAACATCACCAGAGAAACAACCAAGATACAGAACATTATAAGGGAATACTTCTCAAAACTTTATGCTAATAAGTTTGAAAACTTAGCAGAAATGGAACTTTTCCTAGCAAATACTGACATGCCAAAAATAAACCAAACTGAGTTAATCCATTTTAACAGGCCCATATCAAGCATTGACATAGAAACAGCAATAATAGACTTCCCATCTAAGAAAAGCCCAGGACCAGATGGTTTTACAGAGGAATTCTACAAGGCCTTCAAAACAGAGCCCAGAGCCCACACCAATACTTCTCCAACTCCTCAATAAAATTGAAAGATAAAATTCAATACCGAACTCATTCTATGAATCTATGATAACCCTCATCTCAAAACCAGGCAGGAACTCATCAAAGAAAGAGAACTATAGACCCATTACTTTGATGATCACTGATGCAAAACCAATCAACAAAATTTTGACCAATCAACTTCAACAATTCATCCAAAAAAAATCATACACCACGAAGAAATAGATTTCATTTCATGGATGCAAAGCTGGTTCAGTATACACAAATCAATTAATTCATCACATCAACAGGAACAAGGATAAGAAACATATGGATATCTCAATAAATGCAGAAAAAAACATTTTACAAAATCAAGCATCCATTTATGATGAAGGTTTTGGAAAAATTAGGAATCCATGGAACATTGCTCAATACATTAAAGGCTGTATTTCACAAACCTACAGCCACCATTATACTTTATGGTGAAAAACTAACGCCATTTCCTTTTAACTCAGGAAGGAGACAAGGATGTCCCCTCTCCACTTCTCTTCAATCTAGTATTAGAATGCCTAGCTACAGCAATAAGACAAGATGAAAACATAAAGGGGATCCAAATAGGGAAAGAAGTAAAACTCTCCCTCTTTGCAAATGACAAGATATTGTATTTAAAAAATGCCAAAGACTGTACTCCAAAATCACTCAAGCTGATTCAAAAACTTGGCAAAGTAGCTGGGTATTAAATTAACCCTCAAAAATCAGTGGCTTTTCTGTATGCCAACAATGAGAAAAGTGTGGCTGAAATTAGGAAAGCAATTCCATTTGTAATAGCCCCACAAAAAATAAAATACCTAGGAATTAACTTAACCAAAGAAGTGAGGGACCTCAATGATGAAAACTTTAAAAACTTGAAAAAGGAAATCCAAACGGAACTTAGAAGTGCAAAAACTGCCATGCTCCTGGATTGGAAAGATCAATATCTTGAAAATGGCAATACTTCCCAAGGCTATCTACAAATTCAATGTGAAACCTATCAATATTCCAACCTCATTCTTCAAAGAAATAGAAGAGGCAATTCAAAAATTCATACGGAACAAGAAAAGACACCAAATAGCTAAAACTATCCTCAACAGAAAGAACAGTGCTGGAGGAATGTCCATACCAAATTTCAAACTCTACTATAAAGCCATAGTAATCAAAACAGCTTGTTACTGGCACAAGAACAGACCTCAGGACCAATGAAATAGAATTGAAAACCCAGAAATGAACCTACAGACCTATAGCCCTCTAATCTTCAATATGGGAGCTAAAAAAATAGAATAGAAAAAAGACAGCCTCTTCAGTAAATGGTGTTGGCTTGGTTAACTACTTGTAGAAAACTAAAGCTAGATCCTTATATATCACCCTGCACCAGAATCAACTCCAAATAGAGCAAAGACCTCGGAGTCAAAGCAGACACTCTGAAAACATTACAGGATGGAATAGGAGAAATCCTTTTTCTCCTTGGCACAGGCTGAAATTTTCTTAATATAGACCCAGAAACACAACAAATTAAAGAAAGGTTGGACAAATGGGATTGCATGAAATTGCAGAGCTTCTGTATGGCAAAGGACATAGCTAGCAAGATCAATAGAAAGCCCATGGATTGGGGGAAGATCTTCACTAGCCATACAATGGACAGGGGTCTCATATTTAAAACATACCTGGAACTGAAAACATTAAATCCCCCAACCACAAATCTTCAAAGAAACAACTGCCCTATAAATAAGTGGGCTAAAGACTTAAACAGAAACTTCTCTGAAGAGGAATGAAAGATGGCCAATACATACTTTAAGAAATGCTCAACCTCCCTAGCCATAAAAGAAATGCAAATCAAAAGAACATTGAGATACCACCTCGTCCCAGGTAGAATGGCTATAATCAAGATCTCTAATAACAACAGATGCTGGAGGAGATGTGAACAGAAGGGAACCCTACTGCATTGTTGGTGGGAGTGTAAACTTGTTCAACCTCTTTGGAAAGGAATATGGAGGTTCCTCAAAAGACTCCACATAGAGTTCCCCTATGACCTAGCAATCCCACTTTTGTGCATTTACACAAATGTTCACAAACAATACCACACTAAAGGTACCAGCAGGATATGTTTATTGCATAATTATTTACCATAGTTCATATATGGAACCAACCAAGATGCCCCTCAATAGATTAATGGATCAAGAAAATATGGTATATATATATATATACACACAATGGAATTCTATGCGTCCATCATAAAGCATGACATTGCCCCATTTGTTAGGAAATGGAAAGACTTGGAAAAAATTATATTAAGTGAAGTAAGCCAGGCCCAAAGAAACATAGGTCCCATGGTTTTCCTTATTTCCAATAAATAGTATATGTCTGAATCATGCAGAATAGCTCAGATAAATTGATGTTAGGGAAATGAACCCTAAGATATGTACTCAAATGCTGTTTTCTTTCATGCGATTGTTTCTAACACATTTATAAGATGATATCTTTGTTGCTTTGTATGTCCCTCCACCATGGTATAACCCCTGCTTTCATTGTATGTGATGTTGGTATAATTTGTGGAGGGTAAGGGAAAAAACAAATCGTTTAAATGGAGATACAGGTAGACCCATTGCAACAATGAGATGTACAAGTCGTTATGTCGAAAACGAACTTTACAACTTTGGTGGGGGTGATTGGAGGCTTGGGAAGAGGGGAAGGATGGAATGGGAAGGGGAAACAAAGGAGCAGGCTACAATGCTTGATAAGAAATGTACTCATTATCTTGCCCATGTAATTGCAACCCCTTTGTACAATATTTTCACAATAAAAACAAATAATAATCTAGCAAAAAAAGAATTACAATCACTATTACTATACCAAGAAGCTAGGCTTAACACATTTATAACTTTTAAAAACATCCTAATTGTAGAACATCATTGAAAGCAAGTTACATTATACAAATAAATTTTTAACCCTCCTTTGAAGGCCTGTATAATTTTAATTTTAACACATACAAGGGGCAGTTTTAGCAATACTAGTCAGATCATCACATCACTCATTTTAACCATCATATTTTCAGTGTCTATCTGCAGGGAAAAAAGACAGAACAAAGATGGGCCACTCAGCCCCTCCTATGGAATGGGCACACACCCAATCTGACTCTCTAATGTTAGATGAACTGCGTTTGTGCCAGCTTGCCCTCTTTTACCATGTGTGGACTCCTCCCAGGGCCAGTCCCACCATATATGAAGCCCTCCCCCACGGTCGGTCCCACCACGCATGACCAGCTTAACTGCAATTCTGCCTGCTCAGCCTCACCCCTAAATGTAGATCTTAGGTAGTCTTCTACGTTTTCCCTTTTTTGGGGGGGTTTTTGGGGGGGAGGGAGGTTCGAATAAAATACAGATTTAGACAGACAGACAGGTCATGTTTTGTAACAGTGGTAAATTGACCTTTACATTTAAATTTTTAATATTTATCCTGAAATTTTACCCAAGGGAACTAAATCCCAAACTGCCAAAGCATTTTAAAATATTAAATTTTAAAATAACAGATTTTCTAATTTTTATGTTAAAGAATCCTTAAAAAGCCATTTAAAACAATGTGAAAGTTTTTTTTAATTTTTAGTAATGTCTAAACCTCTTAACCTTTTACATTTTAAACTTAAACTCACCCAATTTTTACAGCATGTTGACAATTTTTATCTTGAACATGTTTACAAACACATAGAAAACACACAGATCTTAAAGCGTGCAAAAATCAAAATCAGTTGTACATAGATTTTTTTAAAGTTTTTTAACAAAAATTTAAGACAGTATTTTTTTTAACTAAGTACCTTTGTTAAGCTTCATTTTCCCAGGGCTTGCTTGTTTAGCAAGGCAACTCACCAACGGATCTTTTGAATCCCTTCTGTTGGAGAAGGGCTGGTTGACGGGGTCACCTGAAACTAAACTGGCCTGAATTTTATCCAATTTTAGACAAGAGCACTTTACAAATTGTTACATTGTCAGGACTCACTGAAAAGTCCAAACCAGGTGCCTTCCAAACCCTCGGCTCAGGCAGCCTCCTCAAGGAGAAAATGCAGCCCAAGGCCTGAAAGGAACCAGACTAGTCCAGTAACCTTTCACACCTCACAGTGGGGGAGCATAGCAAGTCTGTGGCTGAGCCCAGCCAGAGGCTGGAACATTTATTTCCCCAGAGATGTTCAAATAAATAACAAAAATGTAAATAAACACAAAAACCAAGAATCCACACTTAAAACAGGTACCAATTCTAAAACAGAACTAGACAACAAAGGCTGAGTTGGGGACTAATGGACCCTCAGTTCATCCCTACCAGAACTGTGCCATTCTCACTCAGCAAGCTGAAATCAGAGTCTGCTGAGTGAGCTGGCCACCCTTACCCAGAATTTCCCCTCCTCAAAAATAGAACAGGAACGACACCAAAGTAAACAAGACAGACAAGTGGCCACAAGGACAAAATCAGATCTCAGTGAATTTGGCAACATCTCACCACCACAGGATTTCTTTCTTTTTTTTTTTTTTAGATAACTGCAAATGTTGACCCAGGGGCCTTCCAAGGTGGAGTAGAACTCCGAATCATATTGGGGCAAGGGAAAAAAGACCTTAGAAGCTATCCCCTCAGACTGTTTCCCCCCCATACTCAGACCCTCTGGGCCAAGGCCCGAGGCTAAGATCTTGCTGGTGGCACTTGGTGGTCAGTGGCAGATTCATCTGGCTGCGAGTTTTCCCTGCAGGCCCCTTTCAAAGTTATTGCTAGATCCTGCAGGTTCTCCCTTCCCCCACTGCCTCCTCTTCTAGAGAATAAGTCAACCCTTGATGTCATTCTAAAATTCCAAAAGTATTAAAATGGGAGAGCGGCTGAGGTGAAAGGAGCCTCTGCCCCCCCTTTTTTTGGGGGGGGGCGCCAGGATGCCCGCTGATCCGAAAATGAATGTAAAATGAATAAGGAAAGGAAAGAAAGAGAGGCGCTGAATTAAAATGGCAATGGCAACTACAAATGACACAAAGAGAGTATGCATGATGATCTCAAGCACGAATCCACCCCTAAGCCACGGTGGTGGAGGTCAGACGAGTTCCTGTCCCAAAGGATGGCGGAGACCGGTGAGTCCCTACCCGGGAGGTGGATAATCTACCCTTAACCCAGAGTGGCAGAGGCCGGACAAGTCATGGTCCACAAGAAGACAGAGTTCAGCGAGACCCCACTGCGGAGGGCTTCCCCAAGGGCCCAGGGAATGTCTTCCACCGGCCTGCTGGCTACCTTGTAGCACGTCTGCCAACATTTCTTGCCAGCTCCAAAACCCTACTTGCAAGTCAAACATAAAATACTCAACATAAAGCAGCTGCACCCCCTCTTACCGGCTAGCTGGATGACTCGCTGATCAGGTATCTGAGTGGCTTATGGGGGGACTATCCCAGGCAAGCTCCCACATAAAGTGCCCAGTTTTTGGACGCCCCCTCTCAGACCACCAGAGACCATGATCAATGCAAACAGCAAAAAGTTGTTTATTGCAAGCTCTGTGCACTTGGTAACCGGTGATGCTAAGAGGCCCCAAGCATAAAATTGGCACAGCTTTTATATTATCAAACAAGCAAGTTTAGGGGGTTTCCACACAAGCAAGTTCACAAGTTCAGGGGGTTTAAGTCCACCCTGATGGTACTTCCTTTTTTCAGCTGGAACACCTGGGCAACTATTCTGTTTTTTAAGGGTGGGTAAGATTGGTGGCAACCTGCGGTTTTTCTGAGAACTATTTTTCTCTTTGGCAGCACAGCTCTCTTTGGGGGTTACTTTGAGGGCAGCACAGCTCAGGGGGCTTGATCTTAAAATGGAATTAATTTAGCTCTTCAGTTAGGTCCTGAGTTCAAGCACCAGGAATGGTGTATGCACACACACACACACACACACACACACACACACACACACACACACACACACACACACCACATGGAGGCACCTTTGCCAATAATGTATCATTCCATTATGTTCACTCCCTAATTGTCTGCCAGAAGGACTCTTGAATTAATTGTAGCAGTTTGTTTCAACACTGAAGCATAGTCTTACAAAGACAGTATGAGTGCAGGGAACTTGGCCCGTCACAGAAGGTGACACAAATGAAGGCTTCCTGTCAAAACAGACCACTGGGGAGAGAGATAGGTTGGGGTACAAACAAGCCTTTTTCTCCTGACTTTCAGATCCTGCGCACACTCATCCTCATTAATTGGCCCGGATGAATTGTTTGTTATGCAGCTTTACAGGAGTGAAGCTTTTTGTCTGCCTGTTCCAACAATGAAGCTCACTTCCTCCGGCAGCCTGGGGTATGGACACCCCTCAGGCTACACTGGGAACACTGAGCGAGCCCCGGAACATGGATTGTCTTGAAAGAACTCTCTGTGCTATGAAATCATTCTATTCAAAGCAAATTTCCTAGCTTGGTGCCTTTCTTCATAGCAACTCTGGATCTTCACTGATACAAATACATGCATACATACACAGACGCATGGATTTACTGGCTCTTTTTGGGGGGCAGGTCCTGAGGCTTGAACTTTGAGCCTAAACATTTTCCCTGAGCTCCCTTTGCTCAAGGAAACATTTTAGTGTGTATTAAACCATGATTACCCTAGTCTGGGGTGCAGCTTGTACACCCACAGATGATCCAGGGATCCTAGGACCAGAGTTCAACTCCCAGCACTGGCAAAAATACATTAAACCAACAAAAATGGAGGAGGAAAAACCAGGAAATGTTACACAACAGTTTTTACCTTTGTTTCCTTAGCACTGTGACCCTCCTGAGTCTCAGTGACTTGGCTTGAATATTGTATGTGACCTTGCATGGATGACGGCTGGGGGGCTGTCAGTGAAGCCTGAGCCAAACCCGGACACCTAGGCCCTGAGATCCATCCTAGGACTGCAACCTACACACAGCAGAAGATCCTAGGAAACTCGTGCCTATCTATAGGAACACTAATAGAATATTTGACATATACTAATTGAATTACTAACTAGCTAGTCATTCCAGTATAAGATTGTACGCAATAAATATACGTCATTGATTAATTAGTACTTCATTAATTCTTCTACCATGATAATTGGAAGCATAATTTTATACCAAATAATTGGTAGTAATAGAATATATAAAAATAAGGTACAGATATCACTCTTTATATTGGGTTATACACTAGAATCTACATAAATGTCTATCTGTCTCTCTCTGTATATATTTATAGATGCATATACATATGTAAATACATACACACATGCACACACACACACACACACACACACTGCAATCTAAACATCTACCTGTTTATATATTGGCCCTTCCTAGGGCTTGATCTCAGGTCTTCAAATTGGCCTGCCAACTTCATTTGCATCAGACTGGTGTGCTAACATGTAACCATTCATGAAGTGGGCCTGCTAGGCCCTGAGTTCAAGTCAGAGAATTGCCAAAAAGTTAATCCTGTTGGAAAAGCCAATTGTTCCACTTGTTTTCCGTATCTGTGAAAGTCCTGGGTCTCAGGAATGATGTAGAATACATAGGCAAAGCTATGTCTTACGTAATAGGATGCAAAATGTTATATGTGTAATCATACTCACTCTCAAATACATAAGAAATAAAACACAAAATAAAATGAATACACTAACTGCAATATGCAATAAACATGTGTATGTAAATATAAATCATGTATTTCAAATATATATGAATATTATATATATATTATTTTTTCAAGTACTAGGATTTTAATTCAGGCTCTGGGAACAGGCCTGACTTTCTTGTCTTCCAGCACGGTTATCTTCCCATCCCCCACAGTGCTACAGATTTACCCACACCCTGAATTCAAATCCCAGGCCTGGCAAAAACAATGGCCTGAATTCCAAGCCAAGGAGCCTCATAATATTTTAAATATTTTTAATGTATATATGTATGTATGTATGTATGTATTTTTATTTTTCAAGCACAGGGCTTGATCTCAGGTAGCGGCAATTCTGCCTAAGCATTGATCACTCTAGGCTGGGGTGCAACCACTGAACTCACAGCCAAACCTTGGTTCCTGGGCCTCAAATGCTGACAGGAAAACAATAATAAATAATGCAACACAGAAAAATAAAAACTGGCAACTTACCAGTTTTACATTTGTTTTCTTTGCAAAGTGACCATCCTGGGTCTGAATGACACGGCTGCAAAATGTTGGTAACCTGGTATTGCTGAAGGCTGGTGGGCTACCAGGGAAGCCTTAGGCAAACACGGCAACATAGGCCATGTGATTGAAGCACAGTCCTGACCCCTACAAATGGAGGGAGATCCTAAGAGTCTTGTTCCTATTCATAGGATTAGTGATGGAAGATTATGAATGGCAAAGTTGAATTAGTTGTTTTTGAATACTACTATACAATTAGATGGAGGGATTTTAGGAGACCAATGGATTTTAATGAATATTTTTGATACATTCAAAGAATACTATTAATTACATGGATGCAATAGTTTTTGGACAGTGGTTGATTTATTAATAATTCACTAAGGATGAAAACAAAAATATTAATTACATGGACGCATAATAAATACCCAAGAATTGGTAGGAATGCAGTCCATATACCTGAATAATGTATAGACATCACTGACACTCTATAAAGATCTATATTTATTTGTGTACTACCATCTGCATGTCAATCTGTTCTTATTTTGTCAACCCCTGGGGTCGATCTCAGGTGCTAGAAATACATGTCAGCTCAATATGTCCCAAGCTGGTATGCTGACACTCACCCATTCATGAATTGGGACTGATAGGCTTTGAGTTCTAATGCCAGCACTCACAAAAATTAAATCGTGGAGTAACAATCCCATGGTGACACATGTTTTCTGATACTTTGAAAGTCCTGGGTGTAAGGTATGAAGTTTCATACATAGGCAAATCTATATCTTATGTAATATATGTAGTAAATATTTCATGTGTAATAACAGTCAATAAAATAAATGGTAAATAAATTAATAAAACAAAAAATAAAATGAATAACTACACTAAGTGCAATATGTGTTCAACATATGGGGCTCCATCTCAGGGCCTAGGAACTGCCTGGCAGCTGAATTGGCTAGAGGCTTCTGTGCTGACAGTCACCCATTCATGAATTGAGCCTTCTAGGCCCTGAATTTAGATCCCAGTACTGCCAAAAATGTAATCGAGGAGGAAGAAGCCAAGCGTGACACATGTTTTCTTTTTCTTTGAAAGTGCTCAGTGACAGGATGTATAATTCAGATGCAAATATATATGCTATGTAATAGGATGTCATAAATGTAAAAAATGTCATTGGTGGAAGAATTGTCACTACAATAAATGAAAAACAGATTGAATTAGTAGTGAATCATTCTAGGATAAAATTAGACACACTAATTATGGGAGGTGGATTAAGTTTAATATTCTATTAAGCATTAATAGAATAAAAATTGCATGGAAACATAAATGCCTAATAATTGGTAGTTACACATGATGCATAATTTAATTATATAGACATCTGTCGCATTCTATAAAATATGTAATTTATGTACAGATATATTTACATATAATATTAATTAATGCTTTATTAATTGCTAACTGAGACACATGATTAAATGGAGACATAACTTAATACCTAAAAATTGGTAGTAATATTATCTATAAATTAATAATGTACAGACATCTTTTGTGTATATAAAATTATATGCAGCAACCTCTATCTATTTATAACTTTTTCACTCCTGGAGCTCTTTGGTTGAGTGCTTAACTAGTAAGTAGGAAGCCCTGGGTTTGAGCCCTCAGTGCCACATAAAAAGAAAACCTAGAAGTTCTGCTGCCTTTCAATCAATTGAGTGCTAGCTTTGAGCACAAACCCTTAGCGACAGTGTCAAAGCCCTTACTCAAGTCCCAGGACTGCCAAAAAAAAAAGGTAGAATATACTCACTGCAACTATAGAAGGACAGGACATCAAATACCTCATCACAAAGAAAGCTAGGAGTCTGGTGCTGACAGCTGTCACCTAACCTGACTTAGCCAGATGTATACTGCTGTAACCCAGCTCCATAGGTTACCCCCATCATCCTGGCTTACCCTGGCTTACCCCCAACATCTTGGCTGCTTGAGGGCTTTAAATCCTGGCAGGAAGTCTGCTAGAATCTTTGAAATATGGCTTGAAATGGTAGAGCACTAGCCTTGAGCAAATGTTATTGGAACAGTATACCCATGTTTTGAGCTCAAGCCCCATAAGTAACCTCCCCAAAAATAAAAACATCCCACTAAAGTATTAGATATGAAATGTTCCTCAAAGAATGTGAAACCACCTTAATTCTAATGATAGCTTGTGGAACAGAGCTTTGTGCTGAGTCCTTCATAGGGTGATTTGTGCTGAGTCCTGCACATGCCATGGTGCTATGTGCTGAGTCCTTCACAAGATGGAGTGTGCTGAGTCCTGCATTGGGTGCTGGGTGCTGAGACTTTCACAGGATGCAGTGTGCTGAGTCATGCAAGAGTGCCATGTGCTGTGTCTTTCATAGGGTGCATTCTTTCAACTTGTCCTTGTAAGAGCTCCATAACTGAGATGATTATGCAGACAAGAATATTGAGGCTCAGATAGGTCCCCATGGCAAGGAAAAAGTTATGTATTACTGAAGACTAGTGAATTGTCTCCTGCAGACAATTGTTTTGTTTTGTATTTTCTCAGTCATGAACCTTGAAGTAGGGGCCTAGGCACTGACCCTTACCTCTTGGGCTCATGGCTAACACTCCACCATGTGGAGCCAAGGAACCCGTTGCACCAGAAGCCATGGCCTAGGGGTCTATAGCTGAGGTCTGTCATCTTGCCTTCTCAGGATGCTGAGATCTGAGGACCTGGGTTCCAAACTATCCCAGGCAAAAAGGTCCTTTGAGACTATCTTCAATTCACCACTAAGAAACCTGAAGTGGAAGCTGTGTGCTTGATGCTCATGTTTGTCATCCTACCTACTCAGGAGGATGAGATCTGAGGATCATGGTTCAAAGCTAGCCTGGGCAGGAAAGTCCTTGTGACACTTTGCTACAAAGGACCACCAGAAAAGCTGAAATGGCGCTTTGGCTCAAGTAGTAGAGCACAAGACTTGAGCTGAAGAGCTCAAGGACAGCACCCACGCCTAGACATCAACTCCTACAACAATAAAAAATGACAGAAAGAAATTAACAAACCTGAAATAGAGGGCTGGGAATGTGCCTTAGGGGTAGAGTTCTTTGCATATATGAAACCCTGTGTTTGATTTCTCAGGACCACATCAATAAAAAAAAAAAGCCTGAAGTGGTTCTGTGGTTCAAGTAGGAGAGTGCTATTCTTGTACAAGAGAATCTAGGTACAGTGCTCAGGTCCTGAGTTCAACTTCCAAGAATGGTATATGGGCCCACACGCATACACACACGTGCATGCGCGCATACACACACACACACACACACACACACACACACACACACACACACAGACTAGGAGTGATGCTGTTACACAAAATGTTAAGGTACCGGGCTTCTTCAGTGAGATCATGGTCAGCACCTTAGCCCCGTGTCCCCAAAAGATAGCCACCCAGGGACCAACTAGGAGAGGGAAAAAGTTTCAAAACCTGATGAGATTCACCAGACCTAGAAGACAGGAAGCTTTGTGATATCAGATATGTGCGTGGATTTCCCAAGCTTGCGAAAACCTAGAGAGGCATCATAGGCCCAACACCGCCCTCAATGAAACATTTCATGAGCTTCAGTGCCCTAGTTTTCTGCCAGAAGGACTTTTGAATTATATTGAGAACTGTATCTGAACACTGGCATATAGTCTCACAAAGGCAGGATCTCACAAAGTGCACAGGACTTGGCCTGCCATGGGAGATGGCACAAATGAAAGCTTCCTGTCAAAACAGAGCACTGTGGAGAGAGATAGTTGCGAGTACATAGTGACGTTTCTCTCCTGACCTTTGGAGCCCGCCTGCACTCCTCCTCACTATCTGACCCGGATGGAGTTGTTTGCTTCACAGCAGGACAGGAATGAGGCCTTTTTCTGCCTGTCCAGAAAATGAGAGAGATTTCGTCCACAAGGCCTGGGATACAGAGAAACCCACTGGGACCAGTGAAAGGAGCCCTGGAACATGCAATGTCATGAAAGCAGTCTCTGTTATGAAATCATTTTATTGAATACAAATTTCCTAGCTTGGTTCCATTCATCATAGCTACTCTGGAGCTTCACCTATAGGAATACGTCCATACATACACAAAGATATGGAGGTACAGGCTCTTTGAGGGGGCAGTTCCTGGGGTTGAACTATGAGTGTAGGCATTGTCCCTGAGCTCCTTTTGTTCAAGGATAGTGCATTAATCTTGAATCACAGCCCCACTTTGGTTTTGTCTGTGATCTCTTAGAAATAACAGTGTCATGGACTTTCCTATGCTGGCTGGATTCAAACTAAGATTCTCTACATCTCAGCCTCCTAAGGAGTTGGGATTACAGTCAGCAGCCACTGGTACCTTCTTCCTTTTCTTCTTCATTTTTTAATCTGGACAATCTGACTTCTTAACAGGGTCATTCCAATGTCTTGAATTTATAATTTAACTACCCAATGATTTTTATGGCTGTTTTCACTGAGAAGGAATTTCTTGCCTCATCTTCCCCTCTGGTTACAGGTCTGAAGTGAGAAATGAGTGTCACAGGAATTGGGAAAAAATATCCACAGGACATGCCAGTTCTGTCACTTAGAATTGAGCTGCAGTGAATTTACTGTCTGAGGATGAGAGGACTGAAAGCTGCAATGATTCTCATAATGTCTGCATTGTTCCTTTTGCCCATAAAATGATCTAATAATTGTGTGTTTTGTGTCTCCAACCTTAAGTATCTAGAACACACTAGAAGCATCTTCATGTATCTCTTTTCCTCTAGTGCCTCTCAAGATTTACAATAAGGTTTTGTGTGGAGCAGCTCCTCTGTGTATCCTTGAGAAAAGCTGCTTGAAGCCTCTTCGGGAAATCGCCATTCAAAGTCAGCCTGATCAGGAAGTCTGTGAGACTCTTATCTCCAATAAATCACCAGAAAAATAGAAGTGGAGCAGTGGTCCAGAGGGAAGAACTCCAGCTTTGAGAGAGAAAGCCAAGCAGGAAACACAAGCTAGAACAGGCAGGAAAGCCTGGGAGTGCTTATGTCCAATTAATGACCAGACGGCTGGAAATGGAACACCTCAGCCTTGGGAAAAACAGCCAAGGAACTCATCGGGCCCTGAGTTTAAGCCCTGGGATGACCACAAAAAAAATTTCAAAAAGAGAAGGCCAAGTTTATTTATCAACGCCCTACCTACTTATGTGTGTATATTACCTCCCTGAGTGCAAACAGACTGTATGCAATGCTTCTTCTTTTATTTACTCGTTCATTTTTTCAAATATGCTCCTAGTGCATACTGCACCATTTTCTTCATTTCAGACCCATGGCTTTTCTCTTCCAGGTTTCCAGTCCTGTGTCATTATATGTGCACACTGCAGCTCTCAGCAGCCTTTATTTACATTAATTATGAGGCCAATGCAGGACCAGTCACAAATCAGGCAGGGGAAAAGAAGATCAGGTTTTGTAGAAGTAACCAGTATTCAGAAAATTAAACTAGGGGACTTAAAATGGTAGCATACTTATGTAAAAACTACCATTAAGGAAAAGATGAAGGGGCTGGGAATGTGGATTAGTGAGAAAGTGCTTTCCTAGCATGCACGAAGCCCTGGGTACGATTCCTCGGTATCACATACAGAGAAAAAGCCAGAATTAGTGCTGTGGCTTAAGTAGTATAGTGCTACAGACAGTGCCCAGACCTTGAGTTCAACCCAAAAACTGGCAAAAAGATACCTAAGTAGGTAGGTAGGTAGATTAGATAGATAGATAGATAGATAGATAGACAGACAGACAGACAGACAGACAGACAGACAGACAGACTGACAGACAGACAAATAGACAGATAGATAGATAGATAGATAGATAGATAGATAGATAGATAGATAGATAGATAGATAGATAGATAGATAGATAGATAGATAGATAGATAGATAGATAGATAGAAAGTTGATAGATAAATCTGGTCTTGGATGTCAGGAGGACGGAAGGGAACACTTGCCATTCATGAGGCCTTCTGCAGTGTGCTAGTCCACCAGCATCAACTTCACACAATCACAGAGCAGGAAGACTGTCTCTTTCCCACTTCTAAGGTAGTCAAAGGCCCCAGAGCCACGAGGGCAGAGCTAGGTTCTAACTCAGGGGCTTGGAGACAGAAGAGAAACAGCCCTGCCCCTAGTTGGTCTGGGGATTTGCATTAATTAAGTGGAGAATGAAGGAAGGAGAATGGACTGGAAGAGGTAGAAGGGCTTCAAATCTGACAGATGGAGAGTCAAAAACCCACTCCCTAAGACCAGAGAGCAGGGTATTTCTACTCTGTTCCTCTCCTCTCCCCCACTAAACTGGCTCTCTATTGGTAACCTAAAGATAGCCTGAGGCTCCCTTCATCTGAAGGAGGAAGGTTAATTAGTCATTATTTGAAGAGGCTGATAAAAGCCTGACCCTGGTGTAACTCTAACAAATATTTCAGGTTTCCCTTCATTGCTGGTTGTTCCTGGAATGAATGAAGTGGTTTTGCAGCTCACTTCCCTGTTGAGTGTGTACATTCTGCCTCCTAATCCTGCAGGGCTAGGTCTCGGCACCTAGCCTGGCTTTTGCAACTGTTTTCTGTCCTTCAAATACAGTGTTACACTGGAGTTCATCCTGCTAACAGGGCTAGGGCTTGGATTCTGAGAACTTCATTTGAACCCTGAATGGGTCATTGATGTTTCTTTCCTTCTTCTATAGCTCAGGCACTCTAAGAACATTTAGAGTGCAAGTAAATCCTCATCACCAAGGGAAACACAAGAAGCTCTTGTACATCTGACCTTTCAGAAGTGGAAGTCAGAGTGTCATAGACTTCCCTGCCCTGATTGGCTTCACCCTGTGTTCCTGAGACCTCAGGCTCCGGAGCTAGGTTGATGGGCGTGAGCTACTGGTGCTCTGGTAGGTTCAGAACTGTAATGACATTGACAATAGAAGTCAAATGCTTATCACAAAGTGTTTGGGGAGCATATTAAGCCTTTCAACAATGGACCGTTCAGAACCCTGTAGGACACAAGGTTACAATGCTGGAGTCTGAGAGGCTAGGTATATGGATCTGCTACACTTGAACCTGGAGCTCTAAATCCAATTCTGGTGTACATCAGTGTTCATTTTCCAGAGAATGTTCTCCTAATTAATAAATAGGAAAAGTACTTTGATTAACCCTCACTTTTTTTCCAGGTGTATGTCTCGAACTCAAGCCTGGGCACTGTCTCTGATCCCTTCAGCTCAAGGCTAACAGTCTACCACTTTAGCCACAGCACCACATGGGGTCTTTTGGTGGTTCACTGGAGATAAGTGTCTAACAGCCTTTCCTTGCCTAGGTTGTCTTTGAACTCTGGTCTTCCGCTCTCAGTCTACTGAGAAGCTAGGGTTCCAGGTGTGAGCCACTGTCATCTGGCCTATTGTTTTTGACACTTCTGGGGCTTTATCTTAGGGCTTGGGTACTGTCTCTGAGCATCTTTTTCTCAAGTCTAACCACTTGAGCCACTCCACAGCTTCTGGCTTTTTCTGATTATGTGGCACTGAGGATTCAAACCCTGTCATTCATGCATGTTGAGCAAGCTCTTTACCACTAAGCCACATTTCTACCCCACCCTTCCAATTTTATCCCTCACCTGCCTATCCTCAAGAAAAGGTTTCTAAATATAAACGTTCTAAAGAGATCCCAATGGGAAGATGTCCAAAGATAAGACAAAACTCATACTTGGGGCAGAGTATAAACATGTGAAGACTGTGACAAATGCTTCCATTTAATTATGTACTGTGTTTCAACACAATAAAATATTAATGAAAAATGAGTCAATATCCTAAATTATTGTGTTTAATTTTAAAATATATATGCAAAATGTAAAAAACATTATGTGTATAATAATACTAAATACAATAATCAATAAATGAATCAAAGAAAAATAAAATACAAAATCAATAATAAAAATCATAATATGAAATTAACATACATATGTAAGTATATATCATATATTACATATGTATAGAAATATTTTTTCTCTTGCAGGACCTTCATTCAGGACATGGGGATTCTAGCCTGAATTTCTTTTCCTCAAGGACAGTGAGCTCTGCCATCAGCCATGCTGCAAAAGAGTTACCTGGATGGTGAGCTCAAATCCTAGCAATGGCAGAAATACTGGCTCCAGTTCCAAGACAGTGACTTAGTTTTTATTAATGGAAGCAGTTATGATTTTTTCAGTTCCATACTGAACATTTAAAAAAAGCAGTGTAGAATTTTGTACAGCTATTCAGACGTATTTCCCTGAGTGCTTTTCTGAGAATTACATTGTTTCTCTTTTTTTTGTATGTGTTTTATTTTAAAAATGTTGTACAGATTGGTTACAGTTACAGGAGCAAGGTAATGAGTACATTTTCTATTGAGCATTGTTGACTCCTCCTTTGTTTTCCCCCTACTATCCTTTCCCTCCCATCTCCACAACTACCTCCCCCTGCCGAGGTCAGTGACTTAGTTTTCCATTTTTGTTTGGCACAGGCTTTGAACTCATGTAGTGGCAACTCTTCCCTCACATTGCTAAAGATTTACCAAGACCCTGATTTTAAATCCCAGGCTAGGAAAGAAAACTGGTAGAAATTCCAAACCAGGGAGTTTTATTTTTTTTAATTTAGTTAAATGATTAATTAATTAATTAATCAATTATTTTTTGACCAAACATAGGGCTTGAAGCCATGTCATGGAAACTCTGGCTCAGCTTGGATCTCCCTAGGCTGGGGTGCATTCTCCAGACACTTAGCCGATTCTGAGATCCTAGGCCCAGAGGGATTTTAGGAAGAAAAAAAAGCTGGAAAGCACAAAAAGTGGCGAGATGCAGAGTGCTGGGGTTTTACAATTTTTTTTCTTTGCATGTTGACCACCCTAGGTCTGAATGATATGGCTGCAGTAGACTTGACCTGCCATTGCTGATGGCTGGTGGGATATCAGTGAAACCATAGGCCAACCTGTCAACATGGCCCTGGATTCAAATTCCAGTCCTGACACCAATGGCAGGAGATCACAAGAGACTCATTCCTATTCATAGGAATACTGATTGAAAGTGTAGTTCATGCACCAGTCTATTCTAAAATTGGATGCAATAATCGTAGAATGCTGATTGATCTTAATTAATAGTTTATTAAGCATGAAAAGAATAATATTCCTTCAATGGCGGTATAATAAATATCTAAGATTTAGTAGGAAAATTGTAGGTGTCATTTAATCATAGATAGACAGCCCTGGCACTCTTTACCAATATATATTTATTTATATACCACCATCTGCCTATCCATGTATCACTGTTTTGGCCAAACCTGGGGTTCGATCTGGGAACCACCTGACAGCCTCATTGGCTAGAGGCTGCCATGCTCAAACTCACTCATTCTTGAATTGAGCCTGCTGGCACTGAATTCAGATCCTAGCACTGCCAGGCTTGATGAAGAACACATCTAAAATCTATATGCTTTGTGATAGAATGTAAACAATGTAATAAATGGTATATGTATCATCAGAGTCAATAAAATAAATGGTAAATAAATGAATAAAACAAGAAATAAAATAAATAACCACAGCAAACACAATATGGAATGAACATCTGTACGGAATTACAAATCGTAACTTTAAAATGTATGTAAGATGAAGTTTTCCAGGTCTGAGGCTTGAATTCAGCCCCCCCCCCCTACAAGGAGGAAATGGCGGGAGACCCTGAGATACTTTTTTCTGAACCTAGGAGGAGTCATGGAAAGCGATCGATCTCATCCATGAATTAGTAGTTCCTGCATGATGGGAGTAGGAAATGATAGGCAAGACTCATGGAGTATTGATTATTTATAAAGAAGAGTTGATGAAGCATGGTAATTATCATCACAGTCATGAAATGGAGGCATCCAGAAAGATCCAAGAAACGGTAGTCACACAGAATGGATTCCATTACAGGTCACCATCTCTCCTACTCTACACAAATATGTACTTATTTGCATACTACCTTCAGCTTATGAATGGATGACCATTACGCAACCCAGTTTCCCCCCCGCCGGGGGGGGGGGGCTCAATCTCAGGTCCTGGGAATGGCCTAGGTCCTTCGTGGCTCACAGGCTATTGTGCTCATGTGGACCCATTCACCAATTGGGCCTGCTAGGTCCCGAGTTCAGATCCCAGCCCTGCCAAAAGATTCATCTTGATGTCAAAAGCCAATCGTTGCACCTGTTTTTCTTTCCTGTGTAAGTCTTGGGTCTCAGCTAGGATGGAGAATAAATGGGCCACCCTGTGGCTATGGGAATAAGTTGTTATCCATGTCAGTCCAGGTATACTTGTCATCATATACTCAAGAAAATACACAATATATCCATAATTGCATACAAAATAAAGAGAATAACTACACTCAATGCACGATGAAGTCCACACAAGCATGTGAATATACATCCCTTGTTTCAATGATGCATTGAGGACTATTGAGGCCTCCCTGGGGCTCGATCTCAGTTCCAGGGAATGACCCAGCTCCTTAGTGGGTCACAGTCTGGTGTGATCACGTGAACCCATTGGGCAGTTTGGCCTCCTAGGCTCTGAGTTCGATTCCCAGCACTGCCAAAAGTTCACCCTGATGTGAGAGGCCAGTTGTTGCATCTGTTTTTCTAGGCTGTGCAAGTTCTGTGTCTCAGCTAGGATGGAGAATTTATAGGCAAGTCTATACTCATGGGAATAGTTTGTCATCCAGTTCACCAGAGTTATATCTGTCATCCTATACTTAAGAAAATACACAATACATCAATGAATAAGACACAAAATAAAGAGAATGACTACACCGAACACAAGATGCCACCCACCAATGTTTAGAAATATAGATCCACTGTTTAATTATGAATTTATGGCTGTATTGGCCCCCACCAGGGCTGGAACTCAGGTCCTGGGAATGGCCTAGCTCCTTAGTGGCTCACAGGCTTGTGTTCTCAACATGTCCCTTTCACTCATTGGGCCTGCTGGACCTTGAGTTCAAATCCCAGCACTGCCAAAATATTTATTCAACCTGACGTGAGAATCCAATTGACCCACCTTTTTTCCTGTCCTGCGAAAGTCCTGGTTCTCAGCGCAGATGGAGAATGCTATATAGGCAACTCTATAGCCATGGAAATAGGTTGTCATCCATGTCAGTACAGTTATATCTGTCACCATACTCAATAAAATACACAATACATCCATGAATAAGACACAAATTAAAAAGAATAACTACAATGAACTCAAGATACATACCACTCTTGTAGGTAAAGAGAGATCTTATGTTTAAAAAAGGTAGGCTTATTATTTTGTCCAGTGCTGGGCCTTCAAATCAGGCCCTGGACCAGGCCTGACATTCTAGTCTTCAAGGATGATGAGCTTCAATTCTCCCACAGTGTAACAGAGCTATTCAGAGCTGAGTTCAAATCCCAGCACTGACAAAAGATTCATTCTGATGTCAGAAGCCAGTTATTGCACACGATTTCCTCTCCTGTGAAAGAAGAGGATGGAGAATGCATAGGCAACCCTATAACCATGGGAATAGGTTGTCGTCCATGTCAGCACAGTTATACCTGTCACCTTACTTAGTAAAATAAACAATACCTCCATGAATTAGAGACAAAATAAGGAGAAGTGCACCAAACACAAGATGCTGTCCACACATGTATGTCAATTTTGATCTTATGTTTAAATTATGTACGTATGAAGTTATGAACTTATAGTGGACCACCCTGGGGATCAATGTCAGATCCTGGGAATGACCTAGCTCCTTGGTTGCTCACAGGTTGGTGTGTTCACCTTGATTTATTGGCCAATTGGTCCTTCTAGGCCCTGAGTTCAGATCCCAGCAATATTAACAAGTGGATTGCCAAGTAAGAAGCCGAGGGTGAAACTTGTTTTCCTTTTCTCTGAGAATTCTAGGTGTCAAGCATGATGGAGTACATTTCTACAAACCTAGTGCTCTGTGATAGGATGTCATCAATGTAATAAACGAAATGGGTTTCATGTAGTAAAATCAATGGTAAATAAATGAATAAAACAAAAATACAAGGAACAACCACACCAAACATGTATGGACTGAACATCTATAGGTAAGTATAAATCCTATCTTTAAAATGTATATAAATAGTATGTTTTCCAGGGATGGGGCTTGAATTCAGGACTAGTGAACAGGCTTGACTTTCTTACCCTCAAGTACGGTGGTCTTCCCCTTCATCCACATTGCTGCAGATTTATCCAGATCCTTAGTTCAAATCCAACACCTGGCAGAATAAATAGCGGGAATTGCAAGCCAGGGAGCTAATTTTTTAAAACTTTTTCTCAGCACTGGGCTTGAACTCAGGTCGTGGTAACTCTGCCTCAGCTTCGATCACCCTAGGCTGGGGTGCAGCCACAGGACTCACAGCTGTTGCTGGGATCCTCGACCCCCAGGCCTTTCAGGGAAAACAATGTACAGAAAAACTGTGGCCTATTTAGGTTTTCTTCCTTTGCACGTGACCCTCCTGAGTCTGAATTACACTGTTGCAAAAAGTACTTCACCTTGCATTGCTGAAGGCTGGCAGACTATTGGGGAAGCCATAGGCTCACATGGCAATATAGGCCCTGACCAACCAATGGCAGGAGATACTAAGAAACAGATTTCCAACCATAGGAATAACAATGGAATGTTGTCAATGTCACAGAATGAGTTGTTCATGAATAGTGCTCCATAAAATTAGACAGCATGATTTCAGGAGGCTGATTGATTTTATTTAATGTTTATGAAGAATTAAAAGATTATTATTACTTACAGGAACACAAAAATTTCAGGACACTGATTTCTTTTATGAAAGAAAACAATAACATTACTTACATTGACACGTAATAAATACCCAAGAATTGGTAGGAATGTTGTCTATATAACTAAATAATGTATAGACATCTCTGGCACTCTATAAAGATATATATTTATTAGCTTACTGCCATCTACATGTCAATCTGTTTTTATTTTGTTAACTCCTGGGCTCAATCTCAGGTCCTGGGAACAGTCTGTCAGCTCAATTTGCCCCAGGAGGGCATGCTGACACTCACCCATTCATGAATTTGGCCTTGTAGGTCTTGAGTTCAGATGCCAGCATTCCCAAACAATGAATCGTTGAGTAAGAAGCTGATGGTAACACATGTTTTCCTTTTCTGTGAATGTCCTGGGTGTCAGGTATGAAGTGGAATATATATGCAGACCTATATCATTATGTAATCAATGTTCTATGTGCTATAATAGTCAATAAAATAAATGGTCAATGCATGAACAAAACAAAAAAAATAAAATAACTACACTGAGTGCAATATAGTCAACATATGTATGTAAATATAAATCATATATGTAAATTGTACATGAATAGGATGTTTTCTAGTGCTGAGGATCGATATCAGGCCTAAGGAATAGACTTGAATTTCTTGACATCAAGGAGGCAAGCTTCCACTTCCCACACAGTGCAATATAGTTACCAGACCATGAGTTCAAATCCCAGTCCTGGCAGAAAAATAAAGGAACCTTTATAGTATGTGTGGACAAATTCTTAGGTATTTCATTATGTGTCCATTTTATGAATGTGATTGTTTAAATGCTTAATAAAGTATTAACTTAAATTGATTAGTGTCTTATAATATAATTGTGTATAATTTTATCATAGAATCATTCAAGAACTGCCCATTCAATCATGACATACATAATATTCCTTTGGGTATCATATAGATAGGAAGAAGTTTCTTAGGATCTGCCATTTGGAGGTGGCAGGATCAGGATTCGAACTGTGGGCTCCAGCTCCCACCACTTCTCCCCTAGAATAGGGTACTCACCAGTCTGTCCAAGAACATCAGCAAGACCAATGATTAGGCAGGCACCAGTGGCTCTCAGCAGTCCTCCTTGATACTTACAAGGCTGTGAAAGGAGGATCATGGTAAAAGTCACCCAAGCCAAGAAAGTCCTTGAGACCCGTTTCCAACTTCAGTGCCAACATATCAAATGTGGCGGGCCAGCCTTGTGCAAAAGCAGCTCAAAGACTGTGTCCAGATCTTGAATTCAAGTTCCAGGACTGGCAACAAACAGAAATACACAACAATTTGTGCAGCCATCCAGCTAAAGCAGGTTACCCTCTTGTCCCCAAATGCATTGGACAGGGTTCAATGGGAAAAAGGCTAGGGGAGCCGCTGTCATCTTGCTCTGCCCATACTGCCTGCATCACAGGATTCAGGCCACACCCCCCATTCTTTCATGTTCCTTTCTGACCAATGGGATACAAGAATTGTGGCCATGCCCACATTCCATGCTGATGGGTAGCACCAGGATTCCCTCTGTTTGTTTGCAACACTACCAGAAGTTGAGGAAGTAGAGGTGGTTGAGTGATCAGAAAGAGACTGGAGTATAGTAGGAAATTGATGCTCCCACCAGCGTCCCAGCTCCCTCCCCCCTTCTTGTAGTGCTGGGTTTCAAACCTCAGGCAATGGCGCACTACCAGCAGCCATAAGGCCCCCCCCTAGGTCCCTGACCCTGGTCCTCTGCTCTGGGCACATGTGTCCACAATGCCACCTCCATCGCTGCTCTTCCCACCTGGAACAGCTGCCAACATCTTCTCCAAGCAGCAGAGGTGAGTGGCTGCCCCAACACTACCCCTGCCCCTGGTCAGACACTCCACTGGGGGCACCATGACCCCCTGTTTGTTTCCTCTCCCTGGCTCTGAGGAGCCAATTTCCTGTCTTGGGAATTTCTGAGAAAGAGACTCAATAGAGACTCAGGATGTGCTGGATCGGGGTCTTCCTATCTGTGACAGGTATGCTCCACAAAGGATGGTCCTCTGTAGTTGGGATGGTAGACGTGTAGCGCCATTCTCAGTTATTGGTTTAGATAGATTATCCCAAACTTTTAGTCCATGCCAGCAGATTTTTGACCACAGGTGAAGTACTGGATAGTGCCGAAACCATTGGACCTCAGTCTCCTCACAGGACAGTTGTGAGGAAACAAGGGATTTATACAAAGGGATCTATGGAGCATGGCTAGGCACAGAGGGAGCATCCTTCAGATAAGGTTCTCGGCAATTCTGTGAGCATAGGACAGGAAGATACCCGGAAAGGGCTCAGGTGGGGTCTGTTATTAATTGTGCAACAGGTGTGGGATTATGAAACAAAACACGGCTCTCATCATTACCCTATCCCCATGAGGAAGGGGATCCTTCACTCTGTTAAGTTTTGCAGCTGAGGAAACAGATGCACGGAGAACCTGGGTGACCTACTTATGACCTCAAGGTCACAGGAAACTCAGCCTGATTTCTCTACCATGCTCCCTGGGACAATGGGTGCTATTCAGTCCACTTCATGTGGTGGGAATCCACTTCTTGTCAGTTGTGGATCTTGAAATCTAGGCCTGGACGCTGTTCCCGAGCTCTTCAGCTCAAGATTAGTGCTCTACCACTTGAGCTCACTTCTGGTTTTCTGGTGGTTGTTTGTAGATAAGAGTCTCACAGACGTTCCTGCCCGGACTGGCTAGGAACCCTGATCCTCATATCTCAGCCTCCTGTGTAGCCAGGATTAGAGTTCTGAGCCACCAGCACCCAACTTAAGCATAATGCTGATTTTTTTTTCTTCGTCTCTCTCATAGTAACTGGCTGAATGTTTTCTGGATGAGGTGGCCCCAGTGTCCCTATGTGGCTAGAACCCAAGGTAGCCTTCTCATTCAGGAGGTGGGCTGTGGGTCAGGAGCTGTCTAGCTCAGACTGTTCAAACAGCTCCATGACGTAAGCCCCTCTGTGCCCTGGCTAGACCATGACGGTTATTCATTTTCCATCCAAACTTCCTGGACTTATTGTATTGTATTGTTTTATACATCATTTTCTAGCACCTGGCCAAAATTATGATAAAGTTATGGAATGAAATTTTAATGCCATCTTAAGAAAGTCACTTAGGGCTCTGTGAATGTGGCTTCATGTTACGGTGATTGCCTAGCATGCATGAAACACTGGGTTCAATACCCCAGTACCACATAAACAAAAAAAACATTGGAAGTGGTGCTGTGCCTCAAGTGGTAGAATGCTAGCCTTGAGCAAAAAAAGAAAGACAGAAAGAAAGACAAAAAGACAGAAAGAAAGACAGAAAGAAAGACAGAAGGAAAGAAAGAAAGAAAGAAAGAAAGAAAGAAAGAAAGACAGAAAGAAAGACAGAAAGAAAGACAGAAAGAAAGAAAGAAAAGAAAGAAAGAAAGAAAGAAAGAAAGAAAGAAAGAAAGAAAGAAAGAAAGGAAGAAAGGAAGGAAGGAAGGAAGGAAGGAAGGAAGGAAGGAAGGAAGGAAGGAAGGAAGGAAGGAAGGAAGGAAGGAAGGAAGAAAGAAAGAAAGAAAGAAAGCCTTGGGTTTCCCTTATTTGCAATAACTAGTGTATGTCTGAGTCAAGCAGAAAAGATCAGATAAGTTGCTGTTACGGAAATGAACCCTAAGATATGCATTTAAATGTTTTTTTTCTTTCATGTGATTGTTTCTAACACATTAATAAAATTATTTCTTTGTTGTTTTGAATGTCCCTCACCCAGAGTATAACCCTTGCTTTCACTGTACTTGATAATGGTATAATTTGTGGAGGGGAAGTGAAAAATCACATCATTTAAATAGGGATACAGGTGTACCCATTGCAACAATGAGATATGCAAGTTGTTATGTCAAAAACGAACTTTATAACTTTGGTGGGGGGGGTAGGAATGAGGATTGGGTCTGGGGGCAGGTGGAGGATGGGAGAGGGTGGGAAGGGGAACCAAAGGAGGAGGATTCAATGCTTGATAAGAAATGTACTCATCTTGCCCATGTAATTGTAACCCTTCTGTACAGAATGTTCAAAATATAAAAAGAAAAAAATTAGTAAATGCAAATAAAGAATCCATACTTTGAATATATAATTGCTCCTTACAAACTCACACCTAACAATAGTCCCTAATTCATGTGTTTTATTTATAATACTGTGTTAAAAAAAGTTTTGGTCATTAGGTCACAGCAATTAATGCCAGGAATGTGCTTAGATGTCAGGTGAAGATTAATTCTGGAAATTCAAAGATTCCAGGATTTTGTGGGGTCACTACTAATCACAAAGAGAAGGGTAATATAAGTGACATTTGGAAACCTTTTTGGTCAGTGACCGCAACAAAATGCAGAGGCTAATTAATATTTGTGACACAAGAGAAAAAATAACTCCAGATGGAAGGAATAAAAAAAGGCAGAGGCTAATTAATATTTGTGACACAAGAGAAAAAATAACTCCAGATGGAAGGAATAAATGATAGTAACTAAGGTATACGAGAAAATGTTCTACAAAACAATTTTGGTTATTGAAGAACTGGTTTTCAACTAGGCTTATTCCTCATTGCCTTTAGCATTGTAAATCTCTTAGGCTATTTCTTAATCTCTGTGTGATAAATATATCTCTCTCTATGCTGTTCTTTCATACTCGATATCCTTTGCTTTCTAAAAATCTGTCTTTCTATATTTCTCTATGAACATTTCCTGATACTAAATACACCTATACAGATGGTAGAGGATGCTAATGGAGGGGTCCCATAGCTAATGAGGCATTAATGTAATAGAATGGAAAAGGAGGACATATTTATTGCTACCTCAAATTTTCTGAAAAGCTGCAATGGCATCATTTGGTTCAAATTTCCATTGTTTGGTTACATAGTGTCATTCAGTGCACATAAATACAAATATGAGCCAGGTGCTGGTGGTTCACGCCTGTTATACTAGCTAATCAGGATGTTGAGACCAGAGGATTGTGGTTGAAAGCCAGCCTGGTCGGGAAAGCCCATGAGACCCTTATCTTCAATTAAACACCAGAAACCCAGAAGTGGTGCTGTAGCAAAAGTAGTAGAGCACTCAACTTGACCTGAAGAGCTGAAGGACAGCACCCAGGATCAGAGTTCAAGCCCCACGACCAACAAATAAAGTGAAATATGACTTTGTTTCCCCCAAAGAAACGACAAGATTAATAATCTTCCCAAGCAGAAAAATAAATTCCAAAATGATTCAATGCACCTACTTTTGCTATTTACTTTATGGCTTCTTTGCTGGACATATTCTCTACTTTTAAAAATTGTCAAATATTAGCTTTACAAACTTCATCAAATATTAGATGTTTCAAAAGAGAAGTCTATTCAGTTGATGTCACTTAGCTTTCTTACTATCTTAGTTCAAAGCTAACCCAGGCAGGATAGTCTTTCAAACTCATTTCTATTGAACCACCAAAAAAGAACAAGTAGAGTTTTGGCTCAAGCAGTTGAGTACTAGCTTTGGGGGCAGATGGGCAGGAAAGAAAACTGTTCAGGGACAGGGTCCAGCATCTGGATTCAAGCCCCAGAACCAGCACACACTAAACAAACAAGCAAACAAAAAAACCCAGATATTTCTTTGGGACCCTCCTTAAAGGAGTACTCATTTGACAAGAGGCTACTTTTGGTGATCATACTCACTGGATCCTGCTTTTTTGGAATCCTTATTGCTCTGGAGAACTCAGGACCAGACTAAAGAAATTGATAACTGACTCCTGCAAATAGAGATTCATCTCAGGTGTGAAATATCCTTCCATAAGGCAATTTAAAACCTCCATGTCTTTGTTTCTTTGCAGTAGAACACTTTTAAAACAACGTTATTTCCTTTTGTTCTATGATGGCTTTCAAATGGCACATTATTTCTTTTTGTAATACTCTCAACTATAACTTTACAGAAAAGTTTTATATGAGTAAAGAACATACTCAAAAAAGTCCAGGACAGAGTTTCCTTCAAGCCTTGGGATTCTTTTCTTGTACAGTAAAAAGGAAAGCACAAGTTAACTTGAACTTTGTCATTCCTCTATGTTCAATTCCTCTCCTGGGATCAGTTTCCATATCCAGTTTCCGTTACTTCAAGTAAAAATTGATGGTGCTGCTTGAGGTGTAATGAATGTTTTCTGGCTTTACTGAAATAACACAAGGACACCTTTGGAACTGAGGTAACACGTGTTTCAGAGAAAACAGTAGAGAAAATATGAAATTTATATTGCTTATAAATATATTATTCATGCATATATTGAGTTCAAACTTTGTAAGGTCTCTGTAAATTAAAGTGAATTTTAAATGGTAAGAAGTTTCTCAGATCATTCTTTTTGTGAGTATATGTACAGCACATTATTTCCCAAGTGTATATGAGTTAACAGTAAGGGAAACTATAGCAATAATAGGAGAAAGAGAAGTTCTGTGTTAAAATATATGGGTTCAATACACTATAGAAGACTCTACAAATAAGACAACATTGAAACAATAAAGCCAAGTCCAGTATGTAGATGTATGGGAGTGATATAGAGAAAGCATTACTCCTAGGTGGAACACGAAGTATGAGGCCACTCCCTTCCTAAATCACGCTTGCTAATCACACAACTCTGTAGAAAGTAGAATGGAAAGTATAATTCTGGTTCCAATGCAAGTCAGATAAAAGAGCATGGACTTAACTGAAAAAAAAAATCCATTTTGAGAGAACAGGGCTTATACTAGCAATGAACTGCTGGCTAAGAGGATATTTCTTTTTCTTTCCTTATATATTTATTGTTGTTGGTGGTGGTCTTTGCACTTGAACTCTGGGCCTGGACAATGTTCCTCTGCTATTCAGCTCAAGGCTAATGCTCTACCACTTGATCCACAGTGCCACTTCCAGTTTTCGTGTAGTTAATTGCAGAAAAGTGTCTCCGGAACTTTCCTACCCGGGCTGGCTTTGAACCCCAATCCTCAGATCTCACCACCACTCAGCTTACTATCACATTTCTAACAGTGTACACTCAGGATATGTAATGGGTATATTCATCTATCTTTATATGAATTCTTGAGTTAAAAACCTGGGCTACAGCATAGACTTACACTCACAAAAATGTTTATAATTAAAAGTTGATACTCCTAGAGAAATAAAACCTAAGAATGTAAAGGAGTCTGGGAATTTCCCTTTGCATCCAGCTAGGGAAGAAAAGTCTTTGCAACAGTACCTATAATTGAGGATCCAAAACCTGGATTGGAAGAATGGTTCAGGTGATGGAATACCAGTCATGAGCAAGATTGATGAATAAGAGCTTGAGGCTTTTGCATACATACATACAAACATACACATACACACTGAGGCACTTATATGTGCACACACAAATACACAAATGAAACGACTCTCATAAAATGTAGAAAAGTTAGAAAACAATAGAAAATATGTCCTGAGTAACACTAGAATCATGTGATAATTTTTAATATAAGAAAGTCCTCAAATTACATTTTTCAAAAATGTTTGAGAATAGGTAGGGACCAGAGATAGTAAGAGAATCAAGTAATCATTATTAAAGTTATCAGATCCATTGAGGAATGAATCAGAGACCCCGCAGGTGCATGTGAAAATGTTCATATCCTGTGTCAAATGTTAGATAATGTTTGAAAATAGTACAGAAACAGTCTGAGCAGTGTAGGGGTAATATCACTGGAGAAATTCGAATTGCTCATCTGTATCTAGATTAAATAAAACAAGAAACTATGGCAGGGCAATGTGATATAAGCCTAGAATTCTAGCACTCAGACTAAAACAGATTAGAGAGTGGAATTACATAGTGATATCTTCCCTGGACCAGGTAGGATAATTTTGTACTAATAAAACAAACCAAACAAGAAAGGAATACACAGTTGGAAGGTTGGGCTAATTTTGTCATTTTTTGAGAAGTCAAGTTACCTATTGAAATGCAACTCATATATAATCCTCACTTGTGTTTTAAATTCTCTCTCCATTACAGAATATTCTTAGATGCAAAATGACTCATGAATACCTTCTAAAATTTGAGAAATTAAGTAATCATCATTCTGTTGGATTCCAAAGAAATGATGAAGGATTACAAAAGCTTAAGCTGGAGAAATAGCAAAGTTTGTCTAATGTAGGACTTTATAAATGTTGCTAAATTAGAATTGAGATTTAAAATAAATATTTTGGTTTTGTTTGTAATTTCATATTCTATTAGATACTACAAAATTCTTTTCTTTTTTTGTCAGTCATGTGGCCTGAACTCTGGGGCTGCACACTGTCCCTCAGCTATTCAGCTCAAGGCTAGTGCTCAACCAATTGAGCCACAGCACCACTTGCGGGTTTTTTTTTTTTTTTTTTTTGCTTATGTAGTGCCGAGGAATCGAACCCAGGGCCTCATGCATGTAAGGCAAGCAGTCTACCACTAAGCCACCTTCCCAGCCCCAAAATTATTTTTAAGTAGAAGGTTTAATTGACAAATTCACAAATGATTCTTGCAGTCTACTTGCCTAGACTATTCTTTCAAGAAAGAGATAATTAGAAATTAGTTAATAGATAATTCCAACCATTCATGTATTAAATGATAATGTGAATAATGTAGACAGAGTTGCCAAGAAATGGATGATATTAATTTATAAATTTAGAAAAAGCAATTTTTTGAGGCTTTGGTATAACATAGTATGAGGAGAATAATTGTGTGACATCTTCTTTCTTCCACCAATGTAACACAGGAAGCAATTTCCTTAATTATGTTCCTCTGTATACAATGAGAAAAATGCTAGGTTTGGGGTTTGTTTTCATTTTTGTTTTTGTTTTATTGGTTTGTCCTAGTGCTTGAATTCTGGGCCTAAATACTGTCTCTGAGCCTGTTTATGCTCAAGGCTTGTGCCCTACCACTTCAATCTCAGTGCCACTTCTGTCTGGCTTTTGCTGAGAAGTTTATTGGAGATAAACATCTAAGGAACCTTCCTGCCTGGGTGTGCTTTGAACTGTAACATTGCGCACTTAGCATCCTGAATATCTATGATAGTTTAAAAAAGTATAAATATGAATAATATTTGCAAATGTTCTGATCTCAACAATACCAGTGGGGGAAAATGATGCAACCCAATTTATTGTGATGTTCTTTCGAGAAAATGGAAGGCATCACATTAGCAGAGGTGTAGTATTTTTTCACAATAGAGATAAGCTATTTGTGATGTAAGTTAAGGGAATTTTGACGTGCACCCTACACCTTGGAAACTGTTGGGCTAGGATGACTTTATGGCATAAATCTTCGGATTAATGGTCATAGAAATAATAGCTTACTCTGATAAGCAATTGCTTACTCTTGAAGAATTAGTTATTACAGATGCTTCATAGTTTTATCCTTTACCAGAATGTGGCTATTTTTCTGTTTACTTCTCAATCTGTAGCAACCCATTGGAATATGAATCTACTGCAGAATTACATAACATGCAAACAGGTACTGTTTTGAAGCTCTCAGGTAGGAATGTTCAGAATTTGAAAATGAGTAGTTATTAGTCATAGGAATCTTGAAGAACACATATATTCTGTCCTCTTAACAACTTATTTACTTTTAAAGTTATGGGTTTCCATAGAATGAAACTTTTCTGTTTTACTATGAGAAAGTTTAAATTTATTCTTTTTTCAAAATATTGGCAAGTATATTGTGAAAATATTGTCTAGTTAGATAACATTCAAGTTGATGGCCCTCTGATTAAAAAGGGGTAATTAATTCATATTTAATGCCAAATAGTATTGATTTTTAAAAGTTACTAAAAAATAATAATATCTACTATACCAATACAGTGAAATTTTATTTCGTGTAGCTTATTTATTTAATTTAATTTTCTTGTCAAAGTTATGTACAGTGGAGTTACAGAAATTGTAAGGTAGTGAATACATAATGTTTCAAATTTGTTATCCCCTTTCTCATTTTTCTCACAGTTTTCCTTCACCACAATACCCCTCACAAGTTTAACGTACATTTCCATCATATTGTCTTGTGAGCATTTCTATTGCATTGGTTTGCCCTTTGTCCTGTTTCTCGCCATTTTGTTGTTCCTATTCCCTTCCCTAATTAAGGTAAATGTATACCAATACATAGGGTATCAAAATCAAATACAGCAGGGAATAAACCATAGGGAAAAATGCCCAAAAAAAATAAAAATCACATAGTGCATTAAAAACAACAACCGCAAATATAAATCTCTGTTTCCATATCTTGGATTTCATTTTGCTTAGCATCAGCATATATGGTCATATATATAGCATAACAAAGGCCCTGGAAAATAATAGCTTCATGGACACGATATCATGAAAACAACATGTTAACTATTTTTGATGGTAATGGTGGAATTAGGATTCTGTTAAAGGAATTTCAAAAGAGTTTTAAAGTTATGACAGGTAAATTTTAATTGTTCAAACTTTTTAACAAGTTATCCTATTAAAAATTTTTTTAAATTGCCTGGGAGAATAGGCTTTCATGCAAAGAAATCCATGGAGACTTAGCTCAGAGGGAGCAATGTGGGTGAGGATGACTCTTTTTCACACTAAACCAACAAACCTCACAAACCTTGCTGTAAATCCTGTAGGTAACCTTGAGAATTGTCCTTACCCAAGAAATATACTCTTACTGTGTGAAACAAGGTTGTAGTGGAATTTAAATTCAAAGTTCTTTAAAAAAAGACATCAAAATTGTGATTTGACCTTTACTTACCAAACAGTAATTCTCTGAAAAAGATAATTGGGGTCAAACTATGTAGGGAGAAAGTGCCTTCCACAATGAAAGAAGGTATTGGGTTTATACTTTTCTGTTTATAATACTTTCTACAATGTCTTTGCACATAAAGCACTGAAACACAGAAAAAAATCTGATTGGATACTTCAAACCAATGATTTCACATTTCTAAGTGGCTCAAAAATATAATATCATTATTAACATGAGACAGTGAAGACTTCTCTTATTACATAAGCAAAAAGTTTTGGGATCAGAAAAGAAGAGCAAATGGAAAAAGTAAGAAAACAGTGTTCTTAGAAGCCCTAGCTAAGCGTATTGTCTTCAGCAGTGGAGGGAGACCAAAACTTTTTTAAATAGATTGTCTTAATATTTTTGTTACCTAAAGTGGTTTTACAGAGCCTATTTGGCTCACTTCAATGCACACTAGATCGAATGAAGACATAAAAATAAATTCCACATCCAAATAAAACAGTTTTAAAAGAGAAACCATGAAGACATAGCAGTGGGGGAGGCCTTATAATCCTTCCACTTCACTAGACTTTAAGCCAAGAAGCTGTGTTTAATTGGAAATCAGGTAAGAGCTAAGAGGAGGACATAGAAATAGGACATAGAAGTACTGTCCTTTGTAACAGACATTGTCATCCAAGGTATGGGTGATTTAACTCTATTCTTCTCCATAAATCTTGTTTCTTTGTTTTTTGGGGCATCTGGTCGTGGGACCTGAACTCTGGGCCTGGGCGCTGCCCCTCAGCTCTTCAGCTCAAGGCTAGCACTCTACCACTTGAGCCACAGCGCCACTTCCGGCTTTTTTTCTTATGTGGTGCTGAGGAATCGAACCCATGGCCTCAAGCATGCAAGGCAAGTACTCTACCACTGAGCCAACTTCCCAGCCCCTCCATACATCTTGTTAAGCAAATGCAAGACCAAGAGAAAAATAATCTATTGAAGTAATTTTGCAAAGAATAACTTCACTGTTCCTGATATGGCATTTAACGAGAGTCTTAAGTGAGAAGATAAAAGTGGAGTATTCTTCGGTTTCCTCTAAGCATCTCGTTAGCAAACTAGATCTTTAAAGTTAGAAGTAATTGAACCAAAAAGTGGTGGAGTACTTATTTTTGTTGGCACTTTAGACACAAGAAGACTTTCAAGGTAAAAGAACAAAAAAGTATAGCTAAATATTTTTGATCACAGCTTCTTCGATTGTTTTTTTGGAGACAATGTTTTACATAAGAGTTTGTCCTCATTATCATAGATGTTGGGTTTTCATGGCAACCAAAGGCAAGAGGGAAGTTTAATGGACTCGCTTGGACAAGTAAACAGCATAATAGAAAAAATGGCAAATAAACTTTAGTGAATTACATTGACCGATTACTTTGCCAGAACAAAGAAGGAAAGACATAATTCAAAATCACTTGACTGAAAAGTATGAAAAAGAGTAGTAAAGAGAGATGAGAGAAAACATAGAGGACTGTTTTCTCTCCAGTGGAGTAATGGGTTTTGATCTTGTTTCTTCCATTCTATATTCACCAGCTATCAAGTGCATCTCAGGACTGGAATATCCAGTTCAGACAAAGAGATCTCCCATTAGAAAATATTTGCTGCAGATGTAAGTGATTTATAACCTTAGACAATCTATTTAAATCTGTTCAAAATTCTCCCCTACCCCAAACTGCCCTCTTTGAACAGTTGGTTTGCTTTTCCCATACTACCTTTGATTAACTATTTAAAATTTTGAGAGGTCATATTCATACTCTCTAGAGATTGCTGTTTGGTTGTGATATTTGTGTGTTTGGTTTTTGTTGTGTTTTTAACTGAATTTCAAAAGGCTGTGGTAGTGTGTTACAATTAAATATATCCATGTAATTGTCCAGTGCTTCTGGATCAGAGTCACTCCTTTTATCATTCTCAACCAACCCCTTCTCCAAGATTTATTTCAGATTTACCACTTCCTTTATCACATGTGTACATTGAGTATTCTAGTTGTACTTGCCACTTTTTAATTTTTCATTCATTCTATGTTTTTACTAATATTCTTCTCTGGTTTCAACTTCTTGATAGTCATTCTGTTAAACTGTTCATACTTTGACAGGTTTATATACATTCCATGGCATTTCAAAACCTGCATATACTTGAACTGATATCAGCTTATATTTCCATAATTAATTCATCTGCAATAACAATTTGAAAGACTGGAGACGTGAAGGACCTAGACATGATTTTATTCTTATCCATTTGTAAGATTAATCTTTAGTCAACAAGAAAGTTTATAAATGGCTTAGAATGTTTTGCTAACTAGCAGTTTTTATAAATGTCTTCGTACAATGGTTTGTAATTATTTTATTTTACATGGGATAATATTTTCTACTACCTATAACTTTTGGGAAAAGAAGAAAACTAAAATTTATTACTGTGGAGGAATATGATAGAAATAGAAGACAGATTTTATGTTTGTCACATCTCTGATAAGTACCCATATTCAAGACTTGAAGTCATATTTCTTAAGGAAAACATCAAACAACATGATAAGGCAAATATTCTTGATCTTTTAAAATCAAAAAGAAAAAACCAAAAAGAAAAAAATCTTGAAGTTGTGCTGTGGCCCCAGTGGTAGAGTGCTAGCCTTAAGCTGAAGAGCAGAGGGACAGCGCCTAGGCCAAGAGATCAGGCCCCACACCCAGACCCCCTAAAAAAATTATTTTAAAAGGAATATATTTTCAGGAGATTAAATATAGGTTACCATTGATTTGAAAATGACAACCTTTTTATACTACATAACCAAGTTTTACTGAAGTACCAGTGTTTTGAAGCACTAAGGATCTTCTCAATTAATGTTTTTCTGAATTCTATTTGACTTCTAATTCAAGTTTTCTGAGCCTTGGTAGACAAATTATGGATCTTATCTTTCCAGGAACTATTTTTTGGCCTACTTATACTGGACTGAAATCTTTCATTAATCATTAGGAGAGGGGTATTAAAGATATTCTTGTGACATTTGTGATCTTGTTCACTCATATGGGCTGGTCATCTGTAAATTGAAAGTGTGAATTACAGTAGTTTCTCTCAGATTTTGTGATCTCATCTTTCATTTTAAGTTGCCTTGCATTTCACAATTGCTTACTGCTAAACCCTGTGTAATTGAGGCCCTAAATTATTATAGGAAATGAGAAGTTAAGATGAGTCTTCAATTACTTTCTGTTGGCATGTTGCATGGGCTTAGGTGAGAAGACTTGCCCTTGTTATCTGATGATGCAGATAACTGGGACCTGGGATCCTAGGACGCGTGGGTCCTGTAGAATAATAATACCTTTTGCACATCATATCAGCAATATTTGGGTATGATCAGAAATATGGGGAAAACCATTCTGGGTCCAGCGAGTTAAAACAATATACAGAGCAGCAGAGTAAAATCCCTTGCAGATTAGAGGAAAACAACATTTTTTTTTTTACCTTGTGAATTCAGTAGATTAAGAACACTTAGAAGGTATCATAAATTTATACCGAAGACATTGCATTGATACTTCTTATATCCTAATATATATTCTAAACCTAATTATTTATATTCCAATCTATTTATTGTAATAAATATCAATTTATTTGTCAAATCATCGATTAATTCTAGTAAGTTTCATTGTGTGAAATATAAAATTAGCACATATACATACAAAATATATAACTATATATAATATAAGGAAATATTTTTCATTTTTCTGTTGTGGTTAGGGTATCAAAGGCAACTCTGTTTTACAGTATTATTCCATTATCTCTACCTCAGAGTTTGGTAGAGTTAGACCTAAAGCTTTACCATTTGTAGATTTACAGCCTAGAGGCAAGAGGAAACACTGTCATTAAAACATTACCAATTTAAGGCCTAATATCAAGGAGAAATATATGGACTTCTCCTGGATCTATGGAAATATTTGGTGATAGAAATTCAGTAGTGTATGTTCCTGCCTGGTTGGATGGTAGACAGGTCAGGACATTAGGTAATCATGCAAAAGAACAATTTTTTTCACCTTCTTGGCTTTAGCTATTTTTGAAATGGTAGGTATAATAATTACATTTTGATAAAATACTTTCTAGTCAGAACTGTTTATTTCTCTATGATCCCTTGTAACTAAGATTAGTTTTGTTCCACTAAGATAATCTTTGCTGTCAGGGTAAGATATTCTGTTTGGTCTGTTACTATATGGAAGAAGGGTAAAGGATCAGTAGACATTTGTGCCACTAAAACCTCATTTGGGAAATTTTAAGCTGCAAAAGTTTAGAAGTAGCACTTCAGCAAGGCTTACTTTGAATCCATTAGCTCCACAAAGCTAACTCAGTTGATAAATAAGTACTTGAAAAGCCATCTCTTTGAACCTAGCTATAAAGGCTTCAAAGTATGATCAAGTTTAAAATGAAAAATACTTAAAATAGTCATTGGCAAAAAAATGCAAGTGTGAGCAATCTACCGAATAATATGTTTTTTCCACTATACACAGAATTTCAGAGAAATAAGATCAATAGCATTGTTAGTAACAATAAGGTTTCCTTGTTACAAATAGACAACCAAGGAAAAATGCCTGTATAAAGATTGCATCATTAACTTCTTAAATTTACAGGATACTACATGCTTCGGCAGCACGTATACATAAATTACAACAATATAGAGATTAACATGCCACTTGGACAAGGATGATATGAAAATATGCTAATTATTCCATATTTTTCATTCTTCAGTTGCTAGAAATGAAAAGCACTTATTAAAAAGTTGATTACAAAAATACAAGTGTAACAACATATGTGATTCATATAATTATAGTTTGATATCAGTGTATTAAATCTTCACCTTAGAAATGTCTTTACATAGCATAACCTTTACAAAACTTTTGAAATTAGATAACATTTTAATTTTATCCCAAAGAAATAAAATACTATAAGGACCTAGGAGAAAAAAGAATCTTAAACTGTTTTTATATGGAATGCAATCTGTAAGGACACATTTATTAATAAATTTATATAATATATAACAATGTAGTATTCAAAGTATTATATCTAGGAGAGAATGAAATAGATTATGGACATTTTACAAACAGAATACAGAATATGTTAAAATATACTTTCTTTAGACAAGCACCGGAAATATCTTCAGATTCTGTACTACTCATTTCAACAGATACGGTAAAATTATTTCTGATTTAAAAAATCACAAGCTCTACAGAAATCATTATATATGTATACAAACAACTCTTGAATATATTTTGACATCAAAGTCAGGCAATTCATTTGGAAGAATACCATGGAATCCATGAATTTTAAAGTAAGCTATTGCTGTGGCTTTGTATTGTGAAAATATTTTGTGCAGAGACAAAGGATGGACTGGCATTTTTGAAATTTAAGTAACTTATCCAAATCATTAAGACATAGGAGAACAATTTGTACAGCCTTTCACAACTTCAAAGAGGTAGTCACACATACTTATCTTTTGGCAGTATCAAATGCAGTTTCTTCCAAGTTGTTCTTCAGACCTGGTTTAATATAATGGTTCAAAAGAAGGAGATCAAACGTATCTTTGCTCTTTCTATTCCCAGCAGCAAGTTGCAAGGGGGTCAAGAGGCCTTTCGTTTAGACATTGGTATATGCATCATGATGAAGTAAGAATGAAGCCACACTGGTATTATTCCACGTATAAGCACTGTGCAGGTGTGTCCAGCCATTCACAGTTATTGCATGAATATCTGCCTCGAGCCACCAACTCATGGAAAATGTCTCAGTGTCAACTGTAGGTTTCCTGATGAAGAGCGGTATACTCATCGTCATCCCTAGTATTCACACGAGTGGCCTTTTTCGAAAGTTTTCGCCACACTGTAGAAAGCCGATTAATTTCAGCAGGCCAAAGAAGAAATTTGCTTGGATCCTTCTCCATTTTTTTCTTGCAAATGATACCATTCCTCACTTTTTCATCTTCTTCCTTGTCTTCATCAGAATTCCCTAACCAGAGACTTTGAGTACCAGTCGGAATGAGGTGTCCATGTATTTCCCCAGTAGTTGATTTTGGTTTAATAATTAAACTTCAGTAGAGAAGCAAAAAGTTTAAAAACTGTTACAAAGTAAAGTAATTAATCAGAACATGTTACTATTCATACTAATCATAAGCTGAATTTATAGTGATAGTCAAATATGTAAGAAATGAGACAATTTGCCATACATTTGCACTTAATAAGTGAGAAAGAGTTTTCTAGGTCTTTTAAAATATATCTTAAGTTTAATAAAGAACCTATTCTGTGACATCATATGATAATCAGATAAAGCTGATATTAGAGCAAAGAACGGATTCTACTAAGTTTTTGCATATTAATGTATATACTTATTTTGGTTGTGGGAAAGTGGGGATTTCGACTTGAGTTATTGCTCTTGCTAGGCTGGCGTCATATCAGTGGTTAATTTTAGGATAGGTGTTCCCTTTCCACAAGAACATGCACCTGATCTGTCATTTTAGCCTTCCCAACATCAATGGCATCAGAGTTGCAGACCAACTTGTCTAGCTTCCTACCTTGGCTGGCCTGGATTCCGCAGTCCTTCCAATCTTAGCCTGTAGATAATGCAGTGTGGTAGAAATGATTCAATGCACCCAGCTATAGATTGAGAAGGAGGTCCACTAAACTTTCGGCCTGGTTCTATTTTTAAGCCTCCTCAGTAGTTACTAGTAGAGGTGGAAGCCCCTGGTGCAAAGCAGTAAGAGTATTTTTCAAAGTTTCTAGACATATATATGACTTGTGATTACCTCAGGAAAAAAATTCAAAAAATAACTTTAAATATTCACATTATAAATATTTTAAAAACAAAATATATGTGTCTGAATAATTTACATGTGTAAAAATCATCCTCCATATCCTTCAATGAAGAGATCATCAATCAATACCAGATGAAAGAGCTCATTGACCATGGTAACAATGGACAAGTGAAGCTGACAATCCACACCTCACACACATGGAAGTGGCAGTTAAAATACTCCTGAAGGGATGAAATGATAAAGTTTGAGGCAGTGACCACTTGTTGCTTGTTTCTGTCTAGCAAAGCAACACGTGGTGGTAATCCAAACACCTGGTTGATTGTGTGCCTTTATAAGACCTGCAAATCCTTAGCTAAGGGCTCTCCTCCTAGGCTCTGCTGTACCGAAGTGTAGGACGAGGCCCAAGCAGCAGCACGTTTAAATAAAACAGCTGTAGAGTCTGACTTTCGGTGGTCTTTTTGCAGGGGGGGTGTTCCTGCAACCATGGCATAACATATTAGTGGGGGCTGGTTCGGGATATGCCCCAAAGATCCCGGAGACCTCAGACTCCAAAGGTAAAACAGCGCTGTCTTTGTTCATTTGTCTTGTCTTCTTGTTTGTCTGTTTTACTTTCATTTTCCCTTGTGAGGATGGCCCCTCCAATTCGTAAAGGGTTGTCAAAGTGGACCTGCTTGCATGACAACACTGGAGGAACTGGGAGATGTTCCATATCCTCTTGTGGGGAGGGGATAACCCTGCTGTGTGGAGCAGGGGTTCTTGGAACCCCACCAAATGGAGCGGGGTCCTTGGAACCCCGCCGTATGGGGGCGGGGGGTACTTGGAATCCCACCGTGTGGGGCAGGAGTCCTTGGAACCCTGCTGTGTGGGGCGGGGGGGGGGGGGGGGGGAGGTCCTTGGAACCCCACTGTGTGAATTGTGGGGCGAGGGTTGGTTTGGTGTTGGGCCAGAACTGACCAAGAGAGCCTTCTAACCGAAGCCCAACTCGCCCACTGTGGGTCTGCTCCTTCTGCTGTGGGGCATGGGTATGGAACCCCGCCATGACAGGAGTCAGTGGACCAATTTGGGGGATCTCCACTTTGTAAGCATTTTTTTTAATAACTGTCAGGCCTGCATGTGTTTTGTTTGTATTGTTTTTTGGACTGTATGACTGACAGGACTGGAAACCATGTGCAACACTCCATCTAGCCCCCTAGACTTACAAAAAGAAACTAAGAAAGAGGAAAAGAAAGTGTACTCCCGGGTTTTTCAGGGAGATAACTTGGAAGAAGAAATGTGTCCTCCCCCATACTCCGCTTCCCAGGTTCCTTTTGCAGAACCTGAGAATGATCAAGAGGAGGAGGGAGCTATAGAACACTTGGCACCTGCCCTCAAAGTTTCTGAGGGGCCAGTCACTCAACGCTGCAGTGGGATCAACCCCCCATCTAATGCAGCTGTTTTTATCCTTACGTGCCATAGGTACTGTGGATGTGGATGGTCAACAGCAACTCAATAGTGTCCATTTTCTACCAGTGCTCTATACAATTGGTGCATACAAAACGCCCCCTTTTCTGAGAAACCCCAGGATTTAATTCATTTGCTTGAAACTATTCACTTTACTCATCAGCCCACTTGGGATAATTGCAGTCAGCTTTTACAAGTTCTTTTTACCACTGAAGAGAGAGACCATATCTGAGAGGCAGACCAGAAACATATCCGTGGCCCACAGGAGTGCCCGTCACGGATCCTGCTCTGATCGCTGCCTATTTTCCTGAGATCCGACCAACATGGGACTACAAGACAGTTGAAGGTAGGGAGCATCTCCTCATGTACCACCAGGCTCTGTTGGCAGGTCTCAAGGCGGCGGCCTGCCGACCTACTAATATGGCCAAGGTTTATGATGTAAGACAGGGAGTAAGTGAAAGTGCAGCAGCATACCTTGAGAGGCTCTTGGAAGCTTTTAGTCAATATACTCCATATGATCTTGAGACCCAGGAGTTGGCTCAGATGATTATGTTTGCCTATATAAATCAAGCTGCACCAGACATAAAGTTGCAGGCTCTAGACAGCCTTGGTGAAAAGTCTATAATTAGGGATCTAGTAGCTACGGCAGGAAAGGTTTACAATAAGAGAGATAGAGGAGCAAAGACAGGAAAGCAAGGACAGAGAATGTAAAATGGACCATGAAAAGAGAAACCGGGCCAAGGAAAAGAGGCCAGATTTGTTGGACTCACCACTATCTCATGCTGAGCATACCTGGTTCACAGATGGCAGCAGTTTCATTCGAGATGGAAAAAGGTACATGGGCCCAGCAGTCACCATGGACACTGTGATAGTGTGGGTAGAAGCACTCCACCAGAGAACATCTGCACAAAGAGCAGAGCTAGTGGCACTAACAAAAGCCCTACAGATTGGAAAAGGGAAGAGACTAAACATTTACATAGACAGTCGGTATGCTTTTGCCACCGTGCATGTCCATGGAGCCATTTACCAAGAGAGGAGGATGCTGACAGCTGAGGGAAAGACTATTAAAAACAAACAAGAAATTTTAAGCCTCATCCAGGCCTTATGGGAAAAAGCAAATATTGCCATCATGCACTGCCCTGGCTATCAAAAGGGAACTGATTCATTAACCAAAGGAAATAACTTGGCTGATCAGGCAACTAAGGAGGCGGCCCTCCAGCCCGGAGCATAAGTACTGACTCTAGTAGACCCAGGGCCACGAGCTTTGCCTCCTGAGCCTCAGAATTCCCAAGAAGACTTCGAGTGGATAAAGAAAATTCCCAAGGCCTATAAACCCCCTGGCAGAGAAGGAAACAAAGACTGGTGGAAAACTGGTGAGGGGAAACTTACCTTGCCACAAAGATTGGGCAAGGGGATTCTTAAGAGAATCCATCGGGTCTCTCACATGGGAACCTGAAGAATGCAGAACTTGATCTGACACTCAAGTAAAAAAGGCAAGGGAATCAACTCTTGAGGACATTGTTAAAAATTGTAAAGCCTGTCAACTCACCAATGCCCCCAATCAGCCGGTTACAAAAGGAGCTCGCCTCCATGGAGATAGGCCAGTTGTGTATTGGGAAATAGACTTCACAGAAATTAAAACTGGAAAATTTGGATATAAAAATTTGCTAGTTTATGTAGAAACATTTTCAGTATGGGTTGAAGCCTACCCAACAAAGCATGAGACCACAAATATCGTGGCTAAGAAGATCCTGGAAGAAATTCTACCCAGGTATGGCTTCCCATCCCCCAATGGGTCAGACAATGGACCAGCCTTTGTCTCAAAAGTAAGTCAGGGAATAGCTCCTGCATTGGGGACAGATTGGAAATTGCACTGTGCTTATAGACCCCAGAGTTCAGGGCAGGTATGAATCAGACTCTATAAGAGACCTTAACTAAATTGGCCTTGGAGACTGGTGTAGACTGGGTATCACTCCTTCCTTTTGCCTTGTTTACAACAAGAAATTCACCCTATCGGCTTGTCCTTAATTGCTTGCTGATTTGGATGATACTGAATTTCTGTGTTAGCTTGACTATTTACAGCTGGTGCATAAGAGTATGTGGCCCCAACTTAGAGCATTATATGATTCTGCTTCTATTCCTATCCCACATTTGTTTAAACCAGGGGACTGGGTGTTTGTTCGAAGGCACAATTTGCAATCTCAGGAAACACGATTGAAGGGACCTTACATAGTGCTACTGGCTACACCCACTGCCCTTAAGATGGACGGCGTTGCTGCTTTGATCCACTGTTCCCATGCCAGACCAGCTGACCCCTTTGCCCTGGATGACCATCAGGAAACATGGGAAGTCTCCAAGCATCCTACCCAACCACTGGGCATACGCCTCAAGAAAAGATAAATGGACTGATTGTTATTGGTATACTCGTTCAAGATCAAGAGCTGTTGAAGTTTAGTTTTGGGCCAGAGCCACAAGATTGTGGCTCAGGACCATAAATCAAGCGTGGGGGGGGCGGGGGTTGAAAGGCTAAAGTTTGAGACAGTGACCACTTGTTGCTTGTTTCTGTCTAGCAAAGCAACACGTGGTGGTAATCCAAACACTTGGTTGATTGTGTGCCTTTATAAGACCTGCAAATCCTTAGCTCAGGGCTCTCCTCCTAGGCTCCGCTGTGTCGGAGTGTAAGAAGAGGCCCAAGCTGCAGCCCGTTTAAATAAAACAGCTGTAGAGTCTGACTCTCGGTGGTCTTCTTGCGGGGCGGGGAGGAGGTCCTGCAACCATGGCATAACAGAGAGAGTCCTCCAGTCATCAGTTAAAGAATGAAGTGGACATTTTTAAGAAGGTATGGCACAAACACACCATCAGGTTGTACCAGGTGATGGAGAAGGAAGAGTATATGTATCTCATCAATGGAACTGGCCAGTAGGGGGATACCTTCTGGGGTGGATCTCAAAATCCTGCCGCCTATAAGAGGATGAAACCAAGAGGCTCTTCACACCAATTGTAAGTGCTGTTCACTACCCACACCAGAACAGAATCACACACTGAGACCTTAATTCCAACAATATCCTGTTGGATACCAAAGGCAATATCAAAGTCAGTGGTTTTATCTGAGCATCTGGTTCACCCTGGGGCAGTTGCTATCAAATGTATGTGCTGCTGTGCTATTCCACCCCCCTAAATTTTCCTGGAAGAAAGAAATGATGGCCAGGTGCCAGTCGCTCACTCCTGTGATCCTAGCTATTCAAGAGGCTGAGGTCTGAGGATTATGGTTCAAAGCCAGCCCAGGCTGTCTCTATCCTCTGACCAGACTCATATTGATACCAAAGACTAATTTGAGGTGGAGATGGTAATGGATAGAGATGGCTAGCATATAGTTACAACTCTTCTCAGAATAAGCTGCTGAATGTGGGCCCAGGAACAGAGCAGTTCCAGACAAAGGGGAGGAGAACCCTAAGAGATATCAAAGATAACTTCACTTGAAAGCCAGAAGGCCCTGTTATTGAGATGGGGGAGATTTGTAGGTGGTGTACTAAAAAAAAGAGTTGAAAGTGGGATCCACGAATTGAGATCAAAACACTGTTTGCCTAGCAAAACCCTCAGTCCAGCCAAGAATACAAGTGCATCAACTGCCATAGAGTTCCTCTGGAGGGATTCCAGCCTCTGAGCACCTTGTACTGCAGTGTAAACTGAAAGTTGTAGTTATCAAAGCATGTAATTTTTGTGCATACAAAACTACTTTAATTACACTTAAACTACACCCTAGTTATTACAATTTTTGTTTGATTTATTTTATTCTATGTTATTTAAGATGCAGTCTCATTATGTAGCCAAGTCTGATCTTAACTTCATAATTATACTGCTTAGTCTCCTAAGTGTTGTGATTACAGGTGTGTCCCTCTTTGTTGTCCATCATATTTTACCTGCATGTTACCTTAACTTTCAATACTTTATTTTATCACTTGGCAATACTGCGGTTTTGATTCAGAGGCTGGTGCTGGGCAACCTAGTGCTCTACCACTTGACCTCTGCGCCTGGCCTTACTCTTCATTTTGCTTTAGATGAGCTCTAATTTTATTATTTTTTGTATTGTATTTTATGTGCTTGGGTCAGAATCAGAATGTGATTGTAATGTATTTTCCTGCTGAGAAGCTTTTTTGTCCTTTTATATTTCTTATAAATATAAATTTTCTTCTTAATAAAAAGAAGGTACACAGAGGTGTTACATTTATATAAGTCATTTTAAAGTTGAAAACCTTATTTTAGAAGAGTAAAAATGCATATAATCACTAAATTTTATCTCTAGAGAAAATGGCTACAAGATTAAATGTTTTTGGAGGCTAGGTCAGTGGCATTTGGAATTGTTCTCACTTCAGCTCCAGACAATGCTACATAGCTCCAGGCCTGCATGGCCTAAATAAAAGCAAGTAAAAAGTAAAAAAAAATCATTTTTTAGGGCACATCTGTAGAAGGTTTGAAATACATTTGAAATACATTTTATTGACCTTTTGTATATTTCTGTGCTGATGAAAAGTGATATAGGAATTATGGTACAATATGACACATTCTTCTAACATAACAGCATTATCACATTACCCAGCAATTCCATTGCTCATTGCGTAACCAAAAGAACTGAAAAGAAAAAACTAATAGCTCATATGCCAATAATAACAGCAAAGTTCACAATAGTCAGAAGCTGGAATTACCTGGAGTGTCTATAGATATACAGGTTTACAAAATATGAGGTAAGCATTAATGGAATATGACATCCACAAAAATGCTGCAATTAATATATATCTGTCACGGATGGACACAAAAAATAATCTACTATTTATGTGAAACATTGACTAAACCATTTTATAAGAGAAAATGGAAGATCAAAATTTCTGGGGAAGGTCATTGGGGTGATTATTACTCAATGATTGTGTTGATTCCATCAGTATCAACAAGATAGTTCACAAATAGAGGTAATGGTGTGGATATAATTAATGTCACTGAAATTTATACGTGCTTAGCAAGCATGAGGCCCTGCGTTCATCCCCAGCACATCCAAAAAATGCTAAATCTTTCTGTTACTTACGTGCTTTTCTAATGTTTTGATTGTATCCCTCAGAGGATCTCTGGTGGATCTCTGATGTTTAGTCTTGCTTTATAGAGAATCCATTATTTTAATATTAATTTTAAAGGAAACCTCATATATTAAAATGAGGGCAATGCCTGCAGATCTAATTCAAGAGGCTAAAACAGGAAGACCCTTACACAGTCTAGGCTGCATAGAGAGGTCATGTCTAAATTTCCATGGTTGCTGCTGAAAATGGAGGGACAATTATTTGTAAGTAATTGCAAGTGATAGATAACTGAGAGATAAGTTTTTGATCACATTATATTTTGGTCATGTCAGCTTGTATTTAATATTTACATGAATTTTAAAATTTTTCCTTTTTCCCTTTCTCTCAGCATGTCATTTTGAAACTTTATACTATGTTCTCATTTGCTACATTTAAAAAGAAACATAGTTTTCCTTTGTATCATATTAAACATGGTTTTTGATTTTTTTCTATATTATACAACTACTATTATTTACTTTTGAAAATGTTAGGGAAATGAACACGAAGATATGTATTCAAATGTTTTTTTTCATGCGATTGTTTCTAACACATTTATAAGATTATTTCTTTGTTGCTTTGTATGTCCCTTCCCCACAGTATAACTCCTGCTTTCACTGTATTTGATGTCGGTATAATTTGTGGAGAGGAAGGGGAAAAACAAATCGTTTAAATAGGGATATAGGTGGACCCATTGCAACAATGAGATGTACAAGTCGTTACATCGAAAAATGAACTTTACAACTTTGGTGCGGGGAAGGGGGGGTAGCAGGGAGGATTGGGTGGGGGAGTGAGAGAGGATGGGAAGGGATAGGAAGGGGAAACAAAGGAGGAGACTACAATGCTTGATAAGAAATGTACTCATTATCTTGCCCATGTAATTGTAACCACTCGGTACAGTATGTTCACAATAAAAAATAAAAATTAAAAAAAAGAAAATTTTTATGTTTTTTTCTGCATGTAAGGATTGGCCACTGTCTCGGAGATTTTTCTCAGTTCTGCCAATTGAGCCACAGATAAACTTCCAGCTTCATTCTTTTGAAAAGTCTCATGCAAAGCCCAGCACAACTAAGGAGGCTGAAATCTGATCTTGATTTGAAGCCAGTCTGAGCAGCAAAGTATGAGATTCTTATCTCCAATTAATCACCAAAAAGCTGCTGGTAGTAGAAAGGTATCTAGCCTTGTGTAAAACAGGGCAAGTTCAAGCCCTAGTATTGTAATTACATTAACAAGTCTCATGGACTTTCTTGCTTGGGTTGGATTTGAACTACAACCCTTAAATTTCAGCCTCCTGGGTAGTTAGGATTTAAAGGCATGGGAAATCAACTGCAGACATTTTAATTTTTTTTTTTTTTGGTCATTTGTGGGGCTTAAATTCTGGGTTAGTTGCTGTCTCTGTGCTCTTCAGCTCAAGGCAAACAGTCTACCACTTGAGCCATAGAACCACTTCCAGTTTTCTGGTGCTTTATTAAAGATAAGAGTTTCACAGAATTTCCTGCCTGGGCTAGCTTGGAATTCTGATCCTCAGATCTCAGCCTCCTGAGTAGCTAGGATTACAGGCATGAGCCACTGGTGCCCGGCTTATTTTTAATATTTTTAACCAGCTCTTTCTTGCCTTCTACCTCAGTACATTTTATTTTGTCCAGTAGACCTGATCTTTGGGCCACACTGCTGTTCCTTAGTTATTTTGAAGGGGGTAGGGGTTGAACACTCGGTATGGGTGCTGTCTTTGTGGTTTTCAACTTAAGGCAAATGCTCTACCAGTTGACCTACAGAGCCACTTCAGGTTATCTGGTGGTTAATTGGAGTACAAGAGTCTCATGAACTTTCCTGACAAGGCTGGATTTGAACCATGGTCTTCATATCTCAGCCTCCTGAGATTACAGTGTAGAGCCAGCAGTGCCCTTCTGTTTCTTAGCTTTTTGACTTAAGGACGATGTTTTACAAATTCAACCACAGCTTCACTTCTAGCTTTTTTTGTTTATTTGACATAAGTTTCTAATGTACTTTTCTGGGTAGTCTGGCTTCAAACCGTGATCCTCATATTTCAGCTTCCTGAAGTGCTCTGATTACACACATGAACCACAAAACCATTGGTCATTTAAAAATATTAATATGTTTTTTTCCACTTTATCTTGTTAAAATTTTCCTTGTTTTTTTTTTTTTTTTTACTTTTGTATATGTTTTTGTCCTGGGGCTATATATCAGGGCGCGGATGCAATGCCAGAGCTTTTTCTTCAAGAGTAGTGGCTTTGCACATGAGCCAAAGTATAGCTTGTGGCAATATTTGTTTTGTCTTTGTGCTTGAACTAAAACCCTGGGTGCTGTACTAGAATGTGACTGCCCAGTTTGCATCTTGGGCCACAGCTCAACTACAGGTTTTTTTTAACTCTTGGTAGTTAATAGGAGATGAGTTTTATGCAAAGCCCAGCATGAATCAGTTGGCTGAAATCTGAGGATCACGGTTCAAAGCCAACCAAAGCAGGAAATCCCATGAGACTCTTAGCTCCAATTAATCACTGAAAAACTCGTAGTGGTAATGATCTATCCTTGAAAAAAACAGCATAAATTCAAGCCAAACATAGCACACAGATGCATACACAGAGAAAGCCTCATGGACTTTCTTGCATGGGGTAGCTTTGAACAATGATTCTCAGATTTCAGCCTATCTTCATCCTCTCTCCTTTGAAAATTTTATGGATCCTGTGGCTTGACATCTGTCACTGGGGCCTATATCTTAGCTTTTACACTCAAGATTGGTGCTTTACCACCTCAGCCACAGCTCAAGGCTTTGTGCTGTGTAGCTGGGGATAAGAATCTCAAGCATGTTCCTTCCTAGACTGACTTGACTCTGCAATTGTCAGTTGTCAGCCTCTTGTGTAAAAAGGATTACACATATAACCATCAACATTTGGGTCATTTTAAAACATTAATATGTGCTTGCTTCCACATTTTTCTTTTTTTTTTCTTTTTTACTTTTCCTGGGAGTGGAAATTGAAGCTCAGATGTTGTCTCAGGGCATCCATGGGACCAACCATAACATTTGGTTTTTGTGGGGAGGTTAATTGGAGAGAAAATAATCATGTATAGCTAAGCCAGATTCAGGAGGCTGAAAATTGAGGAGAGTCCATGACACTCTTTTCTCCAATGAACCACTAAAATCTGAGAGTTGTAGATTATTGAGCAAAATGGTGCAAGTTCAAGCACCAGGACTGCCAAACACAAACACACACACACACACACACACACACACACACACACACACACACACACACACACACACATCTTATGAACACCTATACTTGAGCTGAGCTTTAAACAGTATCCTCAAATTTTAGCCTAAGTAGCTAGAATTACAAATATGAGTCCCCAATGAAACTTCTGTTACTTGGTTTTTCTTGTCTTCTTCCACCCTTCTTTTCATTTATTTCATTCTTTTTGTTTGTGTTGGGCCTGGAGCTCAAACTCATGACAGTATTGGCCTGACTCAGGAGGCTGAAATTTGGCCATCATGGTTTGAAAGCAGCCTGGACAGGAAAATCCATGAAATTCTTATCTCCAATAAATCAACAAAAACCTATCCCCAGTGTGGCCACCACACACAAAACAGTCTCCTGGAATTTCTTGATTGGGTGTGCCTTTACATAAGATCTTATATTTCAGCCTCCTGCATTTCTAGAATTACAGACATGAACCAAGAGTCCTGGGTTCTCTACTTCCAACCATTTAATTTTCTTATTGTGATGCTGAGGCTGGATCTCTGAGCCAGGGCATTGTTTCAATTGGCTTTTCATTCAAGGCTGTTGCTTCACAACTACAACCACAGTTTTATTTCCGGCGTTTTTTTGCTGGTTAGTTGCAGACTTATGCACTTCCCTGTCCAGGATGGCTATGAACAACAACCTTCAGATTTCAGCCTTCTGACTCACTAGGATTACACATATTGACCAAAATTTCATGCATTGCTCATTTTGAAACTTTAACTGGATTTTCTCACAACATTTTTACTCTTTTTCATAATCCTGAGGCTTGAATTCAGGGTTTGAGCACTGTCCCTGAACTTCTGTTACTCAAGGTGAGAACTCTACTACTTGGGCCACAGTGCCACTTTCAGTCTTTTTTATTTATGAGGTACTGAGGAAACAAACCCAGGGATTCAAACATGGTAGGCATGCACTCTGTTACTAAGCCACATTCCCCGCCATTCTTATACCTATTTATTTGTATTTATATTTCCTTGTGTATGCTGGTCCTGCGGCTAAAAATCAAGTGCAGGCCCAGAAGTTTTTATTCAAGATTAGAACACTAAGACACGAACCACCACATAACTTGTGGCTATTACTTTTTGTTCTCTTTTAAGTAGCTACTTAGATTTGAGTCCATGAATTCTACCAGGGCTGGCTTTCAAATGTGATCCTCAGATTTTAATCTCCCAAGTGGCTACCATCAGAGGTGTGTGTCACCTATGCTTAGCACATTTTAATCTCTGAAATTGTCTTTTTCTTATCTTACCTTCTCTACATTTATTTATTTTATACTTTGTGTGTGTGTGTGTCCCAGAAAATACTTTCTCATTTCGGCCATTGGAGCCACAGTTCAATCACCAAGTTTTATCTTTCTTCCTTTTGGTGGTTAATTGGAAATAAGAGTCTCATGTAAAGCCCAGCAAGACATAGGAGGCTGAAATCTGAGGATTGTAGTTGAAGCCATCCTTGGCAGGAAAGTCCATGAGACTATTTTCATCAACTAAATACCAAGACGTTGGGAGTGGTAGTGCTCCTACATGAATTCAAGCACAAGGTTGGCACACACAGATTAAAAGCCCCATAGACTTTCCTGTTTGGACTGGCTTTTAACTGGTATCTTCAGACTTCAGCCTCCTGAATAGCTAAAATAATAAGCAAGAACCACCAGTCCCAGGCTTAAATCTCAAATGGTAATTTCTTCTCTTCTTTCAGTTTTGTTTTTGGTCGACTTAGGGCTGAATTGGGAATTGTTTCCCAGGTTTTTCATGGAATTTCAGTACTTTACAACTATTATCACACCTTCATTTCCAGCTTTTACTGGGTACTTAGAGATAAAAATTTCAGTCACTGCCCTGCCCAGGCTGGCTTTGAGCTATGATCCTCAATTTCAACATTCTTAGTAGCTAGGAATACACACATAAACAAAAAACCCATGGCTGATTTTGAAAATATAATTTTCACTTTCTCCCATATTTTATAATTTGTGGTCTTTTTTCTTTCTTTTTGTAAGTGTCTTTTTGAAAGTGAATAACTAGGAATAAACATGAACCAAAACCCATGATCATTTTGAAACTTTATGTTTCTCTTTACCCATCATTTTTAGTTTCTGCTTTTTTGTTTCTGTTTTTGTTTTGAAGTGTTAGGATTTCAACTTAGGGATTAGGTGCTGTTCCAAGCTTTCTGTTTAAGACTACCACTCAACCGAATGAACAGCTTGTAACTTATTTTTGATGCAAATTAGATTTATGAGTCTCATGGACTTTCCTGCCTGGGCTGGTCATGAACGGTGATCCTTAGATTTCATCCTCCTGACTACCTCGTATAACATGTGTGAACAACAAATGTTTGATTCATTTCAATTACTCTTACTGACTCTTCCTTTTTTACTTCTGTTCTCCTTTTATTTCTTCTGTGTTTGTTCTGTGGCTTGAACTCAGGGTTTGGGTGCTGTCCCGGAAATATTTTCCCAGTTTTGCCAGGAGAACTACAGCTCAATTCCTGTTTTATTTTTTTTCTGTTTTGAAGGTTAATTGGAAATGATTATCATGTAGAGCCAGACCTGATTCATGAGGATGCAATCTGAGTATCAAATTTTGTACCAGCATGGGTAGGAAAGTCCATGATATCTCCAATTATAACCACTAAAAAGCTGAGATTAGTAGAGCCTTAAGCAAAATAGCACAAGTTCAAGCAAGAGGTCTCACACACAGACATACACAGACATAAACACACACACAAACACACACATGTTATGAACTTTCCTACTTGGTCTGGCCTTTAAATATTATCCTCAGATTTTAGTTTCCTTTGTAACTAGAATTAGAGTTATTATGAGCCATCAATGATTGGCTGATTGCCTCATTGAAGCCTCGGTTATTGGTTCTTTCCTTCTATCCTTCTTTACATTTATTAATTTCATTGTTTTGGGTGTGCTGCTCCTGGAGCAGGAACTCATGCAATTCCTGGACTGTTTCAGGAGGCTGTGGTCGGACCTTCATGCTTCAAAGCCATGTTGAGCAGGAAAGTCTAAGATCCTTACCTCCAATTAACTTCCAAAAACCGGGGAGAAGTACAGTACTAGCCCCAGGATGGCCCACAAACAACCGTCTTCTGGACTATCCTGCTTGGATTGGCCTTTATACTGGATTACCATATTTCTGCCTCCTGAGGTTTTAGAATTACAGGCATGAGTCACCAGCACCAGGTTCTCTTCTTATGACTATTTTTGTGATCCTGAGGCTGGATCTCTGCGCCAGGGCACTGTTTCATAGCTTTCTCACTCAAGACTGGTGCTTTACAACTCCAATCACAGCTTCACTTCTGTTTTCTTGTTTATTTGTTTTGCTGGTGATTTGATGATGAGACAACATAACCCTCAGATTTTATCTATCTGTGTATCTAGGATTACACACATGAAACAAAAACTCATGCTCATTTTGAAAATTTAGTTGGATTTTCCAACACATATTTTAATTTCTATCTTTTTTATTTCCACATGTATGCTGGGCTTTGGGCTATAAATCAGAGCCTATGTATTGTCCCAGTAATTTTTTTTCTCATCTATTTTTTCATTTATTTATTTTACTTTTTATTGTGAAAATGCCATACAGAGGGTTTACAATTACATGAGCAAGGTAATGAGTACATTTCTTATCAAGCATTGTTGCCTCCCCCTTTCTTTCTCCTTCCCATCCCTAGCCATCTTCCCACGACACCCCCATCGCCCTGACAACCACCCTCCTGAGCCATTGTTGTAATTTTTTTTCAACATAACATCTTGTACATCTTATTGATGCAATGGGTCCACCTGTATCCCTATTTTTTTTGCCCATCATGGGGCCTGAACTCTGGTCCTGGGCACTGTCCTTCAGCTCTTCAGCTTGAGGCTAGAGCCCTACCATTTGTGCTACAGTGCCACTTCTGGATTTTTGTGCTTATGTGTTGCTGAGGGATTGAACCCAGGGCATCATGCATGCAAGGCAAGCACTCGACCACTGAGTCAGCTTCCCAGTTCAGTCCCACTATATTTTTAATGCTAGACCTCTAATATGTGAGCCACAGCTCCATTTGGGGCTTTGTTTTAAACCATATTTGCCTAATTAGAGTTGAGTCCATGGACTCCCCTGCCTTGGCTGGCCTTGAACACTGATCCTCGGATGTGAGACCCTTGAGTAACTACAAAAACAAGTGTAACCTATTTCAGTTTTGCTCATTTTAACCTCTGAAATTGGCTCTCTCTTTTCTTCTTCCACCTTTCTTTTCATTTATTTATTTTATTCTTGTGAATACTGTTCCTGGAGATTGATCTAAAGGTGTTGGTAATGTTCCCGACATCATTGTCTCATTTCTGCCATTGGAGCCACACGTCAAGCTCCAGCTGTTTTTTTTTCTTCTTCTTTTGGGGGGATCATTGGACATAACAGTCTAATGGAAATTACAGAATGATTCAGGGAGCTGAAATCTGAGGATCAAAGTTTGAAGCCAGCCTGCATAGGAAATTCCATGATATGCTTTATCTCCAATTAGCTGGTAGTGATTCCACTAATGAGATTGATAAAACTCCTGCCTAGAGTAAAGTAGAACAAATTCAACTCCCATGACTAGCACACACAGAAAAATGGCCAATGGAATGTCCTGTTTGGGCTTACATTTAAATGTTATTTTCTGACTTTATCCTCCTATGTAATTAATACAACATGTGTAAGCAACCAATGATTGATTAATTTATTTTTTTAATTTTAATTTAAATTTTTGTGAACATATTGTACAGAGGGGTTACAATTACATTGGCAAGATGTCAAGCATTGCAGCCTCCTCCTTTGTTTACCCTTCACATCCCTTCCCGGCCTCCCCGAGCCACCCCAACCAATCCCCCCTACTCCTCTCACTGAAGTTGTAAAGTTCGTTTTTGACATGACAACTTGTATTTCTCATAGTTGCAACGGGTCCACTTGTATCCTTAAACGACTTGTTTTTCCCCATCTCCTCCACAAATTACACCGACATCAAATATAGTGAAGGCAGCAGTTATACTGTGGGGGACATACAAAGCAACAAAGAAATAATCTTATAAATGCATTAGAAACAAATGCATGAAAAAAAACATTAAAATACATATCTAAGGGTTCATTTTCATAACATCACATTATCTGACCTTTTCTGCTTGACTCATACATATACTAGATATTGCAAATAAGGGAAATCATGGGACCTATGTTTCTTTGGGCTTGGTTTACTTCACTTAATATAATTTTTTCCAAGCCTTTCCATTTCCTAACAAATGGAACAATGTCATTCTTTCTGATGGAGGCATAGAATTCCATAGTGTATATATACCAAATTTTCTGGATCCATTCATCTACTGAGGGGCATCTGGATTGGTTCCATGTCTTAGCTATGATAAATAATGCTGGAATAAACATAGTTGTCCTGGTAGCTTTAGTGTGGTCTTGTTTGTAAACATTTGGGTAAAGGCCCAAAAGTGAGATTGCTAGGTCATACGGGAGCTCTATGTGAAGTCTTTTGAGGAACATCCATACTGCTTTCCAAAGTGGTTGAACAATTTTAAACTCCCACCAACAATGAAGTAAGGTTCCCTTCTGTCTACATCCCCTCCAGCATCTGTTGTTGTTAGAGTTCTTGATTATAGCCATTCTAACTGGGGTGAGGTGGTTTCTCAATGTTGTTTTGATTTGCATTTCATTTATGGCTAGGGAGGTTGAGCATTTCTTCATATGTCTATTGGCCATCCTTCTTTCTTCTTCAGAGAAGTTTCTGTTTAAGTCTTTAGCCCACTTATTTATTGGGCAGTTGTTTCTTTGAGGATTTGTTGTTGGGGGATTTAATTTTTTGAGTTCCAGGTATATTTTAGATATGAAACCCTTGTCCGTTGTATGGCTAGTGAAGATCTTCTCCCAATCCGTAGGCTTTCTATCGATCTTGCTACCTATGACCTTTGCCATGCAGAAGCTCTGCAACTTCATGCAATCCCATTTGTCCAACCTTGCTTTGATTTGTTTTGTTTCCGGGTCTCTATTCAGAAAATTTCGGCCTGAGCTAAGGAGATCTAGGGTTTCTTCTATTCCATCCTGTAATGTTTTCAGAGTGTCTGTTTGACTCCGAGGTCTTTGATCCATTTGGAGTTGATTCTGGTGCAGGGTGATATATAAGGATCTAGCTTTAGGTTTCTACAAGCAGTTAACCAATTTTGCCAGCCTCATTTACTGAAGAGGCTGTCTTTCTTCCATTCTATTATTTTAGCTCCCTTATCGAAGATTAGTTGGCTATAGGTCTGTAGCTTCATTTCTGGGTTTTCAAATCTATTCCATTGGTCCTGAGGTCTGTTCTTATGCCAGTACCAAGCTGTTTTGATTACTATGGCTTTATAGTAGAGTTTGAAATTTGGTATTGATATTCCTCCAGCAGTGTTCTTTCCATTGAGGAGCATTTTTGCTATTCGTGGTCTTTTATTGTTCCATATGAATTTTTGGATTGCCTCTTCTATTTCCTTGAAGAATGACGTTGGGATTTTGATAGGTATCGCGTTGAATTTGTAGATAGCCTTGGGAAGTATTGCCATTTTCACGATGTTAATCTTTCCAGTCCAGGAGCATGGGAGGTTTTGCTATTTTCTAAGTTCTCTTTTGATTTCCATTTTCAAGATTTTAAAGTTTTCATCATAGAGGTCCTTCACTTCTTTGGTTAAGTTAATTCCTAGGTATTTTATTTTTTGTGGGGCTATTACAAATGGAGTTGCTTTCCTAATTTCAGCCACACTTTTCTCATTGTTGGCATACAGAAAAGCCATTGATTTTTGAGGGTTAATTTTATACCCTGCTACTTTGCAAAATTTTGTGATTGATTAATTTAAAAGCCTGTCACTGACTATTTCTTCTCTTCTTCTACACTTCTTTATTTCTTTTGTGCTGTTCCTGAAGCTTGAAGTCGGGTCTTCGTGTGTGTCTTTTTATATGTTTTATATAACTTGTTTCAGTTTTGTTGTTCTAATGTTTCGTTTGTTTATGTTGCTTTATATATCTTATTCTTATATTTCACAAAAGTAACTTTTAGCTTGGTACTGGTGGCTCATGCCTGTAATCCTCCTCAGGAGGCTGACATCGAGGATCACAGTTTGAAGTCAGCACAGGCAGAAAAGTCTGGGAAATTCTTATTTCCACTACACTACCCAATATACAAGAAGTGGAGCTATGACTCAAGTAGTAAATTGTTGGCCTTGAGCAAGAGAACTCAGAGCTCTGAGTGCAAGTTCAAACCCCTGGACTGGCACAAAAATAAAACTTTCATTACCTTATATTATATTAGGATTACTGGTGTCAGAATCCAGTCTTAGTTTTAATGACCAACTTTTGTAGCAGATGCAACTTTTGATTTTTTCCCTAGGAAATTTTGTGCTTGTTTTATTCCTTGCCTTGTATTTACATTCCACTAATGGCATTCTTATTTTTTTTGTTTGGAGGGACATTTCCATAATTCAATGACATAAAAAACATGTCTTGAATTTTTCTTTATTTTAAATAGGAAAGGGAAACTCTGAGTCTGAATCCAGCAGAGAGCGAATTATGGTTTGATTGCAGAGCTGTTAAATCTATTCCTGGATGTGGGAGGCTACGATTTGCAGTGCTTTGGTGGATGAGTCTTCATGCAGCTTCACAATAAACTTCTAAGATGTCACAGTCAACTTTGCCATTACAACAGATAGGTGTCAGCCACTGATCTCACCCTTACATGGACTTTAGATACACAAAGAAGAAAAAAATAATTAGAAGAATTAACTATTAACCACAAGATCACAGCTTGATGAGCTTTCCTGACTGAATTCTGAGATTACATGAGCAGGGCAGTTTCATCTACACAAGGCTACTAAGCACTCAGGACCAGGCAATGTTGTAGGCAACTGGAGAAACAGATGTGAATACAGCTGCAAGTGGCCTGCTCCATGAACCTTTCATGTTGAAGGAGAAAACCAGAAATTACAATGATAATGTCAATATTTCAGAAGGATGGTAATGTGGGGAGACAGCTTCACATTGAGGGTGGGAGGAAGGCACATATGATCTAACAGCAGGGGACATCATCCATGCAATTATTGCTTTTCCATGCTGGCTCCAATCTCAATCCCAGATCTCATCCTTCTGAGTAACAAATTATAGGTATGAGGCACCTGCAGTGAGCTCTTTGATATAAATACCTATAACCAATTTTTGCTAAGTTTATTGGAAGTTTCTTGAGAGGAAGGTTCAAAATTAAATATATTGTGTGTCTTAAACATTCTTTTCATTATCTTCTAATTATTTGAATATGAGCTGTCTTCCTCACTTTTGGGAAAATTTTTTCATTGTTCAAATCCTGGGGAGGGAAGGAAAACCACAGTTTCTTTGCCAAACTTGAAAAAAAATAGTCATTTCAACTTACCAGTTTTGCCAAATAGTATGTCATGTCCTTGATGGATTTTTCATCTTCAACAATGTTAGATGAATGAAATTATAAATGGGAGAAAATCAACCACATAGTAACAAGTTTATCACAATGACAGATATAAGCTGTCCACTTTCTACCGGATGAATCATTTGCCACAGCATTAAAAATCTTGAATAAAAACTTGGAGATTCTTCCTCTTTATATAAAGTTGGATTTTTGTTTTGTATTTTTTTTGTTTTTGGTTGGTCATGGGGCTTAATCTTGGGGTCTGGGGGAAGTCCCTCAGCTATTCAGCTCAAGGAAAGCACTCTACCACTTGAGCCACAGCACTACTTCTATTTTTCTTGTGGTTATTTAGAGATGAGCCTCACAGAGTTTGCTGCTCAGGCTGACTTTAAACTGCAATCCTCAGATGTCAGCCTCCTGGGTAGCTAGAAATACAGACATGAGACACCAGCACCTGGCCAAAGCTGTATTATATCAATTTTATTGGCTGGAATGATTACCAAGGAAAAAATAGAAAATAAAATTGTTAGCTTATGCTAAAATTTGCAATAGTTTTACCATGAATAATAGTGAAATATTTAGAATTACATATTTTGAGAGTATATAACTGATTAAATTTTATTGTTTTAAAATAATAAAATATATCTCTTTTTTTATAGACACTGAAGTCTGAGTTCAGAACTTGTAGCTGTTGGCAGGCACTCTCCTGTGCGAGCCACATCCTTCTGATCATTTTTAATCAATCATCTATTAAATAATTTGAAGCTCACAAGTCATCTTTTGCTAAGATTAAGTAAAATAAGCCTAAACTCCTGCCTTTTGAGTAACAGAAGAAATCCTAATATCTAGATGTATAGACTAAAAAAAATGAAACAACATAAGAACAATCTTATCAATAAATAGGCAATGAATTGACTAGATCATGCCCCAAAACAGATATAGATGTCTAAGGAATAAATGAAAATATTCAATATCTTTAATAATCAAGGAAATGCAAATCAAATCTATGTTGATATTTCATGTCTGCCTAAGCAGAATGCCTATTAATCCTCCATATACACCTGAAGAAATGTAAGTCAGCCTTATAGTAGGGCTATCTGCACACACATATTTTATAGCAGGATTCAAATAATCACATTCCAGAATCGGCCTCCACAGGCAGAAAAGTGTGTAAAACTGTTATCTCCAAATAAGAATTAAAAAGATCTGGGAGTAGAGCTGTGGACCAAGTGGCAGAGTACCAGCCTTAATGGAAAAAATCCAATCAAGAGATTAAGGTCCCAGCTACAAGCCTCAGGACTGGCAAACACACACACACACACACACACACACACACACACACACACACACACACACACACACACACACACACTGCTGCCTATATTTTTAGCTAAGTTTCTTAATACCCTAAAATTCATGTACCTATGACAGAGCTTAATATAATGGGGAAGTGATATTTATAATCATAAACTCCTACTGAAGAACTCAGGTTTTTTTCTTGATTTGTTTCGTTTTTGTGCTCATTGGACTTGAACTCACGGCCTAAGTGCTGTCCCTGAGCGTTTTTGTTCAAGGTTGGTGCTCTACCACTTAGTTACAGTGCCACTTTCCAGGTTTGTGGTAGTTCGTTGGAGATAAAGAGTCTCAAGGACTCTGTCCTCCACACACTGATTTCAAACTGCAATTCTCAGATTTCACATTCCTGAATCCGTAGAATTAGAGGCCTGATCCCCCAATGCCAGGCTAGAACCTGAGTATTTTCACCACTGTTCATTTTAAGAGTTCAAATCTTTTTACTCCAGAACACTTACCAAGCACAATTCTCTCTGGATGGGAATCAAGCAAATACAGAGGCACCCATAGTTCACACCTGTAAATCCTAGCTTCTGAAAAGTCTGAGATCCGAGGATAGTGTTCAAAGCCAGTCCAGACAGGAAAATCTGGGAGAATTTTAGTCCCAATTAACCACGAAAATGCAATATGTTGAGCTGTGGCTCAAGCAGTAGAGCTCTACCTTAATCAAATATCTCAGATTCACTTCAGACCCTGAGTTCAAGGCCTAAGACCAGTGCAAATGCACACACACATGCACAATTTTATAACATAGTTCTTAAACCTAGCAAGGTGCCATCTTAATCCCTTAATGTCATGCTTTGCTATGAGAATTGGAAAAGTCTAACCTCTGGCGTGGGCTGCAGTCCATGATGGTTAACAGCATCTGAAGAGAGTAATTACCTCAGAGCCAATCGGACAGACCCAGACGAGTGAGGTGGTGCAGACACATGGCCCCTACTTCCCTATTCACCCAGACCGAAAGCAGGAGTATGGTGACACAGGCATGCAACCCCCACTCACCCAGACCTGAAGCAGGAGTGAGGAAACATAGGTACATGGCCCCCACTCACCCAGAAATGAAGCGGGAGTGAGGTGAAAAGGGCATTAGCCCAGACTTATCCAGACAGGAAGCAGTAGTGAGGTGGTGCAGGCACATGGCTCCTACCCACCCAGACCAGAATCAGCACTGAGGTGACACAGGCACCATGACCCCTACTCCCCTACTCATGCACACCAGAAGCAGGAGTGTGGTGACACAAGCACACAACCCCCACCCCCACCTAGACTGGAAGTAGGAGTGAGGTGACACGGGCACGGGCCCCCAAGCAGCCAGACTAGAAGCGAGAGTGAGGTGGTACAGGCACACGGCACCTACCCATCCAGACCAGAATCAGGAGTGAAGTGACACAGGCACGCAGCCCCAACTTATCCAGCCAGGAAACAGGAGTGAGGTGATAGTCTCATGACACACCATAAGAGCCTAGCATTCTATGGTGGCCCCCTTCTCTCTCAGCCTTTGTGAAGGGTGGCTGGGTTTCATGATGCACTCCAGAGGTCAAGGGGCTGGAGCTAAGGATGCTGCTGCCATCCCCAAACTGGTACTGCACCTGCTGCAGCTATGTAGCAAAGTTAATTAGTTCTAATTCACAGAACATATACTATGAACTATGAGTTTCTTCAGGTACTGTGCGCCACTTGCTAGTCACTTAATATTATGGTTGCCAATGTCTAAGTGCTCACTGACTTGTAAATATGCTGGAATGAAAATTTTACTATCACTGCTGTCTTCTCATTTCTAGGAATGATGATTTCGAAATGGCCCTTCTGGAGAGGAGAAGAGGGGACATGGACCCAACTATTCAATAGTGCCTTTGGGTGACACTGTATCGACCCAAGAATGAGTCGACACAACTGGTATCCAGGTGTTTTGGGTTAGTCTTTTGGGTCATGCTTTCTGTTTGGCCTTAGAGAGTCTTAAGCTTCTCATTGTAGGCACAGAAGATGGGAAAGTAACTGCCAAGGCTTATATATTCAGGAGCCATTTACTTTCTGCCCTTCTGAGATGGCATCTTACTACATAGCCAAAATAGTCTTGAACTTACCAGGCTTCTGCTTAAGCCTCCCAAGTGATGGAATTACAGGCTTACCATACCACACCCAACTATGTGTCATGGGCCATTTGAAATAGAAAATTCATGATATTTTTGCTGTATCTACTAACAAAATTGTGCAAAGATCAAATAACTTACAACCCAGTTGTTAAGAATATAGACTCAGATTCAACTGAATTTCAAATTCAATTTTGGTTATTTACCTGCTTTTGGTTAAAGAGGAAGACACTTTATCACTGAGCTTTATTCACTTGTATAAAAATGTGGATGGAGCCATGGACAGATGGCTCATGATTATAATTTTACTCAGGAAGTTGAGATGGAAAGATTATGTTTTAAACCCAGCCCGGGCAGAAAAGTCCCTATGAGATACTTAGGTCCAATGAATCACTCAAAAACCGGAAGTGGGGGGCTAAGAAGTTGGCTCAGTGGTAGAGTGCTTGCTTAGCAAGCATGAGGCCCTGAGTTCAATTCCTCAGCACCACATAAGCAGAAAAAGCTGGAAGTGGTGCTAAGGCTCAATTGGTAGAGTGCTAGCTATAAGCTGAAGAGCTGAGACACAGCGCCCAGACCCAGATATCAGGCCCCATGAACAACAACAACAACAAAAAATCAACACAGAAGTGGGGTTGTGGCTCAAGTGGTAGAGTGCTAGAAAATGGATCAGGGACTGTACCCAGACCCTGAGTTCAAGTACCACAATGAACAACAAAAAAATGTGATTGGATAGTGGTATTTTCCATCTCCTAGGTTTATGATTATTCAATAATCAGAATTTATTGAACATTTCCTATGGAAAAGAGGTATTTTTCCTCACCAGCAAGTGATTTATGATGCTGCAGAGCGTGCAATGGATACCCTCTACTTCAGTGGAGAATTGAATGTGAATTTTTTGGGGTCCTATTAGAATAGCAGGTCAGGAGCAAAACTGATAAGGATTCAAACTCTCTGTTAAACAATACTGTAGCCATTTTGATTTTTGTTAAAGGAATAATTGATTTAGACATTGGTGGCTCATGCCTATAATCCTCACAGCTTAGGAGGCTGAGATCTGAGAAGCATGATTTCAGGCCAGCCCAAGCAGGAATGTCCATAAGACTTGTCTCCAATTAATCAGTGATAAACCCAGAAAAAGAGGTATGGCTTAATAGAGTATTATTCCTAAGGAAAATGCTCTATTTAAGCTGCCCTAACCCTTCAAGTCCTATTTTGGGACATTACCACCTACAGTGCTGCTGGACCATGCCTTCCCTTGTATGTTTATCTACCGCCTATAGGCTGTTTAGCCCTCGACTTTAGTGGTGGCATGATTCGTGTATGGAATATACTGCCCAGAAAAAAACAACTATGATATAAGCAATGTTTGACAACGTGTTAAATCCAAAGTTGCAATGGTAAGGATGTTTTCTGTTTAACTTTTTTCTTTAGTTAATTGCTTTTAAAAGTTTGGGCTGGGAAGGTAGCTCAGTGGTAGAGTGCTTGCCTTGCATGCCTGAGGCCCTGGGTTCAATTCCTCAGCACCACATAAGCAAAAAGAAAAAATCCAGAAGTGGTGCTGTGGCTCAAGTGGTAGAGAGCGCTAGCCTTGAGCTGAAGAGCTGAGGAACAGCACCCAGGCCCAGAGTTCAGGCCCCACGACCGGACCCAAAAAAATAAAAAATAAAATAAAATAAAAGTTTATCTTCTTATTTAATTTACTCGAGGAAATCAAAAGTTAATATTTGGGACTTTTGGTGAAATTTGAAACTAGGCAAGTAAGAGCACCCATTGTCCCCAAATTCATCATTTGAAATTATTAAAACTTTATTCATATGTTTTAGTCGTCAGAAATTTGAGCCACGCATGGGAGCTCACACTTGTAATGCTATCTGCTGTGTGTTTACTAATGCAGAGAGGACTATGATTTGATGCTAGCCCAGGCAAAACATTCACAATATTGGATCTCAATCAATATCTGAAACCAATGCATTGTGCTTTTTATTTCATCTACTCAGAAAGGGTAAAAAGAAGGATTGTGGTCCATGATGGCCTGGTCATAAACATAAAACCATACCACCAAAATGTCTCAAGCAGAGCTGGGTGCAGGTGACTCATGCCTGTAGTCTTAGCTACTCAGGAGGCTGAGATCTGTAGATCACAGTTCAAAGCCATCCAAGGCAGGAAAGTCCGTGAGACTCATCTCCACTAAACAATTAGAAAACCAGAAGTGGTGCTGTGGCTCAAGCAGTAAAGCATTCGCCTTGAGCTGAAGAGCTCAGGGACAGCACCCAGGCACAGAGTTTAAGACACATGACCAACAAAAACAAAAATGACTAATGCAAAAAAAGCAGGTGTATGGCTGAACTGGTAGAGCACCTACCTAAAGTACATGAGGCCCTGAGTTTAAGTTCTAGGATAAAACCGAGGGAAGGATGTGAACATATGGAAGGAACAAAAGAAGGAAGGGAGGAGTTATTCTGTGTATTGTACTTGTCTAGTTATTTCATTAAGGTGGCTTCTCATTCCTTTTTCTTTTTTTTTCTGTCAGTTGTGGGGCTTGAACTCAGGTCCTGGATCTTGCCCCTGAACTTTTGTGCTCAAAGCTAGTGCTCTACCGCTTTGAGTTACATGGTCACTTATGGTTTCAGTGGTTAAATGAAAATAAGAATCTCATAGATTTTCCTGACCAAGCTGGTGTTGAACCTTGATCCTTAGATCTCAGCCTTCTGACTAGCTAGACTTACAGGTATGAGCCACCGGCTCTGGGCACTCACTTGTTTTCTTTCTTTCTATTTTTTATCAGTCGTGGGACTTGAACTCTGGGTGCTGTCCCTGAGCTCTTCAACTGAAGTCAAGCGCTCCACCAGAGTCCACTTCTAGTTTTCTGATTGCTAATTGGAGATAAGAATCTCATTAGAGATGTTCAGAGGCAGATGGCAAAGGAGAAGCTGGAGGCTAAACAAGCTCCAGCATAGAAAGCAGTTTTAGTGTTCCAAAACACTGTTTAGTGAACAGCAGTCCTAGGCTACAGAATCACCCCAAGTGAGACATCAGGTACAGAGAGTTTGGCCAGAGAGGGAAAATCCACACAAGGAGGCAAAACGGAGCACTTGTCGGTAGCCAAGGTTGCAACGGATGCTGCGGCAGTGACAGTGGCCGTAGTGGCCATACCTATAACAGAGAGAAACAGCACCAGACACAGTGGGTGAACAGATTCTACTCATCACCAGCAAGAACTGACAAAGAGCAGATATCTTCATCCTGCAGATCACACACCAAAGACAACTCAGTAACCAACACTCTGGAATGAGTAGAAACCTGACATCCTCACTCCTTCTCAGGGAGCAGAGGAGGGAAAGCCATCCCTCCCCAACCACCAGAGATCTCCATCTTCCATAATGACAAAGGCCCCTGTGAGCAACTAGCTACAACTCAGGCCTTGGCTAAAAAGAAAAGAGTCATTTAGCAGGTCACAAGAACCTGACCTAACCTGCCAGGCTCAGCTCCACCAAGGGGAAAATCACCCAGCCCAGACAGAGGAAGATCCGCCTCCCACCTTAGGAGAGACTTTCTTCACTGTGTAAACAGAACCAGAGGCTGCCCCTCCCTACAGCAGCCTAGAAAATCAAGTAAAATTCAGTAAACAAAAACCCTGAGAATGGATCCAGGCTGGGCTCTCTGAGTGTCTCTGGAGCTAGCCCCTGATGGAAAAGCTAGTTTGCTGAAAAGCCTCAACCCTACCCAGAACCCATCCTCATCACAGCATCTCGAAACTAGAGGAAACAGCCATCTCCCTGTTTTGTGATACTCAAAGCCGATCTCCCTCCCATTGAACTAGCCTGGAAAGAGGATCACAAAATCCTGGGTAAATCACAGCATTTTTCTGCCTGCTCAAACAAACTGACTTAAGAATCCAATCAAGCCACAGGAAAACCAAACACCACAAGCAGACCTGAGACTGCACCAAGAGACTGGTTATGGACACAGTGGAGATAAAGGATCTTCCCTTCCCCTCTCCAAAAAAGAACTATTTTTGTACCTTTTTTTAATATTGTTTTCTATTAATCTTTATTTTCCTCTCATAATTTTTATTTTAGGTGTGTGTGTGTGTGTGTGTGTGTGTGTGTGTGTGTGCGTGCATTTTTTGTATCTTCTGATCTTTTGGTACTTTTTTATTTTCTGTTTTTTCTCTTTCTTTCTTTTTTGAGTGACTTAATTGATATTCTGCTCATCCCCATATATATACCCGTCGTCAATTATTAGACCTTATACCCCATGGTATATACACTTAATCCAGAAATTTATTACTCAATTAATAAGCTTTAGACTTAAATTCTTTAGTAGCAATATTATATCTTTATACCTATATAATTTCCTGTTTGTCTGTTTGTTTTTTGTTGGTCATGGGGCCTGATCTCTGGGCCTGGGCACTGTCCCTCAGCTCTTCAGCTCAAGACTAGTGCTCTACCACTTTGAGCCACAGCGCTACTTCCAGCTTTTTCTGCTTATGTGGTGCTGAGGAATCGAACCCAGAGCCTCATGCATGCAAGGCAAGCACTCTACCACTGAGCCACTTTCCCAGCCCTAATTTTTTAATAACTAATTTTAAGCACTTTTATTTTTTAGTTTTTCATGTCTCCTATCCCTCACTTCCTCTCATTCTATCCTTCTCTCAATACCACTTCTTTAAACTTACATAATTTTTAAGTGTTTCACTGTTTAAATTTAAATTTTTATTTCCATTTTTCTTCTTTTCTTTTAAATCACTCTCCTATCATTCTGTCTAATCTATTTCTCTCTCTCTGAGGTAAGAACTTGGTTAAATTCACTCTCCTTTTACCTCTCCATAGCCTCTAATCAGTGGTATTGCTCTGAGGAATTACTGTCAATGTTGCCACAGTGCCTAGTCCAAGGCCTCTCACAAATGCTCCTAACCCAACCTGTCTGAGCTTCTGTGTGAGTTAACATCATTGAACAACTGCGTTCCATGGTTTGTGAGACATTCGCTTCTGTGATCATATGCACATGAGGGCCCAAGAAGAGAGTTCCCTGGAAGGAATGTCCTAAAATGCAAAACGTCTACTAGGGCAATGGAAACCCATGGTTGGGCATGCTTAATTTTTTAACCTGTGCACTGAACTAACAGGAACACATTAAGACACACTAAGAAACCCTGATGTAAAGGATCAGAAGGACTGAGGGGAAGGGATATAAATGGAGCTTACAAGCCACTGCAGGCTCTGACTTTCTATGTTGAAGTTAAGATTAACAGGCAGCCCAAGTTTCTAAGAACTCATTGTCTAAGCTATATGCCTCTTTCAGAACTTCTTTCCCTCCTCCTGTGTTTTGAGAACAACAGTTAGTACTGTGTTTCTGTCTCCTAGGGGCAATTTTTCTCTTCACACAATGCTTAAAGTAGATAATAGGAAGCTGAAATTAAAGTTAACAAGTATGAAATAGCACACAGTGCTTGCCCTGAATTCCTGGACCTAAAAAGTTCCCAATTCTGAGCACAAAGTGATCATGGGTGTATCCTATCAACCTCCACTGAATGGAAAAATTTGAACAATTTTCCCAAGGCAGGTATTGTCCAGTACAGTAGTTACCACCTATAACCCTTGTTATTAGGATGGTTGTGATCTACTAGAACAATGAACTTGAAACTGGGCCAAGACGAGACAACTTATCATTGCTAGAAACGGGAGAAGACAACTAGGAGAATGTTTCTCTGGCACAGACATGGATATAATTACAACAAAGTTCTAAATTGTGGCTCATCAGCAAAGACTATCAAGTCATACCTCAATAAAGGTAATAACTAAACATAAAAATTAAAAAAACAATTTCGGTTTCAGTACTAACATCTTTTTAAAGGTGTGTGTGTGGTGTCTGATATTTTGTATGGGGCAGCATTGGTTCTTAAAAATTATCCTATTGGCACTATCTTTAGGTTTCCCATTCAAGTCAGGTGGCATTCTAGCTGTACCACTTGAATCACACAATTCTTGACTTCTGTTGGTTAACAAGATAAACATGTAAGGTATATGTCAACCTTGGTTGGTTTCAAATTATGATCTTCAGATCTCACTCTCTGGAGTAGGTAAGGCTATAAGAGTGAGCCACTATGCTCAGCCCAGTATTTCCAGTAAGTTACTTAATTTTTCTGAATCTCAGCTTCTTCTTGTGTGGAAAGTGAACAGAATTATTTTGTGGATCTTAGAATCTTGTGGGAGTTATGACTGGGTATAGGAAGTATAAGTGTTCGGATGTGCAGACAGAGCCTGACAATGTCATAAAACTACTGATGTTTATATTGAAATGAATTAAAGGAATTGGAAACGATGGATTTTTCTTTTTTTGTTTATCCATTTCTGGGGAGTGAGGGAGCCACAGAAATTCAAGAAGAATAAGGAAACAAATGCAGCAGTGATACTCTGTAGATATTATGTTGACAATCAACTATACCACCTGTGGGCAGGGAAAGGAGGGAAAAGCAGAGAGAGAGCAAAGAAGTGATGAGATTTTCGAACATGAAATGAACTCATTATCTAAATTACAAAATGGTGACCCGTATGTCCACTACATTAACAATAAAAATTTTTAAAAGTCCAGGTTGATGATTCTCTCCTCCAGTTTTAGTTAGAGGCCCTTGAGACTCAGGCCCACCTATAGAGTTTTCGAAGATCAATTGATATGATAATTAATATAGAGCCAAAATCTCTTAACAAATGTTATAAAAAGTATTTCAAACGTAGTACTTCGTTCTGTTTGAATGGAGATTCTATCTGTTATTGGAAGAGCTATGTTTTTTACTTTTTGTTTTCAATATTTGTCAATTGTTGAAATCCTTCTTGAAGCTTTGGGACAGAGGTCTGCTATATCTTGGCACCCTGCCCCTAACTAAAATAGTAATCAACCTTTGAAATTAATTTACTTGTGTACGAGTTTGTTTTATTTCTTTATTCATTTATATATTTATTTGTTTATTTATTTATTTTTGTTGCTGGTGGTGAACTCTGGGCCTGATCGCTGCCCTCAGCGCTTCAGCTCAAGGCTATTGCTCTACCACTCGAGCCACAGTACCACTTCTGGCTTTTTCTGCTTACGTGGTGAGGAGGAATCAAACCCAGGGCCTCATGCATGCAAGGTAATCTGTCTACCACTGATCTACCTTCTCAGCACCTATGAGGGGTATTTTTGTGCACGGGTCTATCAAGGAAATCTATTCAGCAAATTTATTCATTTGCCACTAGATATTAATTATGAATTATCTGATAGTTAAAGGATAAATTGTTATCACTTTTACTAGGAATTGTTTGTCTTCCCATGCTAAAAACATGGAGGAGGGTATTTTAAACTAAAACTACAAAAGAAATTTAAGATCTTTGTGCTAACAAATGTGTCCAGTTATTACATTAAACAGAGAATTCAAACTTCATGAATACAGAGCTCAAACTTCTTATACTACTTATTTCAAAATGCAAATTAAAGGGAAAATCAGACAGGGGATAAAATTTACATTGTATGTTAATTTTTAAAGAAGAAAATAAGATCCTATATGGCAGATTAAAGGCAAAGCAATATCAGAGCCCTATCTGCTCCATATGAAATAAGAAGCTTATTTGAAAAAAAGACTGCAAAGTGCACATCAGGTAAAGGCAAGCAGTCAGAGCCTACCACGAACACAGAAATACCATATATCTCAGAAAAAGAAAACAAGTTCAGACCAGTGCTCATCCTTATCCCTGATTTCAATAATACATATACATCCCCTGCACACACACACACACACACACACACACACACACACACACAATGAATGTATGCAACAGCTCAACCTACTCACATCCACTCAACATGAATCAAAGATCTTCCTGTAATATTTGAAACTTTAAGTTTCAAGTCATGTAAATAATTGATAATAGATGCATAAATAATTATTTTCTGAATAGTGCTCTGCTATGAAAGTGAGAATTCATGATGATTATAACTACTTAAAACATCTCTGAATCTCAAAAAAAATTAAACAACACACAATCCGAATTTTGGGACTGCATTTCTACCAGCTATTCTGCAAAAGCTTAATAAGAAGATACTTATGAGATTTTGTGTACCAAAAATTAAATACTAAATTCAATTAATACCTGAGTAAGTGAAGAGAAAGATGATCAGAGAGACCTATGCTGCCTCCAGTTCTCAGCCAGCTGTACACTGTGGCATCTTTTCTGCTGCTGGACCTTAGTTGTCTTCTCCAGTGCAGTGGCCACACTGGGGTTGGATTGGGCGTGGTAGAGAGATGAGTTTGGCCACATGGGAGGCCACACTGGGATTGGGGTTTTGGGAAGTGTGGAGGGGAGAGGAGGCCTTGGCAGAAGCTGGTGAAGCGAGGAAAGAGGCAGGAAGCCAGAGGCTCAGAAAGCAGCGTGCCCAAAGGCTGCCTGGTTCTGGAGAGTGTCTGTGAGGTGGGGTTGTTGGGGCGGATCCCATGGGGCCTGGTGGCCTGGTGAGAAGAGGAAGGAATCTCAAGTACTGCAAAGGAGGACAATGAAAATTAAGATCACAGTGGTGGAACAATTTCAACAACAAAGGTGGGGACATGGAGGTAAACTCTGGGGATGGAGAGGATGGCAGCACTGGGCCAGTGGCATTCAATCCTTTCTGGACATACCTGGAACTGTGTGAGGACTGGCTCCACCACAGCTTTGGCCTCACTCGACTTCAATGGGCACCCGGAATGGTCACCTCAGCCTCAGCATGCCCCAGAGAGCCAGTCGGGCATAGATGCTGAAAACCAGGCAGTGGCTGGGAGGCTATGCGCAACAGGGTAGAGGAAGCATGGCTGGTGGGTGCAGCTCCAGCCCAGCCAGGTCCAGAGCCACCGGGGAAGTTCAGACTGTAGATCTAGAACAGGCAGTGTGCCCCAGACCAGTGGGACTTCCAGGGACTTGTGTGGTGGTCAACACGTGCATGTTGGGAACTTCATAAGCATGGCCCAGGCATCTCCACAGAAAGGTGCATTCACTCCTGTGCCTCTCCTGTCTTCTGGACTCTCGCTGTCCTCTTGCTTCCTGCTGATGTACCAGGCCACAGACCCCCCAAAGGCCAGCAGAGAGCCGTTGCCAATGTAAATGCAGGAGGGTCGTTTATTACAGCTCGAGCTGGACTCACAAATCTTCCCTGACACAGCAGGTCAGAAATTGTGAGTCGCAATCTCTTGTTCAGCAAGGTTTTTTTATTGTGTATGAAGCAGGTGGAAGGATCATTACAACACTGATTTTGTGATAGGTCGGTGGTTCAGAGTAAATCTAGTCTTAAGTTTATTGGTTGGGGAATGATCATTTCCAGTAAGGGCAGGGACTTTCTAGCTCAGCAGTTACAGGATAGGTTAAATCATACATAGCAAGCATATTATAAGTTGGGGTAGGTGGGGCCAATCACAGGAATGCTGAAGGCGCTATTCCTGGATTATTTTCCGACCTAAATTGCTTCCTGATAGAGTTGGGAGATAATCGGTCAAGGCAGTCTGAGATTCCTGGACAAATCAGGGCTGTCTGATTTCTTAGTTATTTTTACTGTTACATTTTCTTAGAACATGAACTGACACTCTTTTTCCAGTAGCAGATAACAGATATTTTCCTTAGAGTTTCTGAAATCACTGCCAACTTATTTGTCCTCTCACTGACACGTCCAACTACAGGAGTCAACTTCTCCACGCCGATGACAGGCCATCTCGGCGGTATTCACAGGGCTGTTTCCTCTCTCAATCTCAGGCATTTCTACTGAAAGAACATCCTTACTAAAAACTTTTTAGTTGTTTCTAGTGAGGAAGAAAAGTAAGGCCTAGTTTCAGCCATGGAACAAAGAATTGAGGGCCATGGCTGGAGCAAAACGCCCTGAGAAAAGATGGATTCATTTTTGTCAAAGACACAAGTCACTATGGGAACTCTCATTCTAACTGATTTTCTTCCTAGTAATATATTCACAGAATATGTAGACTATGTAATGAATGAACAATGACATATGCATAATATTTGCGAATATGGAGGGAATTAAGAAAAAACTGCAATGGCCAGAAGTTACTGGTTCTTTGAAAGAGAGCTGGTAGGTTCTATGTTTGGCCTCTAAGCCTTTTAGCACAGTATTTTGTCTTGCATTCAAACATATGAAGTTCTTAAAATGTAAAATCAGGACAAATAGTTAAAAATAAGGAAATTTTCCTAATAAAGTATCACAAACTGCATCTTTAAATTCAGAGGTACTTAACTTGAAATTTTTCTCACGTTAAATTGCCTTTTGTTCTACCGAAGAGTTGATATTCGAAAATTCCTAAAGAGAATTTTTTTTCTTTTCTTCCTTTTTAAGGAACCATAGTGAGGTCCACCTGTTTCTGCTGTGAGCTCTTTCTTCCACTTACTGCACAGTTGCTGTCAATACTCATCCCCATACGAGACAAGCAGCTCACATCCTGCCTTGATGACATGACAGGTTTGGTAGAAGATCTACCCGTCGTACTGAAAGGCACTCGGATTCTGATTCTCAGCTTACCTGCCACAGTTCATATACCTAAAGTTGAAGCAGGCACAGGAAGGAAACATAAGAAGGTAAGTTTCTGCTACCTTTGGATCTACTCCTAATACTCATCCTCTCTAGAACTCTAAGTGCACTGTTTTCAAAGCCCAGTTCCAGACTTCTCTTAATCCTTATTTGTCAAAAATAGATTGATTTCCAGATTCTCTAAGTTGAGTTAAAGTTAATGTCATAGATTTGGGTGGGGACATGTACTCTGTTTCTAGATTAGCACACATCATTTGACATTTGGCCCAAGTAATTTCCTTAGATTGGATTCACTCATGCACCTATCAACACTATGTTCCCATAGAAATTCAGAGAACCCTTTGTCTTATAAAGACAATAGAGGGAAATTTGTTTATTCATGATGTCATTTCATGATAAGACAATGGTTCCCCATGGAACAGGGTTGCAGGACATATCACAGACCCACTGCTTTCTGAACCTCACCACTGCTCCAACTCTGCTTCTACGTGTTTGAGTGTACCCTAATAGAAAAGTCCTTTCTTGTAGGTTGTTAGGGCACTATGTACTTTGCAAAAACTAGGAAGAAAAATTATAGTTAAATACTCCTACAATGAAATTGTCATTTCTGTCTCCACATGTGTTTCGCAATTACTCAGGGAATATGATTTATTCAACTACTGAGGGTAATTCTTTGACTCGTATACAGTATGTGTTTTATAGATGCAGGATCTATGAATGAAGTTAAGCCCTTTGGTTTTTCTTCTGATGTCTTAATTTTGTCTCTCATGGAAATTTTTATTTTGATACAGTACAAATATATATGCATACATACATACATACATACATACATACATACATAGCAGAGCTAATGATTGAACTCAGTAACTAAACTTAACTCTTGCAATACAAGTACTCTACCACTTGAACCACTAGACCTTTTTGTGTTGTTTATTTTTGAGATATTTTTTGTCTGTCCAGGGGCTTAAACTCTGTGCCTGAATGTTGTCCTTCAGCTCTTCAACTCAAGGCAAGCACTCTACCACTTGAGCCACAGCGCCGCTTTTGATTTTCTGGTGGATTATTGAAGATAAGAGTTTCACAGCCTTTCATCCATGGGCTGGATTTGAACCATGATACTCATATCTGAGCTTTCTGAGTAGCTACTTACAGGGTTGAGCTACCAATGCACAGTTTATTTTTGAGGTATTATTTCCCCTGCTCTCCTGGGTTGCCATCCTGCTTGTGCTTGCCTGGGTTGCTGGAGATACTTCACTTTATCCAGCCATTTTACTTCCACTGTAGCTGGGATAACAAATGTGCACCAACGTGCTCAACCATTGGTAGTAATTGGGGTCTTATAACCTTTTATACTAGGACTGGCATCAGACTGAGATCTCATCATCTCTATCTCAAAAGTCCAAATTAAAGGTTGAGCTATGGAACCCAGCTATACTATTTATATTTTTATTTCTTTTCCCTCAAATATTCATAATTTTGAAAGCACCAAGTACAGCAAAAGAAAAATGGAGATATGGGAATCCATTGAGAAAGGTGTGATGATCACGGTGCAAGTCTTGTGAAGAGAATATCTTCTTAGGAACCATGAGAATGACTGCTGGACTCACTCCAGATGGCCGGGGATTTATCTTTTGCTTCTACACATAGCAGTTTCTCCTTTTTGTGATCTGAGTTTCAGAAAGACAAGCTAAAATCTTTTGAGTAATAATCGGCAAAATCACATTTCTTGAGTCCAGTGATGCTCTTTGAGCTTGCATGGATTCAGCCGTTGTGAACACATAGGATGCCGTCTACACATCTGAGGGGATTTGTCATAGTCCTAACAGAGGCTCCTTAAGCGTGGATGCACTTTGCCTCTAACACACTCTGTTTATATGCACTATACTTTGATCCTAAATCAGAATGTCCATGTTTATGCAGATTCCACAAGCACATACAACTATTTTGTCCATGTCCTAGCAATGTTTCATTGGAGGCACAGGAGGACACATGGAGTTAGAGAAAGGGGGGAAAGGGAGGGCATTTCTTACCATCCAGGAGTACCTATTGTCTGCATCTTCATTTTCTATGATCAAGCCCTCATAGGGGCTAAAGTGCAAACCCAATGGAAGATCAGATTCCTCATTCCATACTCTAAGCCCAGCATCAGGAATACTGTACTGACGAATTCTCAGCCCAGTGGGCAGACTGAGGACTGAATGGTCATAATGCCCCTTGTCCACCACATTGTCTCTTACAAATATAGGTGGCCCATGAACAGTGTAGCTGTTGATGAAGAAGTTCTGACACTGCTCACAATCTGAGGCAAGCGCAGCAAAAATTAGTAAAGAAATATGTACATTTGGGGGCTGGGAAGGTGGCTCAGTGGTAGAGCGCATGCCTTGCATGCCAGAGGCCCTGGGTTTGATTCCTCAGTATCACATAAGAAAAAAGAAAAAGCTGGAAGTGGAGCTGTGGCTCAAGTGGTAGAGCGCTAGCCTTGAGCTGAAGAGCTGAGGGACAGTGCCCAGGCCCAGAGTTCAGGCCCCATGACCGGACCCAAAAAAATTAAAGAAATATGTACATTCTCAGATTTAACAATCATGAGAAAGAGCACAGAATGCATATCATTGTCACTTAATTCTTCATGTGAAGTTACTAGAGTAAACCAGTAATTGGGGGCCAAATGACTGATGAATTATTATAAAAGCACATTTGCCTTCTGTTTGACCAAGCACAGAGGGTTACTTACACAGGTAATCATCCTCCTGGGGTTTACGGATATCTCCATAAGCATAACTCTTTCTTTCCTGTAGGCTGCATATGCTCATTTTTACCTCCTTTTTCCTATGTCCATGTTGAAAATCAATGGTTAGTTAAGTTGGGGATCAACAATGTTTGTCCGTATTTCTTCAGAAAAGTAAAATCTCTTACTACCAAATTATCATCTATTCTTCTCACATACTCTGGTCCCCCATTAACCTTTGACTCAGAGATACTAAGACTTCACTTTAACACTAACTACAGGTTTCTAATTCAATTTTAAGTTTTGGCCATTCCCATTTTCAGGTTTAATTTCTACTTCATTAAATTTCTTATAAAGTGGTCATTGATTAATTTATTCATTCAGAATATTTGTTGAGGATATGTTAAGTATTGAGCAAAGACCTGGACATACAGGATTGTAAATGTGTGGTAAGAGATTTATTAGACACTTTGCGTGTATCTGTTATTTTACCTTTTTACTTATCGTTTTCAGACAACATGCAGGCTGTACACATTTTTCTTGCCAGTCATGGGGCTTAAACTCATGGCCTGGACACTGTTCCTGTGCTTCTTTTGCTCAAGGCTAGCACTCAACAACTTGAGCCACATTGCCACCTCTGGCCTTTTCTGTTCATGTGGTTCTAAGGAATAGAACCAAGGGCTTCATTCATACAAGACACATATGCTACAACAAGCCACATTCCCAGTGCAGTCTGTGCATCTTTATCCATGTTCTTCAGATTAATATTCAGAAGTTCAGGGAGATTGTAAAATGTGTCATGGCCTAAGTGCCTCCATGTGGATAATAACCCAAGTGTGTAACTTCATTGTCAAATTCTTATGTGCTGCTCATTGGAAACCTAATTACTAGTTCCACAGCTTAGTTCAGCCTATGTTTGAACTTTCCAAAGTCCACCTCACATAGTCAGATTACCCTCATCAACCTTGCTAGAATTTCCAAAATTAGTAAATTTCCCAAGTTATTTTCTCTTACCCAATTTTTGTTTGCAGTATTGTCCTTATGTATTTGCTTCTCCAGGAGGGAGCACTGGTTTCTGGGCCTCTTCTAATACACTTGACTTTGAGAAATTTATAATTCCTGAGAACTTCTTCAATCTAGGTTCCTTACCTAAGGTTGTCTTGGGCATTCCCTTCAATGAAAGTCACATATAGAATTAGAATCTATTTCCTAAGGCTTTCATCTCCTATCAGTTTTCTCTCAAATCCATATAAGTTAGACTGAGGGAGGGAGAGCACTTGAGAATACAAACCGAAGAGCAAACAAGGTCTGTGAATGAAGGAAATGAAGCTTGGAAGAAGATATGTCTAATGGAGACATTTAATGAAAGAGAACACGGGGAAAGTGGAGAATTACAAAACTTGGCTGGAAAAAGATATGACAGGGCAGTGAGAATAGGAAGAAATTATTGGCAGAAATCTATATGGACAATTAAGTACATTCAAATTGCAACTAGGTATAACAGATGACTTTGAAATTAGTTTGACTTTTTCTATGTAATTTTGCCTGAAAAAGTATGTACCATCTAATAATTGTATAAATTGGTATACATGTCTGTTTTTGAGGTGATAAGGTAAAAAAATGTGATATGGTAAAAAAAGAAAATGTTCATCAGGCAGACTATAGTGATTTGTGATTGTAATCCTAGCTATTCAGTAGGCTGAGATCTGAGGATTAAGGTTGGAAGCCAGCCCAAGCAGTAGTAAGACTCACATCCACTTAACCACTATAAAAGCCAGGAGTGGTATTGTGGTTCAAGTTGTTGAGTGCTAGCCTTGCTAGCACAAAAGGAAGGATCTGGAACAGTGATTAAGTCCTGATTGTAAGTCTCAGGCCCAGCACCAAAAAAATTTCACAAAAGAATCTTGTAAAGTATTAAAATACAGCATCAATGGGACTAAGCATTTCTTTCTGCTTTTTTTTTTTTCCAGTCCACGGCCTGGGCCCTTTCCCTGAGCATCTTAGGCTTGAGGCTAGCACTTTACCACTTGAGCCACAGCACCATTTTCAGCTTGCTTTTCCTGTTTATGTGGTACTAAGGAATCAAACTGAGGGCTTCATGCAACCATGCAACCATTAAGCTACATTCCAAGCCCCTAATCATTTGTTTTTGAGCTCTGATATAAATTTACTTTCTGTGACATCTCTAGTTGAAATAAATTAGTTGAAATTGAATTTGAAGATGTTAACTTCAGTATTTCTCGAGCCTGTTGCTTTTACTTAAATTTCAAAACTGATTAATTATTTCATATATTGATTATAACTTATTGTTTATCCTGATAATATTGAGGGGGGTTCAGTTGAGACCTCAGACATCTGAAGAAAGATCAGTTATTGTCCAACCATTCAAAAGACTCACATGTAAAGGCTACAGCTAAACAAACAACTATGGAAAATTCCAGGATCAGCTAACTAAAGCTCAGAAGAGGGGACCAATCCTCCTCTTCCTCACAGAATTGAGATTTGAAATTAGCCTCAGAAGGATATGTATCTATGTGAAATATTAAGTCACTTTTTTTAGTTGTCACTTCTAAGCCATCAAATTTGAAACTCCTTAGGGCTGGGGGCTGCTTCTTAACAGAAGCGTCCTTTTTCAATAGAAGGAATTTTCTGGGTGTCAGTAAACTTTCCTTAAAACTTACAAATAGTTTGGAATTATTGGTGCATCTATCAGTTTGCTAAAACAAAATGAAGAGAGGTTGGAACAGAGATTGGAACAATCATTCAGTGAATGGTGTGAAGGTGTATGGCTAAGATAGCTAAGACTTTATAATGCTGTTTAAGTATTTATGAACTTGTAAGTGCCTTTAGAGAAAATGTGTTGGTAGACTTCACAACCACTAGGTGTTATCTCAGACACAATACATTTTGAGGTTTCAGTTTTCTCATCACGTAAGTGATTATAGTTTACTATTTGCCTCATTATGTTGTTGTAATATTCAAATATATTTGTTCATGGGACATTTAAAATAAAGTCTAAAATATTGTGAAAATAAAATAAGTGGTAGTGATTATTGTGGATATGAATTGAATCTTAGAATGAATATGATAAGAACAGAAGAGATCAGGAAAAGGAAGCAGATGTTCCTAGGGCTTCTTCTCTTACTTGGAACCATGAAGAAAGTTTACTCATCAATAGAATTTGGGAGACATTTATCTTCTGACGCTTACTCTGTTCAGTTCTGAAGGTCACCCAAGAAGGTTTGACTAAAAGTGATGAGGAATCGGGATTTTGGTTACAATATATCTCCAAACTGTGGATTCTCATTTTTGATAGCAAATCTCAGCCAGAGAGAAAAGACTATTTTAGGAAAATGTTTTCTGAATTATCATTAAGGCTTGTTCTTATATTTTTTCTTAAATTTCTTCAACCCTAGAAAAAAACCATCTTTGCTTCACTCTGTGTTCATAAGCTATCTGTTATAATTTAATTGGCATTTGGTGACAAGAAACACTAAGCAAATTAGTCATAAGAGGGAAAAATTATTTAGTTAAATAGCATACAACATGGGCAACTTAGTTTCATTTCAGTGATGAAGGATTGTATAACACACATAAATCTTTAAGCACAATGCTGCACGTAAGCAGATCAAGGACAAAAATCACACAGTCATTTCTCTGGATGCAGAAAAAGCCTTTGACAAAAGTAAACATTCTTTTTTTATTTGGTCAGTTGTGGGGCTTGACCTGTGGGCCTGGATGCTATCCCTCAGCTCTTCAGTTCAAAGCAAGCATTCAATCATTGAGGCACAGCACTACTTCCAGTTTTCTGGTCGTTTATTGGAGATAAGAGCTTCACGGACTTTCCTGCCTGGGCTGGCTTTGAACTGTGATCCTCAGAGCTCAGCCTACTGAGAAGTCAAGATTACAGGTGTGAGCCACCAATGCCCAGTTAAAGTCAGCATTCTTTTATCATAAAAGCCTTGAAGAAACTAGTGATACTGGGTATATATCTCGATAGGATTATGGGTATATGTGAAAAATTAAATCATTTCTGCTAATAGCAGGAATGACACAAATGTCTATTTTTTCACATTTTTCCCATATTGAATGCAATCAAGCCACAGAAATAAGCAAAGAGAAAGAAATAAATAGGTCAAAAGGGAAGAAAACATTTAAATTATGCTTGTTCACAGATAACATGATCCTGTATTTAAAAGATCCTAAAAATTTCCACAGAAAAATTCTAGATCTTATAAATGCCATAGGAAATGTGCCAGAATATATGATTAACATGCAAAAATCATTAGCTTGTCTGCCAACAATGAACAGTCTGGAAAAGAAATCAGAAAAATCACAATAGTCTCAAAAAATTAGCTTAAGATTGTGCTTAACTAATGAAGTAAAAGACTTCTATAATGAAAAGTATAAAACCTCAAATAGAACTGAAAGCCAACCTGGGCAAGTAAGTTTGTGAGACTCTTATTTCCAATTAAGCTCCAGAAAATAGGAAGTGGTGCTGTGGTTCAAGTGGTAGAGTGCTCACCTTGAGTTGAAGAGGTCAGAGAAACACTCAAGGCAACTGTCAGGACTGACGATAACGACGATGATGATGATGATATTGATAAACTTAAAAATGGGCACTATGGATTGCATTTCATTCTTCCAAAACTATAAGATTAATTCCCAATCCTCAAAATATTATTTGGAGATGGAGCCTTTGGTAGGTAATTAGGGTAAGATGACATCATGGAGGTGAGGCCCCAGATGGATTTAACTTTCACAGAAAAAGAAAAGAATGATCCTTTCCATCTCAACTGTTCTTCCTTTCCCAGTCATGAACATACCAAGATTTCATGTAGATACAGAATGAGATATAGGCCATCTACAAACCTAAATAGATCCTTCATCAGAACCCAGTCACACTAGCATACTGGTTTGAGCTTTCAAGCTTTCGGAACTATGAGAAATAAATTTTTATTTAATTAACTCACTGTATACTATTTTGTTATGGCAGACTAAGTTGAACACACAATGAGAAAAACACGAATTCACCGTTCTTACAAAGAAGATACATAAATCTTTGTATGTGGCTCACAAATGTATGAAAATATGCTCAATATTACTAAGAAGTAGGGAAATGTAAGTAAAATGTCAATGACTCCTTAGGATGCCTACCATAAAAATAAAAAAAGGATGCTGGATGCTGGGCACTGGTGGCTTTTGCCTGTAATCCTAGCTACTCAGGAGGCTGAGGTCTGATCATGGAGCAAATCCAGCCTGGGCAGGAAAGCCTGTAAAATTCTTATCTCCAATAAACCACCAAAACACCAGAAGTGCCACTATGGCTAAAGTGGTAGAGCACTAGCTTTCAGCTAAAGAAATGAGGGACAGCACCCAGGCCCAGAGTTCAAGCCCCATCACCAACAAAATAATGGGACCTTTGTTCGCTGCTGGTAGAAATATAAAATAGTGCAATTGCCTTGGGAAACAGTATGAAAAGCACTCTAAAAATTAAAAGCATAGCTAACTTATTATCTAGCAATCCAATTCCTGATATACATAGAGACAGGAAGGAAGGAGGAATGGAAAGAAGTAAGGAAACAAGGAATGTAAATAGATCCTAAATAGATATAGGCACATTCAGGATAACTGCAGCATTATTAATACTATTGACAGTTGTAAAAAGGTTGCATAGGAAAACATAGACATTATATATGAGTTCCAAATTACATAACCACATAAAGGAAGAACAGTTAAGGTTCACCTGTCTTTTTCCAGGTTTATCCAATGTGAATAACATAGACAGGGGTAACATTTCCACAGTCTATCATGGATCTTTGGCACAGAGTACATTGCAGATGCCATGTTCAATTCAAATCAAAGATATCAGGCTGCAATCTTGTGATTTCTGTCACCATTCTCTCTGTCTGGTCTGTTCTTTCTATGTGAACTCTCCAAATGAAGGCATTTGACCACATAACTCCTCTGTGATATATAAGTGCATACCACACTGGAAACCCTTCAAAAGCACTGTCTTACTTGGGACAGTTTGACCAACAGATGAATAATACCAAAATCTTGAACAGAGAATCAAGTAGAAATGGACCAATCTCTCCATGACTCCATCTCTCAACTTCATTAGGAAATTGGTTCTATTTTTGACAGTTTCCATTTTTGTTGAGATTGTTCAATGTCTTTCTCTGCGTGGTTATTTCATGAGATTGCAAATGACTGCAAATAAATCAATAAATATATGTGTTCCAGGTGTTAGAGAGAAAATCAATGAATCAAGAAAACATGGAATATAATAATGTATCAAATTGCTGTATGTACTTATCTATGCAATAGAAAGTGATGAGGATCACTTTTTAATTGAATTTTACCTTACTAAACATCTAGCAGAGTCCTACCTCTATCTATGTCTCTCTCATCCCTTGGATTTTTGCAACCATCATCTAACAAGCTTCTCTTCTGCCAAGTTTCTAATTTTTACATTGCTATCAGAATTTTTACCAAAACTATTTTTAATAGTGATTTGATAAGTTAAGGAAGAGAGTGAGATTAAGGGACAGCAGTGGTGATAGAGAGATACTCATCTTCCTAATAACTCCACTTTCATCCTCCAGAAGAGTGAGAAAAATCAGGCTCTTACCATCATCCATACTGATGTTTTATTGTAACTCACTCAACAGAACAGCAGAATAAGTTAAAGAATGAGTCAATTACAAGTGGCTCATCTCCAGTGATTAATTAAGCACTGAAATAATTTTGGTGTTACTCATCCATAACCAAATGCAGAATTCTCTTCTTTTTATTCACCATCCAAAGAAACCCAAAGTGGATCTATGGCTCAAGTGGTAGAGCAATAGCCTTAAGCAAAAATGTTTAAGGGCAGTTCCTAGACTCTGAGTTTAAATTGTAGGATTTATGTCCGCACACAAAGAAAAGTGTTCCCAAATATCTGTCCTTCCATGTTCTTTGAATGTTATATGAATGATCTAGGGATAAATTGTGTCCAGACAGATTTTAACCTCGTGCACATTTTGTAATAAACAAGATCTTCCATTCAAAAACTGAACTGGAAGAAGTGTCATCTGTGTTATAAGGAATGGACCACACATAATGTGGAGACGTTAGGGGAGCAGTGGAGAAATCTTTGCTCTCATGTCCTGGGCTTAACTCAGGACAGTCTTTTAACATCTATTGTTCCCCAAAGCACTTGGTGATCATCTGACTCCAATCTCAAAGGGCTGGAACTCTTATTTCTGAGAAGAGTTTATAAAATTAACATGAGAAGTCATTGCTTATTATAGAGACACAAGTCAACAACTTTATGCTTTTAATCACTCTGCATGCCTGAAAGTATTAATGCTCATCAGTTGTGTCCAAATCCTTTGAATAATATTCAAGTATATATATCCTACTCAAAACAATGAAAGGATAAGAATTCTTGGTTCAGTGAATGCTTAAGAGTAAAGAAAGATTTCCCATTACACCTAGGTTACATCTGCAATGAAGGATTTCTCTTTATAAATTACGGAGATCTGTGACAACAATTTTCCCACATTGGGTTTCTTTTCTGTGTTAATGTTCCAATGCTTGCTGAAGGTTGACATCCAGTTGATAGACTTCCTCTAATGCTTACTTTTACGGAGATTCTGTCGTGTGTCCAAGTCTTTGATACCTGTTGACATATAAATTTTGCTGATGTGTTTCTATATTTGTTGTATTTACAGTTTCTGTCGTGGATTTTCTCAATTTCACTGAGGACTGACTTCAGATTAAATGTCATTGAACATTTGTTCCATTCATTATATTTCGTTTCTCCTATATGTCAGTTCTCTGATCAACAATGAGGTATGCCTCCCAGATGAAAGTCTCTACAAACTGGTAAAGTTCATCAGGTTTCTCTCCTGTCTGTGTTCTATAAATTAACGTGAAGGTGTTTTCTCCTGTGTATTTCTGATGCAAACAGAGGGATGAATTTTTTTTAAAAAAACACATTTGTTGCATTCATAGAATTTCCCTCATTTGAATGTTCAGTGAAGAACGCTCAGCTGAGCCTTCTGGGTAAAAGGCTATAAAGTTGCTTCATTCATGAGACTTCTCTCCTGTGTTGCTGCTCTGATGCAAACTGAGTTTTCTTCCAGGTGAAAGACTTTCCACATTTATTACACTCCTAAAATTTCTCACCTGTGTGAATTCCTTTATGCTTACTGAGGTCTGGACTCTGGTTGAAGGATATTTCACACCTGTTACATTCAACATTTCTCTCCTGTGTGTCTTCTCTGATGATCAGTAAGTTCTGCTTCCGGGTAAACACTTTCCACACTTAATACATTCAGAAGCTTTCTTTCCTGTGTGTGTGTTTTTGATGGATGTTAAGGTCTGCCTTCGCAGTAAAAGATTTTCCACACAGGACACATTCATAAGGTTTCTCTCCTGTGTGTCTTCTGTTTTTGTTAAGTAAGGTTTGCCTTATGGGTGAAAGATTTTCCACACTGGACACATTCATATGGTTTCTATCCTGTATGTGTTCTCTGATGTTTGTTATGGTGTACCTTTTAGTGAAAGAATTTCCACACGATACAATCATAAGGTTTCTGTCCAGTGTGTCATCTCTGATGGACAGTAAGTGGTGCCATCTGGGTGACAGACGTTACATATTTTTAATATTCATAAACTTTTTCTCCTGTGTGTTCTCTGATAGAGTGCAATGTGTGCCTTCTGGGTGAGAAACATTCATAAGGTTTTTCTTACGTGTGTCTTTTCTGATGATCAGTAAAAGTTGCCTTCCAGGTGAAAAAAGTTGCAACCTTGATACATATATAAGATGTCTCTCTTGTGTTTTTTCTCTGATGATTAGTAACAGCTTCCTTCCAGGTGAAGGACGTTACATACTCGATACATTCATAAGGTGTCTCTACAGTGTGGATTCTCTGATGGATGTGAAGGTCTGTCTTTTGGATGAAAGACTTTACATACCTGATATAATCATAAGGTCTTTCTCCTGTGCGTCTTCTCTGATGATCGGTAAGGACTGCCTTCTTGGTAAAGGACTCTCCACACCTGTTAAAATCATAGGATTTCTCCCCTGTGTGTCTTCTCTGATGGACAGTAAGTAGTGCCTTCTGGTGAAAGATTATCTACATTTGTTACATTCATAAAGTTTTTCTCCTGTATGTATTATCTGATGCAAAGTGAGGTATGACTTTAGCCAGAAAGACATGCCACATTTGTTGCATTCATAAGTTCTCTCTTTTGTTTTTTTTTTTAATTTAATTTAATTTTATTTGTGAACATACTGTACAGAGGGGTTACAATTACATGGGCAGGATAATGCGTATATGTCTTACCAAGCATTTCAGCCTCCTCCTTTGTTTACCCTTCACATCCCTTCCCAGCCTCCTTCCTACACCCCAATCCAAATCCTTCTCCTCCAACCCGCCCCCCCACCCCCCCGCACCGATGTTGTAAAGCTCGTTTTGGACATGACAACTTGTACTTCTCATTGTTGCAACAGGTCCACCTGTATCCTTAAATGACTTGTTTTTCCCCATCTCCTCCACAAGTTACACGGAAATCAAATATAGTGAAGCAGGGGTTATATTGTGGGGAGGGACATACAAAGCAACAAAGAGATAATCTTATAAATGCGTTAGAAACACATGCATGAGAAAAACATTAAAATACATATCTAAGGGTTCATTTTCCTGACATCACATTATCTGACCTTTTCCGCTTGACTCATACATATACTAGATATTGCAAATAAGGGAAACCATGGGGCCTATGTTTCCTTGGGCCTGGCTTACTTCGCTTAATATAATTTTTTCCAAGTCTTTCCATTTCCTAACAAACGGGGCAATGTCATTCTTTCTGATGGAGGCATACAATTCCAATGTGTACATATACCACATTTTCTTGATCCATTCATCAACTGAGGGGCATCTGGGTTGACTGCAGATCTTAGCTATGGTAAATAATGCTGCAATAAACATAGTTGTGCTGGTAGCTTTAGTGTGGTCTTGTTTGTAAACATTTCGGTAAATGCCCAAAAGTGGGACTGATGGGTCATACGGGAGCTCTATGTGAACTCTTTTGAGGAACATCCATACTGCTTTCCAAAGTGGTTGAAGAAGTTTACATTCAAACCAACAATGAAGTAAGGTTCCCTTCTGTCCACATCCCCTCCAGCATCTGTTGTTGTTAGAATTCTTGATATTTGCCATTCTAACTGGAGTGAGGTGGTGTCCCAATGTTGTTTTGATTTGCATTTCTTTTATGGCTACGGATGTTGAGCATTTCTTCATGTGTCTATTGGCCATCCTTCTTTCTTATTCAGAGAAGTTTCTGTTTAAGTCTTTTGCCCACTTATTTATTGGGCAGTTGTTTCTTTGAGGATTTGTTGTTGGGGGATTTAATTTTTTGAGTTCCAAGTATATTTTAGATATGAGACCCTTGTCCGTTGTATGGCTAGTAAAGATCTTCTCCCAATCCGTGGGCTTTCTATTGATCTTGCTAGCTATGTCCTTTGCCATGCAGAAGCTCTTCAACTTTATGCAATCCCATTTGTCCAACCTTTCTTTGATTTGTTGTGTTTCCGGGTCTCTATTCAGAAAATTTCGGCCTGAGCCAAGGAGACTTAGGGTTTCTCCTATTCCATCCTGCAATATTATCAGAGTGTCTGCTTTGACTTCGAGGTCTTTGATCTATCTGGAGTTGATTCTGGGGCAGGGTGATATATAAGGATCTAGCTTTACTTTTCTACAAGTAGTTAACCAATTTTGCCTGCAGCATTTACTGAATAGGCTGTCTTTCTTCCATTCTATTGTTTTAGCTCCCTTATCGAAGATTAGATGGCTGTAGGTGTGTAGGTTCATTTCTGGGATTTCAATTCTATTAAATTGGTCCTGAGGTCTGTTCTTATGCCAATACCAAGCTGTTTTGATTACGATGGCTTTATAGTAGAGTTTGAAATTTGGTGTTGATATTCCTCCAGCAGTGTTCTTTCCGTTTAGGAGCGTTTATGCTATTCAGGGTCTTTTATTGTTCCATATGAATTTTTGGATTGCCTCTTCTATTTCCTTGAAGAATGAGGTTGGAATTTTGATAGGTATTGTGTTGAATTTGTAGATAGCCTTGGGAAGTATTGCCATTTTCACAATATTAATCTTTCCAATCCAGGAGCATGGGAGGTTTTGCCATATTTTAAGTTGTATGTTGATTTCCTTTTTCAAGATTTTAAAATTTTCATCATAGAGGTCCTTCACCTCTTTGGTTAAGTTAATTCCTAGGTATTTTATTTTTTGTGGGGCTATTACAAATGGAGTTGCTTTCCTAATTTCAGCTACACTTTTCTCATTTTTGGCATACAGAAAAGCCATTGATTTTGAGGATTAATTTTATACCCTGCTACTTTGCCAAAGTTTTGAATCAGCTTGAGTAATTTGGGAGTGGAGTCTATGGGATTCTTTAAATACAAGATCATGCCATCTGCAAAGAGAGAGAGTTTTATTTCATCTTTCCCCATTTGCATCCCCTTTATTACTGCATCTTGTCTTATTGCTGTAGCTAGGTATTCTAATACTAGATAGAAGAGGAGTGGAGAGAGTGGACATCCTTGTCTTGTTCCTGAGTTAAGAGGAAATGGCTTTACTTTTTGCCCCATTAAGTATAATGCTGGCTGTAAGTTTGTCATATACAGCCTTTATTGTATTGAGGAATGTTCCATGGATTCCTAATTTTTCCAAAACCTTCATCATAAAGGGTGTTGGATCTTGTCGAATGATTTTTCTGCATCTGTTGAGATAACCATGTGGTTCTTATTCTTGCTCCTGTTGATTTGATGAATAATATTAATTGATTTGCGTATATTGAACCAGCTTTGCATCCCTGAAATGAATCCTGTTTGATCATGGTGTATGATTTTTTGGATGAATTGTTGAAGTTGGTTGGCCACAATTTTGTTGAGAAGTTTTGCTTCAATGTTCATCAAAGAAATGGGTCTATAGTTCTCTTTCTTTGACAAGTCCCTGCCTGCTTTTGGGAAGAGGGTTATGATGGCTTCATAGAATGTGTTCAGTAGTGAACTTTCTCTTTCAATTTCATTGAAGAGTTGGAGGAGTATTGGTGTGAGCTCTGCTTTGAAGGCATTGTAGAATTCCGCCGTAAAACCATCTGGTCCTGGACTTTTCTTAGCTGGAAGGCCTCTAATAAGAGGCCTGTGTCTATTTCAATGCTTGATATGGGCCATTAAGCTGGTTTAACTCATCTTGGTTTACTTTTGTCATGTCAATATTATTTGCTAGGAAAAGGTCAATATCTGCTAAGTTCTCAAACTTATTAGCATAAAGTTTTGAGAAGTATTCCCTTAAAATGTTCTGGATCTTGGTTGTTTCTCTAGTGATGTTTCCATTCTCATCTCTGAGTTTATTTATTTGGGTGTGTTCTCTTCTTTTTCTGATAAGATTTGCAAAGGATCTGTCAATTTTAATTTTTTGAAGAACCAACTCTTTGTTTTGTTGATTCTTTCTATAGTTTTTTTTTGGATTCTAATTCATTTAATTCTGATTTAATTTTAATTATTTCTTTCCCTCTCCTGGACTGGGGTTTATCTTGCTGCTCTTTTTCAAGGAGGTTTAGATGTGTCATTAAATTGTTGGTTTCAGACCTGTCCAATTTGTTGATGTAGGAGCTCAAAGCTATAAACTTGCCTCTGAGTACTGCTTTTGCTGTGTCCCAGAGCAGCTGGTAATTTGTGTGTTCATTTTTGTTGAAAAGCATGAACATTTGAATTTCCTTTCTAATCTCTTCCATGACCCACTAGTGATTCAGCACTGTGTTGTTCAGCCTCCATGTGATACCGGACTTTCTTTGGTAACTTTTGGTGTTGAGTTCTAATTTTATTCCCTTGTGGTCAGAGAGAATGCAAGGTATAAATTCATAGTTTCTGAATTTGGAAAAGTTTGCTTTGTGGCCTAAAATGTAGTCTATTTTAGAAAATGTTCCATGTGCTGCTGAGAAAAACGTGTATTCTGATGTTGCTGGGTGAAATATTCGGTAGATATCTGTTAAATCTAGTTGATCTATGCAGCTGTTTATATCTGCGCTTTCTCTGTTGAGTTTTTGCCTAGTTTATCTATCTAGTGGGGAGAGTGGTGTGTTAAAATCCCCAACAATTAATGTCTTTGGATTTATATGGGATTTGAGGGAAAGTAGTGTTTCTTGGATAAATGTGGGTGCTCCATTGTTTGGAAAGTAGATTTTTAGAACTGTAATATCCTCCTGAAAGAGAGATCCCTTAATTAGCCTGTAGTGACCTTCTTTATCTCTTTTCACGAATTTTAAGTCTATTTTATCTGATATTAGGTTTGCAACTCCCACCTGTTTATGGGGGCCGTTTGCTTGGTAGATTTTGTTCCAACCTTTAACATTGAAAATGTTTTTGTTTTTACTGGCAAGATGTGACTCCTGAAGGCAGCAGATAGAAGGGTCTTGTTTTTTAATCCAACTAGACAGTCTATGTCTCTTAATTGGAGATTTCTCTCTGTTAACGCTAAGAGAAAGGACTGAGAGGTATTTGGGAGTTCCTGACATGTTATCCACCTTCTTGGGGGCTGCAAAAACGGCGTTCTTCCTATGGTTTTGGATTATCAGTTTGGGTGCAGTTTCTTGGCCTTTATTTTGGTCTTGTTGGTTTTCTATGTGTAGGACATCTTTAAGAATCTTTTGCAAGGCTGGTTTGGTGGAGATGTATTGTTTCAATTTTTCTTTGCTATGGAAGTTTTTTATTTGGTCTTCAGTTATGAAGGAGAGTTTAGCTGGGTACAGTATTCTTCGTTGATAGTTGTTTGTTTTTAGGGAATGGCATTCATCATTCCAGGCTCTTCTTCCTTTGATTGTCTCTGCTGAAAAATCTCAGGTGATTTTAATTGATTTCCCTTTATAGGAATCTTTTCTCCTAGACAGCTTTAGGGATCTTTTCCTTGGTCTCAGTTTATCCTATGTGGATTTTAGTGTGATGGTGGGATGTCCTATTTTGGTCTGGTCTGTTTGGAGTTCTGAAGCTTCTTGTATCTGAATAGGCCTATCTTTTTGTGTGTTTGGGAAGTTCTCTGCTAGGATCCTGTTAAACAAATTTCCTAGGCCATTAACTTTTGTTTCTAGGTGCTCCTCTACACCCATTATCCTTAGATTAGGCCTTCTGATGGTGTCTTCCAAGTGATGTATAGATCTATCATATTTCTTGGACTTGTCTTGGATGGTTGTATATTCTTTCTCTATAATAGCTAGGCTGTCTTCAATTCCTGAGATTTGATCTTCTGCATGGTCTAATCTGCTGTCAAGACTTATACTGTTTTTTCCCTCTTATCCTTCTAATTGGTCAGCTTAGATGGCTTCAAATTCTTTCTTGAAACTTTGTTTAAATCTTGTATGAACTTCTTTACTTCCTTAATTTGATGTTCATTGTTTATTCTCAGATCACTTAGTTGATTGGTTATGGTTTCCTTGGACTCCCATTCCTTCTATTGGGTTCCATTCAGCATTCCCTTTGTGGTCTCCCTGACTTCCTTCAGCTCTTTGTTAATGGATTCCATGAATGCCTTTATTGATCTTTGTTGATCTCTTCCTGCTCTCTCAATTTCTGTATTACTCTTTGATTAGCTTCCTCCCTTTCGTAGGATTCCTGTAGTTCTTTTTGAGTGTTCTCAGCCTGTTTACGCCATTCCTGCCTTTCTCTTTGAGTATTCTCAAGCTGCTCACGCAAACCCTGTATCAGTTTTTGAGTAGCTTCCTCACGCTTATGATAGTCCTGTATAAACTTTTGGATTGCCTCTTCTCTCTCCCTTTCATGCTCATACAGAGACCTTTGTATGCTTTCAATCTTTTGATTTATCATGTTTGCCAGCAGTGTTTGTAGAGCTATTTGTGAATTCTCCTCTGGATTATTCATTATCGGTTCTGTCCCCTGATTATCGGGATTGGGATTTGAGATACCCGGATTTGCCATTTTTCTTGTGTTTTTCCGGCTTACTCAGCCCATTTTAGATGAAAATAGCACCATTTTTGTGCTAGAACACTATCTTAAGGCAAGCATCAACCCAAGTCTGAATTTGCACAGTCAATAGTCTACAGATACAATCTAGTTCAACAGATACATCTATTCAACATCAAACAAATATACGTTAATTGGCTACGAACCGGAAAGAAGAATTTGGAAGACCAGAAATTATTAGGTTTAGGGAGAGATGTGGGTAAAAAAATAGGAATAGATTGATGTGGGGAGGCTCAGGGAGAGTTACCTAAGTCCTAATCTCAAAGCAGGAAATAGGTTGGGTAGAATGAAAGTAGAGAGAGAGAAAAAAAGAAGAAACAGAACGGGAAAAGAAAAGAGACCAGAAAAGGTAGAAAGGTAAAAATTAATAAAATTATGTAGATTCGATAACAATCTATTTAGATAAGACCATGAATTCATTGAGAGAAGGGGAGGGATATACAGGAGATGTGAAAAACTTAAAAATATAAATGCTTAAAATATTATATCGGTATAAAGAGGTAGTACCACTATTAAGGAAATTAAGTCTTAGAGGTTTTGACTTGAGTAATAAATTTGTGGATTAAGTGTGTACACAATAGGGGATAGGGTCTAATAGTGAACAACGGGTTTATCTGAGGATATGCAGGACAAGAATTAAGTCACATAAAGAAGAACGAAAGATAGGAGAAGGTGAAGAGGATGAGAAAGGAAGAATAAAAAGATGAGAAGTTCAGTAGAGCTAAACAAAAAACAAAAAGATAATTAAAAAAGAAAAAAAAAGAGAAAGAAAACCAAAAAAGAAAGAAAAATGCACACTCACGTATCCATAAAATAAAAATTTTAAGAAGAAAAAAAAGTTTCTGGAAAGCAATTTTTTTTCAAAAAAGGCAAAAATTAAAGATTAAAAAAAGTTTTAGAAAAAAATAAAAAAATTATATATGTTATCAAAAATAAAAAAGTAAAAAAAAGAACAAGAAGTAGAAGAGAAAAAAAAAACTTCTTTGATTTTTTTCGGAGGAATGGGAAAAATCCTGTATGTCCCTTGTGTCAGTAACCAGCCTCTTGTTGGAGTCTCTGGTCTGCTTGTGGTCCTGTGGCTTGGTTGGTTTGTTCGAACAGCCAGAAAAATGCTCTGCTTTACCCAGGATTTGGCGATCCTCCTCCCAAGCTAGTTCATTGGGAGGCAGATCTGCTTTCAGTATCACAAAAGAGGGGGATGCAGTGATCAGACTAGGTTCTGGGAAGAGTTGAGGCCTTTCAACAGACAGTAGCTTTTCCAGGGCTAGTTTGTGAAAACCTCACAGAGCCCAGCCTGGAACCATTCTCAGGGTTTCTGTTTACTGATTTTCAATTGATTGTCAAGGCTGCTAGAGGAAAGGACAGCCTCTGGCTCTGATTACCCAGTGAAGAAACCCCTTCTTAGGGCTGGCGCCCGAGCTGGGTGACATTTCCCTGGGTGAAGCTGAGTCTGGCAGGTCACGCTGCCGTTAAGTTCTTGTGACCTGTTAAATGACTCATTTTATTCCAAGGCCTGAGTTGGAGCTAGCAGCTCCTCTGAGCTTTGTCGGTATCCAAGATGGAGATCTCCGGTGCTTGGGGGGTGGAGGGATTGCCTTCCCTCCTCTGCTCCCCGAGAAGGAGTGAGGACGTCAGGCTTCTACTCACGCTGAGTCTTGGTTCCTGGGTTGTCTCTGGTCTGCAAACTGCAGGATGAAGATGTCTGCTCCTTGTCGGTTCTTGCTTGTGTTGAGTAGAATCTGCTCGCCTGCTGCATTTGGCTCCTTTGTCCCGGACTCTCTGTTGCTCAAGTATGGCTCCTGCACTTGCCCGCCGCCGCCACAGCTGCCGCTGCCGCGGGCGGCTGCTGGCAAGTGCTCAGAAGTGTCTCCTTGCCTGGGTTTCCCTCTCTGGCCTAACTCTCTGTCCTGTGATGGCACACTTAGTGTAATTCTCTGGCTTAGGACAGTTCACTGGAACTCTAAAGCTGCTTTCTATGCGAGAGCTTACTTAGACTCCAGCTTCTCCTCCGCCATCTTCCCAGAACCTCAAGTTCTCTCTTTTGTATGAGTTCTCTGATACATGCTGAAAGTTGACTTCTGGGTGGAAACTCTCCAATCCTCATATTCATAAGGCTTGTCTTCTGTGGGCATTTGAGGTGGGAAAGTGAGGTCTGACTTCCGAGAGATATAATTTTTTTCATTTTATATACTCATTGGAGTTCTCCTCTGCATATTTGCTCTGGAATTTTATAAGGTGAATTACCCTACTGATAGGTTTTTCACATTCATTACCTGAAAAGATTTCTCTCTTGTGAATATTATCTGATGAGTAGTGACTGTACTTCTTATATAGAATGTTTTTCCTTATTCAAGGCATTTGGATGTTTTCCTCTGTCCCTTAAGTATTTCTTGGGCAAAGAGAGGACACTTACCATAGTCTTTCCTATACTCATTATGGTTATAGGAAAGCTGACCCACATAAGCCCAACTATGTCTAAAAAATATTGTCTGTGACTGAAAAAAATTCTCCTTTTTTATACCACATTCAAAATATTGCTACTCATCATTTTGATCAAAATGCTCCAAGTATCTCAGGGATTGTTCAACTACGGGAGACAGAGCAGGCCTATATGCACCATGCATCTCATCAGGTTCAATATAGAGAAGCATGTTTTGGCACTCAATGAACTCCATAATTTCCATCCCTAAAGAGTTTCCATTACTTCCAATCAGCTCTGGGTTAGGTTTTGAACTCATATAAAAAGTTCTTACTAATTTGTGACAGGTACTTCACATAGATAGTCATGTGGACTTTCCTGGCAGGTCTTAATCATGTACTCCATTTCTTGAACATCTAAAATGAGACATAGAGCCAGGTGCTGGGGTCTCAAGCTTATAATCTTAGCTACTCAGGAGGCTGAAATATGAGGATCATAGTTCAAAACCAGCCAGGCAGGAAAGTCCTTGAGACTTTGGCAATGTTGGGATTTGAACTGATAGCCTAGCAGGCCCAATTGTTGAAAGAGTCAAGGTGAGGACACCAGCATGTGAACAACTGAGGAGCTAGGCCACTCCTAGGAGCTGACAATGAGCCCCAGGGATGGCCAGGATAGGCATAAATTCATACTTGAAAAATAGGATCTATATTGACATATATGTGTGGGCAGCATCTTACATTTGGTGCATTTCTTCTCCTTAATTTATGTCAAATTCATGATGGTATTGTGAACTTTACTGAGTATGGTGACAGATATAACTGTACTGACATTGATGACGACCTGTTCCCATGGTTATAAGGTTGCCTATGCATCCATTCTCCATCCTAGCTGAGACCCAGGACTTCCACATTAGAGGAAATCAGGCGCAATGACTGGCTTCTGACATCAGGATGAATATTTTGTCAGGCCTGGGATTTGAACTCAGGTCTGGGTAACCCCGTTGCACTGTGGGGGAAGGGGAAGAGCATCATCCCTGAAGACTAGAATGTCAGGCCTGGTCCAGGGCCTGATTTGAAGTTCCAGCAGTGGACAAAATAACAAGCTTACCTTTTTTAAACATAGGTTCTCTATTTACATACAGGTGTGGTATGCATCTTGCTTTCAATGTAGTTATTTTTTTAATTTTGAGTCTTATTCATGGATGTATTGTGTATTTTATTGAGTATGGTGACAGGTATATCTGTGCTGCCGTGGATGACAACCTTTTCCCATGGCTATAGAGTTGCCTATATAGCATTCTCCATCCTCGATGAGGCCCAGGACCTTCACAAGACAGGAAATCATGAGGATCCATTGGTTTCTCACATCATGATGTATCTTTTGGCTGTGCTGGGGTTTGAACTCAGAGCTTAGCAGGCAGAATTGGGGCATGGATCAAGGTGAGCACACCAGCCTGTGAGCCACTAAGTTGCTAGGCCATTCACAGGACCTGAGCTTGTGCCCGGTTAGGGTCAATATACACATGAAATCATAATTTAAAGACAGGAGCTATATTTCCATACATGGGTGGGCGGCATCTTGCGTTCAGTGTACTCATTCTCTTGATTTCATGTCTTATTCAAGGATGCAATATGTATTTTACTGAGTGTGATAACAGTTATAACTATGCTGACATTGCTGGCAAACAATTCCCATGAGTACAGAGTTGCCTACATAGCATACTCCATTCTAGCTGAGACCCAGGAATTTCACAGCATAATAAAACTGGTGCAACCATTGTCTTCTCATATCAAGATGAATCTTTTGGTAGTACTGGGATTTGAACTCAAGGCCTAGCAGGCTCAAGTGGTGGATGAGTCATGGTGAGCACACCAGCACGTGAGCCACTAAGCATCTAGGTCTTTCCTGGAACCTGAGATCAAGCCCCGGTGGACGCTATAGTAGTCATAAATTCAGAATTTAAACAGAGGATCTCTATTTCCATACATGGGTGGGCGGCATCTTGGGTTCAGTGTAGTTATTGTCTTTATGTGGTGTCTTACTCATTGATATATTGTGTATTTTCTTGAGCATAGGATGACAGATATAACTGTGGTGACCTGGATGACAAGCTATTCCCATGAGTATAGAATTGCCTATGCATTTTCCATCCTAGCTGCGACCCAGAACTTGCACAGCACAGAAGAACAGGTGCAACGAATGGTTTCTCATATCAGGGTGAATTTTTGGAAGTTCTGTGATTCAAATTCAGGGCCTAGGAGGCCCAACTGCCCAATGGGTCCTCATGAGCAAACCAGCCTGTGAGCCACTAAGGAGCTGAGCTGTTCCCAGGAGCTGAGATCAAGCCCCAGGGAGGCCACAAGAGTCCTCAATGCATCATTGAAACATGGGATAGTAACTGGGCTGACATGGATGACAACCTTTTCCCATGGCCACAGGGTGGTCCATGCATTCTCCATCCTAGCTGAAACCCAGGACTCACACAGGAAAACAGGTGCAACGTCTGGCTTCTGACAGGATGAATATTTTGGCACTGCTGGGATCTGAACTCAGCACCCAGCAGGCCCAATAAGCGAATGGGTCCACATAAGCACACCAGCCTGTGAGCCACTAAGGAGCTAGGCTGTTCCCAGGACCTGAGATCGAGTCCCAGCGGTAAGGCAGGGGGAGCACAATAGTCATCCATTCATAAGCTGAAGGTAGTAAGCAAATAAGTACATATCTGTATAGAGTAGGAGATATGGAGAGCTGTGATTCTTGGATCTTTTCCAATGCCTCCATTTAATGACTGTGATGATTATGGTCACACTTCATCAACTCTTCACTAAAAATAATCGATACCCGATGAGTCTTGACTATCATTTCCTACTCGAATCCTTAGGAACTACTCATTCAAGGAAGAGATTGATCGTATTTCACGGCTCTTCTTAGGTGCGGAATTGACTATCTCAGGAACTCCTGCCATTCCCTCAATGTAGGAGGGCTGACCAGGATTCAACCTCGGGGCCTCCATTGCCCGGTCATCCTGTGGCTCCCCCGACAGCCAGCAGGCCTTCAGCCACACAAGGTCACCTTTAATCTGCAGTCCACCGGGTTCGGTCTTACCATGGTCAACATTCAAATGAAAATAAACCTAAAAACGCCAGTTGGAACTTCCCACCACTTTTTTCTCCTCCGGCTTTTTATTTTTTCCTACAAACCCTGGGGTCCTAGGATCTGAGGATGGGCTGTGGGTCCAGAGGCTGCAGCCTAGGATGATCGGACCTGAGGCAGATTTGCCACAACTTGAGTTCAAGCCCCAGGTCTGGCAAAAAATATTAAAAAATTGAAAAATTATGAATGAAGCACCCTAGCTCAGAATTCGTACCATTTTACTGCCAGAGCTGGGATGTGAAATCAGGTCTAGGTAACTCTTTTGCACTCTGGGGGAAGGAGAAGCTCACTATCGTTGAAGACTAAAAAGTCAGGTCTGGTCCCATGGCCTGAATTGAAGCCCCAGCTCAGGCAAAAATCATATGCCCACCTATGTTACACATAGGACCTCTATTTACATACATGTGTGGAATGCATCATGTTTTCAGTGTAGTTGTTCTTTTTATTGTGTGTCTAAGTCAGAGATGCATTTTGTATTTTATTGCATATGATGACAGATATAACTGTGCTGACTTGGATGGCAACCTATGCCCATTTCTATAGAGTTTCCTACCCCTTCTCCATCCTAGCTGAGACTCAGGACATTCTCGGGACAGGAAAACAGGTGGATCAATGGGCTTCTCATATCAAGATTCATGTTTTGGCAGTGTTGGGATTTGAACTGAGAGCCTAGCAGGCCCAATTGGCAAAAGAGTCAAGGTGAGGACACCGGCCTGTGAGCAACTAAGGAGCTAAGTCATTCTCAGGACCTGAGGTTGTGCCCCAGTGAGGGCCAAGATAGGCATAAATTCATAATTGAAAAATAGGATATGTATTGACATAAATGTGTGGATAGCATCTTGCGTTCCGTGCACTCCTTCTCCTTATTTTGTGGCTAATACATGGAGGTATTGTGTATTTTACTGAGTATGGTGACAGGTATAACTCTGCTGACATGGATGATGCCCTGTTCCCATTGTTATAAGGTTGCCTATGCATTCATTCTCCATCCTAGCTGAGACCCAGGACTTCCATAGGAGAGGAAAACAGATGTAAAGACTGGCTTCTAACATCAGGATGAATCTTTTGTCAAGCCTGGGATTTGAACTCAGATCTGGGTAACCCTGTTGCACTGTGGGGGAAGGGAAAGCTCATCATCCCTGAAGAATAGAATGTCAGGCCTGGTCCAGGGCCTGATTTGAAGTTCCAGCAGTGGACAAAATAACAAGCTTACCTTTTTTAAACATAGGATCTCTATTTACATACAGGTGTGGTATGCATCTTGCTTTCAATGTAGTTATTATTTAATTTTGAGTCTTATTCATGGATGTATTGTGTATTTTATTGAGTATGGTGACAGGTATATCTGTGTTGCCATGGATGACAACCTATTCCCCTGGCTATAAAGTTGCTTATATAGCATTCTCCATCCTCGATGAGGCCCAGGACTTTCATAAGACAGGAAAACAGCTGTAAGGATTAGTTTCTCACATCAGGATGAACCTTTTGGCATTGCTGGGAGTTGAATTCTGGGCCTAGCAGGCGCAACTTTCTAATGGGTCCATATGAGCACAACAGCTTTTGAGCTACTAAGGTTCTAAGCCCTACCAAGGACCTGAGATTGAGCTGCGGGCTGGGGTTTGTGCACCAAATTCATCCATTCATAAGCTGAAGCTAGTATGCCAATAAATACCTATTTGTATAGAGAAGATGTGGCAAGCTGTGTTGGAATCCTATCTACCATGTGACTACCAATTCTTGGATCTTTCCAATGACTCGATTTCCTGAATGTAATTATTATTGTCACATTTCGTGAAGTCTTAATTAAAAGTAATTGTTGTGCCAGAGGTCTTGCCTATCATTTCCTATGTGAATCATGCATGAACTTCTCAACTCTTCCCTATGCCTGAATTCAAGCACCAGCCGGAAAAATGTAACATTTATAGACATCTTAAATATGTGATTTATATTTACATCTATATATTCAGTCTGTATCATGTTTGTTGGAGTGATTCATTTTATATTATTATTGATTGATTGAATTAACATTTATTTTATGGACTGTGAGTGCACCTATATCATTTATTACATTTATTCCAATCTATTCTGTAGCATGTAGCTTTGCATACATATTATGTACATCATTACTGACAGCCAGCACGTGCACAGAAATGGAAAACAGGTGTCTCACTTGGAATCTTACTCCAAGATGAAATATTTGGCAATGCTGGTACCTGAACTGAGGGCCTAGAAGTCCCAATTCATGAATGGGTGAGTGTCAGCATGGCAGCCTCTAGCCCATTCAGGTGCCAAGTGGATCCCAGGACCTAGGATGGAGGCACAGGTTTGGCCAAAATAGCAGTACCTTTCTATCTGGTATATATAACAGATATTTATATATTTATCTGGTGTACAGATAAATATATATTTAGATATTTTGATACTACCAGTGATGTCTATGTGGAATTAAATGACATATACTATATTCGTACAGATTCTCTGGTCTTTAGTGAGGACTCCATTTAATGAATAGTATTCTTTTGATGCATAATAAACTGAATTAAAATCAATCTATGTTCTGTGATTATTGGGTCTAAATTTATACTAGACTGATTGATGAACTACTCATCCTACCATGACATTGATCATATTTCTCTGGCGTTCCTATGGACAAACAATAGTTTCTTAGGCTCTCCAACCCTTTGTATGTAGCAAGACTGAGATTCAAACTCAGAGCCTACGTGTCCAGGTTGGCCTATGGCTTCGCTGACAGCCTGTCAGCCTTCAGCAATGCCAGGTGACCTACAGGTTGCAGCAGTGTTATTTGGACCCGGGATGGTCACCACGCAAGCAAGGAAAACCAAGAAACTGCCATCTGTAAGTGGGTCCTGGCTTTTTTTTTATTGTTTCTGTTTTCATTTTGTTTTCCTGTCAGCCCCGAGGCCTAGTATCCCAGGATGGGCTGTGGGTCCAGAGGCTGCACCATGCAAGCCTAGGTTGATGTTAGCTGAGGCAGAGTTGCCACGATATGAGTTCAAGCCCAGTGCTGGGCAAATAATAATAATAATAAAAATAAATAAATAATTAAAAATATTAAAAATAGCCTTGCGTCGGCTATGGTTCACGCCTGTAATCTTAGCTACTCAGGACGCTGAGATCTGAACATCACGGTTGAGAGCCAGCCAGGGCAGGAAAGTCTGTGAGACACTTATCTCCAATAAACCACTAGAAAACCAGAAGTGGTGCTGTGGCTCAAGCATTATAGCACTAGCCTTGAGCTGAAGAGCACAAGGACAGCTCCCAAGGCCAGAGTTCAAGTCCCATACATACATACATACATATATACATACATACAATACTAATGAAGCTCCCTGGCTTGGAATTCATGCCCTTTTTTTTCTGCCAGGCCTGGCAATGGAACTCAGAGTCTGGGTAATTTTAATTCCCTGGGGGCATGGGGAAAATCACCCTCTTTGAAGACAAGCAATTCAGGCCTGTTCCCTAGGCCTGAATTCAATCCCCAGCCCTGTTAATGTAATATTCATCCACATTTGAAATAATGATTAATATCTACATACTTATGTTTATTGCAATTTGCTTCGTGTGTATTTATTATATTTTTTGTATTATTCATTCATTATTTTATTGACTATTATTACACTTATAACATGTATTAATTTGATTACATCTTATGAGAAATATGCAGATTTGCATATGTATTATATATCTTACTTCAGACCCAGGACATTCATTGAACATATATAGTAGATCATCCCATGCTCAGAAAAACAGAAAGACTACATCAACCAAATTAATTTATCCCTAGGCACCCCAGTTTCGTACATCTGTAATCCCAGCTACTCAGGAGGTGAGAACTGGAAGATGAAGTTTCAAAGCCAATCCAGGCAGCAAAGTCTGAGAGATATCATCTCCAATTAACTGGCAAAAAGCCAGTCTACAGGTATGGCTGAAGTGGTAGAAAATCAGCTACGAACAAACAAGCCAAGAAAGAGCAAGCTGAGTTCAAGTGTGTGGAGACGGGGGTAGGGGGATAAAGGGGAGAGAAATCCTCCAAAAACAGAGAACAAAACAACAATACACAAATACCATCTAATTTATGGTACCAACAAACTGAAAAAAAGATCAAGCTTGTGCATTTGTATAATTTTACATGAGCCCATATGTTCTTAGGTACACTTCAAAGCTATGTTTTAAATAATATGTGTATATATAAATTAATAATGTGTATATATATGTATATATAAATAAATAAACTAAGAAACCAGCCAATGAAAAAATACTTCTGAATTAGTGCCTTAATCATGGCATTATAAATTATTTGTACAAAAAGTACGTTCGAGGTTTCTTTCTTTAGAATCAATCTTAAAATGTTTATTCATGTACCAGGCATCAGTGGCTCACACCTATAATCCTAGTTACTCAGGAGGCTGAGAGCTGAGGATGGCATTCAAGGCAAGCCCCTGGAGAAAACCGGAAGCAGTAGAAAACCGGTAGAAAACCGGAAGTGGCAATGTGGCTCAAGCTGTAGAGTGCTCGCAAAGAGCTGAAGAGCGCAGGGATAATGCCCAATCCCAGAGTTCAAACCCCACCACCGTCAAAAAAAAAGGAAAGAAGTTTGTTCATACAAAATTCTAACATTCTGAGCCTTAGGAACCTTTTCTTCCAGGGTCTTATGATCTTTAGGCAACTATTCCACAACTGAGCTACATCTTAGTACCAATGTTTTTGTTTTTCATTTTAGAATCTAGTTTATTCCCAAAATGCTTACAAGGACCTACTGTCTTCACAGAAGTGAGAGTTTATTCAGAAACTCAACCTTTGGTGCTCTGAGGACTCCTCTAGTCTATTTCGTGGTAGGCACTGAGGAAAACTCACAGGACAAAATTGCAGACATTTTATAATTATAAAAATAACTCTAAATAGAAATAACATCAACTGCCTGGCACGGGTGGCTCATGCCTATAATCCTGGCTACTCAGGAGGCTGAGACTTGAGGAAGGTGACTCAAGGCCAGCCAGGGAGGAAAGTCTGTGAGACTCTTATCTCAAATAAACCTCTAGAAAACTGGAAGTGGTGCTGTGGCTCAAGTGCTTGAGCGTTTGCGTTGAGCACAGGGATAGCACCCAAGCCCAGAGTTCTAGCCCCATGACAGACAAATAAAAAAATAGAAAAAATAAGAAATAACATCAACTGTCCCAAACTTCTAGGGAGCAATGATATCCTCATTTTCATTCTCACTCTTCATGGCAGATGGTCAAAATAAAATAAAAATAAAATAAAAAAAAATTTCAAAATGTTTCAAATAAAGTCAAAGTGAACTTTAAAAAAATATTTAAAATGCTAATGAAACTCCTTGTCTTGGAATGTGTGATTTTTTTATCTGCAAGGCCTGGAATTTGAACTTAGGGACTGGGTAACCATGTTGCACTTTGGGGGAAGGGGAAGCTCACTATGTTTGAAGACCAGAAATTCAGGCATGTTCCCTGAGCCTGAATTCATTCCCCAGTCATACTCCTTATATATATTTTAAAGATAGGATTGAGCTTCCATATACATGTTCAGTCTATATCATATTTGGTGTGTTTATTCATTGTATTTGTTGTTTTATTCATTTATTTACCGTTTATTTTACTGACTGTGAGGACACCTAAACATATATGACATTGTTTACATACTATCAAATTGCATCTAGATTTGTTGACTTGTTCTCCATCATGCCTCACACCCAGCACTCTCCCAGAAAAGGAAAACAGGTGTCACACTTGGCTTCTTACTCGAGGATGAAATTCTTGGCAGGCTCTGAGATCAACCCTAGAGGTGGCCATAATAGCCATACATGGATAGGCAGGTGGTAGTATGCCAATAAATGCGTAGTAGTAGAGAGTGCCAGAACCGTGTATCTAGTATTCAATGATATCTACTATGTCCTTACGAAGTCTTAGGCATAGAGATAGCCTAGATATTATGGAGAAAGAACACACAACCATCCAAGAAAAGTCCAAGAAATATGATAGATCTATTCAACATTTGGAAGACACCATCAGAAGGCCTAATCTGAGGATAATGGGTGTAGAGGAGCACCTAGAAACAGAAGTTAATGGTCTAGGAAATTTGTTTAACAGGATCCTAGCAGAGAACTTCCAAACATGCAAAAAGATAGGCCTATTCAGATACAAGAAGCTTTTAGAACTCTAAATAGACCTGACCAGAACAGGACAAAATAGCATCACATTATAATCTTCACAGGATCAATTCAGACCAAGGAAAAGAACCTTAAAACTGTCAAGGAGAAAAGATCTATCACCTATAAAGGGAAAACAGTTAGAACAACCTCAGAATTCTCAGCAGTGACAATCAAAGCAAGAAGAGCCTGGAATGATGTATGCCATGCCGTAAAGACAAACAACAATCAACCAAGAAAACTGTACTCAGCTAAACTCTCCTTCATAAACGAAGGTCAAATAAAAACCTTCCATAGAAAAGAAAAAATGAAACAATATATCTCCACCAAACGAGCCCTACAAATGATTCTTAAAGATGTCCTACATATAGAAAACCAACAAGAACACGAAAAGGCCAAGAAACCGCAGCCAAATGAGAATCCAAGAACCAGAGAAAGAACCCAGTTGCCACAGCCCCAGAGAAGGTGGATAACATGGCAGAAACTCCCAAATATTTCTCAGTTCTATCTCTCAACATTAATGGACTTAACTCTCCAATTAAGAGACATAGACTGTCTAGTTGGATTAAAAAGCAAGAACCTTCTATCTGCTGCCTTCAGGAGTCACATCTTGCCCATAAAAACAAACACATTTTCAATGTTAAAGGCTGGAACAAAATCTACCAAGCAAACGTCCCCCATAAACTGGCAGGAGTTGCAATCCTAATATCAGATAAAATAGAATTCAATTTAAAATTAGTGAGAAGAGTTAAAGAAGGTTGCTACATACTAATTAATGTATCACTCCTTCAGGAGGATATTACAATTCTAAATATCTATTCACCAAACGGAGCACCCAAATTTATCCAAGAAACCCAACTTTCCCTCAAATCCAACATACATCCAAATACATTAATTGTTTGGGACTTTAACACCCCACTAACCCCACTAGAGATATCAACATGGCAAAAACTCAACAAAGAACCTGCATATCTAAACAACTGCATAGATCAACTGGATTTAACAGACATCTACCGAAGATTTCACCCAGCAGCATCAGAATACACGTTTTTTTCAACAGCATATGGAACATTTTCCAAAATAGACCAGATTTCAGGCCACAAAACAAACTTGTCCAAAATCAGAAACATTGAACTTATACCTTGCATTCTCTCAGACCACAAGGGATTAAAAGTAAGACTCCACACCAAAAGCCACTAAAGAAAGTCCTGTAACACATGGAGGCTGAACAACACACTGCTGAATCACGAGTGCATCATGGAAGATATGAGAAATGAAATTCAAATGTTCATGATATTCAACAAAAATAAGCACACAAATTACCAACTCCTCTGGGACAGCAAAGGTAGTACTCAGAGGCGTGTTTATAGCTCAGAGTTCCTACACCAACATATTGGAGAGATCTGAAACCAACAATTTAATGAGACATCTGAGCCTCCTTGAAAAAGAGCAGCAGGATAAACCCTAACCCAATGGACAGAAAGAAATAATTAAAATTAAATCAGAATTAAATGAATTAGAAGTCAAAAAAGCCATATAAAGAATCAACAAAACAAACAGTTAGTTATTCAAAAAAAATAACAAATTTGACAGGCCCTTAGCCAGTCTTATAAGAAAAAGAAAAGAACATACCCAAAAGATGAACTCAGAGATGAGAATGGAAACATCACCAGAGAAACAACCAAGATTCACAACATTATAAAGAAATACTTCTCAAAATTTTTGCTAATAAGATTGAGAACTTGGCAGAAATGGACCTATTCCTAGCAAATACTGACATGCCAAAATTAAACCAAGATGAGTTAAATCACATTAACAGGCCCAAATCAAGCACTGAAATATCAAGAGTAATAAGAGATCTCTCATCTAAGAAAAGCCCAGGTCCAGATGGTTTCACAGCGGAATTCAATAAGGTCTTCAAAGCAGAGCTCACATTAATACCCCTCCAACTCTTCAATGAAATTGAAAGAGAAAGTTCACTATGGAACTCATTCTATGAAGCCATCATAACCCTCATCCAAAACCAGGCAGGGTCTTATCAAAGAAAGAGAACAATAGACCCATTTCTTGGATGAACATTCATGAGAAACTTCTCAACAAAATTTTGGCCAATCGACTTCAACAATTCATCCAAAAAATCATATACCAAGATCAAATAGGATTCATTTCAGGGATGCAAAGCTGGTTCAATATACGCAAATCAACTAGTATAATTCATCACATCAACAAGCGTAGGGATAAGAACCACAAGGTTATATCAATAGATGCAGAAAAAGCATTTGACAAGATCCAACACCCCATTATGATGAAGGTTTTGGAAAAATTAGGAATCCATGGAACATTCCTCAATACAATAAAGGCTGTATATGAAAAAGCTACAGCCAGCATTACAGTTAGTGGTGAAAAACTAAAGCTATTTCCTCTTAACTCAGGAACGAGACAAGGACGTATACTCTCTCCAATTTTAATCAATCTATTATTAGAATGCCTAGCTACAAATAAGACTGGATGCAAACATAAAGGGGATCCAAATAGGGAAAGAAGAAATAAAACTCTCCCTCTTTGCGGATGACGTGATCTTGTGTTTAAAGAATCCCACAGATCCCACTCCCAAATTACTCAAGCTGATTCAAAACTTTGGCAAAGTAGCAAGGTATAAAATTAATCCTCAAAATCAATGGCCTTTCTGTATGTCAACAATGGAAAAAGTGTGGCTGAAACTAGGAAAGCAACTCCATTTGTAATAGCCCCACAAAAAATAAAATACCTAGGAATTAACTTAACCAAAGAAGTGACGGACATCTATGAAGAAAACTTTGGAAACATGAAAAAGGAAATCAAAACAGAACTTAGAAAGTGGCAAAAACTCCCATGCTCCTGGATTTGAAAGATTAACATCGTGAAAATGGCAATACTTCCGAAGGCTATCTCCAAATTCATTGCAATACCAATCAATATTCCAACCTCATTCTTCAAGGAATTAGAAGAGGCAATCCAAAAATACATATGGTACAGTAAAAGACCCCGAATAGCAAAAACAATCCTCAACATAAAGAACAGGGCTGGAGGAATATCAATACCAAATTTTAAGCTCTACTACAAAGCCATAGTAATCAAAACGACATTGTATCTGCATAAGAACAGACCTCAGGACCAATGGAACAGAATTGAAAACCCAGAAATGAACACACAGACCTATAGCCAACTAACCTTCGATAAAGGAGCTCAAAAATAGAATGGAATAAAGACAGCCTGTTCAGTAAATGGTGCTGGCAAAATTGGTTGACTACTTGTAGAAAATGAAAGCTAGATTCTTATACATCATTCTGCACCAGAATCAACTCCAAATGGATTAAAGACCTCAGAGTCAAAGCAGACAATCTGAAAACATTACAGGATGGAATAGGAGAAACCCTAGGTCTCCTTGGAGAAGGCTGAAATTTTCTTAACAGAGACCCTGAAACACAACAATCAAAGAAAGGTTGAATAAATGGGATTGAACAAAATTGCAGAGCTACTGCATGGCCATGCACATAGCTAGCAAGATCAATAGAAAGCCCACAGATTGGGATAAGTTCTTCACTAGCCATACAACCGACAAGGGTCTCATATCTAAAATATACCTGGAACTCAAAAAATTAAATCCCCCAATAACAAGTCTCCAAAGAAACAACTGCCCAATAAATAAGTGTGCTAAATACTTACAGAGAAACTTCTCTGAAGAGGAAAGAAGGATTGCCAATAGACACATGAAGAAATGCTCAACCTCTGTAGCCATAAAAGAAATGCAAATCAAACCATAGAGATACAATCTCACCACAGTTAGAATGGCAATAATAAAGAACTCTAATAACAAAAGATGCTTGTGGGGATGCAGAGAGAAGTGAACATTACTACATTGTTGTGGGAGTGTAAACTTGTTCAGCCACTTTGGAAAGCAATATGGAGGTTCCTCAAAATACTCCACATAGAGCTCCCCTATTTCCCTGCAATCCCACTATTGGGCATTTACCCAAATGATCACAAACAAGACCACACTAAAGCTGGCAGCACGACTATGTTTATTATTGCAGCATTATTTACCATAAGTAAGATATGGAACCAACTCTGATGCCTCTCAGTAGATGAATGGATCAAAAAATGTGGTATATATACACAATGGAATTCTATGCCTCCATCAAAAATAATGACATTGCTCCATTTGTTAGGAAATGAAAAGTCGTGGAAAAAATATTAAGTGTACTTGTTAGATTGTTAAGATTGTTAGTTAAACAAATGATATTAATGCTAATATTAATTTTAATGCAATTTCAGGGAACTCTCCTGTCTCTGACCTCCTAACACTTGTATTTTGGGATTTGTCCCCGCAAATCTGGGATTTAGCATGACTCAAAATAAACCAAGATCTTGCCCATGTATTTGTAACTCCTTTGTGTGGTATTCTCACAATTTTAAAAAATAAGCCAAGAGCATTTGAATTCTACTATTAAGGTTTAATGATAGATCTCTACTGATCTTTTTCTTAAGTGTGTTGGAGAAACCAAAGCTGAAATTAACTTGGACTTTTGTGGTGGATGTAAATGTCTTAACTACCATCTCTGGTAGTAGGTACCACTAAATTTCAATTAGCCATCACAGGTTCAAGCCTGTAATCCTAGCTAATCAGGAGGCTGAGATCTGAGATCTGAGGAAAATTCATAGGACTCTTACTCCAATTGATTTCCAAAAAGACTAGAGGTGGTGATGTGTCTCAAGTGGTAGAGTGCTAGCCTTGAGGTTCTGAGTTCAAGCCTATATACTGACCATCAATTAACAAATTCAGAGGTTCCACTGTGAGTGCAATATTCTTTTAGAGACTGAAGAATTTTTTTCGCATAGTCTTTCAAACATCAGCATCTCTAATGGAGAATCATTGTAGATCCTTCTTTTCCACTTGAATAATTGTTATTCTCCAGGAGTAGAGTGGCCAAGAGGCTTTCAGATCAAGAGCTCAGACATTAAATTGGCTAAAGAGAGATCAAATTAAAATTTATTCTTTGGTTGCAAATACCACATTTTTGGTAGGTGTTTGCTAGCCCTGGCACTTGAACTGAAGGCCTGGGTGTTGTTCCTGCACTTTTGTGTACAAGACTATTGCTCTACCACTTGAAACACAACTCTACTTCGGGCTTATTGGTGGTTAATTGGAGATAAAAGTCTCACAGACATTCTGGACCTGGGTGGCTTCAAACTAGAATGCTGAGTAGCCAGGATTACAGGTATATGCCACCAGCATCTGGATCAAATACCACCTATAACGTTAAAAGTCAAGGATATCTGTTAACATCTATCTCTGACAGATGTACAATGTTTTACTCCTCACTGAATGAATGTTCCTTTGAACAGTATTGCATCAAATGGAGTGGACTCAAGTTAGGTCTTGAACACCAACAATCTGGTTTGGTGGAAGTGGCCTTGTTTTTCTACACCCTATTTGGCCATTGGTGTGGATTGTAAAAAAAAAAAAAAAGAGACAATTCAGTAAAAACAAATTCAAAGACTCTGAGACACTTACACAAGTTCTGGACATCACTTTCTCATGGGCTGCTGTTGTGCAGGCCCAATATTTGATCTGAAGAGAAACTTGGAATTACAAATGTTAAAACCCAAAGTCTAGTAACCTCTAAAAGGCCTGTGTAACTACTTGATCCTCATACCTGATACTGTGACTTAGTGGGAAAGGCAAAGGGCAGATTTCTAGCTATTGCAGACTTCTCCCTTAGTGAACAATAAGTTACCACGTTCAGTCCTGGTTCCAGCACAGACTTGGCTCAGGTCTGTGAACCTGAGTGTAGACGTTTGAATCTCCATAGTCTGAATGGAAATTTGGCCTCCTACTAAGACAGCAGTTTGAGGGACTTGCATAGCTGTGGGAAAGTCTCTTTTTAATAGCCTGTTCTTTCTGCACATGTGGTTTAGATGCAGGGATACATAACTAACTAGTCACAGTGGTCACCCCAGTGTAGAGCAAGAGAGACAGAGTAGAGGGACAGTGATCAAGCTCACGCCACCTGCCGTTTTATGCTCCTTTGACATGTTCTTCATGTATTTTAGTAATTCAAGAATAAAAATTAACATTACATATAGATTTTTAATTGCCTCTTTGTTTCTGACAAAAATTAAAAGTAAAAATGAATTTAAATAGAAAGGCAGTATGGTAAGAGCAGGGAAAAGGAATTGAAAAATGATCATGGGCAGCTCCTGAAGTCCAACCTGGAGGTTTTATTTACCAACATCAGGGAATAAAATGAAACTATGTAACAAGATAGGCCAGCCTGCTTTTTCTCAGGAACAAGGCAGCCCTGTCTGCTTTCCTTAGCAACACAACAGCCCTGCCTGTGTTCCCTCATTTATGCCAGAGTCAAAGCGGTCAATAGACCATGACTAAGGGAGAAAATTAAAGCTGTCATTGAAAGATCAAAAAGAAAAAGCCCTGGATATGTCTGGAAACCTATAAAGCATCTGAAGCCTTAAACACTTAGGCCTTTCAGAGAGAAAGCCAAGATGTGCTCTGAGGTCTGTAGATTCCCTTAATCAGAGAACACACAGACCTCCCAGTGACAGAATCATCCCTGCCAACAATAGAACTTCCTAGTGAGACTCAGAGAATAAAAGACACATTAAACTTTTCTCACTGCTAGAAACCAGCACTCACTCAGAGGGCACCAGGACAATACGGGAGGGAGGGGCTCAGCCCTATTGCAAACAATGGATGAAGCTCAGAGGTCCACACCTAATCGCATGATGTACTCAGACCTCCTAAATGTCCAACAGCTTCCAGATGCTGTCCGCAGCCCTTCAAAAAGATCAATCTGTGATGCCCAGCTCTAAAGCCCACCCTGTGTTTAGGGGCCCCCTGAGCTCAACTTCTCCTCCTGAACCTGCCCATGTATTCTGTAAAGAGCCCAGAGAAACCCTTGGCATTTGTTGTACCCCAGAAGTTAGGCCACAGTGAGGCTTCTGCAGCCCCCACCCTTGCTCCAAGCATAGCCACCAACAAGAGAACACCCCCAGGTTACATCGCAGACCTCTGATGTGTAATAAAAAGAGGCTGTGCTTGTGCTGGTACAGTCACCAGTCAGCAGTCCAGGGAAAGGGGCATCTGCTAAGGCCACCCCAAGTAGCTGTGGGGCTCTGGCATCAAGAGAGAGGCAAGCAGGTGCACCCATGCAGGCTGCCTTTGAGAAGATCCTCTTCCAAGTGCAGGCCTGCATGGTGGCCTTTGAAGCAGAATATGACACTGCAAAATTTCACAGCACACTAGAAGAACCAGAGAAGCAATGGCCCTATGCCCAGAGACCTAACCAAGGCAGGAAATGAGAGAGAGAGAGAGAGAGAGAGAGAGAGAGAGAGAGAGAGAGAGGCTATCTGTGCTTAATACCTATTTCAATATCCTTGATGAGTAATGCATATTTTTATCAAGAAATAAAGAGGAAAGCTTCAAATTCTAACTCTGATGGAGTAGCTAGGATCAATCTAAACTTCCTACCATAAACAATCACAAAAGTGGAAGCTATGTGAAACTATATATGTATATAAATGTATATATAATATAAACATGTAGGCATATATATGTATATTCACATATACAATGTGAATATATAATGTATAATATATATATGTATACAGAGGGAAAAATAGAAATACATAGTATTTGAAGGAATAAAAACCAGTAACTTCCAATTTTGATTGAAAGCATGAACCCTTCCATGCAGGAATCTATCAGCTCAAAAATGTCAATTAACTTAATTACACAGGTCCACATTAAGACACATTCTAATTAAACAAAAACAGAAAACCTCCCAAAGCACAAAGACACAACTCATCACACACAAGTAATCATCAATGATATTAAGACAAATTTCTCATCAGAAACTAGATTCACTATTAGACAGCAAGGGCAACAAATTTAAAGTGTTAAAAGGAGAGATCTAAAACCCACCTTTCTAACAAATATACTTGCTCCAAATGTAAGAGATGAGCTAAGTACCTACCGATGGCTCAGGTTTATAATCCTAACTACTCAGGAAGGTGAATTGTGAGGGTGGTGGCTCAAAGCCACCCTGGAACTTGTCCCCTCAGGAGGAAGTTGTAGGACACAGCTGTCCTTGAGAATGACGGAGGCCTTTGTGCAGTGCTATTGCTGGAAAAAACATTGGATAAGTGGCCATCAAGAATGGAGGCTATTAGCTAGTGTCTCCAGAGAAGCAATTTAGAAGATTCAGTAGTCTTCTAGAAAATAAGAGTATTTTGACCACTGTCCTAGTGTTTTCAGAAATGCCACGAGAATGACCAGAGCAACCTCAAGCCACATGGATTCCTTGGCAACAGTCTTTGAGGTCTAAGAGCTAGAGTGTCAATGGTGGCAGGCTGTGATTGTTCCACTATTTCTCTGAAGTCACTGGCCCCAATTCTGATTGGTCCATTTCTTCTATGACATCACTATGCCTGATTGTGATTGCTCCATTGTGTGAGGTCATGAAGGATATATAGGAAGCCACTGTGCTCCAACCTATGTCAGTTAACATTGCTTGGAGCTCTTGCTTGATGACTCGCTGGACTGAATCAAAGTTAAATGATTTTTTTGGTAGTGGGGACGGGCTGTTATTTGCATTTTGGTATTTCTTTTTACTCTTTCTGGGTTTTCCTTAATTTAATTTAATTTATTTAGGTAGACTTGCTACCTGCCCTTGTAGCGAAGGATGGAAGTACAGAAAGAATCAATCTCAAGCTCCTTGAAGGAGGAGATCATCAAACAATACCAGAAGAAAGAGCTCTTCAACACAGGTACCAATGGAAAAGGGAAGTTGGCCCATTCCCTCCTCACAGACAAGGACATGGCATTTAAAATACTCTGGAAGTGAGAGTCCTCATCATTGGATAAAGAATGAGGTGGACATTTTTAAGAAGGTATGGCACAAACATATCATCAGGTTGTACCAGGTAATGGAGAAGGAAGAGTATGTGTATCTCATCATGGAACTGGCCACTAGGGGGTACCTCCTGGGGTGGATCTGAAAATTCTGCTGCCTATATGAGGATGAAGCCAGGAGGCTTGTCACACATGTTGTAAGTGCTGTTCACTACTTACACCAAGCAAAATCATACACGAAGACCTGAAGTCCAACAATATCCTTTTGGACACCAAAGACAGTATCAAGGTCAGTGGATTTGGTCTGAGTATCTGGCTCACCCTGGGGCAGTTGCTAATGAATATATGTGGTACAGTGCTATTCCATCCCCCTGAAATGTTCTAGGAAGAAATGATGGCCTGGTGCATGTGTCTCACACCTGTAATCCTAGCTATTTAGGAGACCGAGATCTGAGGATCATGGTTCAAAGCCAGCCCTTATGGCTCTACCCTCTGAGCATACTGAAACCAAAGACTAATTTGAGTAGGAAACGGCAGAGGATAGAGGTGGCTAGCAAAATAGCTACCATTCTTCTCAGAACAAGCTGCTGAATTTGGGCCCAAATGAATAGGTTTATAAAATGTGAGGTGTGCATAAATTATGACTCATCCACAAAAGGCTGCAATTAATATATGTCTGTCATGGATGGACACAAAATAATCTATTGATGTGAAATATATTGACTAAGCAATTTCATAATGGAAAAAGGGAAGATTAAAAGTTTCTGTGGCTGGGGGACGGTGGCTCACACCTGTAATCCTAACTACCCAGGAGGCTGAGATCTGAGGATCACAGTTGAAAGCCAGCCAGGGCAGAAAAGTATGTGAAACTATTATCTCCAATAAAACACTAGAAAACCGGAAGTGGCACTGTAGCTCAAGTGGTAGAGAACTCGCCTTGAGCTGAAGAGCACAGAGACAGTGCCCAACCCAGAGGTCAAGCCCCATGACCGATCAAAAACAAAACAAAAGTTTCTGGTGCAGGTCATTGTGTGGATTCCATCAGTATTGAAAAGAAAGTTCACAAGCAGAGGTAATGGTTAAAAAGTAGTGTGGATATAATTAATGTCACTGAATTTTATACCTAGCAAGCATGAGGCCCTGTGTTCAGACCCCTGCACTTCCAAAAAAATGCTAAATCTTCCTTCTGTTACCTACCTTCAGTGGTAGGTAATCTTCTACTGTTATGATTGTATTGCTCAGAGCTTCTCTGGTGGATGTTTATTCATACTTTTACACATAATCCATTATTTGAATATTGATGTTGAGTTGTAAAGTGTAATTTGTGTATTAAAATAAGGGCAAAGCCTGTATTTCTAACTCAAGAGGCTAAAGAAGGAAGATACTATTCAGTCAAGGCTGCATAGAGAGGTCCTTCCTAAATCCCCATGCTAGTGCTGAAACTGGAGGGACAATTGTTTGGAAGAAATTACAAGTGAGAGATAAGGTTCTGATCATATTAGGTTTTGTTCATGTCAGTTTGGATTTAATATTTACATAAATTTAAAAATTTTTCCTTTTCCCCTTACTCTCAGTATATTATTTTGAAACTTTGTAGTACGTTTTTGTTTGCTGCACTTAAAAAAAAACCAGTTTTCCTTTGTATCATATTAAACATGATTTTTTTCTATTTTAAAATTTATTATTTATTTTTGAAATTTTTTATGTTTTTTTTCTCCATCTAGGGACTGCCCACTGTCTCAGAGATTGTGCTTAGTTCTGCCAATTGAGCCACAGCTCAACTTCCAGCTTCTTTCTTTTTGAAGACTCTCATGCGAACCCCAGCACTACTAAAGAGGCTGAAATCTGAGGATCTTGGTTTGAAGCCAGTCTGAGCAGCAAAGTCTGAGTGTTTTTTTTATTATTATTTTGCCATTGGTTATGGGCCTGAAAACTAGGCTTTGGCGCTGTCCATCAACATTCTAGCTTAAGGTTAGTGCTCTATCAACTGAGCTGCAGCAACATTTTCATCTTTTCCTGCTTATGTGGTTCTGAGGACTCAAACCCAGGTCCTCATACATGCAAGGCTAGCACCTACCACTGAGCCAACTTCCCAGATGAAGTCTCAGTTTCTTATCTCCAATTAATATCCAAAAAGCTGGGGGTTGTAGTACTCTAGACTTGAGTAAAACAGGGCAAGTTCAACCCCTAGTACTGGTAATTACATACACAAATCTCATGGACTTTCTTGCTAGTTCTGGCTTTTAACTGTGGCATGGGTAGCTAGAATCTACAGGCATGAACAATCAGCATCTGACATTTTAATATTTTGACTCAGCTCTTTATTGACTTCAACCTCAATGCTTTTTAATTGCGGTCAGTAGATCTGATCTCTGGGCCTCATTGCTGTTTGTTGCCTATTTTTAAGAAGGGTGGAGTTGAACCCTCGGCCTGAGTGCTGTCTTTGAGCCCTTCAGCTTAAGGCGAATGCTCTACCATTTCAGCCACAGAGCCACTTCAGGTTTTCTGGTGGTTATTTGGAGATAAGTTCTCATTAACTTTCTTTGCAGGTTGGTTTTGAACCATGATTTTCATATCTCAAACCCCTGAATATCTAGGATTACAGGCTAGAGTCTCAGCGCCCTTATGTTTATTAGTTTTTTGACTCAAGGATTAAGTTTTACAACTCAACCATAACTCCACTCCTAGCTTTTTGCTGGCTAATTGAACATAAGACTTTATTGTACTTTTCTGGATAGTCTGGTTTCAAACCATGATCCTCAGATTTCAGCTTCCTGAAGTGCTCTGATTATACACATGAACCACAAACAGATTGTACATTTAAAACTGTTAATGTTATCTTTTTCCAATTTTTCTTTTTAAAAATTTCCTTGTTTGTTATTTTTGTTTATGTGCTAGTCCTGGGGCTACAAATCAGGGCCTGGATACAATACCAGAGCTTTTTCTTCAAGACTAGTGGCTTACCACATGAGCCAAAATATAACTTGTGGCTATACTTGTTTTGTCTTGGTGCTTGAAATAAGGCCCTGAGTGCTGTCCTAGAAAGTGATTGCCCAGTGTGCCACTTGACTCACAGCTCAACTCCAGTTTTTTTAATTGTTGGTACTAATAGGAGTCTTATGCAAAACCCAGCATGGATCAGTTTTCTGAAATCTGAGGATCATGCTTCAAAGCCAACCAAGGCAGGAAAGTACAGGAGAATCTTAGCTCCCATTAATCAATGAAAAGCTGGGAGTGGTGGAGCTCTATCCTTGAACAAAACAACACAAGTTCAAGCCTTAGGACAGCACACTGATGCACACACAGAGAAAGCCTCATGGACTTTCTTGCATGGGCTGGCTTAGAACCATGATCCTCAGATTTCAACCTCTCTTCATCTTCTCTTCTTTGAAAATTTTATTGGTCTTGTGGCTTGACCTCTAACTCTGGGGCCTATTCTTACCTTTTAGACTCAAGGCTGATGCTTTTACAACCTCAGCCACAGCTCAAGGTTTTGGGCTGTGTAGATGAAGATGAGTCTCAAGCACATTCCTGCCCAGGCTGATTTGACATTGCAATCCTCAGAAGTCAGCCTCTTTTATAGTAAGGATTACACACATGACCAGCAACATTTGGGTCATTTTAAAACTTTAATATGTGCTTGCTTCCACGTTTTTATTTTCTTCATTTTTGCTTGTCCTAGGAGTAGAAATTGAAGCTCAGATGATATTTCAGTGCATATATGGTACTAATCATAACATTTGGATTTTGGGGGGAAATTAATTGGAGACAAGAGACTCATATAGAGGTAGGCCAGATTCCGGAAGCTGAAAATTGATGAAAGTCCTTAACACTCTTTTCTCCAATTAACCACAAAAAATCAGAAAGTAAGTAGGTCATTGAAGAAAAGAGTGCAAATTCAAACAGAGAGAGAGAGAGAGAGACAGAGAGAGAGAGAGAGAGAGAGACAAAGAGAGAGATACAGAGAGAGAGATCTTATGAACTCATATAACTGAGCTGAGCTTTAAACAATATCCTCAAATTTCAGCCTGAGTAGCTAGAATCACATATATGAGCCACCAATGATTAGTTCATTGAAATCTCTGGTATTGCCTCTTTCTTCTCTTCTTCTACCCTTCATTTATTTCATTATTTTTGTGTTTGTTGGTCCTGGAGCTTGAACTCATGCAAGGCCTGGCCTGATACACGAGCCTGAAATCTGCCTATCATGGTTTGAAAGCAGCCTGAGCAAGAAAGTCCATGAAACTCTTATTTCCATTCAATCAAAAAAAATCCTATCTCCAGTGTGACTACCACACACAAAACAGTCTCCTGGAATTTCTTTTTTTCCCTTTTTTTTTATTGTGAAAATACTGTACATAGGGGTTACAATTACATGGGCAAGATAATGAGTATATTTCTTATCAAGAATTGTAGCCTCCTCCTTTGTTTCCTCTTCCCATCCCTTCCCATCATCCCCCTGTCCCCCCACCCAATCGTCCTTTCTCCCCCTCCCCCTCCCCCGCACCAAAGTTGTAAAGTTCGTTTTTGACATAATGACTTGTACATCTCATGGTTGTAATGGGTCCACGTGTATCCCTGTTTAAATGAGTTGTTTTTCCCCTTCCCCTCCACAAATTATACCGACATCAAATACAGTGTAAGCAGAGGTTAAACTGTAGGGGAGGGACATATACAGCAACAAAGAAATAATCTTATAAATGTGATAGAAACAATCGCATGAAAGAAAAAAGAACATTTGAATACATATCTTAGGGTTCATTTCCCTAACATCACCTTATCTGACCTTTTCTGCTTGACTCAGTACACAATGGAATTCTATGCCTCCATCAGAAAGAATGGCATTGCCCCATTTGTTAGGAAATGGAAAGACTTGGAAAAAATCATATTCAGTGAAGTAAGCCAGGCCCAAAGAAACATAGGTCCCATGGTTTCCTGGAATTTCTTGACTGGGTTTGCCTTTATACTGGATCTTATATTTCAGCCTCCTGCTTTTCTAGAATTACATACAGGAGCCAACAGTCCAAGGTTCTCTACTTCAATCATTTAATTCTCTTATTGTGATCCTGAGGCTGGATCTCTGAGCCAGGGCACTCTTTCAGGTTTTTCCTCAGGGTTGGTGCTTTCCAACTACAAGCACATCCTCATTTCTGGATTTTGTTGCTGATTAGTTGGAGACATAGGCACTTCCCTGCCCAGGCTGGCTATGAACAACAACCTTTAGATTTAGCCTTCTGAATCACTAGGATTAAACACACCAACCAAAAATTTGTGGATAATTTTGAAACTTTAATTGGATTTTCTCACACCTTTTTTCCCCTAGTCTTGAGGCTTGAAATCAGGGCTTGGGCACTGTTCCTGAGCTTCTTTTACTGAAGGTGAGGACTCTATTACTTGAGCCACAGTGCCACTTCCAGCCTTTGCTATTCATGAGGTACTGAGGAAACAGACCCAGGAATTCAAACATGCTAAGCAAGCACTCTATCACTAAGCCATATTTCCTGCCATTCTTACACCTTTTTTTGTATTTTTATTTCCTTGTGTATGCAGTCCTGGGTCTACAAATCAACCCAGGTGCTATCCCCCAGGGGTTTACTCAAGACTAGCAAATTAAGACATGAGCCACCACACAACTTGTGGCTGTTTTTTGATGTTGTTTGGTTTTAAGTAGCTACTTAGAGTTGAGTATATGAATTCTCCTATCTGGGCTGGCTTTCAACTGTGAGCCTCAGATTTGAGCCTCCTGAGTAGCTACCATCTCAGATGTTTGCCACCTATGCTTGGCTCATTTTAAACTGAGAAATTGGCTCTTTCTTCTCTCACGCTTCTCCACATTTATTTTATTCTTTGTATGTGTGTGTTGGCCCTGAAGTTAATATCAAGGTCTGGGTGCTGTTTCAGAAATTATTTTCTCATTTCTGCCTTTGGAGACACAGCTCAATCGCCAGGTTTTATTTTTCTTCCTTTTGGAGATGAGTCTCATGTAAAGTCCAGCAAGACTCAGGAGGCTGAAACCTGAGTATCACAGTTTGGAGCCAGCCTGAACAGGAAAGTTCATGAGATTCTTTTCATCAACAACCAAGATGCTGGGAGTGGTAGAGCTCCTACACAAATTCAAGCCCTAGGTTGGCACAAAGAAAAAAACCCCCATGGCCTTTCCTGTTTGGACTGGCCTTTCAGTACTATCTTCAAACTTCAGCCTCCTGAAATCTAAAATTATAAGCATGAACCACCAGCTCCAGGCTTATTTTTAAATCTCAAATGGTCATTTCTTCTCTTCTTTCAGTTTTGTTTTTGGTCGACTTTGGGCTGAATTATGGACCAGAAATCCGTTTCCCATATTTTCGCCATATATCAGTACTTTACAACTACTATCACACCTTCATTTCCAGCTTTTGCTGGGTAGTTGAAGATAAGAATTTCAATCACTTTCCTACCCAGGCTGGCTTTGAGTTGTGATCCTCATATTTCAACTTCCTCAGTAGCTAGGAATACACAAATAAACCAACAACCCATGGCTCATTTTGAAATGATAATTTTCTCTTTCTCTCATCTTTAATAGTTTGTGCTCTTTTTTCTTTGTTTTTGTATACCACATGAACCAGAGCACAGCTAGTGTCATATTTTTGGTGACAAATGAGACATAAGGGTCTCATGGATTCTCCTACCTGGGCTGGCCTTCAATGGTGATCCTGAGATTTCATCCTCCTGAGTAGCTGATAGAACATCGGTGAGCTACCAATGCTTGATTTATTTAAACCTCTGTCATTGGATCTTCCTTCTGCACTTCTAGCCTCTCTTTCTTTAATCCTTCTGTGATTGTCATGGGGCTTGAACTCAGGGCCTGGTTGCTGTCCCAGAAACTGATTGCCCAATCCTGCCACTTGAACCATAACTCAATTCCCAGGCTTTTTTTTCTTTTTGACAATTAATTGGAGATAAGAGTCTGAGGAAAGCCTACCATGAATAAAGCCAGGCTGAGAAGGAAAGTCCATGAGACCATGACCTCCAATTAACCACTGAAAATCTTGGAGTGGTAGAGCTCTGTCCTTGAACAAACCATCACAAGTTCAAGGAGACACACACAAGCTGCAAGATGGCACACAGATGCACATATACCAGAATGTCTCATGGATTTTCTTCCATGCATTAACTTTGAATTGTGCATCGTAAGATTTCAGTCTCTCTTCTTCCGCTCTCCTTTGTATTCATTGTTTGTTATTTGTAATTTTTAGTGGCCCTCCAGCTTGACCTCTGGCTCTGGGGACTGTTTCTTAGCTTTTTAACTGAAGGCTGTTGCTTTTCCACCTCAGCTCCAGCTCAGGGCTTTGTGCTAGGTAGCTGGGATAAGCATCTCAAGCACGTTCCTATCCAGGCTGACTTGATAACACAATCCTTAGATGTTAGGCTCTTGGGTAGTTAGGATTATCCACATGACCATCAACCCTTGTGTCATTTTAAAACTTTAATATGTGCTTGACACTTCCTTCTTTTGTTTACTTTTTATATTTTGCATGTGTGTGCTGTTCCTGGGTCTACAAATTGGGGCTCATATTCTGTCCTAAAATTTTTATTCAAGGATATCCTCTATTACATGAGAAACATCACAACTTTTTGGCACTTTTTGAGGGGGGTTGATTAATTAGAGAGAAGAGTCATGGACTCTCCTGCCTAGGCTGGCCATGAACCATCATCCTCATATTTCAGGCTCTTGAATAGCTAGTAAAACATGTATGAGCCACTGATGCTTGATTGATTTAAGCCTTTGTCACTCGCTCTTCCTTGGTTACTTGTACTCTTCTTTCTTTCTTTTGTGCATGTCCTGGGGCTTGAACTCAGGGTCTGCTTGCAGTTCCAGAAAATATTTGCACAGTTTGCCACTTAATCCACAGCTCAACTTCCAGCTAAATAAGGTAGCTGAAATCTGAGGACCATGTTTCAAAGCCAGCCTGGGCAGAAAAGTCCATGACATTCTTATCTCCAATTCACCACCCAAAAGCTGGGAATGCTACGGCACTAGGCAAAGGATACTACAGAAACACACACATCACACACTCACATTCACACATACACACACAAAGTCTCCTGGACTTTGTTTTTTGGGTTGACCTTGAAACGATCCCAAGAATTTTGTAGCCAGGGATCAACTACAGCCATGATCAACAAACACCAGGCTTATATTTAAATTTACAATTGGCCTTTATTCCAATTATAACCACTAAAAAGCTGAGATTAGTAGAGCTTTGATCAAAACAGTACAAGTTCAAGCAACAGGACTCAGACACAGACATACTTACACAAACACAAGTCTAATGGACTTTCCTACTCGGTCTGGCCTTTAAATATTATCCACACATTTTAGCCTCTTGAGTAAACAATTACAGTTATGAGCCACCAGTGATGAGCTGATTGGCTCATTGCAGCCTCAGTTACTGGTTCTTCTTTCTCTTCTAGTCTTCTTTGCATATATTCATTTCATTTTTTGTAAGTGTGCTAGTGCTGGAGCCAGAACTCATGCAAGCCCTGTCCTGTTGCAGGAGGCTGAAATTTGACCATCATGGTTCAAAGCCAGGCTGAGCAGGAAAGTCTCAGATCCTTACCTCCAATTAACTGCCAAAAATCTGGGAGTACTACATTTCTAGCCCCAGGATGGGCTAGAAGCAACTGTCTTCTGGACTTTCCTGCTAGAATTGGCCTTTACACTGGATACCCATATTTTGCCTCCTGGAGAATTTCAGGCATGAGTCACCAGCCCCAGGTTCTCTTCTTATTTACAATTTTGTGATCCTGAGGCTGGATCTTTGAGCAAGGGCACTGTTTCATAGCTTTCTCACTCAAGCCTGGTGCTTTACAAATACATCACTGATTCACTACTGTTTTCTTGTTTATTTGTTTTGCTGGTGATTTGAAGTTGAGAGACCATAGCCCTCAGATTTAATCTATGTTAGTATTTGAGATTACATGCAAAAGGAAGTGGCACTGTAGCTCAAGTGGTAGAGCACTAGCCTTGAACTGAAGAGCTGAGGGACAGCGCTCAGGCCCAGAGTTCAAGCCTTACAACTGACCAAAAAAAGAGGATTACACACAAAAACGAAAAACTCGTGACTCATTTAGAAATTTTAATTGGATTTTCTTATACATTTTTTAATTTCTACTTTTTATTTCCATATGTATGCTGGGCTTGGAGCTATAAATCAGAGCCTAGGTATTGTCTCAGTTCTTTTTTTTTTTGCCTGTCATGGAGCCTGAACTCTGGGCCTGGGTGCTATCCCTCAGCTCTTCAGCTTGAGGCTAGAGCCGTATCACTTGTGCTACTGCGCCACTTCTGATTTTTCCTGCTTATGTGTTGGTGAGGAATTGAGCCCAGGGCCTCATGCATGCAAGGCAAGCACTCTCCCATTGAGTCACCTTCCCAGCCCCCTCCCAGTACATTTTTAATACTAGTCCTAATATGTGAGCCACAGCACAATTCAGAGCTTTTAAAAAAATTACTGTAGTTGGCTAATTAGAGTAGAGTTCATGGACTCCCCTGCTTTGGCTGGTCTTGAGTACTGATCCTCAGATGTGAGACCCTTGAGTAAGTACAGTAACAAGTGTAAGCTAACTCAATTTTGCTCATTTTAACCTCTGAAATCGGCTCTCCCTTTTCTTCTTCCACCATTCTTTTCATTTATTTATTTTATTCTTGTGTGTGCTGATCCTGGAGCTTGATCTCAAGGTGTGGGTGCTGTCCCAGAAATCATTGTCTCATTTCTGCCACTTAAGCCACATCTCATAACCAGGTGTTTTTTTTTTCTTCTTTTTGGTGGTTTATTGGAGATAAGTGTCTCATGAAAAGCACAGAATGTCTCAGGAAGCTGAAATCTGATTATCAGTTTGAAGTCAGCCTGCACAGAGAATTCCATAAGACTCTTTACCTCCAATTAGCTGGTAGTCATCCCACCAATTAGCTGAGAGTAATAGAACACCAGCCTTGAATAAAGTAGAAAAAATTCAACCCCCATGACTGGCACACACAGAAAAAAATGTCCATGTACTTTCCTGCATGGGCTTTCCTTTAAATGTTATTTTCTGATGAGTTCTTGGAAGATGGCGGAGGAGAAGCTGGAGGTTAAACAAGCTCTTGCATACAAAACAATTTTAGTGTTCCAATAAACAGTCCTAAGCCAGAGAATCACACCAAGTGTGCCATCACAGGGCAGAGAGTTAGGCCTGAGTGGGAAAATCCAGGCAAGGAGACAGATATGAGCACTTGCCAGTGGCCACGGATGTGGCGGTAGTGGCGGCAGCCATAGCTGCCATACGTGCAACAAAGAGAGTCCAGGCCTTAAGCGCCAGACGCGGCAAGTGAGCAGTTTCTACTCAACACCAGCAAGAACTGACAAGGAGCACACATCTTCATCCTGAAGTTCGCCGACCAGAGATGAGCCAGGAACCAAGACTCTGGCATGAGTAGAAGCCCGACATCCTCACTCCTTCTCAGGGAGCAGAGGAGGGAAGGCCAACCCTTCCCCCCCATGACCGGAGATCTCCATCTTGGATACTGACAGAGCCAGGCTGTGCAGCTAGCTCCAACTCAGGCCTTGGAAGAAAACAAGAGACATTTAGCAGGTCACAGGATCCTAACCTGACCTGCCAGGCTCAGCTCCTCCCTGGGAAAAGTCACCCAGCTTTGGCAGCCAGCCCCAGGAGTGGGCTTTCTTCACTGGGTAAACAAAGCTAGAGACTGCCCCTCCCTACAGTAGCCTTGACAATCAATTGAAATTCAGTAAACATAAACCCTGAGAATGGCTCCAGGCTGGGCTCTGTGAGTTTCTCAGAAGCTAACTCCTCAGGGAAAAGCTGCTGTTTGCTGAAAGGCCTCAGCTTTACCCAGAACCTAGCCTCATCACAGCATCCCCAAACTAGAGGAAACAGCCATCTCCCTCTTTTGTGAAACCCAAAGTAGATCTCTGTCCAATTGAACTAGCCTGGGAGGAGGATCACAAAATCCTTGGTAAAGCAGAGCATTTTTCTGCATGCTCAAACAAATTGACTAAAGAAATCAACCAAGCCACAGGAAAATCAAACACCAAAAGCAGACCAGATAATCGAACAAGAGACTGGTTATAGACACAAGGGAGATACAAGATGGTCACATCCCCCCCAAAAATCAAAGATCTCTTTTTTTGTACCTTTTATAATTTTTTTCTAAACCTTTTTTATTAATTTTTAACTTAAAATTTTTGTTATCTATTAACTTTTTTTTCTTACTCATAATTTTTATTTTAGGGTTATATGTGTGTGTATTTTTTTCTTTTTTTAAAAATTATTTTATTTTGTTCTTTTTTTATTGTGAACATACTGTACAGAGGGGTTACAATTACATGGGCAAGATAATGAATACATTTCTATCAAGCATTGCAGCCTCCTCCTTTGTGTACCCTTCACATCCCTTCCCAGCCTCCTCCCGCCTCCTACCCAAACACCCTCCCACTCCCACCAAAGTTGTGAAGTTCGTTTTTGACATGACAACTTGTACTTCTCATTGCTGCAAAGGTCCACCTGTGTCCTTATTTAAACAATTTATTTTTCCCCTTCCCCTCTACAAAGTATACCGACATCAAATACAGTGAAAGCAGAGGTTATACTGTGGGGGAGGGACATACAAAGCTACAAAGAAATAATCTTATAAATGCGTTAGAAACAAATGCATGAAAGAAAAAAAAATTTAAATACATATCTTAGGGTTCATTATCCTAACTTTACCTAATCTGACCTCTTCTGCTTGACTCATACATGTACTAGATATTGCAAAAAAGGGAAACTATGGGACCTATGTTTCTTTGGGCTTGGCTTACTTCACTTAATATAATCTTTTCCAAGTCTTTCCATTTCCTAACAGAAGGAGAAATGTCATTCTTTCTGATGGAGGCATAGAATTCCATTGTGTATATATATCACATTTTCTTGATCTATTCATCTACTGAGGGGCATCTGGGTTGGTTCCATATCTTAGCTATGGTAAATAATGCTGCAATAAACATAGTTGTGCTGGTAGCTTTAGTGTGGTCTTGTTTGTAAGCATTTGGGTAAATGCCCCAAAGTGGGATTGCTGGGCCTTAGGGGAGCTGTATGTGGAGTCTTTGAGGAACCTCCATACTGCTATCCAAAGTGGTAGAACAAGTTTATACTCCCAGCAACAATGAAGTAAGGTTCCCTTCTGTCCACATCCCCTCCAGCATCAGTTGTTATTAGAGTTCTTGAATCTAGCCATTCTAACTGGGGTGAGGTGGTATCTCATTGTTGTTTTGATTTGTATTTATTTTATGGCTAGGGAGGTTGAGCATTTCTTCATGTGTCTATTGGCCATCCTTCTTTCTTCTTCAGAGAAGTTTCTCTTTAAGTCTTTAGCCCACTTATTTATAGGGCAGTTGTTTCTTTGAGGATTTGTTGTTGGGGAATTTAATATTTTGAGTTCCAAGTATATTGTAGATATTTTGAGTTCCAAGTATATTGTAGATATGAGACACTTGTCCATTGTATGGCTAGAGTACATCTTCTCCCAATCCCTAGGCTTTCTATTGATCTTGCTAGCTATGTCCTTTGCCATACAGAAGCTCTGATACTTCATGCAATCCCCTTTGTTCAGCCTTTCTTTGATTTGTTGTGTTTCAGAGTCTCTATTAAGAAAATTTCGACCTGCTCCAAGGAGACCTAGGGTTCCTCCTATTCCAAACTGTAATGTTTTCATAGTGTTTTCTTTGACTCCAAGGTCTTTGATCCATTTGGAATTGATTCTGGTGCAGGGTGATAGATGAGGATCTAGCTTTAGTTTTCTACAAGCAGTTAACCTATTTTGCCAGCATCATTTACTGAAGGGGTTGTCTTTCTTCCATTCTATTTTTTTGAGCTCCCTTATCGAAGATCAGATTGCTATAGGTCTGTAGGTTCATTTATGGGCTTTCAATTCTATTCCATTGGTCCTGAGGTCTGTTCTTGTGCCAGTACCAAGCTGTTTTGATTACTATGGCTACATAGTTGAGTTTGAAATTTGGTATTGACATACCTCCAGCAGCCTTCTTTCCGTTGAGGAGCGTTTTTGCAATTCAGGGTCTCTTATTATTCCACATGAATTTTTGGATTGCCTTTCTTATTTCCTTGAAGAATGAGTTTGGAATTTTGATAGGTTTCCCATTGAATTTGTAGATAGCTTTGGGAAGTATTGCCATTTTCATGATGTTAATCTTTCCAATCAGGAGCACGGGAGTTTTTTTGCCATTTTTTAAATTCTGTTTTTATATGCTTTTTCAAGTTTTTAAAGTTTTGATCATAGAGGTCCTTCGCTTCTTGGGTTAAGTTAATTCCTACATATTTATTTTTTGTGGGGCTATTACAAATGAAGTTGCTTTCCTAATTTCAGCCACACTTTTCTCATTGTTTACATACAGAAAAGTCATTGATTTGGGGGGGGATTAATTTTATACTCTGCTATTTGCCAAAGTTTTGAATCAGCTTGAGTAATTTGGGAGTAGAATCTATGGGGTTCTTTAAATACAGGATCATGTCGTCTGCAAAGAGGGAGAGTTTCATTTCTTCTTTCCCTATTTGGTCCCCTTTATGTTTGCATCTTGTCTTATTGCTGTAGCTAGGCATTCTAATACTAGATTGAAGAGAAGTAGAGAGTGGACATCCTTGTCTTGTTCCTGAGTTAAGAGGAAATGGCATTAGTTTTTCACCATTAATATAATGCTGGCTGTAGGTTTGTCATATACAGCCTTTATCGTATTGAGAAATGTCCCATGGATTCTTAATTTTTTCAAAACCTTCATCATAAAGGGGTGTTGGATCTTGTCGAATGCTTTTTCTACATCTATTGAGATAATCATGTGGTTCTTATCCTTGCTCCTGTTGATGTGATGAATAATATTAATTGACTTGAGTACATTGAACCAGCTTTGCATTCCTGATATGAAACTTATTTGATTGTGGTGTATGATTTTTTGGATGAATTGTTGAATTAAATTGGCCAAAATTTTGTTGAGAAGTTTTGCATCAATATTCATCAAAAAATGGATCTATAGTTCTCTTTCTTTGATGAGTCCTTGCCTGATGTTTGGATGATGGTTATGATGGCCTCATAGAATGTGTTCGGTAGTGAACTTTCTCTTTCAATTTCATTGAAGAGTTGGAAGAGTATTGGTGTGAGCTCTGCTTTGAAGGCCTTGTTGAATTCCGCTGTAAAACCATCTGGTCCTTGACTTTTCTTAGCTGAGAGGTCTCTTGTTGCTGTTTCTACTTCAGTGCTTGACATGGGCCTGTTAAGATGGTTTAACTCATCTTGGTTTAGTTTTGGCATGTCAATATTTGGGAGGAAAAGGTCCATTTCTGCCAAGTTCTCAAACTTATTAGCATAAAGTTTTGAGAAGTATTGCCTTATAATGTTCTGAATCTTGGTTGTTTCCGTGGTGATGTTTCCATTCTCATCTCTGAGTGTATTTATTTGGGTGTATTCTCTTCTTTTTCTGATAAGATTTGCTAAGGGTCTGTCAATTTTGTTAATTTTTTCGAAGAACCAACTCTTTGTTTTGTTGATTCTTTCTATAGTTTTTTGGGATTCTAATTCATTTAATTCTGATTTAATTTTAATTATTTCTTTCTGTCTACTGGATTGGTGTTTATTTGCAGCTCATTTTCAAGGGGGTTCAGATGTCTCATTAAATTTTTGGTTTCAGATCTCTCCAATATGTTGATGTAGGTATTCAGAGCTATAAACTTGCCTCTGATTACTGCCTTTGCTTTGTCCCAGAGCAGCTGGTAATTTGTGTGCTCATTTTTGTTGAATAGCATGAATATATGAATTTCCTTTCTAATCTCTTCCATCACTCACTCGTGATTCAGCAGAGTGTTGTTCAACCTCCATGTGTTACCAGACTTTCTTTGGTGGCTTTTGGTGTTGAGTTCTAATTTTATTCCCTTGTGGTCAGAGAGAATGCAAGGTATAAATTCATAGTTTCTGAATTTGGACAAGTTGGCTTTGTGGCCTAAAATGTGGTCTATTTTAGAAAATGTTCCATGTGCTGCTGGGATAAACGTGTATTCTGATGCTGCTGGGTGAAATATTCGATAGATGTCTGTTAAATCTAGTTGATCTATGAAGCTGTTTACATGTGCAATTTCTCTGTTGAGTTTTTGCTGAGTTGATCTATCTAGTGGGGAGAGTGGTGTGTTAAAATCTCCTACAATTAATGTCTTTGGATCTATGTGGGATTTGGGGGAAAGTAGTGTTTCTTGGATAAATGTGGGTGCTCCATTGTTCGGTGAATAGATATTTAGAATTGTAATATCCTCCTGCCGGAGGGATCCCTTAATATGTATGTAGCGACCTTCTTTATCTCTTCTAACTAATTTTAAGTTGAAGACTATTTTATCTGATATTAGGATTTTAACTACAGCTTGTTTATGAAGGCCATTTGCTTGGTATATTTTGTTCTAACCTTTCACATTGAAAATGTGTTTGTTTTTATGGGCAAAATTCCTGAAGGCAGCAGAAAGAATGATCATGCTTTTTAATCCAGCTAGACAATCTATGTTGCTTAATTGGGGAGTTAAGCCTGTTAATGTTAAGAAATAGGACAGAGAAGTTTTTATGGAGTTCCTGCCATTTTATCCACATTCTTGCGGGCTGAGGCAACTGGGTTCTTCCTATGGCTCTTGGATTATCAGTTTGGGTGCATTTTCTTGGCCTCTATTGTGGTCTTGTTGGTTTTGTATGTGAAGGACATCTTTAAGAATCTTTTATAGGGCAGGTTTGGTGGTGATGTATTGTTTCAATTTTTCTTTGCTATGGAAGGTTTTTATTTGGCCTTCAGTTATGAAGCAGAGTTTAGCTGGGTACAGTATTCTTGGTTGATAGTTGTTTGTTTTTAGGGAATGGCATTCATCATTCTAGGCTCTTCTTGCTTTGATTGTCTCTGCTGAGAAATCTGAGCTGATTCTATTTGGTTTCCATTTATAGGTGATTAATCTTTTCTCCTTGACAACTTTAAGGATCTACTTCTTGGTCTGAATTGATCCTGTGTGGATTATAATGTGACGGTGGGATGTCCTATTCTGGTCTGGTCTATTTGGAGTTCTAAAAGCTTCTTGTATTTGAATAGGCCTTTCATTTTACATGTTTGGGAAGTTCTCTGCTAGGATCCTGTTAAACAAATTTCCAAGGCCATTAACTTCTGTTTCTAGGTGCTCCTCTACACCCATTATCCTTAGATTAGGCCTTCTGATGGTGTCTTCCAAGTGTTGGATAGATCTATCATATTTCTTGGATTTGTCTTGGATGATTGTATGTTCTTTCTCTATAACGTCTAGGCTGTCTTCAGTCCCCGAGTTTTGATCTTCTGCACGGTTTAACCTGCTGTCGAGACTTTCTGCTTTGTTTTTTATTTCTTTTCTTTCTAGTTGGTCAGCTTTGATGGCTTCAAATTCTTTGTTGAAGCTCTGTTTTAGATCTTGTATGAACTTCTTTACTTCCTTAATTTGGTGTTCAGTGTTTATTCTCAGATTGGTTATGGTTTCCTTGGACTCTCATTCCTTCTGTTGGGTTCCATTCAGCATTCCCTTTGTAGTCTCCCTGATTTCCTTCAGCTCTTTGTTAACGGATTCCTTGAATGCCTTTAGTGATCTTTGTGTATTCTCATCCTGCTCTCCCAATTCCTGTATTACTCTTTGATTAGCTTGCTCCCGTTCATGCCATTCTTGTAGTTATCTTTGAGTGTTCTTAAGCTGCTGTGGATTAAGTGTGTACACAACGGGTGATAGGGTCTAATAATTAACTATGGGTTTATCTGAGGATGTGCAGAACAATAATTAAGTCACATAAAAAGAACGAAAGAGAAGAAAGGGTGAAAAGGATAAGAGCATAAGATAAAAGATCAGAAGTTCAGTAGAGCTAAACAAAAAACAACTTTTTTTAAAAAAAGAAAGAAAAAGAAAGAAAGAGAAACGCACACACATGTACTCCTAAAATAAAAATTATAAGAGGAAAAAAAAGTTACTAGAGGACAATTTTTTTTCAAAAAAGGTAAAAATTAAAAATTTTAAAAAGTTTTAGAAAAGAAAAAAAAGTATAAAAGGTATAAAAAAAGAATAAGAGAAAAATAGTTCTTTGATTTTTTTGGGAGCGTTGGAAAAAATTGTGTATCTCCCTTGTGTCTGTAACTAGTTAGTCTCTTGTTGGAGTCTCTTGTCTGCTTGTGGTCCTGTGGCTTGGTTCGTTTCTTAAGTCAGTTTGTTTGAACACGCAGAAAAATACTCTGCTTTACCAAGGATTTTGTAAACTTCCTCCCAGGTTAGTTCAATGGGAGGGAGATCTGCTTTGAGTATCACAAAAGAGGGATATGGCTTTTTCCCCAAATTTGAAGAAGCTGTGAGGAGGCTAGGTTCTGGGTAGAGTTGAGGCCTTTCAGCAAACAGTAGCTTTACCCGGGGGCTAGTTTTTGAGAAACTCACAGAGCCCAGCCTGGAGCTGTTCTCAGGGTTTATGTTTACCAAATTTCAATTGATTGTCCAGGCTGCTAAAGGGAGGAGCAGCCTGTGGCTCTGATTACCCAGTGAAGAAAGCCACTCCTAAGGCTGGCTCCCAAGCATGGTGACTTTTCCCTGGGTGGAGCTGAGTCTGGCAGGTCAGATAAGGTCCTTGTGACCTCCTAAATTACTCTAGTTTTCTTCCAAGGCCTGAGTTGGAACTAGTAGCTCCGCTGAGCTTTGTAGGTATCCAAGATGGAGATCTCCAGTACTGGGGTGGTAATCGGCCTTCCCTCCTCTGCTCCCTGAGAAAGAGTGAGGACGTCAGGCTTCTACTCATTCCACGTCTTGGTTCCTGGGTTGTCTCTGGTCTTCGAACTGCAGAGTGAAGATGTCTGTTCCTTGAAGATCGAATTTCAGGGATTGAAGTTAGCCTAGTTATTATAGAGAAAGAACATACAACCATCCAAGACAAATCCAAGAAATATGAGAGAGCTATTCAACACTTGAAAAACAACATCAGAAAGCCTTATCTGAGGCTAATGGGTGTAGAAACAGAAGTTAATGGTCTAGGAAATTTGTTTAACAGGTTCCTAGAAGAGAACTTTCCAAACAGGCCAAAAAAAAAAAAAAAAAAAAAAGGTCGATTCAGATACAAGAAGCTTTTAGAACACCAAATAGACGAGACCAGGATAGGACATGCCCTGTCAGATTATAATCTACACACGATCAATTCAGACCAAAGAAAAGTTCCTTAAAGCTGTCAAGGAGAAAAGCTCAATCACCGATAAAGGGAAAACAATTAGAATCACCTCAGATTCCTCAACAGAAACAATTAATGCCAGAAGAGCCTAGAATGATGTATGCCATGCCTTAAAGACAAACAACTATAAACCAAGAATACTGGACCCGGATAAACTCTCCTTCATAACCAACTAGATCACAATAAAGGCCAAGCAACTGCACCCAAACTTAGAATCCAAAAACCATAGGAAGAACCAAGTTGCCACAGCCCCCAAGAAGGTGGATAAAATGACAGTAACTCCCAAATACCTCAGTCCTATCTCTCAACGTTAACAGACTTAACTCTCTAATTCAAGGACATAGACTGTCAACTTGGAGTAAAAAGCATCATCCTTCTATCTGCTTCTTTCAGGAGTCACATATTGCCCGTAAAAACAAACACATTTTCAATGTGAAATGTTGAAACAAACTCTACCAAGCAAATGGCCCCCATAACCAGGCGGGAGTTGCAATCCTAATACCGGATAAAATAGACTTCAAATTAAAATTAGTGAGAAAAGATAAAGAAGGTCGCCACATACTCATTAAAGGATCTCTCCTTTCACGTGGATATTACAATTCTAAATATCTATTTCTCAAACAATGGAACACCCAAATTTATCCAAGAAACACTACTTTCCCTCAAATCCCACATAGATCCAAAGAGAGAGGCCGAAATTTTCTTAATAGAGACCCAGAAGCACAACAAATATAAGAAGGGTTGAACAAATGGAATTGCATGAAATTGCATAGCTTCTGCATAGCAAAGGACATAACTTGCAAGATCAATAGAAAGCCCACGGATTGGGAGAAGGTCTTCACTAGCCATAACACAGACAAGGGTCTCATATCTAAAATATACCTGCAACTCAAAAAATTAAACCCCCCAATAAGAAACCTTCAAAGAAAAAACCGCCCAATAAATAAGTGAGCTAAAGACTTAAAGAGAAACTTCTCTGAAGAGGAAAGAAGGATGGCCAATAGACACATGAAGAAATGCTCAATCGCTCTAGCCATAAAAGAAATGCAAATCAAACAGCTTTGAGATACCACCTTACACCAGTTAGAATGGCTAGAATCAAGAACTCTAATAACAACAGATTCTGGAGGGCATGTGGACAGAAGGGAACCTTACTTCATTGTTTGTGGGAGTGTAAACTTGTTCAACCACTTTGAAAAGTCAAAAGACTCCACATAGAGCTCCCCTATGACCCAGCAATCCCATTTTGGGGCATTTAACCAAATGTTCACAAACAAAACTATAAGAAAGTTACCAGCACAACTATGTTTATTGCAGCCTTATTTACAATAGCTAAGATATGGAACCAACCCAGATGCCCCTCAGTAGATGAATGGATCAAGAAAATGTGGTATAAATACACAATGGAATTCTATGCCTCCATCAGAAAGAATGACATTGCCCCTTTTGTTAGGAAATGGAAAGACTTGGAAAAGATTATATTAAGTGAAGTAAGCCAAGCCCAAAGAAACATAGGTCCCATGGTTTCCCTTATTTGCAATATCTAGTATATGTATGAGTCAAGCAGAAAAGGTCAGATAAGGTGAAGTTAGGAAAATGAACCCTAAGATATGTATTTAAATGTTGTTTTTCTTTCATGCATTTGTTTCTAATGCATTTATAAGATTATTTCTTTGTTGCTTTGTATGTCCCTCCTCCACAGTATAACCCCTGCTTTCACTGTATTTGATGTCGGTATAATTTGTGGAGGGGAAGGGGAAAAACAAGTTATTTAAATAAGGATACAAGTGAACCCTTTGCAGCAATGAGAAGTATAAGTTGTCACGTCGAAAACGAACTTTACAACTTTCGTGGGGCGGAGGATTGGGTGGGGGGGCAGGGGGAGGCTGGGAAGGAATGGGAAAGGTAAACAAAGGAGGAGGCTACAATGCTTGATAAGAAATGTACTCACTATCTTGCTCCTGTAATTGTAACCCCTCTGTACTGTATTTTCACAATAAAAAAAACAAAATTTCAGGACATGCTTTTATGATTTGTCGTTGAATAACTGAAACAGAGTATTTAATTTTATGTATTTGTAAGTCTTTGTCCATCTCTCTTGAGCCTTTGCCCTATTTCTATGTGTTTGCAGCTTGGAAGGGAAATAATGTTAAATTCAGTATAGTCAGAGACTGTAGTTCAGAAGGCTCTTTTTAGACCCTTTTGGAGGGAATGCCAAGTTTCCATCTGATGTTCTACAGATGTCCATCTTTGTACCCAGACTGAGCAGACTGTTATAAGATAAGAGGCTGATTTATACTGATTTCCTCTGCGGTAATGGAGTGTGATCCCACTGCATATGTGTCTCTTTGCTAAACTCGAGGGCCCAGGCCTTCTCTGAAAATCTAATGCCATAGGGGTAAGAGAGACTAAAACTCAGAACCCTTCTTTCCACATCCCTAGGATTACAGGCCTGAGTCTCATGGACTCAACTCATAGGTGCTTTTTTATACATAGTGTAGTCAGTTTCATAATATTCACTCCATATACAGATATATACAAATATATGTATATGTTTATTCTATTTATAATTAGTGTTAGATCTAAAAACACACAAATATATATTCATATAATTATAATCAGATTATATCACTACTTTCCCCTATAGCATTTTACACTAATGTTTTGTGTAATAAATACTCAAGACTAAAAATATAAATACCTTTGTCGTTTGTAAAATCATGTTCAATCTCTTATATTATATATAATACCATATATAACCTAAAGAATATAACATGTATATACATATAACTGATTTAATTGTGTTATTTTTCTTCCTGATTTTGCATTTGTTCATCTATGTAAGCCTTCTTTCTTCTATTGATGATGGTTTTTACTTTCCAGTATACATATTTCCTATATATTTTGTCAAATATTTTCAGCCGTAGGTAGGTTTTTATATTATTGGAGCCAAATTGTTCTTCCATATTTACCCAAATCACAATAAATATGCATACAGATTTGAATCACTGTTGTAAGAGTGTTGCACATACCAATATAAGAATTGTAGCATATGTCCCAATTGAAAGATTAGCTTTCTAGGATAACTTATCTGCTGCCCTAGACCTTTTCTATCCACCTTATCACCCCATGCAGGCATGGCCTGTCTTCTTTTCAGTTCCCTGTACATTTAAAAGTTTGCTTTATATGCAGTAGGATCTCTAGTACAGCACCTTGTCACTCTGTGTTTTCCCCCAACAGAACACATATGCATGATGGTCCAGATTGTAGGCTTAAAAAGAAACATATTTAGGATTCATGAATCTAGAATAAATAAAAAACATTGACATTTTAATAAAGTTAGAAAAATAAATAGAATGAACATTTTACAAAAATCAGAACAAAAAGAAAAATAAAGATTTTCCCAGGAAGGGGGAAACGAATCTCTAAATCTAGATTTGCCTCTAGGTTGCCTACAGGCAGAAATTCTGCCTCAGAGTCCTCAAAGGGATTTACTTCCTCATTACAGACAGGATTTTCTTCCTGAGTCCAGGGAGGAACAGATTCTAATTTCTCAATTGGAAATTAGATCTCCTACAGGAGTACAGAAGGGTCTGAGTATTCTGTGAGGAAAGATTCCCTTTCCTCAACTGACTCTGGATTTTAAACCTCACTTATTGGTTTTCCTGAACATAGACTTGGGTCATTTTCCATTAGCACACATTTACCCTGCACACCAAGACATGTCTTTTTGACTGGTTTGGAGCCGATCTAGGTGGATTTTGAGTATGAATGGAAGATATTCTGGATCTTCTTCCTTGGTGGTATATGGAGGTGAACCTGCATCATATGTGGGGTTCAGAACCAGTGGGATGTCCACAGGATTCAAAATCTGCTTTGGCCTTTCTACAAATTCAAAAAAATCGCTCTATATTCAAATGCTTTCTGCAGATCAGTGATGGCTTCCAATCTCTGTCAGTCACCTTAGGTGACATCATTGATGGGTTCTTTATCTGGAGTTTTGCAGAAGCTGCTCTTCTGTGAGGCAAACCTGAGTATGGAAATAGGTACAGGAGTCTTAGAACTCTAGAAGTTAAGGTGTGACTAAACTTTCTTGAGGATCTAATGTTGGAAGCTGTAGAACTTTAGTTTGGAATGAACACTGATGAGAAGGTAGGATGTTTCTAATGAGTGGCTACTTCCAAGTTCTTTCAAAAGGAGAACAGTTATTACCCGGCAAACACTATCCATAACAGGACATTTTGCCAAGCTGGGGCATACTAAGGGCTCTTGACCAATCAGGCCCATCCCTAGGGACCCAGGTTCCATCCGTACTCACCAGCTCTGAGGCATCTAAACAAGGACTTCTTCCCCATTTTCTTGGTCTCATGGATCATACATTCCTCCAGCTGGTCTAGAAGAATATGGAAGCAGAAGAGCAAGTCTGAAGAGGGTATCTTGAGCTTGACATACTGTGTAAGTTCTTTCAGGGTGTCATAGTTTTTGTGCTCATACAAATCATCAGGGTACAAGTCCATCCACATAGGGTAGATGGAACAAACCATGCTGTGGGCAGATAGGTGACAAGGAAAATGTGAACTTGCCCTCCCTATCCTGAGCCTTATACTATAGCGTTTTTCTGGCGGGACGTGCATGTTCGGAAGTGGGAAGAGACTCCTGTAAGCAGGATGCTCCTCACAACCCATTTCTAGGAATTTCTCAAATGCAATCCTCTAAAGTTCCACATGTGATAGGAGGAGAATGTTGTTTCCCCACTGGATCTGACTTGTTATACACAGCCCTCCTTGTCATCCATGAGAGTCCAAAACTACAACCACATCCACAACTGTGTTATCTGCTATTCACTAAAGTGCCAAGACTCAACCCCGTGGTGAACATCAAAACTGGTGTGCAAAGAAGGAAGTTGACTTTGCTTCAGAAACCTCAAAGATACCCAGTTGCAAGGACAGAACTTCTCTCTTTTTGCCAACATCCACTTCTTCAGGAATATCTTTCTTGTTCCTGAACCACAGGCCATGTGAGCTGGCTTGAGTTGACTGTCATTTACAGTTGCCTGGCTCTCAGAGTTCCATATTCTATTTTATTTTGAGGGAAGTAGTGTCATCTCTCAGATCTCAATGATCTAAACTGATTGCTCACATAAGACAATCCCAAAGACAAACTGGAGGCTGAAATATCCCATCCCACATCACTCTAAACACATGTGGACATTGTCAAATCCCAACATCCTCAACTAGGTCTAGGAACTAGCATGGTCTCAGCCTCAAGGAACACTTCCTAGTTCAGATCCATGCCTTATTTGTCACTATTCCTCTCATCCTGCCCAAATCATTTTGCTCTCAGGGCCCTCTCAGCCTTCCATGTGCTTCTTGCATCCATTTTTGACATCTACTTCTTAGGACATTGTTAGATTTTTGTTTCCTAATCTTCTGTTTGCTTTAAAGCCCCTGTGTGAAGTCATGTGGAAAAAAAGCAAGTACTTGTACATCTCATTGTTGCAATGAGTCCACCTGTATCCCTAGTTAAATGATTTTTTTTTGCCCTTTCCCTCCCCAAATTATACCCACATCAAATACAGTGAAAGCAGGGTTAAACAGTGCGGGAGGGACATACAAAGCAACATAGAAATTATCATATAAATATGTTAGAAACAATTGCATGAAAGAAAAAAAAAACATCAACTTATCTGACCTTTTCTGCTTGACTCAGACATATACTAGTCATTGCAAATAAGGAAAACCATGGGACCTAAGTTTCTTTTGGCCTGGCTTACTTCACTTAATATATTTTTTTCCAAGTCTTTCCATTCCCTAACAAATGGGGCAATGTCATTCTTTCTGAGGGAGGCATAGAATTCCATAGTGTATATATACCCGAACTTTACAACTTTGTTTTGTGTGTGGGGGAGTGGATCGAGTGGGGAGAGGTGGGGGGAGTATGGGTAAATATGGGAAGGGGAATCAAAGATACGCAACAATGCTTGATAAGAACTGTACTCCTTATCTTGCCTATGTAAATGTAATTCCTCTGTATGGTATTCTCACAATAAAAAGAAGAAAGAAAGAAAGAAAGAAAGAAAGAAAGAAAGAAAGAAAGAAAGAAAGAAAGAAAGAAAGAAAGAAAGAAAGAAAGAAAGAAAGAAAGAAAGGAAGGAAGGAAGGAAGGAAGGAAGATAGGAAGGAAGAAAGAAAGAAAAGAAGCAAGGAAGGAAGGAAGGAAGGAAGGAAGGAAGGAAGGAAGAAAAATCAGCTCACTTTCTACCTACCTAAAAAAAAAAAAAACCGCAAGTACTTAGAGGTGGGAAAATCATACAAGTATTGAAAAACAAACCTTACACATATAGTCAGACATTTTTACAGGTGTACATTCTTGTAAAAGACTATTTTTGATACGTTTGTCATATTTTATGACAGAGGGGAAGGGGAGAAGGGAAAACGTGCTCCATTGTCTTCTCATAATTCCGTAATTATTGTTTAAAAATATTATAGTTGAAGGAATGTAAGATATAAAGATAAAAACTGTTCTCCTGTCCTTTTAATAAGCTATTTGTTTATAAAGTATTCCTCAATAAAGTCTTGTCATCTGTGTCCCATAAACTATCCTCCTCCTTCAAAATACAGGAAAAACCTTCACAAATAAGTGGGCTGTTGTCCAATCTCTGAATAAGAATTTAAGATACAACACTGCCTGAGATTCTGTGTGTGGGAGTGTGTGTGTATGTGTGTGAATGTGTGTCTGTGCATATGTGTGTTTTAGAACTTCAACTCAGGGGCACTATGACAATCCTTATGTATCTTTCTCTTGACTGTAATGCTATACCAATTGTACCACAGTTCCACTGCAAGTTTTTTGTAGTGAACTAGAGAGGCTCATAAAATTTCCTGGTCTATCTGAACTAAATCTCAGGTCTCAACCTCCTGATTGGCTAGAGTTATAATTATGAACCTCCAGAACCTTGTGATAAAGCATTATTACTGGAGGCAATGGGGTTGCAAGTTTCATTCCAGCTTCACAACACTCTATATCATAAAACAGCAACAGCAAAATCCTATATCAAAACACAATAATAAGATGTAATTAAAATACAATTGAGTGATATAGTTTGCTAGAATAACTTTCAGGAAACCTTGGAGTTAATGATTTAGAATCACAAAATCAAAAAGATAATTTTAGTAGACTCTACAAGATTTTTAATTCCATCTTATAATAATTTCAAAATATTATAAGAAACAGGAAAACATTCAAACTTATAAGGAGAATGTAAAAAAAGATAAAAGATGGCAGATTATGAAATGGAAAATTCTAAACTCACGACAATTATTGTGATGGTGTATATATGGTGGTATTGTCATGGTGAATATATGATAATGTTCTTCAGAGCAGCAATAGATAAACATATATTTAGTACACATAGTCTAACTTGTCTCTATATGAGCTTCCAATCTTCTAGTGCACATTATCAATGTATTCATGTTTATGGTATGTTCCCAAATTACTAGCAGAGTCAGGAGGTTACCACAATACATTAGCTTCAATGTTTTAAGAGATAAACGTGCTAATTATATTGACTATTCTATATACTAATCATGTAGTGTGTTATCATTGTACTCTGTAAGTATGTACATACATTACTTCAAAGTGAAATGGAATACAACAAGATTTTGCCTGCAAAGCTAGCTATTTGGGACACCAGTTCCAGACCAGTGTAGTTTTACCTGCAATGCTCCCCAACCCTAGCTATGCGTGATGGAATATGTCCATCATCCCAGGTCCATGGGGAGCTGAGAGCAGAAGGATTTCAATCCCATGCCATTCTAGGCAAGAACTTCCACGTGGCTCCATCTCAACCAAAAAATGTTCAACACTGCCTAGCACCTATCACCCCTACCTAGGTGAAAATAAAAATAAAAGCATAAGTAGTAGTATAAGAAACAATATTAAAACATGCCAACACAAACCATCATGAAGAACACACACCTCGTGTTTGTTTCTCATACCTGTAATCCTAACTGTAGCTAGGATTATATATGTGAGCCAGAGGTACCAAGCAGTTCATCATTTAAAAATGACTATTTGAAGCCAGGTACCAGTGTCTCTTGCTTGTAATCCCAGCTACTCACGAGGCTGAGATCTGTTCAAAGCCAGCCAAGGAAGAAAAGTTCCCATAAGACTCTTATCTCCAATTAACAACTCACAAAAATGAAGTGGCTCTGTGGCTCTATTGGTAGAGTGCTAACTCACTTGAGCACAAGTCTCAGGGATAGTGCCCAGACCCTGAGTTTAAGCCCCACCCTTGACAAAAAAAATAAACATTTTAATGTCTGAATTTCTTGTGAATTAAAATGACAACTGTGGAATACAATTCTACAGACTACTATAGATTTCATTATATTTGTAGTAAGAAAAAGTAGCAGCACTTGAATAAAGGACATTTTTTCATAAACTAGGGCAGATTGGTCTTTAATTAGAGGAAATTGCTGTACTCATACACAATATTCTTTTCCAATAGTACCTATGGGAGGGAGAAGATGAAGTATCATTCTGTTACTTTGGGAGCTTCTATTATTAATCACTGCAATAAACATTATGAAAATGATACTCTGAAATTATTTAGAGAGATAACTTCAATGTTACCTTTCTCCCCACTCATGCTACTTCCTCAACTAAATCAGAACTTAGAATAAGTAACATTTTTGCTGGGTGCCCTTGGCTCATGCCTATAATCCTAGCTACTCAGGAGCTGAGATCTGAGGATGATGGTTCAAAGCTAGCCCTGGCAGAAAATCCATGAAAGGCTTAACACCAATTAACCACCAGAAAACCGGAAGAGGCACTGTGGCTCAAGTGGTAAAGTGCTAGCATTGATCTAAAGAGCTTAGAGACATTGTCCAGGCCCGGAGTTCAAGCCCCATGACCAAGAAAAATAAAAGAGGGGGTCTGGAAAGGTGGCTCATGGTAGAGCGTTTGCCTTGCATGCATGAGGCCCTGGGTTCGATTCCTCAGCACCACATATGCAAAAAGACAAAAGCCGGAAGTGGCGCTGTGGCTCAAAGTGGTAGAGTGCTACCCTTGAGCTGATGAACTGAGGGACAGCGCCCAGGCCCAGGGTTCAGGCCCCATGAATGGACCCCCCCCCAAAAAAAAGAAAGAAAAAGAAAAGAGGAAAAATGGGGAGAAAAGCAATATTTTAAAGCTAATGTGCACATATACACAAAAGTTGTCTAGAAATAAATTATAACAGCCCTGGACCGGCAAAAAAGATTAAAGTGAAGTTGCCTTCAATCATTCATTTAGACAATCTATATTGAAGGCAGGCTATTGGAGCTCACATCACTAACTAATGGGGTAGAATTTGAGAGAACCACGGTTCAGAACGAGTGTGTAAGGAAAGCAGTAAGATTTTCATATCATCCTAAAGCCTGACATGTTGGAATGTATTTGTGATTCCAGCTACTTGGCAGACAGAGGTGAGGAACTTAGAGTCTGTTGAGCCCTCAGAAAAATTGATAACCAATGAGCAAAGTAACTAAATTGAAAAAGGATTGTTCTAATGGTAGAATACTTGTTCAGCAAACAAAATATCTAAATTCATACTCCTTTCCTAAAAGAGGAAAGAAAAGGTAAGGAAGGAAGGAAGGGAGAAAGAAAGAGAGAGAGAAGAAAGAAATAAAAGAATGTAGATAAGGAAGGGAGGAAGGAAGGAAGGAAGGAAGGAAGGAAGGAAGGAAGGAAGGAAGGAAGGAAGGAAGGAAGGAAGGAAGGAAGGAAGGAAGGAAGGAAGGAGGAACGAAGGAAAGAAGCGAGGGAGGGAGGGAGGAAGGGAGGAAGGGAGGGAGAGAGGGAGGGAGGGAGGAAGGGAGGAAAGAACAAAAGAAAGAAAGACAGAAAGACAGAAAGAAAGAAAGAAAGAAAGAAAGAAAGAAAGAAAGAAAGAAAGAAAGAAAGAAAGAAAGAAAGAAAGAAAGAAAGAAAGAAAGAAAGGAAGAAAGAAAGAAAGAAAGAAAGAAAGAAAGAAAGAAAGAAAGAAAGAAAGAAAGAAAGAAAGGGAAGAAGGAAGAAAGGGAGAAAGAGAGGTATAAATAAAAGCCTCAGCATGTTTTAGATGTTAATAATGACCCAATGTCGCGACCGCCTCGACCCGCAAGGATGACGCGACAACAGGTTTTTCTTTCAGGCGGTTTATTCAGGACCTTTTACAACATCTTCTCTCCTGCTTCTCCTGCCCGCTTCTTCCTGCTTCTCTTTCCCCCTGCCCCCCCGCGGTCCAGTTATAAGCCTCCTGGATGGCCAATCCCGAAGCGCCACGTGGCATATACCAATAGGGCTGCAAACACGGAAGCCAACTAGGAGCCAAGTCATAGCCATATAAGGAGTTGTGCTGGTAGCTTTAGTGTGGTCTTGTTTGTAAACATTTGGGAAAATGTCCAAAAGTGGGATTCTCAGTCATAGGGGAGCTCTATGTGGAGTCTTTTGAGGAACCTCCATAATACTTTCCAAAGTGGTTGAACAAGTTTACACTCCCACCAACAATACAGTAAGATTCCCTTCTGCCCACATGCTCTCTAGCATCTGTTGTTATTAGACTTCTTGATTTTTGCCATTCGAGCTGGGGTGAGGTTGGTTTGATTTGCATTTATTTTATGGCTAGGGAGGTTGAGCATTTCTTCATATGTCTATTGGCCATCCTTTCTTATTCAGAGAAGTTTCTCTTTAAGACATTTGCCCACTTATTTATTGGGCAGTTGTTTCTTTGAGGGTTTGTTGTTGGGGGATTTAATTTTTTGAGTTCCAAGTATATTTTAGATATGAGACACTTGTCCGTTGTATGGCTAGTGAAGATCTTCTCCCAATCCGTAGGCTTTCTATCTATCTTGCTACCTATGTCCTTTGCTATGCAGAAGCTCTGCAACTTCATACACTCCCATTTGTCCAACCTTTCTTTGATTTGTTGTGTTTCCGGGTCTCTGTTAAGAAAATTTCGGCCTGCACCAAGGAGACCTATGATTTCTCCTATTCCATCCTGTAATGTTTTCAGAGTGTCTGCTTTGACTCCGAGGTCTATGATCCACTTGGAGTTGATTCTGGTGCAGGGTGATATATAAGGATCTAGCTTTAGCTTTCTACAAGTAGTTAACCATTTTGCCAGCACCATTTACTGAAGAGGCTGTCTTTCTTCCATTCTATTTTTTTAGGTCCCTTATTGAAGGTTAGATGGCTATAAGTCTGTAGATTCATTTCTGGGTTTTCAATTCTATTCCATTGGTCCTGAAGTCTGTTCTTGTGCCAGTACCAAGCTATTTTGATTACTATGGATTTATAGAAGAGTTTGAAATTTGGTATTGATATTCCTCCAGCAGTGTTCTTTGTATTGAGGAGCATTTTTGCTATTCGGAGTCTTTTATTGTTTCATATAAATTTTTGGATTGCGTATGCTATATCCTTGAAGAATGAGGTTGGAATTTTGATAGGTATTGTGTTGAATTTGTAGATAGCCTTGGGATGTATTGCCATTTTCACGATGTTAATCTTTCTAATCCAGGAGCAAGGGAGATTTTGCCATTTTCTAACTTCTGTTTTGATTTCCTTTTTCGAGTTTTTAAAGTTTTCAACATAGATATCCTTAACTTCTTTGGTTATGTTAATTCCTAGGTATTTTATTTTTTTGTGGGGCTATTCCAAATGGATTTGCTTTCCTAATTTCAGCCACACTTTTCTCATTGTTGGAATATAGAAAAACCATTGATGTTTGGGGGTCAATTTATACCCTGCTACTTTGCCAAAGTTTTGAATCAGCTTGAGTAATTTAGCAGTGGAATCTATGGGATTCTTTAAATACAGGATCATGTCATTTGCAAAAAGGGAGAGTTTTATTTTTCTTTCCCTATTTGGATCCCCCTTGTGTTTGCATCTTGTCTTATTGCTGTAGCTGGGCATTCTAATACTAGATTGAAGAGAAGTGGAGAGAGTGGGCATCCTTGTCTTGTTCCTGAGTTAAGAGGAAATGGTTTTAGTTTTTCACCATTAAGTATAATGCTGGCTGTAGGTTTGTCATATACAGCCTTTATTGTATTGAGGAATGTTCCATGGATTCCTAATTTTTCCAAAACCTTCATCATAAAGGGGTGTTGGATCTTGTCGAATGCCTTTTCTGCATCTATTGAGGTAACCATGTGGTTCTTATCCTTGCTCCTGTTGATGTGATGAATAATATTAATTGATTTGCGTATATTGAACCAGCTTTGTATCCCTGAAATGAATCCTGTTTGATCGTGGTGTATAAGTTTTTCGATAAATTTTTGAAGTTGATTGGCCAAAATTTTGTTGAGAAGGTTTGCATCAATGTTCATCAAAGAAATGGGTCCATAGTTCTCTTTCTTTGATGAGTCCCTGCTGGTTTTGGGATGAGGATTATGATGGCTTCATAGAATTTGTTCTGTAGTGAACTTTCTCTTTCAATTTCATTGAAGAGTTGCAGGAGTATTGGTGTGAGCTCTGCTTTGAAGGCCTTGTAGAATTCCGCTGTAAATCGTCTGGTCCTGGACTTTTCTTAGCTGGAAGGTCTCTTATTACTGTTTCTATTTCAACGCTTGATATGGGTCTGTTAAGCTGGTTTAACTCAACTTGGTTTACTTTTGACATGTCAATATTTGCTAGGAAAAGGTCCATTTCTGCCAAGTTCTCAAACTTATTAGCATAAAGTTTTGAGAAGTATTCCCTTATAATGTTCTGAATCTTGGTTGTTTCTGTGGTGATATTTCCATTCTCCTCTCTGAGTTTATTTATTTGGGTGAGTTCTCTTCTTTTTCTGATAAGATTTGCTGAGGGTTTGTCAATTTTTTTATTTTTTTCGAAGAACCAACTCTTTGTTTTGTTGATTTTTTTCTGTATTTTTTTGGATTCTAATTCATTTAATTCTGATTTAATTTTAATTATTTCTTTCCATCATACTGGATTGGGGTTTATCTTGCTGCTCTTTTGCAAGGAGGTTCAGATGTCTCATTAAATTGTTGGTTTCAGATCTCTCCAATTTGTTGATGTAGGAACTCAGAGCTATAAATTTGCCTCTGAGTATTGCCTTTGCTGTATCCCAGAGCAGCTGGTAATTTGTGTGCTCATTTTTGTTGAATAGCATGAATATATGAATTTCCTTTCTAATCTCTTCCATGACCCACTCGTGATTCAGCAGAGTGTTGTTCAGCCTCCATGTATTACCAGACTTTCTTTGGTGGCTTTTGGTGTTGAATTCTAATTTTTTTTCCATGTGTTCAGAGAGAATGCAAGGTATAACTTCAATATTTCTGAATTTGGGCAATTTTGCTTTGTGGCATAAAATGTGGTCTATTTTAGAAAATGTTCCATGTGCTGCTGAGAAAAACATGTATTCTGGTGCTGCTGGGTGAAATATTCGTAGATGTCTGTTAAATTTATTTGATCTATGCAGCTGTTTAGATCTGCAGTTTCTCTGTTGAGTTTTTGCGGAGTTGATCTATCTAGTGGGGAGAGTGGTGTGTTAAAATCCCCAACAATTAATTTCTTTGTATCAATGTGGGATTTCAGGGAAAGTAGTGTTTCTTGCATAAATTTGGGTGCTCCATTGTTTGGCGAATAGATATTAAGAATTGTAATATTCTCCTGAAGGAGAGATCCCTTAATTAATATGTAGTGACCTTCTTTATCTCTTCTCGTGAATTTTAAGTTGAAGTCTAGCAACTCCTGCCTTTTTATGGGGGCAGTTTGCTAGGTTGATTTTGTTCCAGCCTTTAATATTGAAAATGTGTTTGTTTTTATGGGCAAGATGTGACTCCTGAAGGCAGCAGATAGAAGGATCTTGCTTTTTAATCCAACTAGACAGCCTATGTCGCTTAATTGGAGAATTAAGTCCGTTAATGTTGAGAGATAGGACTGAGAGGTATTTGGGAGTTCCTGCCATGTTATCCACCTTCTTAGGGGCTGTGAAAACTGGGTTCTTCCTATGGTTCTTGGATTCTCAGTTTGTGCTCAGTTTCTTTGCCTTTAATGTGGTCTTGTTGGTTTTCTATGTGTAGGACATCTTTAAGAATCTTTTGTAGGGCTGATTTGCTGGAGATGAATTGTTTCAATTTTTCTTTGCTATGTAAGATTTTTATTTGGCCTTCAGCAATTTTTAAAGGGCCAAGCACAAATGACTCTAGATCTGACATTATTTCTGCCATCCAAGCAGTGATTTACGGTCTCTGGATGATGCTCCTCTATTTCTTTCGTCACAGGAGTTTCTTCTCCACACTGGGAAAAATGCCTCATTTGCATTTCCCTTAGTTGGTTGCTGGACTTGAACTCAGGGCCTGAGTGTTGTTACTTAGCTCTACAGCTCAAGACTAGCACTCTGCTAGTTTGAATCCTAAAGCAACTCTGCTTGCTCTTTCAACCTTCTGCTGGCTGAGTAAAGGTGACAGTCTCCCATGGACCTTTTTCTACTTGGGCTGGCTTTGCACGTTTGCAGATCAATGAGTCTCATAAAAGGCCACTTTACTACAATTAAAAGCAACAAGGTGGTCAACATAGATAGAAGAAGCTTTTAAGCATGTTCTTACCTGAAACTTATTAAGAGCCAACGTTACATGTGACAAACTTACAAGAATTCTCACTCCTTTCTGTGGGCCTGCTTGGAACTGTTACAAAAAAAAAAATCTACGAGAACAAACTGAAATAGGAATTAAGCAATTATTTTGGAAATCCTAATTTTTACTTTTTGCACTTTGAGGCAAATGTTTAGAACAATTTTACTTTTAAACTTTATATATAGAAATCCATTCCTCAAATAACAATCTTTTCATAATGCAAAAATTATAATCACCGTTACTGTATCAAGAAGCTAGACTTTACACCTTTATGCCTTAAAAAAAACATATCCAATGGCAGAATATCATTAAGAGCAAATCACATTATACAAATAAACTTTTAACCCTCTTTTTAAGGCCTTCTTAATTTTAATTTTAACATGTCCAAGGGCCAGTTTTAGCAATGCTAATCAGATCTTCACATCAGTCATTTTTACCACCAGTTTCAAGTGTCTATCTGCAGGGAAAAGGGATAGAATAAAGATGGCCCTTCCTTTGGAATGGGCATGCACCCAATCTGACTCTTTAGGTTTAGATTAACTGTGTTTGGGCCAGCTTGCCCTCTTTCACCATGCATGGACTCCTCCCAGGGCCTGTTCCACCATGCATGACCAGCTGAACTGCACTTCTGCCTGTTCACCCTTCATTCCTAAAGATAGTTCTTCGGTTGGCTTGTAAGTTTCTCCTTTTTGTTAAGCCAAATATCTTGATTACAGTGTAAACAGTCTTATACATTCTAAAATACCAGATTTTCTAATTTTCAAGTTAAAGAATCCTTAACAAGCCATTTAAAACAATGTGTAAATTCTTAAAAAAAAATTTTGTTAATGTTCAAACCTCATAATCTTTGAATTTTAAACTTAAACCCACCCAATTGTTAGAGCATGCTGACACTTTCAATCATGAACATGTTCACAAACACATACAAAATACACTCACGCAGATCTTTGAGCATGCAAAAATAAGGATCAGTTGTATGTACATTTTCTGAAGTTTTCAAACAAAAATTTAAGACAATATTTCTTTGAAACTAAGCAACTTTGTTGAGCTTCATTTTCCCAGTTCTTGCTTATTTAGTAAGGCATTTCACCAATTGGTCTTTTGAATCCCTTCTGTTAGAAGATGGCTGGGGGTGGTGTTGCGGGGGTCACCTGAATCTGAACTGGCCTGATTTTTATCCAATTTTAGATAAGAGCACTTTACATTTTCGGGACTAGCAGAAAAGTCAAAACCAGCCACACAGCCTTCTCTGTGACTGACCCAGCTGAGGCTGGAACTTTTATTTCCCCAGAGATGTTCAAATAAATTACAAAAACACAAAAACCAAAAACCCACACTTAAAAATAATACCAATTCTGAAACAGAACTAGACAAGACAACAACAAAAGGCTGAGTTCGTCTCTACCAGAACTCTGTGCCATTCTCACTCAGCAAGCTGAATTCAGAGTTTGCTTAGTGAGCCTGCCACTCTCACTGAGAACTTCCCTATCTCAGGAAATGTAGAACAAAGAACAATCAGGTCTCAGTGAATGGGGTGACATCTCACTAACATTTGTTGACCCAGGGGCCTTCCAAGGTGGATGGGAAGTCCCCGTCACTTTGGAGCAAAGGAAATAAGTCCCTAGAGGCCATCCCCTCAGACTGGCAGATTCTCCCCCATACTCAGACCTCCCTGGGCAAAGCTTAAGGCTAAGATAAACCCCAAATGACAAACAGAATACAAAACACTAACACACCCCTTACAAAGGCATGCTGAAGCATAGTAAATTGCCAACCAGAAAGTGCCAGGCTACTGATGGAGAGTTTCCCAAAAAACGGAAAACTTCCCAATACAGACAGAAAACTTCGCAAAACATGTCTGCATGAAAGTGTGAGACTACGATATAACATTTCCCCCCCAAAATATGTCCGCACTAAACAGCAATCTTCCTAGAAGGGTCTGGGGACGTCACCTCACAGACCACGTTGGCAATCTTATAGCGCATCTGCCAAGATTCCTTGCCAACAAGAATACAGACCCCCTGGGAAACCAGAATTACAGATACAGAACCTGCAGGCAACCAAATATACAGAATAGCAATGCCTTGACATAACATCTGTTTTTCTTTTGTGACTCCGTGGTAGGGCATCTGCAAGGTCTCATAAGGGGAATTGCAGGTGAGCCCCCAGAAATGTTGTATGGACTTGGAACTCCGGAAAGACCACCAGGGACCACGACCAATGCGAACAGCAAAAGAGTCCTTTATTTGCAAGCTCAAGTTTGTTCCTACGTGCACTCGGTAACCGGTAACAGTAAGAGACACCAAGCACAAAATCAGCACAGCTTTTATAGTATTGAAAAAAGAAGTTTAGGGAATTTCTACATAAGCAGTTACATGATTGGTTTGAGGGACCCTAACTGCACTGCCCTTTTTATTAACTATTGGTATGTTCTGTTCTTGGAACACTTGGGCAACTGGTCTGCTTTCTTAAGAGTGGGCAGGGATGGTGGCAACCTGTGTTTTTTTTTTTCTCTCTCTTGAGGTTAATCTGAGGGCAGCCTACACAAGATGGTGGGGTTAATCTCAAGTTGGAGTTACTTTGGCTCTTCAGCCTGAATAAACCATTGCATACCACAAACAAAGCTTTGGTAAAACACAGGTCTGGCTTACATTGTTGGACCAATAGGAGTTTTGTCTACTGCTGTTGCAGGTGTGTCTTAAGGTGTGTGGAGTTTTTCATCCTGAAGATCTACAAAGATGAAATTGACTAACTACACAAGTACCTGTGCAGATGCCTGCTGAGACTTTTAATATTAAGTCACAGGTTAACAAAGAACTATATTTACAATGAAATATATTGAACAACCAGACATTGTGACCAAAATTATTTTTACCGGATTCAGTGTATTTTTTACACTCTATATCACATGTACAACTTCCTCATTCCCTTCTGTCTCATTATGTTGTCTTTCTTTGATTTGTTTTTGTTTTCAGAACCATGGTATAACAGGGCATTTCTTATATTTTGTATTCTAGTCTTCAGAAAGTCTGCAGTTAAATAAGCTTAAGTTCCTTTTGTTAGAAATTTAAAGGCAATTGGGTGGGGTCTTCATCATAATTTTGTTATGATCTCAATGCATTTTTATTTCTAGCATTTTGCTTGTATAATCTCACTTCAATCTTTTCCAAAGGTCATTTAAGTGGAAGGAGGAAATTCAAAGTGGATTCTGGTAGAGAATTTCTGCTACTAAAAACTCTGGTACACAGTAATTTAAGCAACTCCAAAATTATTCATTAGAGAGATGAGTTGAAAGTCAACTTTTTACACACTGATACTCTTTCCTCAATGAAGCCAGAGGATTTAAAATAACTAATATTTTTGAGGCTAATGGCCACAAATGTGCACGAATTTCTAGGAATAAAATGGTCACTAATGAAACCTTACTGATACTTCAAAGAATGCTTTCCAATAAGAGGAATCATCTTCCCAAATCTTCACACAATGTGTATCTGCCTGATTACAGAACCCCAAACTTGACTAAGACATCTAATAGTTATCTAATTGTTGTTGCCTTTTTACAATACTGCTTTCTTCTCTTATTGATTAGTATGTACTCTATGTCCAGTATAAAATCACATTTGTAATAAAAGTTACTAGATGGGATTTCCATGGATGAGATGATGTTCGGTTTCTGGTGGAGCATTGCCTGGTTCAAAGGAGGAGTTGGTATTGGCACAGCCTCTATGGTGGAGCGGGGCAGAGCTTTGAGGGTGAAGACCAGACTGCGTAGGGCTTTGAGATAGCAGGGAGGGGACAGGAAGGACTACACTTGTTAGGGATGTGGTCTCTTGTGGAGTAGGTAGGATTTTTGATTGAGGCTGGCAGTTGGACAGGTTTTCATTGGAAGAAGGCGGGGTCACTGAGGAGGAGGTTGTTTGGAGCAGAACGAGGCTACAAAAGAGGAGGTTACTTGGAGGATGCGTGCTGGTAGAGCACTATGAGTCCTTGTGGGATATGTAGGGTGAGGATTCCATAAGGCAGAGCAGGAAATGGAGGCAAGAGGCTGACAGAAGGTGGGGATTCTGGTGCAGAAATGAGGAACTATGAGGGAGAGGCTTTTCAGGATTTGAGAGGACAGGATGGTACTAGGAAGAGATGGGCTTGTAAAGGGCAGGGTTTTGATGGACAATGGCAGGCCTTTGGGAAGTGTGTTAGGGTGGAGGTGGGGTTTCCTACAGAGCAGGATGTAGTTACAATGTATTTAGGAGTTTTCTAGGAGCAGGGCTTGTGAGAGCAGTGATAGGATCCAGTGCTCTACTAGTTAGGATGTGGTTTCTGGAGCAGCCAGTCACAACTTCAAAAAGAGAAGTAAGGTTGGGTCGGGATCTTAGTGTTGCAAAGCAGGACATTGACTTTGGACAGGGTTTCCAGTAGTGCAAAGCAACCTTCAAGAAGGACTATGGAGGGACAGGGATTTACAGTTGAGCCTGATCAGGCTTCCAGAGGGAGGCCAACTGGTGCAGTGGTTTCCAGTGAAGCAATGTGAATGTCGAGAGATGGGATCGTGTAGTGGGGGTTTTCTAGTGGGGTTTTTCTGGACCAGGGCAGTGCTTGGAGCTATGGGGCTAGTTGAAATAGAGGCTTTGAGAAGGAGTAGAAGGGCTACAATGGTGTAGGATAATTATGGGCAGGGTATCTGGTGGAGTAGGGTGTGGAACTTAGGGAAGAACCAATAGGGGGTGGGTTTATCTGGCGAGCACAACAGGGTATTGAGAGAGTAGATGTGGGAGGTGGAGAGGCTTGTGGTTGAGCAGGGCTGGCTTTCCAGGCAGGAGATGGGCTGTGTGAGAATCTTCTGGCCGAGGAAGGTGGGGCTTCAAGGGCAGTTATAGGGAGGTGAAGGGTTTTTGGTATAGCATGATGGGCTTTGTGGGAAGAGGTAGGTTCAGGGCTGTGTTTGAGAGATTAGGCCACTTAGCAATAGGCTAGTTATAGGCTGAGTTTCTGATAAAACCAGAAGGGGCTCGAGGGAGAAGGCTGGTTGGGGGTGGGTATGAAAGGGAAGGGAGACCTTGGAGAAACAAGGATATGGGAGCAATGGGACTATGAGGTAATGGAGTAGTTAGGGGTGGGTAGCTGGTGGATTCGAGGGAGGAGCCTGACGTAGGCACGGTTCTTGTTGCAGCAAGGCATGACAGAGAAGGAGATAATGATATGGCCTGGTTTCTGTTGGTGCAGGACAGGGATTACACGAAGGGTTGGAGTGGAAGAGGAGTTTCCCTATTGCAAAGGAGGGCTTTCAGGAAGGAGTCTGTTTGCAGTCAAGTCTTTGAAAGTTTATAGCAGAGCTACCAGGGGGTAGGTTAGTTAAAGTTGGACTTTTTAAGGAGGAGAATGACTGGAAGTGGGTTTCCAGTGGATCCAGTCAAGCTTTATGGGAAGGGGAAATCGTTATGGGTTAGACTTAGTGAAGAGTGGGGCTACAAAATGGGCAAGGGAACTAAAGAAAGACTTCTCAGAAGAAGAGATAAAAATGGCAAAGAAACACATGAGGAAATGTTCACCATCCCTGGTTGTGAGGGAAATGCAAGTAAAGACAGCCCTAATATACCATTTTACCCTAGTAAGAATGGCCCTCATCCTCAAGTCAACCAGTGACAAATGCTGTGGGAGGGGATGTGGAGAAAGAGGAACCCTATTGCACTGCTGGTGGGAATGTACACTTATACAACCACTTTGGAAAGCACTCTGGAGGGTACTCAGAAAGCTAAATATTGACCTCCCTTATGACCCAGTCATACCACTTCTATCCTGAAAAACAGGAACTAGTATACAAGGGCACATGCACCTCCATGTTTATTGTAGCACTGTTCACAATAACCAGGATATGGAAACAGCCCAGATGTCCCACCACAGATGAATGGATCCAAAAACTGTTGTATCTATACACAATGGAATATTATGCATCCATTAGAAACGACAAAATAATGGCATTTGCAGGGAAATGGGTGGAGCTACAAGAAATCATGATGAGCGAGGTAAGTGAAGTGCAGAGACAAACAGCACATGGTCTCCCTGATAAGTGGATGTTAAATCCAAAATGATAGGTGATTCGACAAAATTAACAGGACTTAAGAAACAAAGGACTTCCATTTACCTGGTCGAATCACTACTAAATAACCGCCATGCTACTGATCACATGTATGGTATATATGTGCACACCAGAAGAAAACCAGGAGGACGACACAGAACTAGATGGAATCAGGGAAACACAAAACAGCAGGACCTATCAACTGCACTGGACATTGACCAAAATGAAGTAAGCAACACAATGGCAGCCATGGGAGGGAGGGACAAGTGGGAAAGAAGGAACAGCCGATGCTATGCAAAACAAAATAAATATACATGTCACCTAATGTGGAAGAAATAACTGTATTGCAAAGCTCATAAATGTTATACACCATGATAGACAATTTGTCCTACGAATGTTAGAATGTGTTTGTGACTTTATGCTTCACTGTCCCACAATACTGTGAAATTTGGGATGTTATGTAACCTCTTAATCACAATAAAGATTTGAAAAAAGAAAGAAGGGGCTGTGTCATTCTTTCTGATAGAAGCATAAAATTCCATTATGTATATATACCACATTTTCTTGATCCACATCTATTGAGTGGCACCTTGATTTGTTCCATATCTTAGCTATGCTAATAATGCTGCCAAAAACATAGTTGTAGATTTAGTTTAATGTGTTTTAGCTTGAGATCATTTCCACAAATGCCCAGGAGCAGGATTACTGGTTCCAGAGCTACGTACATTTGAACTTACAAAATGATGCTAATTGAAATGAACTCCAGGATATGGAAAAAACAAGTCTTTTTTTTTGGGGGGGGGTCTGGTCGTGGGGCCTGAAATCTGGCCTGGGCGCTGTCCCTCAGCTCTTCAGCTCAAGGGTAGCACTCTACCACTTGAGCCAAAGCACCACTTCTGTCTTTTCTTCTTTTTGCTTATATGGTGCTGAGGAATCGAACCCAGGTCCTCATGCATGCAAGGCAAGCATTCTACCACTGAGCCATCTTCCCAGCCACAAGAAGCATTTTTTTTTCAGATGTCAACACTAAGTTCTGTAAAGTAGTGTATCTAGATTTTATTTTATTTCATTTGTCTTTTGCCATTGGTTTATGCCTGGCAATCCCTGTCTTGATTCTGGTACCTTCCATCTTGTATATACATTTATCTGATTTGGACAAGGAAAGGGAAAAAAACATAGTGATGAAAGAAGTAATAAAGTGACCCATTGCAACAATGATATACACAACACACTCTATCAGAAATGAACTTGACAACTTTGGGCTGGGGGGGGGGGTGGGAAGCAATATGAGAACAACAATGGATTGGGTAACAATAATGAATGTACCTTACTCATGTAACTGAAACCACTCTGTACAGTATTTTTGAAATCAAATAAAATTTAAAAATTGAATCTGTCCTAAAAAATATTATTTTCAAAATAATACATCTGTCACAGTACTTGTGAGGGATTCTAGAGTCAAGCTGTTAGACTTGGAAAGGGATATATTGGGAAGCCATCTCAAACAGCAATCAAAAGCCTGAGAGTTGTGCTCTGGAAAGATCAAACAGTCAAATGAAGACAGAGGTATGAGTTATGACCTCAAGAGTATTTAAGTAAGAGCTATTGGACACTAAAAGATTAAGACTTTGGAGACAAGATGGATGTCTGTGCTATGGTTGTAATGACTATTGCTCTCTTCTGCTCCCTAACAATAAGGGATTCAATTATCCCTATGTATACAAATAATACCTCATGTTAATAGTTGTAAACACAAGCTAGATTGGTGCCTTAATATGTGGGCACATCTGTAGACACTGACCCCCCCTCCTTGTAGTAGAATGAATATAAAGCATGTTAAGCAGGATTTGGGGATCCAGAAGCTGGCAATGAGGCTTTGGGTCCTCTGGTGTTTTCTTTCCTATCACTTCCCGTGATTTCTCAGTTTCTTTGGCCAGGTTTCCCATCATCTTTGCTATCCCATGGTTGCGGTTACTGACTGTACTGATATGCTGAACACCTCAAAACACACTATGGAAAAACACTTCCTCAAAGAAGATTGACAAATGGGGGCTGAGAAGGTGGCTCAGTGGTAGAGCGCTTGCCTTGCATGCCTGAGGCCCTGGGTTCGATTCCTCAGCACCACATAATCAAAAAGTAAAAAGCTGGAAGTGGCACTGTGGCTCAAGTGGTAGAGCGCTAGCCTTGAGCTGAAGACCTGAGGGAAAGCACCCAGGCCCAGAGTTCAACCCTACGACCGGACACCCCCCCCCCCCAAAAAAAAAAAGAATATTGACAAATATGTAGCTGAACCTGGAAAGATACCAAACATCAGCAGTCACTCTGTGATCCTCTAGCAAGGAATTACAATTCAGAAGTATTTTACTTCTGATAATATAAGAGATAGATAATTGTCCCTTTTGTATATTTGGTATTGCATAAACTTTCAGAAAGACATATACATTGTGAAATAATTTTATATATTTCATAGATCACAGACCACGTCACTGGAGTGATGGTCCTAATGTCTTAACTCAGTTGCCTGGTTCAGACTTAGGTGAGTGTGAATTGCCTAATTATGAACATTTCTCCATGAAACTCAACAACACAGAATGAAGTGTCGGGGTCAGGCCATTCCATACCTGTGGGGATTTTTACTTATATTAGAATAATGTACACCTACGTGCTCAGCACTCATGGCACATTGGTGTATATAATTGTCTTCGGATCAGAAAAACGCTCGAGTTTAAAGTAGAATGATGGGCTATACAGTTTCAATGCAAGAATGATGATCACCCCCTGCAATTATTCTTAGTGGAGAACCCTTCCTATACAATTTACTGACTTAGCTTCTCTTCTGTGTTTTATCATTATCAGGCAGGGTCACACTGTATCAAGCTGCAATACTGAAGCAACCTTAGCTGCATTAATTTTACCTCCAATCTTGATATCAAGGTCAACACTGCAACTCTAATCACATAGTTAGTGGACACCCTAACTTTTCAATCCTGGTTAAAAATTCAGTTTTCATTGCTCATTGCCAGAGTTAAAGATCTGACTCCTTTAGATTTATTGTGTATCTTCTTGTATTTTCAACACTGCTTTAGATGTTGGTCTTTGAAGTAGAGCTTTTAGTTTGCATTTGATTTATGGAGGTGCTAGTGATACCAGCTGAACTGCATATATTATAAGTATAAGTAATTTGATGTTTTGACATATGAATTTAATTTTGTTAATTGAGGAAGTATATACACATCACCTACAAAAGTTTCTTTATGTATATTTGTTTTGCTATATTGTGACCTTCCTAAAAGCCAGTCATTGGAGCACATGTCCTAATTCATCACTTCTGTCACTGAGACAAGGATTGAAAGTTCCAGACTATTTGGCACTTCATAGTGAGAACCTTTCTACAAAGAAGGGGGAGAGAACAGCAAAAAGAGCAAATGAATCTTCCAACAGTTTTGTTATATATTCTTTACTCTTAGCCATTAAGACCATCATAAAAGTATAGTTTATGACTACTTACCTACTCTTTTCCTGTTGTGAGTTGTTTTATTTCTAGATCTCTAAGAAATCATATAAGAATAACATAAGAAATCTATATGAATCATATAAGAAATCATAAAAAATACTCTATTAGGCATATATAATCCAGAAGTCATAATTTCAGGAAAGTATTAAGCACATAAAATGTAATGCATTGACTATTTATTGAAAACTTCAGCAGTTTTAGTTTATTTATTCTGATAACAAAGTTTATAAAGTAAGTTACAAAAGTATTCCAAATGGAACACAGAATAAGAAACGTGAAGGGTACACTAAGGAATGCTACTGCTAGCACTAATAGAGTAAGAATGAAATTTAGGCAAAACTCCTTCACAGTAAAAACCACAGGACAGCCCCAACATTACTTTCATTGTTCATATGAAGAAAAGACATTTTTTGTAGTAAAGACAAATTTTCACAGATATTAATATCAATAGGGTATATATTTCTTAAGGCCTTCAGGAAGGATGCTGTGACCATATTAATGGAAGCTGACTTCTCCGGGACTTACTACACAATGCACAGACACCATTCCAAGCACTGCACCTGCGTTAGGGTAATTTTAGTGCTCATGATTGTTTTTCAAGTTAGGAAATGAATTAAGTATTTTATTAAAAACAGAAGTAGGCAATAAGGCCAAATTTCCTAAGTACCTAAGACTGATCAGTTGTGAACCCATAATTCAAATCCAGGTTTCCACCAGGCATATCTGAGGATATTGTGTCACATTATTACCTTTCAATACCTATGGAGCAGATGAACCCACTTTATCTTCCTAATTATGGTTATAATGGCAATAACAATTCTATTTTTTAAATGAAAAGGGTGTGGATAATGACAGTGTAAGTGATCTTTATACCAAATAAAGATCGATTTAATTTCTTAAGAAATACCTGAATGAACATCATTCAGCTTCCACTGTTTATTATTCCTGGAATAATTGCTTAAGGAGACCAAGTCCATGTCAAAGACAGTTGTACTGATGAACACAAGCTTTTATCATGAAGTACCTTGAATACACAGGGAATAGTTTGTTATGGATATATAATCCAAAATAAATAATTTTGTGACTATTTATTTCCTTGTTGTTCCAAAGAAAATCTATTCCCTATTCTAAAACATATATCATTTTAATGGATATTACTGTTATCAGTATAAATTAGGTGTGCATAATATATGTAATATATTCTATTACATAACATATAAATGATATATTTATAATATATGTATAATTACTGATATTCTATAACTACTCTAAATAATATATGTAAAAAACTGGTTTTAGTATGATACTGTGAAGGATACAAGGAATGACAACATTATTTAAATATATATATTTTTATGTTTTAGTCACATAATTTATTTTTGTGCCAGTACTGAGACTTGAACTATGGTAAGGGTGTTGTCCCTGAGCCATTACTCTCAGAATGGCTTGATATAGCTATGTTCAGATCTCAGCCCCTAAGTAGCTGGGATTACAGACATGAGTCATGTTATATTTTTTGAATTCCATCCCTGACATGTTCTTACATAATTACTTTTGAGTGTTCAATTATATTATGATATTCCACTTCTAAACCAATTCAGAATAAATAAGTACTTATTGGGTAAAACTATAGGTTGCAATCGAAATTGTGAGGACTCTAATATCAATTATCAAAGATATTGTAGTTTAATTCCTAGACAGACAAGTAGAACAATTAAATTATGTGTGCATAATATATGTAATATACTATATTACATAACATGTAAATGATATATTTATAATATATACATAATTAGGGATATTCTATAATTACTATAAATAATGTGTGTATAGAACTGATTGTAATATTATACTGTGAAGGATACAAGGAATGACAACATCCCTATCTTAACTGTCTCATTTTCAACAGTACATAAACTATGGTATAAACATATATCTTCAAGAAAGCACACTTCTGTAATTTCCTATTCACCTTCAAATGTTCTCATCGCTATGAACATCTTCTAAGATTGGCCACACTTATCCACAGAAAACACTTTGTGATACTTTCTGGGTAATGTTGCTTGTCCTCATACTTATCAACCTTTCAGCAACTTCAGTGAAGGGCATTTTCTCTGCTTTGCCTGTAGATGATATCATCCTTTGTTATTTCCCAGCAAAGAAATTGTGGCTAGCAGGCTCGAGCACTGGTACATTCAGAGATTCTTTGGTTGTGAATTTTTCCTTTCTTTTCTTGGTAAGTGAACTGGAATAACGAAAAACATTTAAAGCATTGTGTTTTGGTGTAAATGAAAGCATACTGATTTGAAAATATCACAAATATTCGTTTTTAAAATTTATATTTAATTAAAATATGATAGGGGTGGTTTTAGTGGTGCATGTCTTTAAATCTAGCTATTTAAAAGTCTGAAAACAGAGTATCATAGTTTTAAGCTAGACCAGGTAAATGGACCATTAGACATTTATCTTCAACTAAGAACCAAAAATCTAAAAGTGGAGCTGTGGCTCAATTGGAAGACAGACAGCCTGAGCAAAAAAGAAAAGTAAAAGAACCTAGGCCGTGAATTTAAGTCATAGTATTAGCCCTCATATACTATATACACACACACATATATATATGTATATATATACATATATATATGTGTGTGTGTGTGTGTGTGTGTGTGTGTGTGTGTGTGTGTGTATAGTATATGTATCCTAAAATATTATGTGAGTTAATTTGTAAAAACCTGGTCATAGATTACATATGAGGTGTGAAAAAGTATGTAAGTCTGAAATGACCCCAAAGTATTTTGACAAGACAACTGGAAGAGTTATCACTTAATCAAATAGTAATGAGGGATAGGTTTAAAAATAAAGATCAAAGCTCACTTTGGGATCTTTTGAGTTTGTTAAAATCAATAGCTACCAGTTGTCAGTAGACAGGATGCTATTAAGGACTTCAATTAAAGAAAGAACAGAGCTGGAGAAAACAAACGGAAATAATTACATGCACTCAGTAGCAACAATCATGAGAAGGAAGATTACAGAACTAAGCCCTGGGATACAGAAATATGTAAAAGATGACAAAGGAAGAAAAACAGTAATAAGTATGTAATGCAGACATATATGGTTAGGTATTTTTAATGTTTAAGGGCTATGAAGTGATTGTTTGATGACCTAAAATTTACGAAATTGGTAAGGTCAACAATCCCTTGGGCAAACCATAGCTGATCATTTAAGTAAAAAGGGATTACAATAGTGTGTCTTGATATGACAAAGTGAAAACAGATAAATATTTAAAAGCCATTTTTTGGACATGTGGTTGGAGTGACAATTACTGCAGTTTGTTCAAGTGTCAGTAGAAGGGAACAGTTTTAGCACAATGATAGAAATCTTTCAGGAATCTGGTAGACTTTCTCACTGTCTTCAATTTCCTTTTTTCCTGAGAACTAAACTATCATTACTGGAAGCCAGTCCCATGTTGTGCCTTTGGCAAATTATCAGATATTCACATGCCCAAATAATAGAGAATGGGAACCTGTCTACATTGAGCAGCCAGTAGACAGGTCTCTGGACATTCTCAGGAAGAACGTTCTGCCATTGTGGGATGGATACTGCTGGATAATATACAAAATAGCCGTCATTCTGCTAAGTTGACACCTGAGATATTGGATGTTTTAACTGCGTTATATTGAATTTTATGAATCACTTAATCAGATTTTTTATACCATATGATGTTACTAGACTGTGAATTGGATGTTTATTGCGTTGCCTTTGTAGCCAAGATTACAAGCATGAGATACCAACACCTGGCTGTATGTAATTTAATTTGTAGTTTTCTTCAAGTGTTTCATCCTACGTTGAAGTTTTCTTTTCTTACAAACTTTCTAATAAATAGGTAATCTATTCAATTTTGAAAATTACTGCAGTACCTCCCACTTATTTGTGGCATTTCTGAAATCCAAGTTCCTCTGTGTGTCAGGGTGGATACTTTTGCCTGTAAGAAGTATTATTGATGAACACATAACATCTGACTACTTAGAGAAAAAAGATGTGAAGCTACAGTAGCCAGATAAAGAACTTCCAGGACAATTCAAGGGCAACTCATGTACTCCCTATGTAGGTGAATAGGGAGCATAGAAAAGAAATTCTTATACTTGAAAGGGATTAAGTGTGTGTGTACATAGGTGTTCACTTATTTATCTGTTGCTATAGTTTTACACATTCACTAGTATAAAACAATATTTCATATATATATATTTATATATATATATATATGCAGGTCACAGTTTCCAAAATCCAGAGAACCACCTCCATGGGCAACGCTTTCCTATGTTGCTCTTTGGGTAATAAGAATGTAACCTGGAATTGTCCAGTGGTAGAGAAATTACTCAGAAATTCAAGCATTTGTCTTTCAATATGTTGCTTGCTCCTAACTCTAAAATTAGGGCCTGTTAATGTATAATTTATGTTGTCTTATAATATATTTAATATATTGTATATAATGTATAATATATATTGTATATTAAAATACATATTATATATAATACCTGACAGTGTTATACCTTGATAAGGAAAAATACAATAAACGTATCAATGTCTACACTTTCCTACCCATGATTAGGTTCAGTAGAGATAGGGACATTACATCTCAACAGGAAAATTCTATTGAAGTTCTGATGACCTTGAGCTAGATAAGGAGAATTCCTGTAAAAGGAGCCTCTCCTCTATTATGAGAAAAGATAAGTTTGGAAGATTTTTTTTTTGTTTTTGTTTTTTGAGGGTTTTTTATGGCTGGTCAAGGCGCCTGAACTCTGTGCCTGGGTGCTGTCCCTCACCTCTTCACCTCACGGTTAGTGCTCTACCACTTGAGCCATTGTGCCACTTCTGGCTGGGGAATCAAACCCAGGGTCTCATGCATGCAAGGCAAGCACTCTAACCACTGAACCAACTTCCCAGCCCACGTTTAGAAGTTTTCGAGAAGAGGAATTTGACATTTGCGTTGTATCCTTGATTAGTAATGAATAGGTATTATTATGCTCCAAATTTTGTCTCCTTTTATGTTCCCTAAACAGTTACACAGGATCATCATTCCTCACATATCTTTAAGTCCTTCTTTTATTTCTTTTTTTTTTTTTTATCATTTTTGTTTTGTTGTTGTTGTTTTGCTTATCCTGAAGCTTGAACTCAGGGCCTAGGTAGTGTCCCTGATCTCCAGGCTAGTGATCTACAACTTGAGCCACAGAACTACTTCTGGCTTTTTCTGCCTGGGCTTGCTTTGAATCACAATACTCAGATCTCATCCTCCTGGATAGCTAGGATCACAGGTGTGAGCTACCAGTGCCAGAAAGCTCCTCTCTTTTAGATATTATTCTAAAAGCCTCCTATCCAAGGTCACTTCTAAGATAGTAAATAGAACTATGCCAGTAGTTCCTTCACACTCTCATCTCCTGTTATGACTACTATGTGTCTTTTCCATCTTATTTTGACCCTACTTCAATGTTCCCTTCCTAATCCATGGTTCTAGTTGTGTTACTAATAATTACTTAAATTTAGCGGCTATAAACCCTGGATCACTCAACTATTAATTTCATTTAATTTTTTCAATATGAGTGTTTTTCAGTACAAATCTGAGCTTATACTCACCTTGAATCTACCTCTTGACATGAGCAGAGCCTTGGCCTATTCCACCTCAAATGCAAGAGCTTAGCCAAAGAATAGCCAACAGTATTCCTGCCTAGGAGTCATGATAAGTAGTTGAATGCCTGAAAGAAGCAATGCATTCCTGGCATGGGAAGGGGTTGGAGAGACAACATTCTAAGAGCAAACTGGCAGTCACAACAATTTTTGGGGGGTCAGGTCATGGGTCCTGAACTCTGGGCCTGGGCGCTGTCCCTCAGCTCTTCAGCTCAAGTCTAGCACTCTACCACTTGAGCCACTTGTGGGTTATTTTTTTGCTTATGTGGTGCTGAGGAATCGAACCCAGGGCCTCATGCATGCAAGACAAGCACTCTACCACTGAGCCACCTTCCCAGCCTCCAGTCAGAACACTTAACAACTTCTCCTTTGGACAAACTGACCTCCCACAAAGTGGCAGTGAAATAACTGACCTAGTGAATTTTCATATATGAAGGAAGATTTCATGTGTCACTACACAACTCACTTGTAGTCAAAGAGAGGGCCATTCTTTTGTGTACTCCTTAGGCCCAGTCTCACTTTATCTCCATCTTAGACTTTGCCCAGACTCTATTCCTACCATAAGGTTCCTGATGTGGAGGAAAGTGTGATCTCTTGGCTTTTGACTGGCCCTTTGGGAACCGAGGCCACTTTTAGTTTTGAACCTGTTCCTCCTTACAAGGCCGTGGTGGCTGGTGGGAAAGCTCATTCTCTGAAATGTGCCTTAGTACCAAATCTCTTCAGAGAAGTCAAGGAATGACAGATTCTGTCTGAGGGAGTGAGTTTCTCCATTTCCAAAGAGGTCAATTAATATCTGATACTGAGGCCCAGGTGGAGGGCCTTCACCAAATCCTCCAAACTGGAGTGGATGTTAGCTCAGACTCCAGGCCATCCTCCAGCTATTTCTCAGGAATAAAAAGGTCACAGGAGTGGAGTTCAGAATCAAAGAGAAATGAGAGTAGCAGAAGAATCATTGGCACGGAGAGGAATTAGAAACTTTGGGTGCAAAAAGTGCTCAGAAAATATAGGATCACTCATATCATTTGGGAATCACATCAGAACATTAGGGACTAACAGTAATAAATTGCTACCTAAATTAGTAACTCCACTGCTCTACATTACAAGTGTTCTGTCAAAAGGTAGCTGTCCTAGCTCTATTTTGATGAGGAAAACGGACCACATTCTTTTTTCACAAAGTTCTACTGAGTATCTTCATTTATACCCCACGTTGTTCTTACTCACTACTTCTCTGTTACTTTCCTTTGCTGGATTCAATCAATGAGACTTGAATGTGTTATCATCTTCAGACATGTAATCACATTTTCTTTTAATCCATTTGTTATAAAACAAATTATGGGGAAACATATGTCTATAGTACATTTTCTTCTATGACAGGTTTCTGTGATGTTATTATTTTAATAGATTCGTTTTTAAAACATGAGGAAAATGTTTTGTTACTATTAGCACTAATTAGTTGCACATATTTTTGTATTTTTCTATGTCTGTGTATTTGTTATTAAGCTTCTAACATTGTTTTTTCCCCCAACTGTTGCCTTCTTAAATTGCTTCAATAATAATAAATTGTTTCATATAAACTATATATGATGGCCTTATATGTGTTCATTGGTATATTTAAATTTTGATCTAATATCCACATATTACAGGATATCTTCAACCTCTTGTAACTGCTCTGAAAGTCTATATAGAGGTCCCTCATTAAAGCAAAAACAGAATGGCACAAAACCTTATGAAATTAGGATTAGGTATATATCCAAAAATATTTAGCAATGATACAGTAGAAACATTCACTTCTCTTATATACCAGAATAGCACATTTTCTTTATTCCATCTTTTTTGTGCATCTAGGTAGATTACACAGATTGGTTGCTATGAATATTGCTGCCATTATCATGGATGTTCATGTTGATTTTTATTCATTCAGTATGTATCCAAGGGGCTGGGAACGTGGCTCAGTGGTAGAGCGCTTGCCTTGCATACTTGAGGCCCTGGGTTTGATTCCTCAGCAACACGTAAGCAAAAACAAAAAAGCTGGAAATGGCGCTGTGGCTCAAGTGGTAGAGCACTAGCCTTGAGCTGAAGAGCTGAGGTACAGCTCCCAATCCCAGACTTCAGGCTCCACCACCGGACCCCAAAACAAAACAGAACAAAAATATGTATCCAAGTTGCCGTTAAGTTCATCAATATATGTGTCTTTTTGGTATTGTGTAAATTTCCATTATGATCTCCATATGGGTTGCCCTATTTTACAATACCACAAAACCAAATACAGTTCCTGATTTATTTCAACCTCTCCAGCAGTTTATTCATCTGAGTGGTGATAGCTATTCTGGTGTGTAAGATGGGATCTCTGTAACTTTCTTATGTATTTTCCTATGTATTTTCTATGTGAATAAGAATATCAAACATTTCATTTATTTATTAAACACTTAACAGTTGTACTTCATTCGTGGTCAGTGTCTTTCTTTTTCTTTTGGTATTTGATCAATTTTTAAGTTCTATAATATTTAATTTTTTCCCATTCTAAATACTCACTTTAGTAAAAAGATTTTTTTCATTACAGTAGTGCACAATTAACTAAAAACAAATGATTGTACATATATACCACTGGATGTTTTTGTTTGTTTTTAAAGCCAGGAAATTGTTACAATAAAAATGCTGAACTTCTTTTGCTAAATAGACTGAAAGGATAGTATCTCATATTAGCTTAAAATAATCTCAGAATTAACAGTCACAGCCTGGGCCACAACAGTCTCAGCTAAGTAAAACCACTAAAACAGCACAAACTGCATTTAAAGACAGCAAAGGGCTTCATAAAAGTTAGAAGAAAGACACGACTTTCAGGAAGCAAATGCTGAAATTCACAAGCAGACCTTAGGAATCTGAATATCAAGAAGAACAAAGGATAAAAATATATAGGAGGACAATTTTAGAACTCAGAATTCAGAAGGGGGAACAACCACTAGATAACAAAACTCTATGCTAAAGGGAAGAAGTGTTTTACCCCAAACCACAACTGTGTCTGACTCTCTCACACCAAACACACACACACACACACACACACACACAAACACAAACACACACACAAACCTAGTGAGAAGCTTTAGCCAAAATACAGTCATTCTGGACTTAGACTTCATTTAAAAGTCCTTTCCTGAAAGTATCCATTGTGAAGGCCTTTACTGAAAGTACCCATTGTAAAGATTTTACTGAAAGTTAGAACTTAGGTATCTGGAAAAACTGAAATGTCCCAATAACGTTCTGCCCATAACTTCCCTAGCAATAGCCATCAGCGGATGACAGGTAGATACCTAAATTTACAGATGTTCTTCAGATAGCATATTTAACATAGTTTGCTGCATACTGCTTAGCCTGTGCATGCTAGCCAATAAGATTGTGACAATATTGACTTACTAAATGCCAGCCAAGAATGTAACTGCCAAGATAAGTGACCCCTTACCTCAACCTTATACCTTATTTAAAAACCTCTTAACTGAAGGGTCAAGGCTCTCAACTCTTACCCGCTGCAACTGTAATGGTTGTGAGACCAGGCTCGAGCCTGCAATAAATGACTATCACGTACTTGCATGGGAATTGGCTCCTTGGTGGTCTTTGGGGATCCTTATCTCAGCACAAGACTATTGTACACAGAGAACCCCAAGGGCAGCTTCATCTGGGACAAAGAAGCTTTTTCCTCTTACTTTAAAATAATCAAAACTGAATGTGCAGTTGGATCCACAGCCACCCCAAACCTGAACAGGAGGAGTCAAAGGATGCCTTAGGCTGCAGAACAGCCTTGGTTACCCCTGGCTTTCTGTGTAAGAATGCAGTTTGTAGGCCCCTAAGCAAGGGTGGCCAAGCTGAAATGGGGGTATACTTTGCCTGGAGGATGGCACCGTGTGAGCCCTGCATGCATGGTGAACCAAAGTGGGAAACACTGTGACCATCTCCAGGATGGCCTCTCAGAGGCCTGGAGAAGTTGACTCCTTTAGTTGGACATGGCATGAGGTAGGAGGAAATGGGGAATCCAGAAGAAGGGAGACGCACAGGACCAAATGAGCCTCTCCATGGAGACTCCTCAGCCATGCTACGGAAGTTCCCAGCCCACACATGGCGGCCACCACACAGGTACTAAGAGGCCATTTGTCTAGGGGGCAGTCCCAGGTCCTGATCCAGAGCAAGAACTTCCCCATTGGCTCTGGGTCTGGCTGGGGTGGAGCAGTGCCAACCAGCCATTCTTCCTCTGCCCTGCTTCACATAGCCTTCCAGCAGCTGCCTGGTCCACAGCACCCATGCTCGGCCAGCTCCATGGCGCAGGCCAAGGCTATGCCAGCGGTATCTGGTACCTGCTTCAAGGGGAGACTGAGTCCTAGCCCACAGCAGAGCTGGCCCTCACTCACTTACAAGGACCTCCAGAGAGGCATGGCCATCACCAGACCAGCACTGCTGCCCTCCCAGTCCCCAGAGTTTACCTTCAAGTCCCTGCCTTTGTTCATGAAATTCTTGAGCCCCTGGTTGGCTCATTTCTCATTATCTGTTTAGGTGGGATTTAAGAATCCTGTCAAGTACTAAAGAATGAAATACTTTTTTTATAACATTTCTTAAGAGATTTTGGCTCTACATTAATTATCATAGAAATTGACCTTCAAAAACCTCTATCGGTGGGCCTGAGTCTTAAGGGCACCTCCAAAAACTAGAGCAGAGAATCATCAACCCGGATTTTTAAAATTGTTATTGTTAAGGTAGTTACATATGGATCACCATTTTCTAAGTCAGGTAATGAATTCATTTCTTGTTTGACAATCCCATCCCTTCCTTTGCTCTCTGTCTCTTATTTTCCCTTCTCTCCCTGTCCACAGTGGTATAGCTCATTGTGAACATAATACCTACAGAGTACACATGCTGCATCTGTTCCCCTTTTTCCTTGAATGTCTCATAAATGTCCTCAATGCTCATAAATGGATAAACAAGAACAGAAAAATCCCTCTTATTTCCAATTCCTGGAATTCATTTCAATATAAACATCAGTAGTTTTATGAGAGTGTCAGGCTCTGTACACACATACTGAACACTTATACTTCCTGTACCCTCATAACTCCCACTGGATTCTAAGGTCCACAAAGGAATTCTTTTCACTTTCCACACAGGAAGAAGCTGAGATTCAGAAAGATTAAGTAACTTACTGGAAATAATAGGCTGAGCATAATGGCTCATTCTTATGACTTACCTACTACAGAGAGTAAGATTTGAAGATCACAGTTGGAAACCAACCCAGGTTGACATATCCATTACATGTTTATCTCCAGTTAACCAGAAGAAAGTGAGAATTGTGTGTTTCAAGTGGTAGAGCTAGAACACCACCAGACTTGAATGAGAAACCTGAAGGATACTGTCAATGTCATTATTTTTAAGAAGCAATGCTGTCCCATACATAATCAGACCCCACACACACATATTAAAATAGATAGTACTGAAATCCAAATAGATTTTTATTTTTAAAGTTTTATTTTTATTTTTAGTGAGGTTTGACTGGATAGTTTCTACTGATGAGCCACAACTTAGAATTATGTTACAATGCTACCCATGTCTGTATTCAGAGAAAAATTCTCCTAAATCAGTATTCCTCCTTTTCCAGCAATGATAAGTTTTCTCTTCCTAGCCCAGTTTCTTCTTTTGGGACTCCATCTCTTAGACTTTTCTGTCTTGCATTGTCTGTAAGTTCATTGATCCAGTAGATCTCAGCCATCTTAATAACCTAGACAGAACCTGCCTTGGGAAAAGTGTTCTAAGTTCACCATTCAGTGGTATTTGTTAGTACTCACCCATAATCACTTTGTCTTCAAAATGGGGAACTTGTTAGGTCCAGGAATTGAAGGGATGCACTCAATGTGTTCTATTTCATACTTTTTTGATTTAATGGCAGCTTCCACCTATTGTCTACTGTAAGCATTATGTGAAGAGAAAGATTGCCCCTAAGAGACAGAAGCACTGTACTAACTGTTGCTCTCAAAACACAGGAGGAAGGAAAGATGTTCTGAAGAAGCCATATAGCCTAGACACTGAGTTCTTAGAAACTCAAGCTGCCTTTTATCTTATCTTCAACAAAGAAAATCAGAGACTGTAGTGGCTTGTAAGCTCCATTTATATTCCTGAGCATGGGGCTCCCTTCCCCTTTGTCCTTCTGACCATTTACATCAGGGGCAGGTGGGAAGATGTAACAAGAACACCTAGAGTTTGGGCCTGGGGTTAAAAACTCCATTTTGTGATCCACTGCTTGAATTGGATAGGGGCTGAAGGAAGTTAGGTTAGGAATTCAGAAACTTAAAATTACTTGTAAGTTTGCTACCTAAACTCATCCCTTCTCACCCCTCAGAATCTTATTTCCCAACACCCTTACACTTTGTTCTCCTGGAACATTTGAATGTGGGGCAACATCTGCTTCTTATGTATACTGCTTTACAAATGGAGATTTTCTCCTAGGCTCAAAATGATTTCATTGATGAGGGCACTGTGTAATAGGCTAAACATGGTTTGTTCATGTGTTCATACCCTAGATAGGACTAGTAATTGCTAAGTAGTAGTCAGGGCTCACTTGCTACCAGTGGTATTGCTCTGACGAATTACTGTCCATATTTCCCACAGTATATAGTAAAAGGCCTCTCAGAAAGGCTCCAGACCCAAACTGCTTGAGTCTCTGTGTGAGCTAATCATCACTGAGCAACGATATTCCATGGTTTGTGAGATATTCATTTCTGTGAGCATATGCATATGAGGGCCCAACAAGAGAGTTACCTGGAAGGAAGTTCCTAGAAGGCAAAACGCCTACTAGGACAATGGAAACCCATGGTTTTGCATGTTTAATGTTTAAACCTGTGCATTGAACTAACAAAAAAAAATGAACCACTAAGAAACCTGCCAATTATGCCAAATAAAGAGACATGGTGAAGGTCAGAGAAAGGACATTGATTTAATGGTAGGAATGACAAGACAACACCTTAGCTCACCTTCAGAATATTAATCCATTCTCACCTACTTTTCTATTCACCCATGTCATTAGGTCTGAGTTGTATGCAGAGTCCTCAGGGCCTTCAGAACAGGAAGATCTAGGAGAGAGCCTAAGATTGGTCTGCCATTTTGGACATAAAATAACCAGTTTGATGAAAGACCTTAGTAGTGTCCTACAAATAATGTGCATTCATCCTACTACATTTGATAAGTATCCCCTCACTAAATTATCTTTGGTTGGGTCACTTGCTGACATAGAAGCTGTCTGGTAGCTCCATTGTGACTTCACTGTATTCTGCTGAACCAGAAATGGAGAAGGAGATTCTGACCACAACACATTTGCATCTTTCTCAATGAGCAGTGAATGGCAGGGGAGTATTTAAGGTGCTCCCCATGTTCTCAGTTAGCTAGTAACACCTTGGATTCCAGCTCAAATCTTGATAAACAGGTACAGAAGTTACATGTAGCTTGTTGTGGCAGATTCACAGCTAGGGAGGCAGATGAGAAAGTGGAAGGGCTTTGTGTGAAAGTCACAGGTTGATAAGAAGCAGAATTCAAAGGATGTGGAGATGAAGCGAGCTACCTGGAGGGAAAAGGAGAGGCAGCTAAAGCTGATGAACACCTAGAGAGAGAATATAGAGCAAGTTGAGACCATCTGGATATCAAAGTAACCCAGCTGAGGTCCAAAAGTCTGGCTTTCCTGAGCCACAGAAAGATGTGGGAAGAGTATCAGCAAATGCTCTTGCCCATGTTTAAGGAGCTCCCAGAATGTCAGAGTAAGATTTGGTAGCTTCCCAGAGCACTGCTGCTGAGCACATTTCAGATCCCTTGGTATCATGATAATTGATATTGGAAAGGAGTAGCAAAAGTTGTATGAGGTGATTGCAGCTCGCTATGCGGAGCCTATTCTGCTGCAATGTGGAGTGTTCTCTCTCAGGATACTTAGGGCAACGATCCTATAGCTGGTGTCAAAGAATGCAATCTACTTGGAGTAGACATTTATACATGGCATGTACCTGAACACAACAAGCAGATAATGAGCTGTTAGAGGTAGTTTCCCTAAAGATCTAACAGCCAAAACTGGACAGGCAAACCCAGAGCTCTGCACCACATCAGTCCACCATGCCAATTGCTTCCATCCTAGTACTGGCTACCCAGTTTGGACACCCATGACCTTGTTACCTTGATTGTGCCCCCAATCCATTACAACTTTTACTCTTTCACTTTGTCTATGCTTCCTTGTCCCTGCTAAACAGTTCTGAAAGCTGTTACTGCTACCCAATTTCCTGACATTACACCTGACCAATTACAGTAAGAGTTACCCTTTCCCTGGTATCCTAGTCTCAACTGCTCTTTTCTGCTACCCATAATTCATAACACCATGATCACTGACACCCCTGTCTCTGATATCCCATTCCCAAACAAAGCAAGGGAAGAGTGGTCACAGACAGTCGACTTGAGTATTCCTCTTGCAGGCACATTGAGACAAGTTATTCCTCAGGTATTTAACACGAGGGACTAACTGGCAGTGGAAAGAAAAGAGGTTACTCAGAGGTGACTAAAATCCAAGGACATCACTTATATCTCGTTAGTAGGAAAAGAAGGCCCTAAGGTGAAAGTTAATGAGAACTGAAAATTTTACAAAGAATATTGGGCATGATGCAAAAGGTTTACCTTAGTATCCCCTACTAGTGGTCTGAATTATTTTATGACATAGATATGTAACTACTTTGCATTTTAAAAGTTATATGAAGATGCACAGTTATGTGGTACTTATATTAATTGATGGAATAGTTGCATAGGATCACGTTAATGATATTCAATATTTTATGTTCTATAATATGCTAATGAGTCTGCCTTTGGCAATATGAATTGAGCTCTCTAACAACAAATGGAATTTCATTGTCAATGTGATTACAGATGCTACTACAAAAATGAAAGCTGGAACAAGAAAACTGAATAAGCTACAAGTTTGAAGGGAAGGGGTCAGTGGTAAGGGCTATGATAAAAGAGAAATTCTTCACCATGGAATCTTAGAATAATAGAATGTGTTTTGTTGAATTACTAACTTTTAAAACCTTCTTAGGAAGCAAAACTTTTTTTTATTCTTGCTATTTGGAAACTCTTTAATGAATGGTTTAACAAAAAATTATCAAAACGACTTTGAAACTTCAATGATATGTATTATCAGATTAACATTATACTCAAAATTGCCTTGAGATGCAGGCAAGCTCCATTCCTTTTCTACTAAATAAATGGAAAAAGCTTCCTTTTGAATGGTTGGACAGTCCATGCCACTTGTTCCAAAACAAGAAAAGATACTACAGAAAGAAAAGAGGAAGGAGACTCAAGGCTGCTGAAATTAGCATATCTGCCATTTGGATTTTATTGAGATTTTTCTACAAAGAATAAGATTTTCATCTTAACATAATTTCAAAATGGATGTCTTACAGGATAGCTTCCAAATGTAATATTTAATGCTGTTGGATTACTTGAAGACAAAAAACTTTAAATTTCAGAAAAACTGTAATGTTCCAATAAACACATAGAAGAAATATAATTTAAAATTTCATGGTTCAACGTAAACCCTGGCAGGAAAGTGTGAGAAACGCTTATCTAGAAACCTGAAGTGGCACTGTGGCTCAAGTGGTAGAGGGCTCCCCTTGAGTTGAAGAACTCAGGTACATGTTAACACCCAGGTCCTGAGTTCAAACCCCATGACTGACAAAAAGAAATTTTAAAGTATTAAAGCATTAGGGCTGGGAAGGAGACTTACTGGTAGAGTGTTGTCTTGCATGCATGAGGTCCTGGGTTCAATTCCTCAGCACCACATAAGCAGAAAAAAGTGGAAATGGCACTGTGGCTCAAGTGTTAGAGCACTAGCCTTTAGCTGAAGAGCTCAGGCACAGTGCCCAGACCCAGAGTTCAGGCCCCCCTATCACCACCTCCACCAACAACAAATTAAAGCTCCAAACGACCTGAAGATGTTGTCCAGAACAATTAGTGTGGCATTATTCATTTACATGACTTATCGACTTGAAACCTAGTTTACCAGGGGAGATGGTGGGCAATTTGTGTGTTCGCCAAAACCTGCAAAATTATTTCGTACTTTCCCAAGAAGGAAGAAAGGAGGGAATAGCGGGAGGAGGGAAGGTGTTTGGTGACCTTGCCTTTTGGTTCAGTGATTGTTTTCTGGGGTCAAATTCAGAGAAATTCTGCTTGCAATCCTAGTTGAATGGGGAATGAAGAATCCATGCCCTGGAAGGAGTTTTGCCCGGTCCTTGGCCTGGTTCCAACCACCACTGGATAATCCAAGTCCCATTTCTGGACCAAGATGCCTTGAAGAGTACAGATTCACTGGGCAGTTGGACCTAATCACAGCCAGAAAAGGCAAAAAATAATGCAATGCCCGAGGGCAGCACTGGAAATCTACACCAGGCAGAGATTTTTAATATATTTTTATTGCAAAAATACTGCACAGAGGGTTTACAATTACATGAGAAGTGTAATGAGTACATTTCTTATCGGGCATTTTTACCTCTTCCTTTGTTTTTCCCGTACTACCCCTTCCCTCCCCACCTCTCCAAATCCTCCTTCCTTGACCCCTGTCCAACATTGTAAATTCATTTTCGACACAGTGTGATGTACATCTCATCATCACAATGGGTCAACCTGCATCCCCATTTAAGCATTCTGCTACATCCTTTCCAGTCCCCAACTTACAAAAATGTATATACATGATGCAGAACACTGGAAACAAATACAGTGAAAACAGGGATTATACCATGGGGGGATGAACCTACAAAAGAATCACATAGTGCATTATAAGTATATTAAAAACAAAAGCCAGAAAGGAAAAACCACTTGTGTCTCTGACTTGGATTACATTTCATTTAACATCATCTTATATGGTCATATGTGCATAGCCTTTGATCTTCTCTGCTTGTCTTAAATATTTACTAGTCCTTGCAAACAAGGGAAAGCATGGTACCTATGTTACTTTGGGTGTGGCTTACTTCACTTAATATAATTTTACCAAGTTTTCCTTTTCCTAACAAATGGGGAAATGTCATTCTTTCTAATGGAGGCATACAATTCCATTTTGTGTTAGTGTCTATATATATATATTTATATGTATATATATGCATATATATAGGCATATCACATTTTCTTGATCCATTCATCTACTGAGGAGCATCAGGGTTGATTCCATATCATAGCTATGGTGAATAATGCTGCAATAAACATGGTTGTGCTGGCAGCTTTCGTATGATCTTTTTTATGATTATTTGGGTAAATGTCCAAGAGTGGGATTGCTGGGCCATAGGGGAACTATACAATGAGTCTTATGAAGAAATTTCATATGGCTCTCCAAAGTGGTTAAACAAGTTTACAATCCCACAAACAATGCAGTAGGGTTCCTTTTTAGCCACATCCCCTCCAACATCTGTTGTTATTACATTCCTTTTTTTTAAATTGTGAAAATACACAACAGAGGGGTTACAAATACATGGGCAAGATAATGAGTACATTTCTTATCAAGCATTGTAGCCTCCTGCTTTATTTCCCCTTCCCATCCCTTCCCATCCTCCCCCCGCCTCCCCAAGCAGTCCTCCTTCCTCCCCCACCCACACCAAAGTTGTAAAGTTCATTTTCAACATAACGACTTGTAAATCTCATTCTTGCAATGGGTCCACCTGTATACCTATTTAAACGATTTGTTTTTTCCCTTCCCCTCCACAAATTATACCGACATCAAATACAGTGAAAGAAAGGGTTATACCTTCGGGGAGAGACATACAAAGCAACAAAGAAATAATCTTATAAATGTGTTAGAAACAAACACATGAAAGAAAAAAACATTTGAATACATATATTAGGCTTCATTTCACGAACATCAACTTATCTGTCCGTTTCTGCTTGATCCAGACATATACCAGTTATTGGAAATAAGGGAAACCATGGGACCTATGTTTCTATGGGCCTGGCTTACTTCACTTAATATAATTTTTTTCCAAGTCTTTCCATTTTCTAACAAATGGGGCAATGCTATTCTTTCTGATGGAGGCATAGAATTCCACTGTGTATATATACCACATTTTCTTGATCCACTCATCTACTGAGGGGCATCTGGGTTGGTTCTATATCTTATCTATAGTAAATAATGCTGCAATAAACATAGTCGTGCTGGTAGCTTTAGTGTGGTCTTGTTTGTGAACATTTGGGTAAATGTCCAAAAGTGGGATTGTTGTCATAGGGGAGCACAATGTGGAGTCTTTTGGTTGAACAAGTTTACATTCCCACCAACAATGCAGTAAGGTTCCCTTCTTTCCACATCCCCTCCAGCATCTGTTGTTATTAGTGTTCTTGATTTTAGCCATTCTAACTGGGGTGATTTGGCATCTCAATGTTGTTTTGATTTGCATTTCTTTTATGGCTACGGAGGTTGAATATTTCTTCATGTGTCTATTGGCCATCCTTCTTTCCACTTCAGAGAAGTTTCTCTTTAAGTCTTTAGCCCACTTAATTTATCAGGAAGTTGTTTCTTTGAGGATTTGTTGATGGGGGATTTATTTTTTTGAGTTCCAGGTATATTTTAGATATGAGACCTTTGTCTGTTGTACGGCTAGTGAAAATTTTCTCACAATCTGTGGGCTTTCTACTGATATTGCTAGCTATGTCCTTTGCCATGCAGAAGCTCTGCATTTTCATGCAGACCGATTTGTCCAACGTTTCTTTGATTTGTTGTGTTTCAAAGTCTCTATTAAGAATATTTCGACCTGTGTCAAGGAGACTTAGGGTTTCTCCTACTCCATCCTGTTATGTTTTCAGAGTGTCTGCTTTGACTCCAAGGTATATTTATCCATTTGTAGTTGATTCTGTTAAGGGTGATATATAAGGATCTAGCTTTCATTTTCTACAAATAGTTAACCAATTTTGCCAGCACCATTTACTGAAGAGGGTGTCTTTCTACCATTCTATTATTTTAGCTCCCTTATCGAAGATTAGATGGCTATAGGTCTGTAGGTTTATTTCTGGATTTTCAATTCTATTCCATTAGATTGTGACAGTACCAAGCTGTTTTGATTACTATGGATTTATAGTAGAGTTTGAAATTTGATATTGATATTCTTCCAGCACTGTTCTTTCTGTTGAGGATGATTTTTGCTATTCGGGGTCTTTTATTGTTCCATGTAAATTTTTGGATTGCCTCTTCTATTTCCTTGAAGAATGAGGTTGGAATATGGATAGGTATCGCATTGAATTTTCAGATAGCCTTGGGACGTATAGCCATTTTCACGATGTTGATCTTTCCAATCCAGGAGCATGGGAGTTATTGCCACTTTCTGTTTTGACTTCCTTTTTCAAGTTTTTAAAATTTTTATCATAGAGGTCCTTCACTTCTTTGGTTACGTTAATTCATATGTATTTTATTTTTTGTGTGGCTATTACGAATGGAGTTGCTTTCTCATTTTCAGCCACTTTTCTCAATGTTGGCATACAGAAAAGCCATTGATTTTTGAGGTTTAATTTTATACCCTGCTACTTTTCCAAAGTTTTTAATCAGCTTGAGAAATTTGGGAGTGGAGTCTATGGGATTTGATCTTCTGCATGGTCTAACCTACTCTCAAGACTTTCTATTTTGTTTTTTATTTCTTTTCCTTCTAGTTGGTCAGCTTTGATGGCTTCAAATTCTTTATTGGAGCTTTGTTTTAGATCTTCTATGAACTTCTTTACTTCCTTAATTTGGTGTTCAGTGTTTATTCTCCAATCACGTAGTTGGATGGTTATTGTTTTCCAGGACTCCCATTCCTTCTGTTGGGTTCCATTCAGCATTCCCTTTTTTGTATCCCTGACTTCGTTCAGTTCTCTGTTTATGTATTCCATGAATGCCTTTAGTGATCTTTGTGTATTCTCATCTTACTCTCTCAATTCCTGTATTACTTTTTGATTAGCTTCCTCACAATCATGCAATTCCTGTAGTTCTCTTTGAGTGTTCTCAGCCTGCTCATGCCATTCCTGACTTTCTAATTGACTGATCTCAGCCTTCTCACGCCATTCCTTTATTTCTCTTTGTGTGTTCTCAAGCTGTTCATGCAATTCCTGTATCAATTTTTGAGTAGCTTCCTCATGCTCATGATATTCCTGTATTGACCTTTGGTTTGCCTCCTCTCTCTCCCTATCATGCTCATACAGAGTCCATTGCAAGTTTTCAATCTTTACATTTACCATGTTTACCAGTAGTGTTTGCAGAGCTTTTTGGAAACTCCTCTGGATTATTCATTATCTGTTCTGTCACCTTATTATCATGAGTGGGAGTTGAGATACCCAGACTTGCCATTTTTCTTGTGTTTTTCTGTCTTGCTCTGCCCATTTGGGATGAAAGTAACACCAGTTTTTTGCTAGAACACTATCTTGATGCAAGCATCAACCAACGTCTGTAGTTGCACAGTCAAAATTCTGCAGATACTATCTAGTTCAACAGATATATCTATTCAACATCGAACTACTCTCTATTAATTGACTACAAACGACAAAGAAGAATTTGGCAAACCAGAAATAATTAGGTTTAGGTAGAGATGTGCGTAAAAATAGGAGTAGAGGGATGTGGAAAGGCAGAGGGAGAGTTCACTTAACTAAGTCCTAATCTCAAAGTGGGAAATAGGTTGGATAGAATGATAGTAGAGAGATAGGAAAAAAAGGAAGAAAGAAAAAGAAGAAAAGAGATAAGCGAAAATAGAAAAGCAAAAATTAAAGAGTGCAACAGTTAAAAATTATGCAAATAAATAAGAAATATTCAGAGAACAATGTGGATAAAATGAGAGAAGGGAGGGATATAAAGGAGATGTGAAAAACATAAAAAATGCTTAAAATATTATATAGGCAAAAGAAATAGTACTGCTCTTAAGGAATTTAATTCTAAGAGGTTTTGAATTGAGTAATAAATTTCTGGATTAAGTATGTACACAATGGCAGATAAGATCTAATAATCGACTATGGGTATACCTGAAAATGAGCAGAACAGCAATTAAGTCAAGCAAAGAAGAACAAAGAAAGGTGAAAAGAATGGGAAACAAAGAAAGAAAGGTCCAAAAGGTTAGTAGAACTAAACAAAAAAAAATTAAAAAAAGAAAAAAAGAACACACATATATACCCCTAAAATAAAAAATATAAGAGGAAGAAAAAAACAGTTAATAAAAAACAATTTTTTTAAAAAATTAAAAATTATAAAAAGTTTTAGAAAAAAATTATAAAAGGTACAAAAAAGAGTTCTTTGATTTTTTTTTTGGGGGGGGGTACGGAAAGATCCTGTATCTCCCTGTGTCCCTAACCAGTCTCTTGATGGTGTCTCTGGTCTGTTTTGGTGTTTGATTTTCCTGTTTGATTTCTTAAATCAGTTTGTTTGAGCAGGCAGAAAAATGCTCTACTTTACCCAGGATTTTGTTATCCTCCTCCCAGCCTAGTTCAATGGAAGGGAGATCTGTTTTGAATATCAAAAAGAGGGAGATGGTTGTTTCCTCTAGTTTGTAGATGCTGTTATGAGGCTAGCTTCTGGGTAGAGTTGAGTCCTTTCAATAAACTGTATCTTTTCCCTGAGGGGCTAGCTTTTGAGACACTCACAGAGCCCAGCCTAGGTCCATTTTCAGGGTTTATGTTTACTGAATTTCAATAGATTGTTAAGGCTTCTGTAGGGAGGGGCAGCCTCTGGCTCTATTTACCCAGTGAAGAAAGCCACTCCTGGGTCTGGTGGCTCAGGCTGGGAGACTTTTCCCTGGGTGGAGCTGAGCCTGGCAGGTCAGGTTAAGTTCCTGTGACCTGCTAATTGCCTCTAGCTTTCTTCCAAGGCCTGAGTTGGAGTTAACAGCTCAGCCAGGCCTTTGTCAGTATCAAACATGGAGATCTCTGGTAGTGGAGGGGGAGGGGTGGCCTTCCCTCCTCTGCTCCCTGAGAAGGAGTGAGGATGTCAGGCTTCTACTCATGCCAAGTCTTGGTTCCTGGGTAGTCTCTGGTCTGCGCACCGCAGCATGAAGATGTCTGCTCTTTGTCAGTTCTTGCTGGTGTTGAGTAGATTCTGCTCACCTGCCACATCTGGCACCTTTGTCTCGGACTCTCTGTGTTGGAAGCATGGTGGCTATGGCCGCTGCTACTGTTGCAGCTGCCGGCAAGTGCTCAGATCTGTCTCCTTGTCTGGATTTTCCCTCTCTGTTCTAACTCTCTGTACTATGATGGCACACTTGGTGTGATTCTCTGGCTTAGGACTGTTCACTGGAACACTAAAACTTCTTTCTATGCGAGAGCTTGTTTAGCATCCAGTTTCTCCTACATTTCTTGATTACAAACATTCTAACTGGATTGAGGTGCAATCTCTCTGTTATCTTGATTTGCATGTCTTTTATGCTAGAAAAGTTGACCATTTCTTCATGTGTCTAATGGCCATTTTTATTTCCTCTTCAGAGAAGTCTCTCTTTAAGTCTTTAGCCCATTTAGTTATTGAGCAGTTGTTTCTTTGAGGATTTGTTTTTGGGGAATTGAATTTTTTGAGTCCTAAATATATCTTAGATATAAGTCCTTGTCTGTTTTATGACTCATGAAGATCTTCTGCCGAATGTGGGCTTACTATTGATCTTGCTAGCTATGACTTTTGCCTTGCAGTAGCTCTGATGTTTCATGCAATCTCAGTTGTCCAACTTTCTTTTGTTTCTGGATCTCTATTAAGAAAATTTCGTCCTGTGCTAAGAATCCCTGAGTTTCTCACATTCCTTCATGTAATGTTTTCATGGTGTCTTCTTTTATTTTGAGGTCTTTGATCCATTTGGAGTTGATTCTCGTGCAGGGTGATATATACAGATCTAGCTTTTGTTTTCTACAGGTATTTAACCTATTTTGCCCACAGCAATTACTCAAAAGACTGTCTTTCTTCTATTCTCTATTTTATCTCACTTGTGAAAGATTAGGTGGCTGTAGGTCAGTGAGTGCACATCTGAGTCTTCTGTCCTATTCAATTGGTCGTCAGATCTGTTCTTGTGCCAGTACCTAGCTTTTCTTTTACTATGGCTTTTTAGTAGAGTTTGAAATTTGGAACTGATATTGTTCCAGTACTGTTCTTTCTGCTAAGGATTGACAAACCTACAGCCAGCATTATACTTAATGGTGAAAAGTTAAAGCCATTTCTTATAAATTCAAGAATGAAATAAAAATGTCTGCTCTCTCTATTCCTCTTCACCGTAGTATTAGAATTCAAGCTGGGGCAATAAGACAAGATGCAAACTTAAGGGGATCCAAATAGGGAAAGATGAAGTAAAACTCTCCCTCTTTTCAGATGACATTGTCTGGTATTTAAAGAACCCCATGAACTGCACTCCTAAGTTACTTGTGCTGATCAGGAACTTTGGCAAACTATCAGAGTATAAAATTATCCCTCGAAATCAATGGCTTTCCTGTAGTCTAATCAAGATAAGAGTGCAGCTGAAATTAGGAAAGTAACCCCATTTTAATAGCCACACAAAAAGTAAAATACCTAGGAGTTAACTTTCACGTTGAAGGTCCTCTATGATGGAAACTTTAAAAACCTGAAAAAGAAAATTAAAGCAGAAACAAGGAAGTGGGAAACCTCCCAAGCTCATGGATTGGAAGGATTAGCATCATGAAAATGGCAAAACTGCCAAAGGATATATCCAAATTCAATTTGATATCTATCAATATCCCAATGTCACTCTTCAATGAAATAGAAAAAGCTGTCCAAAAGTTCATATGGAACAATAAAAGACCCCGAAGAGCCCAGAGGGTTTTTTTTGTGATTCTCATTTTATATTACCATTTTGATTCTACAAAGTAATCTATAGATTTTAACTTTCTTCCCTCCCTTTGGATAAAGCTCACAAAAACCCTGCCTCTAGCTCCCAAGACACTTAATTCTTAGGTCTGGACAATTGTTCCTAGATAGTGAATTACTTAATTGTATTTTGAATGCATAAAGCATGCATATAAAAATAGCACACTTTGATCTCATGAGAAAATAGCCTTTTCCCTTCTCAAATTTATTTCTGGAAAGGCATTTTTAGAGAGAATCTGTTTTCATTTTAGATGAAAGTTTTTAGGAAACTATGTTCATAATCTGGCTCCTCCTCCTGCACCTCAAACCTAAAACACAAATTTCACAATGCATTTACAAGAAACAATACAAAACCAAACACGGGGAATGCTCAGATGCAGAACATTTTACAAAACCCAGAATATAACTCTGCTGTCTGAGGGAGGGTCTCTCTGAGTAAATTAACAAACAAACCCAAAAGAGAAGCCAGGAGTACCGGATGTGAGTGTCCCTGGCTGCTAATTAATGGACAAGGAGCATGGAAGGGCTTCCTAAGCCTGCTGGAGAGTGCGTGGAGGAAAGTTTCCTTGCCAGCCTTAGCACAAAGTTGGCATCACGAATCCTGTGCCTGCTGCAGAGTGCGTGGGGGAATGTTTCCTTGCCAGCCTTAGCACAAAGTTGGCATCACGAATCCTGGGCCTGTCTTTCTTGTGTTCTCCCCACAGCAAGCAGAATCATTCCCTGTTCCACGAAGGATAAATACTGTACAACTGATCCACAGAGTGGCTTCTGTTCGTTCTGCACTCCTTCCTAGGTGGTGGCCCCTGTCCAACAGTGTGTATGCTCCCAGGGGCAGATCCTCAGGGCCCAGACTCACGGGACAGGCAGGCGCTACATGTGAATCAGTGGCACAATGTCATTCACTCAGCAGCCTCATTGTTGCTTCCCTAGCCCAACAGCAGGCACACCTTGATCTTCTCCCACAGTCCTAGGTGAGGTGCCTGCAAGGACCTGATTTGGGCAGGCTGCCACTAGGATGCTAATTCACCAGAGGGACCAGCATGCCAGATGAAGTGGAGTGAAACACATTACTGTATGATATATAATGGTATATCCTTGAGTCTCTAGTCCAAAATCATTGAACTTGATACTAGCAAGAATGTATTTTATTGGTTGTATTTATAAGGCCATAATGGCAAACTGAAATAAAAGTACAACAAAACTCTTATGCATAAACACATGATTAAATCTCAGAAATTGAAAAATATGTATGTAAATAGTGCAAATGAAGTTATACTAGAATGGTAAAATACACACAAAATATATTACATTAGTTATATTCAAAAGTAAAATAAGTAATTACATTCAGAATTCCTACTGGATAAAAAATATTACAGTGGTTTAACAGGGTGAAGTGATATAGGTTATATATTTTGTTTTTATAAAACTTATTTATATCTCCCAGTTCTGTTTATCTCAGTGAAGGAAAATATTAGAAAGTAGAAATTATATGTGGCACCTCTTGCTTGCTGTACCATGAAGGGGAGTGGCACTTCCTAATGGTTGTCCTGGGATCAAACCCACACCTAGCCCACGTAGACACATCAGAGGTCTGTGTGGTGACCCTGAGGGGGTCCATGACACCACATTGCTGCTGCAGTAGGTGCAGCACTTGTTGCAGTGGGTTGCACCCAACAAGACTCCATCAGTGACCAAACCAAGCAACCCAGACTCAAGTGCCAAAACCAGGGGAGAAGTTAGAGCAGACCCCAAGTCCTGCGAAGGCCAAACCCATTCCCCTGCTTTGGAGAACAACCTGGGTAGGGGGTGAGCCCATTGCCTCCAAATGGAGCATACCCGGAATGGCACCCAGAGCTGGGCCCATGTGGCCCAGAAGGACGATGGAGGAGGCTTCAAAGCAAAGTCAATGGGGCTTTGGGACCCCTGGTGCTGCAGTTGGTGCACTGCAAATCCAGGCTCCTCTGGCACTGATGGCATATGCATGGATGGACCTGTAGACGAGTCTACAGAGACCAGAAAATGGAGGTCCGCAGAAATGTTGAAGGAGCTTCACTTTGCTGAGCTGCTGCAGCTGTCACAAGCCTGCTGGCAGAGGGGCCAGCACATGGAACCAGTCCCCAGACCACCTTAAAGACTGATGAGGTGAACCAAACCTGGGCTGCCTGGCCCCAAGGGGACAGATGCATCCCCGGTCTTCCTTCTCCCATGGACTCTGCAGTGTAAAAACATGTTGTCCGCCCACCCCACACCCATGGGTCAGCCAGTGACCCCAGAACAGAGTCTCCCTGGGATGGCACATGCACTCAAGACCACTGCAGACCAGTACCAGACAGCTGGAGGAGGAGAGGGCAGCAGTGGCATCAACTGCAGCCCCATGGCTGCCAGCTCCTGCGTGAAATGGAGCAACTGAGACTGGGCAGTTAGGTGGACAGGGTGGGCCAGGCTCATATGGCAATGCTGGGAGCATGCACACACATCCACTTATTGCACATTCACGACAAGGGAGGGGCCCCCACTTCTCGACGGGTGAACTGAGGAGGCACCCAAACCCACAGGAACTACAGAAATGGATGTTCAAGTGGTGACTTGGAAAGGGCTTCAGGGCACATCCTTGGAGCACTGAACAAGTGGCAAAAACAAAACAACAACAACAAAAAAAACCGAAAACGTCCACTAAAACTTTTCATCTATGATAACCTATTATACTTTAAAAAGAGTTTTACTTTCCTCTTGTCATATATTTTTGCATGGGGCCTTCTGAATTAACCAGAAATCTCCAGGATTTCTTCATGCACAGGAATACAAATAAATACAGCTTCTATTCTTTTTTAATTAAGGGAGGTTGCATTTAGTTCTTTCCCATGCTTGATTCATGAAAAAGAAATCCTGAAGTATATCTGTAAAACACCAAACTCAGGATTTCTTCTGAACTCCTCACTGAAGAAATAGAATAAAATGACCGAACGACAGGTATCACCCATATTGTCACTGTGCTAGCCGTCTCTCTGATTAGAAAATAATCCTGCCATGCACATCCAGATCACTTATGCAAAATATTTTCCAACCATTTTTTTGTTATATTGCATTTATCTTCCTCCTCCTGCCTCTTCTCCTGCTCCTCTTCCCCAGGGTCCTGTTACCTTCTTCCTTCTTTCCTCCCCTCTACTTTCTACCTGTTCCCTCCTCTTCTCCCTCCTGCTATGCCCTTCCTCCTCTCTTGCCCCTCCCTCCTACTTTCCTTTCTTCTTTCTCCTACAATTTCACTTTCTTCTACTTATTTATGGTCCTGGGGGTTGGACTCACTCTAAACAGATGCTCTGCTGCTTGCTACAGGCCTCCAGTCTAGACTTCATTTCTATTTTTTGCTGCAAACACAGCAAAGACTTTTGTTTCCAGATTTAGTTCATTGAACATATTCTACACCATAAATATGTGCTACTTCATATATTGAGGCTAATAGGTTTGATTATGCTTTAGGCTTAAGTTAAACACATCAGAAACAGTGTGTTTGAAGGCAATCTAATGAGATATTGTTACTCCCACATTAATGAACTGGTTACTTTGTATCTTGCACAAATACTTCCATATTGCTCCCAGTTTATTGAACTGCCTGTTTGTGGTACCACCCACAGTAACACTAACCCAAGGATTGCTGGGGATCAGAATATTAAGTCAAGACAGGAAAGTCCATGAGATACACATCTCTCAAAAATTAACTACTAAAAAGCCAGAAGAAAACCTGGGCCTATGTGGTTTAGTGCCATAGTTGCACAGTATAAGCTGACAATAGGACCCAGGCCTGAGTTGAAGACCTGTGGTGGATGCACACACACACACACACACACACACACACACACACACACACACACACACACACAATTTCCCAGGTACAGTAAGTACAATATCTGTTTTCCCAATAACATGTCTGAATTCCTATCCTATGTGTTTGGATATTTTTGAAAGCTGTATTATCAACATACCTAATTTTAATAAATGACCACCTGTTCACAATTATTTAATCCTGGTTGGAAAATAATTTGACACATTTTCATGTAGAAAATTGAGTTTTTCCCCCAAATCGTGACTGTCTTGGTTTGTAAGAATGAAATAATTGTGCCTTTAATTCATTAGTTCATAAATTAGAAAAGTAACCCTCACCCTAGACCAATTGCCGTTGGATTCTAAAACCACAAAAATACATTAGATTTATTCATCTTATATTTGATCCAACTCATCTTTCTTAAAAATAGTTTGTAGTTTTACTCAATATCTTGCAATTTTCTTAACCCGAACCCTAACTGGAAATTCAGGCTTACCCTGACACTAATCATACCTTAATCCTAATATTAATAGCAGTGTCCTAGTTCATAGTCATCCTAATTCTAACTTGACTTGTTATTAGAAGATTTACTTTCAGTTTGACCTTAAATTTTCCATTTCCCTAATGCTAATACTAAGCCGAGCTGGAAGTGAAACCTAACTTTCAACCTGATGATAGCGCAAAATTAATGTTTAAGAAAAATATTCTAGTTTTTATTCATTCTAATGAAAACTCCAGTTTGCACTCTGGAAATGTGTTTCAATTTTCCCTAATTCCCACAAATTTCTTGACTCTACCTCTGAAGTTATCTTGTTCCCTAACATGAACCATTATATTACCTGTCTTCAAATTCTCTTATCAGGAAAATTACTGTAGGTTCCATTGATCCTACCTATTCCTGAACCACTGTATCCTAAAACAATTTCAGATTAACTTATCATCTTGTACATTATTTAATGCTAACTCCCCACCTAAACCTGGCTGGAAAACTTTCATTAATCATTATAAGAATGATCACTGACAAATAAATATAATGATAATGCTCTAGTTACTATTCAATCACATTTTTTATTCTACTTGTTAGTGAAAACTCAATTTTATACTAAAACTTTCCTATTCATAACACGAATCATAATTAGAACACAATACTGACCCTGATCTTAATCCAAATTATATGTCAATACTAATACTAACACACGTACACTAGTTTTGATTCATCCTAACTTGATTCAAATAAGCCTTCCAAACAAAGGTTTCCATTTTTTCTAATATCTTAGTCATTTTCTAACCCTAAACTTAATCTTAACTGGAACATTGAGGATAAATATAAGCCTAACTGCAAGTAGATTCTAATATTAATAGCAATATTCTAATACACATTCATTCTAAATCTTACCAGGCTTATTCTAAAATTTACCTTAAATTTGAGCTTCATTTTTTTTTCTCCTTCACTCTAACCCTACCCATGGCTGGATTCCTAACCATAACCTTAACACTAATGGTATCCCAATTCTAAAATTTATGAAAAATGCTCATTTTGTGTCATCCTAACCAAAATTCCACTTGTAATTCTTGAAATAAATTGCAGGTTTTCCTAAACCCTACAGGTTTTCTAATTCTTATCTCTGAATCTATCTTATTCCATAAGAGGAATCCTATCCCCATTGATCTCAAATCCTCATATTATGAAATACATTGTACTTACATTATCCCAGCTTTTCCTGAATTCCTAGAACCTAAAATAATTTCAGATTTACTTAACCTTTTTCCCATTACTTTTTTTTGTTGGTTGTGGGGCTTGATCTCTGTGCCTGGGCACTATCCCTGAGTTCTAGGCATGGACATGACCCCTGAGATCTTTAGTTTAAGGTGTGCACTTTACCACTTGAGCCACAACACTTCTTTCTGATTTTCTGGTGCTTAATTGGAGATAAAATTCTCAGAGACTTTTCTTCCCAGGCTGACTCTGAACTGTAATCCTCACAAATCAGTTTCCTGAGTAGCTAGGATAATAGGCGTGAGCCTCCAGTTTAATCCATTTCTTTACTCAATCCTCAACCCCTTTAACCAGAAACCTAATCCTAATCACAATCTGACTGAACACCAAATGGTTAATGTAAGGAAAATTGTCCAGACTCTATTCAATCACATGTTTTGCTTCTACTTCTTAGTGGAAAACTAAATTTTACCCTAAAGTTTATCCTTCCCTATCCCTAAGAAGAACTAAAACAGCAACTCACACTTTAAACCAAATTATACCTGAATGTTTAAAATAACGCCGACACTGGTTTTCATTCATTCTAAATTTGAGGCCATTCATTCTTCTTGAAATATGTTGCAGTTTTACACAATAGCTTACATCTTTTTTCTCATCATAACTCCAGCTCTAAGTGGAACACCTTGCCTAATCCTAAGCCTACATATAACCGAATCATAATGTTAATAGCTAGCCTCTATTTCACATTTATCCTATCTCTTGCTCAGCTTTTAGGTCTAAATTTTACTTGCGTTTTGAACCTAAATTTTCAAAAGTGCTTTTCTATTTCCTCTCAAGTTTTATTTTGCATTATTTTTTAAAATTTTATTTTATTTTAATGAGGCTTACAGAGGGATTACAGTTACATGTGTGAGGTAATGAGTACATTTCTTGTTGAGAAGTGTTACCCGCTTCAGTGTTGTTGTCCCACTATCCATTCCCTCTCCCAGCTCCCTCACTCTTCATTCCCCATGATGAAAAGTTCTTTTTCAATATAATGTGTTGTGAGTATCGTTGTTGCAATGGGTCATCCTGTGTTGAACCTAATTTTCTATTTATCTAACCCTAACCCTAAAATCTGTCTGGGATCTTAACCCTAACCATAATAATAATAATAGCTCAATTCAGAAGTTAGCAAAAAATACTCGTTTTTGTTCGTCTTGTTAATCCACTGTACATATTGAATTAATTTGCAGTTCACCTTAAATTTTCCAAAGTAGATTACATGGGCATATATAAAGATGTAATTTGATGTGAAAAACAGAAGATCTTTGGAGGAAGGAGTAATTAAAAGGAAATAGAAGGAGTATAATCAAATGTTTTAAATATATTTTGGAAAGAGTATAATGAAACTGCCACTTCTGAAACATAATAACCATTAACAAAATAACTAAAAATTAATAAATAAATAACACACTGCCTTCCAATATTCTTTAAGAGAGCCATGATATGTCTTGTGAAAGAAATACTTGTATTAGATAAACTTTGTTCATGCATAATTTATATTGTTATTGGCCAATTAATTAACTTAATGAATAAAAATTTATCAAATAATATTCCATGACAAAAAATATAAAACAGTTACTTCTTAATTGTTTGAGAAAAAGTTATAGTCATGAGTTTTAGGAAACTAAATTTTTATTTCCATACAAAGCAATGATTTAGGTTTACTAATCTATTATTTGTAGTATTTTTAGAGAACATAATTGGCATGAAAAACAACAGTATATCGTGTCTTGGATGAGGGATATTTAAACATTGTCTTGTATTCAAATGAATACTTTGGTTTACTTTTTGAAATAAATGCAATTTTATCTCCTTTCAGAACAAGTACTCACCATGCAATTAAGTATTTAAAAGCTAAATTTTTTATGTTTGATATATGTAGCTCTACCTATTCAGAATGACATGATTTTCCTATTCGTAAATATCCATCTTCTGGGATTTTTGCTTCATCAATATAAATTTTCTCATGAGGTTGTTGTGAAGGCTCCAGTAACAAGTGAAGTAAAAAACATTTCCTGAATTCTAAATTTTAAATCTAATCATTTTAGCCTTTGATTATATCAATTGTTGTCTCTTCAGAGCAATTCAACGAAAATAAATGCTACTTTTTAAACACTTCACTCACATTGTAAATAATATTATCATAGTTCACACAGAGACTAATCATTTCAAACTCACCATATTTGAAGATGTTAGTGTGAAGAATGTAGAGAGTATAAGAGTCTTACACTCAATAATACTTTTGGTTAAATCAAATTAAATTCTATATCTGGATTTCTAAATTGGAGGTAAATCACATGGAAATAGGAATATAATAAGAAAAATGATTACTTTGGGATCATTTTTCTTAATTTTTTCTTCTTTTTTTTTATTGTGAAAATACCCTACTGAGGAGTTAAATTACTTGTGCAAGGTAATGAGTAAATTTCTCATCAAGTATTGTTGCCTACTCTTTATTTCCCTTTCCCATTCAGGAAGGGTGGAGATGGAAAAATCTCCACCTCCCCACTCCTAGCCAAAGTTGTAAAGTTCATCTTTCGACATAATGTCTTGTACATTTCATTGTTGCAATGGGTCCACCTGTATTCCTAAAATTATGCAGCAAAGTATCTCTAATAAATATTTTTCAATAAAATGTTTCAACTCTTAGTAAAGGTCACTATACTTTAATATAAATTCTATCTCAAAATAAAATTCTGCGACTAATCTAATGTATGTTTTCATGCACAAAATGCTGTTACTTCTAGTCTTGTTATGTGATTTTATTTATATTTTTTAGTTGTGACATGATCCCTAATTTCATTTATTACAAACTTCTGTAATTATACAAATCATGCCTTTGCACATTATTTTACGTAATTTAATACACAAAGAAAATTAACTTTTTTCCTGGCTCCCACAGGTAAGGATGAGTTGCCTACGTATATTAAATGAAAGCATTCTAAAAGAGAGTCTGTGTGGAATGTAAATTTGCAACATGAGGATGGGATCATGAGCTCTTTCTACTTGGCTGAAAAGGAATTCTTGTTTCTACAGTACTTTCTTACCATTTAATCACACAGGGAAAGCCACAAAATTTGAAGTTCATATGAAGGAATTACATTCCTAAAAGATGGGGCAACCCTGCTCACTAGTTCTTTGTGCTTGCTGGCTTATCTATTTCTCTATCGTATGTTTCATGTTATTAAGTATATTAGCAAGTCAGCTGTCAGTACATTGCAGGAGACTATTGAAATCAGAGCTATTGCTGTGTAATATTCAGAAGAGAGGAAAAAAGATATATTGATCTCCAATTCCTCCCTTTGGGCTTCAATATACTAATTAATTGTCAAAACAATCACGTTAGATGTTAGTTTATTTTCCCTATTTAATTAGAGATTAAGCAAGTGTTTTTCACAGTAAAAAGTGATGACAGTGGTATCAGAGCTCTGATATGAGCACCTCCTCCCTAACAAGTAATCCTCTATGGACTGTAAATATGGAAGCCACACTAAAATTCTCTCTCTCTCTCTCTCTCTCTCTCTCTCTCTCTCTCTCACACACACACACACACACACACACACGCACACACACACACACAGCTGCCACCCAGACACATCAGAGATCAGTTCCATTCTATTGTAATTATAGTTGATTGATATTTGCTCCATTGGTTTTTCTTTGCTTCAGGATATTGCCTGGACCTGTATGGTTCCCTCAGATCAAGTCCCTTGTTTTTAGTGTACTGTGTTTTTGTATGCTTCAGGCCAATTAACAGTACACTGAATACATTATCTTCAAACTTGACATTAAGTCAAACACCATGAATTCATACTACTATTCCAAAATACTAAAATGTATTGGATATAGAGACCAGAAAAACACCCACCTTGTTATTTTAGTTAGAATTGACATCATGAAATAGAAGAATATTGATGAAGAACTGAGGTAAGAGAACGGGAGTTGGTGGGAAAATGTAGAACACTATGTGTGTTAGAGATACAGAATCATTTTCTATAGGCTCATTTATTGAAAGCTTGTAATCTTATATTGAAAGCTCAATTCACATATACAGTTTTCCAGCTACTTTGCTTACCTATCACTTCTGATCACAAATCCTTTTATGAATTTTTATAGTTTCTTTGAATAAATCACACGATTTGCAGGTACTTCTCACTTTAAGGAAAGACAGTCTGCTTCTACAACTTTCATTCTATGTGACAAAGCCTTATTTTTTGTTTCCTTGTTTGCTGAATAACTGTATTCATGAAACAGGATATTGACAGCAAATCTGGGTGTAATTTTCATTTTTTAACTTTCAAATATAATATAGATTTTGTATTGACTAGTCATTTTCTAAAAATGAGTGATATTCTTGAACAAAATATATTGTTGCCTTTAAGTCAATTGAGAATGGCTGTGGTAGTTGTGTCAAATAGACTTAAATAATATATTATTCATGTATAAACATGTGCATTGCACTTCTTTATTTTTATTTATATATAATAGTTCCCAAGGTTTTACTTTAAAGTGATAATGGGGGTAATTGCCTTCCTGTTCCAAACATTATATTAACTTCAGTAAAAGTACTAGAAACACATGATGTTTACAGGAGCAATATAAAAGATGGGAAAATATTTCTAAAGAGAATGATTAATTGATTAAAACGTAGAATAGAGTAAAATAGTCAGGTCTCATGCTAGAGAATGCATAAATTTCGTAGGAATGTAGCTTAAAAGTTGACTCAGAGATAAATTCATATTAATATTACTGAGATTTACATCACAATACAAGCAATATAGGTATTTTAAGGAAGTGGTCATTCAAGGCCCTAAATAGCTAAAGGATGAAGAATGAAATTGAAAATAGCAGAGAAAAACAATTCAACATGAAGATATTGTGATTTTATAATACTAATATGAAAGAAATGGAACTTTTTTCTTTCTCAAAAAGACGTTTTGCCAGTAATTTCAATGTAAGGCATCAGTTGTAATGAGTCTAAAGTCTTTTCCTCCAAAATATCCAAGAGTACTATACTCATCCTCTAAAGAGTAAATAATTATTTTAATTAGCTTTGCTTAATATTAATTTATATGTAGCAAATAGGTTAAAATATCTTCTCTATTTCTCTCAACATAATAACATACATTTCTGTCCCTTGTGTTTCTTCATACAATCCTGAAATCACTACTTAAAGGAACACAAACAGAAAAACAAAAATAACTTCCACAACCATCACAAATCCTAAATTATGTGAACAAATCCACAATATAAAAAATAAATTTGAGGAAGAGGAAAAACAGTAGCAGAATAACAACAGAAAATTACCATAGCAATCTCTAATGAAACAGAGATTTAGAGTCCTAGAAGGTACTCCACATCTAGAGGGTCACACCAAGTCAGCTATAATTATAGATATACAGCTATAAATATAGATATAATTATAGACATACAATTCATAAGACTATTATACTGTCTTCACAAGAAAACAGAAATTTATGAGAAAGTTTCCCATCCAGGCAGGTGACTGCTGTGACTGTGTTGGCCAAAATATTCAAAAGCACATCTGCAGTGTGGAAATAAATGGGCCACATGGAAAAAAGCAGGAACAGAATTGTACATCAGAGAACGTTACACATCAATACACAGAGAGAGTTCACCATACCACTGGACAGTCCAAACTGTCACTGGACCCATAAGTATTAGCATCACAACATCTCACCACAACTGATTTCTTCTCCCACATTTAATTGTCTGGACAAAAACCTACTTCCAGAAAAACAAATCAAAACAAAAGACCAAACAAACACCTGGCAAATCAACCAAGAATATAGAGAGTTACCTATTAAGATCATAGATTCCTCAAAAGAAAACTTCCAAATGGGCAGAACAAATTAGAAAAATACAAAAGAAGTTATGTCAAGGTAGTATAATTCACCCAGTAAATAACCAGGCATTGGAATAGTCAATCAAGGAACTAGAAGATAGTTATCAAAATACATTAAAAATACTGCTGAAAATGTGACTAATGGAAAGATAGAAACCTTTATAAGGAAATTTGTGAATAAGATGAGACCAACCAAAGATTAGCAAATTAATTAATGGAAACTACAAACAGAAAGATAAATAAATTCTGAGAAGGCAAAGAGTCCAAGGAAAAAATGGATGCCTAGTTAAAAGATATGAGAGAAGACACAACTAAGAAAACCCTTGCAACCCCCCCATCCAAAGAAAAAATGTAAAGAAAGTACATACAAGACCTAAAATAAAGCTTTAATAAAGAGATAGAAGCCCTAAAAAATGAACAATTAGAAGACAGGGACATCAAAAACAAAATAGAAAGTCTCCCCAGCAAATAGATGACATAGAAGATAATCTCAGGGTCAAAGACAGAAGAGGTCTAATACAAAAGAGGAAATAATCATTTAGGACAAATCGAAGAAATAAGAAATGATCTTACCAGAACTTCAAGACTCACTTAGAAGAGCAAATTTCGGGGAGATAGTTATAAAGAACGAGAAGAGCAGGAAACTACATGGAAGGGAAACATATTACAGAATTCTAGCAGAGAACATGCCAAACATCCAAAAAGATAGGCTCATTCAGAGAAGAGAAGCCTTTAGAACACTGAACAGATAATTCTAGAACTGAAAATCCACTACCACATCATAATCCATTAGAAGATCATTAAATACCAATAATGGATTCTGAAAGCGTCCATAGAGAAAAGATTATTTATAAAGGATATACATTCAGAATAAATACAGATTTCTTAGCTGATATGGTAAAAAGGAGAGCCTGGAATGATATATGACAACTAACATATTATATGTTATATGATATATGACTATATGATATATGACTATATGATATATGATATGTGACTACTACATCATATTTGACAACTATGAACAACTACCAACTGTGAATATGGTCCCAAGCCAAACACTCCTTTACATTTAAATGATGTATAAAAATATTTAATGACAAAGTTCCAGAGCCTGCCAGCAACGAAGGGAAATCCTGAATTAGGGGGCGAGGATGGGGAAAAATAAAGACATAAGAAAAAGGATGGGGTGGGGAGGTCTGCAGCTCAAGACTGCAGTACCGTTTATTTTTAACTTTTTTTAATATATACTATTAAAAGTCAAGAGGTAACATAAGATTACAATAGTCCCAAAAAACAAGGAAAAGTTTAATGAAAACAGAGTGTAGTAAAAACAAGACAAGTTCAACTGGTAGAATGTAAAACAAATTCTACAGACATAGCAAAACAATCACTGGCACCTGGTATTTTTTAAGTAAGCCAGTTCCTTGTACATGTCTGCAAGTGAGCACCAGGGTCAAGATGAGCTTTAAACTTTATTGTATGCTCCCAATATCTCCCCTATTTTGTTTAAAGAAGCGAACCCACCTTTCTTAGGTTGGGTGGATTGCCTTGTCTGTCTTACCCCTCATAGGGAACTTCTTTAGAGTGAAGCTGAAGGCCCTGTCTTAGGTTGGTTAGACTGGCACCCCCTCTTACCTGTCTCTGGCTATAACACCTCTGGGGGGAATTTTTTATATGGAGCTTGATCTTATGTAGCTGGCTGGCTAAACTCATAAAAGAATTTTGCAGTGTATGTATAATATAAGGAAGGCACAGAAAAACCATTAGCAAAAGCATTCCCAGGACAACCAATGATATTAGCAATCCTTTAACATAAGTCAGGGAAGGGATGTAGTGTTGAACTTATTTGAACAATTTTTAGCAGTTTTTGTCACTTTAGAGTCCAGAGATAGGGCTTATGTAGTATTATGAGCAAGCTAATTAAGATAATGGGAAGTTTGTACATTTTGTTTTAGTGCCACAGCAGCTGCCGCTGTGGAGGCAGCTAACGAAATAAAGGCCCAAACATCAGCTACAAGTAGCCCAAAAAATCGATGAGGGCTCATTAGTTCTTTTAATTGTCTTAACACTTGAATGCCAGAATCTTTATACCAAGTTTTAGAAATAATTACAGGAAGCATAACAAATGATGGTTGTCTAACAATAAGTATGGATTTAGTTATGCGGCTATATGAGCAATTAGTAAAAGAACAATTAATAGCAGGAAACATTAAAGTAATTAGCTCCAACAGAAATATTAAACAGTCCATACATAATGACATAGGGTGGTGATACACAACTCATAATTTTTTTAAAGGATGAATTGGGTCAGGCTATGTTGTTGAGTGTAGCCACCAGCATCCAAACATGATGTTGAGGATGCCCATTCATTCACCACAGTCCAAGATTGTACTTATTAGTAAAATTAGCTCCAGCCCAGTTCATTAGTTGAGAGTTAGTTCCAGAAATATTGGTAACAAATGGCTGTATATGTCTGCACTTTATTGGATGAGGCTCTCTTGTAGATACTACTATTTGTGAAGAATTAATGCAACGCGGTATCATATAGGATGGAGTAGAATTTGCATGAACTGGGTGCCCAGCTGGTAAAGATGTCATCTGTATATTGTATATTTGATTTTTGTGTTGGATCCAAACTTTTTGAGTCCTGGCTAACATTAGAATACAGCCTGGAATGGAGCCTTTAGAGCTGGTGGTAAAGCATAAAGGAGTTCCAATGCCTGAAGCTGAGATATTTCTGATCTTGGTGTGCTGGATGAAGGGATTGGGGCTGTACTGTATGCTGTTCTATTGACGTGAATGAGTACTTCAACTCCCTCCCACAATCGGGGGATAAGGCATGTAAGCCCAATGTGTCAGCGTTTGTGTCATCTGAATGAGACTCCACAATCCTAAATCAATGCTCAGGCAACCAGCGGGATTTATTTTCTTCCTGCAAAAAAACACAAACATGTCCTCCACCCCATGCTAAAACCGCATAGGGCCCCATGCCAAACACCTCTTAAAGGATACTTCCACTTAACTTGGGCAAAAACTCTTTGCTCTCTTCCCCCCCCCCCCCAAAACTGCTATGCTGTGGAAAGGCCATTATAATCCAAACTTAAAAAATGTAGTACAAATAAAGCATTAGAAGAATATTAACAGGAAAGAAGTGGTATAATTTCCCCCTTTTGATTTAAAAATTTGGTGTTTTAACAGCCCGTTGGCTTGTTTAACTATGTCTTGTCCTTAAGAAATATAGGGAATACCGGTAGAGTAAAAAATCTGGTAAAATTTATGAAAAGCTTGTCTAACATATCTCAGACCATTATCAGTTTTAATATGTTTAGGAAGTCCCATAGTGGCAAAGCAGTGTAGGGAATGAGAAATACAATGTTTGCTAATCTCCCCGGCAAGAGGAGTAGCCATAATAAAATTAGAGTAGGTATATGGTAACATGGACAAAGCGAAGCCATCCAAAAGAAGGAATCAGGCAGTTTAGTCTACTTTCTTCATGGTGGAGGTGGTCAGGGTAACGATGTAGATTTTTTTAGGTGATTGTCAGGCTGTAGCAGCAGCAGCAACAGGGTCTCTCAGTGGCTCCAAGGGACTGTCACAAAACTTGCCGAGCTATAAATTTCTACACAGACTGTTAAGGATACAAGTAATACATAGGCTTGGCAGGCTGTGGCCCCACTAGATTTTAAGACTATTTAGAAAATAGCCCAGGACAATTTACCAAGATGACAACCTTTTTAACTAGATAGTTTTTTTTTTAATTAGGGTGATTTTTAGGCAGATATAGAGGCCTCAGGCCTGTACTATTATTTTCCATGCTTTTTTCTTCTGTCGATTTTGCCACATTTTTTTTAATAACTCTGGTCCCTTGGTTTAAAAAGGGATGATGGTCGAAGATTTATCTTTTGCAACTTTTTAAAGCTGACTTAGGGGTGTTGATCCTACCTAACCAGGAACCTATAACCTTAGTCTATTTTACAAAGAGGTTACCAGGGTTAGATGTCATGAAGAACAATATTTTAACTTTTGACAAATGCACAGACTTTTTTTTTCTGGCTACAGCAGTGTAGCTGGTTTAGCACTCTGATATGTAAAAGCATCTTTAGGAATGTGACCTCTAGTGACCCTAAAAATGTCTAAATCACCTGTGCAAGCCTTTAGACATATGTTAATAGAAACACACTTTCAGGCTTACAAACTTTTTTTTATGAACAGATAAATTTTATGTAGCTGGTGTTAGCTCAAATGTTATAGCCAATTAGGGTTTTTGGCACATACAGGGGTTGGATTTGAAGCCATCCTCCACATTTTATAATTTTAGCTTTTTAGTACTATCACAGATTACTGACAAGTTCCTGTCCCTACAAGGTGGATAGTCATGGACATTAGGCATGCTTACAAACTGTCTTCCCATGACCTCCTGGCTCTGACCAATTTTTGAAGAGCCATGCACAAATGACTCTAGGATCTGACATTTTTGCCATCCAAGCAGTGGCTTACTGCCTCTGGATGCTTTTCCATTGTTTTTGTCCAAGGAATGTCTTCTCTACACTGGGATAAATGTCTTATTTGCATTTCCCTTAGCTGGTCACTGGACTCAAACTTGGGGCCTGAGTGCTGACCCTCAGCTCTACAGCTCACGGCTTGCACTCTGTCACTTTGAGTCCCAAAGCAATTCGGCTTGCACTTTTAGCACTCTGCTGGCTGAGTAGAGGTGACAGTCTCACAGGGACCATTTTCTGCCCGGGCTTGCTTTGAATCAGTTTGTACGTCAATGAGTCTTATAAAAGGCCACTTTACTCCAATTAAAAGCAATAAGGTGGTCAACATAGAAGTACCTTTTAAGCATGCTCTTACCTGAAACATATTAAGAGCCAAAGTTACATCAGACAAACTAGTAAGAATTTTTTGTGTTTTATTTTGGGCTTGCTGGAAACTTAATAAACCTATATAAGTAAACTAGAATAGCAATTAAGCAATTATTTTGATAATCATTGTTTTTCCACTTCGTGGAAGAACAATTTTACTTTTAAACTTTATATCCTCCAGAAATCCATTTCTAATTTTTAAGCCTCCTATTAATCTCTTATTATATTATATTTTAGGTTTTAGTTACATTTAAAAAATCCTTTAAAATCTTGAGGCCAAGGGTCACTTATTGTTTTTTGGCTGTTTGTTTTAAAACAGATACACATTAAAACTTTTAAACTTAAATGACAAAGTTTTAATGCAAGAATTACAATCACCATTCCTGTACCAAGAAGTTAGACTTAACATCTTTATGACTTTTAGAAACATATCCTAATTATAGAACATTATTGAAAGTAAGTCACATTGTACAAATATGTTTTTAACCCTCTTTTTAAGTCCAAAGGGCAGTTTTAGCAATAGTAATCAGATCATCACATCACTAATTTTTATTAGCATGTTTTTAGTATTTATCTGTACTGTAAAAGGACAGAACAAACCTGGGCTACTTGGCCCCTAAAGATAGGTTTTTGTTGTTGGCTTATAAGTTTGTTTGTTTTTTATCTCTTGGATTTTTGAATGAAAATACACAGTTTTAGACAGACAGAACAGGTAATGTTTTTGACAGTGGTAAACAAACTTTTATAGTTAAAGGTTTAATATTTATTTTCAATGTTGAGCAAAGAGAACTAAATTTTAAACAGCCAATGTATTTTTAAGCCAGATATCTTGATTACAGTGTAAACAGCCTTACGTATTTTAAAATACCAGATTTTTTATTTTTAAGTTAAAGTGTCCTTAAAAAGTCATTTAAAACAATGTGAAAAATTTTTTAAATTTTTGGTAATGTCCAAACCTCATAATCTTTTGCATGTTAAACTTAAACTCACTCAATTGTTATAGAATGTTGACAATTTTTATCTTAAACTCTTTTACAAACACATACAAAACACACACAGGTCTTAAAGCACATAAAAATTAAAATCAGTTGTATGTATATTTAAAACTGGTACCAATTTTAAAACAGAACTAGACAAGACAATAACCAAAGGCTGAGTTGGGGGCTAATGGGCCCCCAGTTTATCCCTACCTCAGAAAACACACTGAAGTAAACAAGACAAAGAAGTGGTCACAAAGACAAAATTAGTTCTCAGTGAATGGGGCAACATCTCATCACCATTCACAAGTGGGACTCAAATACACTTACCAGGGGACTCGAACCCCATTTACTCACCTCCGGAGGATTTTTTTTTTGATTTCTGTAAACGTTGACCCAGGGGCCTTTCAAGGCAGAAGAGAATTTTTAGTCATCTTGGGACAAGGGAAAGAAGTCCCTAGCGGCCATCCCCTCAGACTGACAGGTTTTCCCCCATACTCAGACCCCCTGGGCCAAGACCTGAGGCTAAGATCTTGTTGGTGTAACTTGCAGGTGGTCAGTGGCAGTTTTTCGGCTGCGAGTTTTTTCTGCCAGCCCTTTTAAGTTATTGTTAGATCCTCCAGGTTTTTTACCCCCCACTTCTGGATCCAGAGAGGGTGGAGGAGGTGGCAATAGAGTAGAAAGAGGAGGCCAGTTTAAAGTGTAAGTAAAAAAGGAGGAACTAGAGAGAAACATATTAAAAGAGGGTGTAAGCCAATCTCCTCTGGACTCTCCTAACAGCAGGTGTATAACATAGCAGGACATATCACATATTTCTGAGTCTTAACTCTCATTATCAATGGACTTAAATTTCCAAATAGAAGACATAGATTTGATAGGAGTATCAAAAGAAAAGAAAAGACATATCCATGTAGTATCTACAAAAGACACATTTTATTGACAAAAACAAACACATACTCAAACTGAAAGTCTGGTTGGAAAATTTTCAAGCAAAGGGACACCATTAACAGGCCACAGTTGAATTACTAACATAAGATGAAATAGAATTCAAATTAAAATTAGTAGGAAGAGACATTACATATTGATAAAGGCAACTCTCCATTAGGAGGATATAACAAGTCTAAATATCAATGCCCTGAATCCTGGAGCATTCCACTTCATCAACCAAATACTACTTAACCAAAAAATCACATCTCAACACATCATTGTCATCCATGGATGACCTACCCAGGAAAAACTCAATGGAGAAACTGCAAGCTTAATAACTACATTGACCACCTAGCCCTAACAGACATCTACAGAATATATGTTCAGCGTCAGAATATACATTCTTCACAACAGCTCATGGAAGATTCTCCAAAATAGAACACATCTTATGTCACACAGAAATTCTGTCCAAATTGAAAGAAAAATTATTTGAATTCCCACATCTTGTTAGGCTATAAGAGAATAAACTTAGAATTAAACAGATAAAGCAAAAAAAAAAAAAAGTCAAACCAATGAAGACTGAATAACACGTTGCTGAATGACCAATGGGACACTGAAGGGATAAGAATGGAAATCTGAAAGTTTCTGGAATTTAACAAAAGTAAACAGACAAATTACTGGGACACAGTAAATGCAGTACTTAGAGGAAACTGTAAACTCTGAGTCCCAACATCAAGCAATTGGAAAATCTCAAATGAATATTTTAATTATGTACCTCAAGCTCCTTGAAAACAGGAACAAGCCCAAACCCAAAGCAGTAGACAGAAACAAATAAAAAATTAAATCAGAAATAACTAAATAAAGACAAAATAATATGCAGGAAGAATCAACAAATTAGAGATGGTTTTTTAAATAAATTAACAGACTTGACAGAACCATACCAAATTTGACTAGGAAGAGAACTTATATAGATAGATAAATAAAAACCCAGCAGATTGGGAGAAGATCTTTACTTGCTCTACAATACACAATGGCCTCATATTTCAAATATATTTAGAGTCCCAAAAGTTAAATCCCCCCCAAAAATCCTCAAAGAAACAACAACCCTCTTAATAAGTGGCCTAAAGATTTAAAGAGAGACCTCTCTAAAAAACAAATATGCATGGCCAATAGACACATGAAGAAACATGCAACATTTCTGGCCATAAAAGAAGTTCAAATCAAAGCAACATTGAGATTCCACCTCAGTTAGAATGACCATTATGAAGAAACCTAATAATAACAGATGCTGGGCTGGTTGGGATGTGGCCCAAAAGGAACATTACTACACTATTGGTGGAAATTTAAACTTCTTCAAACATTCTGTAAAGAAGTATAGAGGTTTATCAATAGAGCTCCCCTATGACCCAGCAATGATGGATCAAGAAATTGTCATATATATTCACAACAAAATTCTATGCTTCCGTCAGAATGAATGACATTGCCCCATTTGTAAGGAAATTGAATCATTTGGAAAACATAATAAGTCAAACAACCCAGACCCAAAGTATCATAGGGTACACTTTTCCACTCATTTGGAAAAACTAGAATATGTCTAGGATATTCACAATAGCTCAATAGCAATATGTATATCACCATATAAAATGATGCTTATCGAAATGAGGTCCAAGAAATGGATACAAGATGATTGTATAGTGAAGGGTTTTTAGTTATTTCTATTTAGTTTTTACCCTTTGGTTTATTCCCTGTAGTCACTGTTTTCGATTTATGTACCCTTTGTCTTATACATGTTAACCTGATTTGGGGAAGGGAAGGGAAATCACAGAAATGGTGGGACAAAGATTAACCAAAGCACCACTGATATACAGTAGAAACTATGTTAGAAATGAACTTAACAACTTCGTAGGAATGGGACTTCAGGGTAGGGGGAAGCAGGAAAAAATGGGGAAGGGGTAACACTGTTAAAAATGTACTCATTACTTATATAACTGTAACCCACCCATCTGTATATCACCTTCATAATAAATAAACCCAAAAAACAATTAGAGAACTCACCCAAATAGAGAAAATTACAGACAAAAATGAGACAACACCACAGATATAAGCAAAATTGAGAATGTTATAAGAGAGTACTTTGAGAACCTTATGCCAATCACCTGGAGAATCCTGGAGAATTTGATGCTTTCCTATACTCCATCTGAACCAAGAAGTAACACATAAGAAGTAAAGAAAATGAAATGTCAATAAACCACTTCCCATTCCAGGAAAAGCTAGGACCCAATGAATGTACCATGAAATTTAGGCCTGCAAAGAACATACAATACAGAGATTTAACTCTTCAATGGAATAGAAAGGGAAATGGAATTATCAAACATATTCTATGAAGCTAGATTTAGACCCTTCCCCAAATTACATAGGGACTCACCAAAGAAAGAGAACTATGTAACCAACTCTTTGATAAGCATTAATACAAAACTTCTTAATAAAATTCTCACCAAACAATTTCAGCAACTAACAAAAAAATCATATGGTATGACCAAATAAGTTTCATCTTAGGATTCAATTGTATTCAATACACTTGTCAATAAACATAATACAAACCATCAGCAGAAGCAGGGACAAGAAACACATGATCGTCTACAGGGATGTAGGAATAGCTTTTAACAAGCTCTAATACCCCTTGATGATTAAAAAAAGTCTGATAAGCTAGGAATGCATGGAACATTCCTCAATATAATACAGAGCATATATAGGATAGAGATAATTAGCATTTTCCTAACGGTGGAAGCATGAAGACATTAAAATCAGGAATGAGACAAGGATGTCCACTCTCTCTACTACTCTTCAATATGGTAATGGACGTTCTAGCAAGAGCAATAGGCAAGTGAAAAACATAAAGGGGATCCAAATAGCGAAGAAGTAAAATTATCCCTTTTTACAGATGAAATCATCCTGTATTTAAAGGACCCTATAGTTTCATCCCTCAAGTTAAGTAAAGGTGATGCTAACCTTCAACAATGTAACAGGGTAAAAAACCCACAAGAATCAGTAGTTTTTTTGTGTTACCAACAATGGGAAAATCCAGGCTGAAATCCAGAAAACAATCTCATATATATTAGCCTCAAAATCCAATCTAATCTAATCTAAACAAAGCAAAACAACAACAACAAAACTAGGAATTAATTAATTTAACTAAAAACGTGAAGGACCTCTACTGTGAAAACTTTAAATATTTAAATCACAGTCTGAGAATGACCCAAGGAAAATAATACAATAAGAGCTCATCTCAAGTAAAATGAAGAGCAAGGACTGTGAGCAGGGGTCAAGGGATAGAGCACTTGCTTGTCAAGCACCAGCTTCTGAATCAAAACCCCAGTACTGCCAAGGGATAAAATAAAGTATTAAAACATAAGGAAAGTTGAAGATAATAGTATGATGGATGACATGGAGGTACACACCTGTAATCCAAACACTTGGGAGACTAGGCAATAGAATTGTGCTACATAATGACACTGTATCTTAAAGAATAACACAGAATAAAATAAATCAATCTACATTTTTAAAGACTAGGGTGTAGTTCAAGTGTAATTCAAGTAGTTTTGCATGTGCAGGGAATTGATACAATGCACAAAAATTACATGCTTTAATAACTACAATGTCAGTTTATCAGTGCAGTACTAGATGCCCCTTGGCTGGAATCCCTCGTCAGGTAATGTAAGACAGGTGCACCTGTCTTCTGTGCTGGACTGAGGGCGTTGCTTGGCAAACAGTGTTTTGATCTCCATTCGTGGATCCCACTTACAACTCTTTCTTTAGTAGACCCCCTACAAATCTCTCCCATCCCAATAACAGCCTTCTGGCTTTCAAGTGAGGTTATCTTTGATATCTCTTAGGGCTCTCCTCCCCTTTGTCTGGAACTGCTCTGCTCCTGTACCCACATTCAGCGGCTTGTTCTGAGAAGAGTGGTAGCTATTTTGCTAGCCACCTCTATCCTCTGTCATCTTCTCCTCAAATTAGTCTTTGGTATCAGTATGAGTCTGCTCAGAGGGGAGAGCCAGCCAGGGCTGGCTTTGTACCATGATCCTCAGATCTCAGTCTCCTGAATAGCTAGAATTACAGGCGTGAGCCACCTGCAACTGCAGGTTGCAGGAACATTTCAGAGTAATGGAATAGCACAACTGCACATACATTCATTAGCGACTGCCCAGGGGTGAGCCAGATGCTTACACCAAATCCACTGACCTTGATATTGCCTTTGGTGTCCAAAAGGATGTTTTTGGACTTAAGGTCTCAGTGTGTGATTCTATTTTGGTGCAAACAGCACTTTCAATTTGTGTGGCAAGCCTCCTCATATAGGTGGCAGGATTTTAAGATCTACCCCAGGAGGTATCCCCTAGTGGCCATTTCCATGATGAGATACTCGTACTCTTCCTTCTCCATAACCTGGTACAACCTGATATTGTGTTTCTGCCATAACTTCTTAAAAATATTCACCTCATTCTTTATCCGATGATGAGGACTCTCACTTCCAGAGTATTTTAAATGTCACGTCCTTGTCTGTGACGTGGGGATGGGCCAGCTTCACTTGTACATAGGTACCTTTGTCGATGAGCTCTTTCATGAGGTATTGTTTGATGGTCTCCTCCTTCAAGGAGAAAGTAGGATGATACTTTGTGTTCTTCCATCCTTCTGCTATGATGGCAGGTAGCAAATCTACCTAAAATAAACTAAATAAATTAATGAAAAACCCACAAAATTTTAAAAGAAATACCAAAATGTAAATGACAACCAGTCCCACAAACAACAAATCATTTAGTTTTGAGTCAGTCCAGCGGGTCATCAAGCAAGAGTTCCCAGCTCTGTTAACTGACATAGGTTTGAGCACAATGTCTTCCTATATATCCTGCATGGCCTCACACAATGGAGCAATCACAACCAGGCATTGTGGTATCATGGAGGAAATGGATCAATCAGAGTCTGAGGTCAGAGAAAAAGTGGACCAGTCATAGCCTGCCAGTCTTGACAGCTGTTGCTAAGGAATCCAGCTGGGCTTGAGGTTACTCTGGTCATTATCATGGCATTTCTGAAATCACTAGGACAGTGGTCAAAATCCTCTGATTTTCTAGAGGACTACTGCACCTTATAAATTGCTTTTCTTGAGACACTAGCTAACAGCCTCCATTCTTGATGGCCACCTTATCCTATGTCTTGTTCCAGCAAGGGCACTGCACACTCCCTCCTTCTCAAGGACAGCTGTGTCTTATAACTTCCTCCTGAGAGGACAAGTTCCTGGCTAGCTTTGAGCCACCATCCTCACAATTCACCTTCCTGAGTAGTTAGGCTTATAAGACTGAGCCATCAGTAAGTACTTAGCTCATCTCTTACATTTGGAGGAAGTATATTTGTTTTAAAGTGGATTTTAGATATTTCCTTTTAGCACTTTAAATTTGTTGCGCTTGCTGTCTAATAGTTAATCTAGTTTCTGATGAGAAATTTGTCATAATATCATTGAAGATCACTTTGGTGTGATGAGTTGTGTCTCTGTGCCTTGGGAGGTTTTCGGTCTTTGTTCAATTAGAATGTGTCTTAGTGCGGACCTGTATAATTATGTTAAATGACTTTTTGGGGCTGGTAGATTCCTGCATAGAAGGGTTCGTGCTTTCAGTCAAAATTCGAAAGGTACTGGTTATTATTCCTTCAAATACTCGACACTTCTTTTTTTTCCCTCTGTACATTATACATATATACATTATACATACATTACATATTCACATTATATATGGAATATACATATTTATGCCTACATATTTATATCATACATACATTTATATACATATATTTATTTTTACATGGCTTCCACTTTTGTGATTGTTTATGGTAGGATGTTTAGATTATTCCTAGCTGCTCCATCAGAGTTAGAGTAAGCAAAGCTAGCCACACACTCCACTCTCTCTCTCTCTCTCTCTCTCTCTCTCTCTCTCTCTCTGATTTCCTGCCTCTGTCAGTTCTCTGAGCACAAGGCCATTGTTTATCTTCTAGTGTGTGATGTAATCTTTTGCAATGTCATGTTCTGCTTCAATGGCCACCAGGCCTGCACCTGGAAGACCAGCTGCTCCAAAGTCAGCCTGCCTGCCTCTGTCTTGATGTCAGCGCCCTTGAACCTTCTGGGGTGGCCTTAGCAGATGCTCCCGTGCCAGGACTGATGACTGGTGACTGTGGGTGCCACAAGCACAGGCTCTTTTTTTTTACGCATTGGTGGTGCTTGGGGGTGTTCCCGTGTTGGTGGCTATGCTTAGAGCAAGGCTGGGGGCTGCAGAAGCCTCACTGTGGACTGACTTCTGGGTACAACGGATGCCACGGTTTTCTCTGGGCTCTTTTCAGAATACATGGGCAGGTTCAGGAGAAGAACCTGGGCTCAGGAGGCCCCTAAGCACAGGGTGGGCAATGGAGCTGGGAGGGATAGGGTTGTCCAGGTTGGCAGGGGGCAGAAGATGAGCTTATATTAGTAGGCTGCTGGCTTATAAAAGAAAAGCTAGACTTGCTTGCTACCCAGAAATATCCCTCTAAAAGTGGTTGCACCAGAGTCCCATGCTGGTGGGGGAAAACTGCTAAAGATTGCAGTAGATGGACCAGGATCATTTGGTCCTGTTTTTGAGCAACTAAATGGTGTCTCAGGCAGGGGGAATCTGAAGGTTCCTTAACACTGCATATCCAAGGAAGCCAGAGCCCAAGCAGACACCAGGGTTGTCCAGCTGTGCAGTGGACAGGCTGGTACATGAAACCTTGCCGGAAGGCTTTGCAGAGTCCTCAACCTGGCTCTCCTACTGGCACAAGAACCTGCCTAGCATCTCCTCAAACATAGAACTTGGAGACAGCAGATCTCCCAACTTGGACATGCAATGTCCAGCTATCAAGAGGCTGCTGTGGTCAGTGTGGGTCTGGAAAGATTGCCACGGCTGCTGCTGGAAGGAGCAGATGCCCCTTCCAAGGCATCTGGGGGAAGGGGAGTCCATGGAAATGGGCTCATGGAAAGGCTGATCTGTCCATCCCAAAGAGAACACCTCCAGATTGTTTGATTGTTTGGTTGGCTGGGGGATTCGCCCCTTGGAGGCAGTGGTATTAGGAGACAGTGTTGGTGAGGTTATCCAAAAATTAAAGAAATTGTTAAGGGAGCAAAAGGGTAAGGTTTGCTGAACATCCATGGCAGGTGGAGTTGAGGTCATGGCTGCTTCTGTCTTGAATGACCCACAGGCTTTGTCAGCAGAAGACAAGTGACTGGATGCTGGCATGGAGTGCAGTGGTTTTAGCAAATTTATCAGAGAGCCCTACTTGGCCTGGATGTCATTAAATAAGGCTAACACTGGGTGCAGAGTTATGGCTTTAGAGCTGGGCATCACAGCTTGATCATTTTAAAGTGCTGCAGACACCTTCTGGAAGCTGTTGGAACTTTAGGAGGTCTGAGTACATTATGAGATTAGATGTGGACCTCTGAGCTTCATCCTTTTTTTGAGACAGGGCTGAGCCCTCCTTCCCTGCTGTCCTGGTGACCTTAGGGTGTGGGCTGGTTTCTAGCAGGTAGGACAGTTTAGTGTGTCTTTTATTCCCTGAGCCTCACTCTGAAGCGCTGTTGTTGGAAGCGAGGATTGTTTCATTGGGAGGTCTTTCTTTGAGTAAGGCAATCTACATAACTCAGAGCACATCTTGGCTTTCTCTCTGAATGTTTAATTTCTGGGGAAGACTGGTGCCTGAAAGGCCTCACAGTTCAAGGCTCCAGTGGCTTTCTAGGTTTCCAGATATATCCATGGCTTTTTCTTTTTCATCTTACAAAGACAGCTCCAACTTTCTCCTTTAGTCATGTTCTACTGAACCCTTTGGCTCTGGCATAAATGAGGAATAAAGGCAGGGCTGTCATGTTGCTAAGGAAAGCAGACAGGACTGCCTTGTTGCTGAGAGAAAGTAGGCAGGCCAGTCTTGTTACATAGTTTCATTTTATTCCCCAATGTTGGTAAATAAAGTCTCCAGATTGGACTTCAGGAGATGCCCATTATCATTGCTCTGTTCCTTTTCCCTACTCATAACGTACTGCCTTTCCATCTAAATTCATTTTTACTTTTACTTTTTCTCAGAAGCAAAGAGGCAATTTAAAAACCTATATGTAATTTTAATTTTTATTCTTGTTTTGCTAAAATACATGAAGAACATGTCAATTCAAGCAATATAAAATGGCAGATGGCATGAGTTTGATCTCTGTCCCTCTACTGTTGGTCTCTTGCTCTACCCTGCGGTGACCACTGCTACTAGTTAGATATGTATCCCTGTATCTAAACCAAAGGTGCACAAAGGATAAGCTATTAAAAAGAGACTTGCCCACAGCTACCCATGGTTCCCCAAACTGCTATCTTAGTAGGAGACCAAATTTTCATTCACATTATGGAGATTCAAATTTCTACACTCAGGTTCACAGACTGAGCCAATTCTGTGCTGGAACCACATGACTGAAGGTGGTAGCTCATTGTTCACTAAGGAAGAATTCTGCAATAGCTGGAAATCTGCCCTCTGCCTTTCCCACTAAGTCATATATCAAGTATGAGGATTAAGGAGTTACACAGGCATTTTAGAGTTTAATAGACTTTGGGGTTTCACTTTTGTAATTCCAAGTTTCGCTTCAGATCAAATTTTGGTCCTGCACAGCAGCAGCCAAAGAGGAAGTGATGTCCAGATCTTGTGTAAATGTCACAGACTGTTTTTACTGAATTATCTTTTTCCTACCATCCACACCTGTGGCCAGATGGGGGCTTTCTTACAGCTAGCTGACTGAAAGCACATCATTGGATTTAGTTTATACCTAGTTCTGAAGCCTTGTTCTGGAATATGGCTGTTTCAGTCTTAGATTTAGAACTCCCCTCTTTCTACCCCTCTCTTTCTCCTTCCTCTCTGTACTTCAATTCAAATAATCATTTGTCGAAAAAAACGATTGGAAAATTGTCATAACTTTAAACCGTAGTGTCTACCTTCCAAGCCTGACAATTATGTTAAAACAGGTGGAGAACAAGCATGATACAAAGTAAATGCACATACATATGCGCACATCCACACCCACAACTACACCAGATAGACACATACATACACACAGAAACACAAAAAATAATCACAGGACATTTGAACCTTGTTTCTTAATACTTTTTTATTTTATTTATTTTATTTTATTTGTGAACATACTGTACAGAGGGGTTACAATTACATGGGCAGGATAATGAATACATTTCTTACCAAGTATTGCAGCCGCCTCCTTTGTTTACCCTTCACCTCCCTTCCCAGCCTACCCGTCCCCCACACCCAATCTTTCCCCCCTTCCCTCCCACCGACATTGTAAAGCTCATTTTTGACATGGCAATTTGTACTTCTCATTGTTGCAACAGGTCCACCTAAATCCTTAAACGACTTGTTTTTCCCCATCTCCTCCACAAGTTATACTGACATCAAATATAGTGAAAGCGGGGGTTATACTATGGGGGAGGGACATACAAAGCAACAAAGAATTAATCTTATAAATGAATTAGAAACACATTCCTGAAAGAAAAAAACATTAAAATACATATCTAAGGGTCCATTTTCCTAAAATCACATTATCTGACCTTTTCCTCTTGACTCATACATATACTAGATAGTGCATATAAGGGAAACCATGGGACCTGTGTTTCTTTGGGCCTGGCTTACTTCACTTAATATAATTTTTTCCAAGTTTTTCCATTTCCTAAACAAATGGGGCAATGTCATTCTTTCTGATGGAAGCATAGAATTCCATTGTGTATATATACCACATTTTCTTGATCCATTCATCTACCGAAGAGCATCTGGGTTGGTTCCATATCTTAGCTATGGTAAATAATGCTGCAATAAACATAGTTGTACTGGTAGTTTTAGTGTGGTCTTGTTTGTAAACATTTGGGTAAATGCCCAAAAGTGGGATAGCTGGGTCATAGGGAAGCGCTATGTGAAGTCTTTTGAGGAACGTCCATACTGCTTTCCAAAGTGGTTGAACAAGTTTACATTCCCACCAACAATGAAGTAAGGTTCCCTTTTGTCCACATCCTCTCCAGCATATGTTGTTGTTAGAGTTCTTAATTTTTGTTATCTCAATATTGTTTTGATTTGCATTTCTTTTATGGCTACGGATGTTGAGCAGTTCTTCATGTGTCTATTGGCCATCCTTCTTTCTTCTTCAGAGAAGTTTCTCTTTAAGTCTTTCGCCCACTTATTTATTGGGCAGTTGTTTCTTTGAGGATTTGTTGTTGGGGGATTTAGTTTTTTGAGTTCCAAGTATATTTTAGATATGAGACCCTTGTCCGTTGTATGGCTAGTAAAGATCTTCTCCCAATCCGTGGGCTTTCTATTGATCTTGCTACCTATGTCCTTTGCCATGCAGAAGCTCTGCAACTTTATGCAATCCCATTTGTCCAATCTTTCTTTGATTTGTTGGGTTTCCGGGTCTCTATTCAGAAAATTTCGGCCTGAGCCAAGGAGACCTAGAGTTTCTCCTATTCCATCCTGTAATGTTTTCAGTGTCTGCTTTGACTTCGAGGTCTTTGTTCCATTTGGAGTTGATTCTGGTGCAGGGTGACATATAAGGATCTAGGTGTAGTTTTCTACAAGTAGTTAACCAATTTTGCCAGGACCATTTACTGAAGAGGCTGTCTTTCTCCCATTCTTTTGTTTTGGCTCCCTTATCGAAGATTAGATGGTTATAGGTCTGTAGGTTCATTTCTGGGTTTTCAATTCTATTCCATTGGTCCTGAGGTCTGTTCTTATGCCAATACCAAGCTATTTTAATTACTATGGCTTTATATAAGAGTTTGAAATTTGGTATTGATATTCCTCCAGCAGTGTTCTTTCCATTGAGGAGCGTTTTTGCTATTCGTGGTCTTTTATTGTTCCATATGAATTTTTGGATTGCCTCTTCTATTTCCTTGAAGAATGAGGTTGGAATTTTGATAGGTATCGCGTTGAATTTGTAGATAGCCTTGGGAAGTGTTGTCATTTTCAGGATGTTAATCTTTCCAATCCAGGTGCCTGGGAGGTTTTGCCATTTTTTAAGTTCTGTGTTGATTTCCTTTTTCAAGATTTTAAAGTTTTCATCATAGAGGTCCTTCACTTCTTTGGTTAAGTTAATTCCTAGGTATTTTATTTTTTGTGGGGCTATTACAAATGGAGTTGCTTTCCTAATTTCAGCCACACTTTTCTCATTGTTGACATACAGAAAAGCCATTGGTTTTTGGTGGTTAATTTTATAACCTGCTACTTTGCCAAAGTTTTGAATCAGCTTGAGTAATTTGGGAATGGAGTCTATGGGATTCTTTAAATACAAGATCGTGTCATCTGCAAAGAGGGAGAGTTTTATTTCTTCTTTCCCTTTTTGGATCGCTTTATGTCTGCATCTTGTCTTATTGCTGTAGCTCAGCATTCTAATACTAGATTGAAGAGAAGTGGAGAGAGTGGACATCCTTGCCGTTTTCCTGAGTTAAGAGGAAATGGTTTTAGTTTTTCACCATTTATTATAATTCTGGCTGTAGGTTTGTCATATACAGCCTTTATTGAATTAAGGAATGTTCCATGGATTCCTAATTTTTCCAAAACCTTCATCATAAAGGGGTGTTGGATCTTGTCAAATGCTTTTTCTGCATCTATTGAGATAACCATGTGGTTCTTATTCTTGCTCCTGTTGATATGATGAATAATATTCATTGATTTGCATATATTGAACCAGCTTTGCATCCCTGAAGTGAATCCTGTTTGATCGTGGTGTATGATTTTTTGGATGAATTGTTCAAGTCGATTGGGCAAAATTTTGTTGAGAAGTTTTGTATCAATTTTCATCAAAGAAATGGTTCTATAGTGTTCTTTCTTTAATGAGTCCCTGTCTGGTTTTGGGATGAGGGTTATGATGGCTTCATAGAATGTGTTTGGTAGTGAGCTTTCTCTTTCAATTTCATTGAAGAGTTGGAGGAGTATTGGTGTGAGCTCTGCTTTGAAGGCCTTGTAAAATTCCGCTGTAAAACCATCTGGTCCTGGACTTTTCTTGCCTGGGAGGTCTCTTATTGCTGTTTCTATTTCAATGCTTGATATGGGCCTGTTAAGAGGGTTTAACTCATCTTGGTTTAGTTTTGGCATATCAATATTTGGGAGGAAAAGTCCATTTCTGTCAAGTTCTCAAACTTATTAGCATAAAGTTTTGAGAAGTATTCCATGATAATGTTCTGAATCTTGGTTGTTTCCATGGTGATGTTTCCATTCTCATCTCTGAGTTTATTAATTTGGGTGTGTTCTCTTCTTTTTCTGATAAGATTTGCTAAGGGTCTGTCAATTTTGTTAATTTTTTCGAAGAACCAACTCTTTGTTTTGTTGATTCTTTCTATAGTTTTTTTGGATTCTAATTAATTTAATTCTCATTTAATTTTAATTATTTCTTTCTGTCTACTGGATTGGGGTTTATTGTTTTTTAATACTTTAAAAACACCAAAACATTTGATGCAGTCACAAAATCACTAGTGCTCATGTATGCACTAGTTTATCCAGGCTTTCTTTGATTACTTCTGATTCTGGATCTTTAGTTAGATAGTTTGGACCTGTGTTCTAGTATCCATGGTGTTTTCTCTGCCACTTCTTGTAATATTTTCATGGCTTCTGGCCTTATATTTATGTCTTGACATATGTGGACACCATTAATGTGATCTGCCTACAATTCCTTGCTTCACAGACACAGCAAAGTGGTACCTTTTCTAAGTAAGATGAGGTGGTTCATGGTGGTTTAGAAGGGGGATGGTTACTCAGAAGTGTGAATATGTAAGTCATAGGTGGTAGGCTCAGGCATAATTATTTTTAATTACATTTTTCATTGTAAGTATAATGAATCCTAATCAGTGACATTTTTTTCATCATCTCTCCCATCCCTGAAACTCAACTCGTTTCCCTCAATTTTCCTAGTTTCATTGGATATGAGATGAAAATTGTGACTTCACTTCATTCACCTCCTCCTGCCTTTCAAGTGCCAGTTTCCTCATATACATTTTATTGTACTGTTAGATTTTCTAAAGGATTACACCATTTAAATTCTTTCCAACATATACTCTACTTCGTGAAATATATTTATGTATATGTGCATACAACACTCTCTATGTTTACATATAGACCTGGCTTCCACATATGAGAGAAATCATGCACCCTGACTTCACAAATTTTTTTTCCAGGTACATCCATTTCTTTATAAATGATGCAATATTCTAATGGATGACTAAAATTACTCTGTGTATATATACCATATTTTCTTGATCCATTCATATATTGAAGGCATTTGTGCTATAACTATACCTTGACAATGAACATAGTTATTTTGTGGCTATATTTTTCAGTGTAGCTGAACAAGTTTATATTCCCACCAACAATATTTTGTGATCAGTCTAAAGTGAGATCGAAAAAGAGCAACAAGTCAAGTGGTTGTGTATTTTTGTTGTTGTTGTTGTTGTTTTCTTCAGTCGTGGGACCTGAACTCTCGTCCTGAGTACTGAACTTCAGCTCTTCAGCTCAAGGATAGAACACTATCACTTGAGCCACAGAACCACTTCCAGCCTTTCTGCTTATGTGGTGCTGAGGAATCAAACCCGGGCTTCATGCTTGCAAAGCAAGCACTCTATCACAGAGCCCCAGCCCCAGCGTGTCTCAAGTGTTTTGGTTTGCATTTACTTTATTGCCAGAGATGTAGCACATTTTTTATGTGACTACTGGCTATTTTTGTTTCTTCTGGGAAGTCTCTACTTAGTTTATTTTCCCATTTGTTAATTGGATAGTTAATTCTTTGCTAGTGTAATTCATTGAGCTCTTTGTATATTCTAATGTAGACATGGCAAAAATCTCTGCTTCCATAGGACCTCTTTAGCTTGCTAATGATGTCCTTTGTCATGCAGAAACTTAGTTGTTTGACACAATCCCATTTGTGAATTCTATCTTTGAGTCCAGGCATTATTGAGGTGAACTCTGTATTCCTGTTCAGTGGGAGCCAAGATTAGCAAGGCTTATACTTTTGGAACAATACTTCCTAGAGTTCAAATCCTAGTCATGGGCAAGTATTGTTGCCCCAGTTTTACAGGTAGAAAGGTCAAAATCTAACATTTTTTCTGATTCTTTAAGCCACACATCTGGTCAAAGCATAGTCTAGAACCTATATTATTCTTGTATAGTCTCAAGATAGGTTTTCCTAGTGACTTTCTTTCTTTATATTTCTTCCTTAACTCTTTACATCTGGTGTACAATATGATGGCTAGTAATCACATGGGTATGCTGAGCACTGTAAATTGTGGTGTTGTATTGATTTTGCTGTAAGGATAATGTTCACCATGGAGTTGGAACACTACATACAAAACAATTGGGGAACTATATTTTTGTTTGTTTTGCAAGTCCAGGGGCTTAAGCTCAGGGATTGGACACTGCCCCTGATGGTCTTTTGCTCAAAGCTAGTGATCACTATACCACTTAAGCCACAGCTCTACTTCCAGGTTTTTCTGTTTAATTGGCACTGAGGAATCAAACTCAGATTTTCATGCATGAAGCTAGGCAAGCACATTCCTACTAAGCCATCTTCCAGCTCTTCAGTTATTTTTTAAATGCTGTTTTTTTTCATGAGTTTCCACCTTTCTTGCTCATGCTGGCTTTGAACTGTGATCCTCAGATCTCAGGTTCCTGAATACCTATGATTACAATCATGAGATACTGGTACCTGGCAAATGGTGACTTTAACCTACTTTTAATTTTCCTCGTTGGTGAAGCAGCTGAGTAGATAACATAAAAAAAGGAGAAAGGCAGAAGAAAAAAGCAACAGTAGTAGATACTAGAAAAGGAAAGGAAAGTAGTACAAAATTGGCAAAATGAAGTAAAGGTTGTAATTTAATTAGTACCAATAGACCAATGTTGCTTTTTTATTTTACAAACGTATAGTACTGTTACATTGCATTAACACTAGGGGAATGAGGGAACTATACTTATGCCAACACAATTTATTGTAAAAAAAAGATGCCAACAAGGCCAAGTGTGAAAACATATGCTTGTAATCTCAACTTTTAGGAGCTAAATTGGGAGGCTTGAAAGTTGTTATATAGATTATGTAAAAAAAAAACAAAAAAAAAAAAAAAAACTATGTCTCTGAAATAAGAGAAAGAAAAAAAATAAAAGGGAAAAAAAGAACTCTAACCAAATATTTCCTGGCCAATTTTGTCAAAGAAAATACCTTCTTTTTTTTTTGTTTTTTACCTATTGTTAGGTGTCAAACGTGGAAATTTGCCCATTGTATACAAGTCCTTTACTACTTAAGTAATGCCCCAAGCCTTTTTATTTAAATGGTGATTTTCAGTTTGTTTGGTTAAGAGTCTTTGTTCCTCCTTCCCTCCCTCCCTTCTTTCCTTCCTTCCTTCCTTTCTTTCTTTTGTGAGGATAGGCCATGCTTACCTGGAATAATTGGTATATGCCATCTCACCCAATTTATCCATTTGACTGCTCCAGAAAGTTTTAACAAAGAATAAACTCTTCCTAATTAACTTCATAAGTCCCATGACAAAATGTTAATGTATTTATAGTAATTTTACTTATGAAGAGAAAGGCAAAAATCCTAAACAAAACAGAACATGTATCAGAAATGAAGGACAGTTTACATTTATTGTTTTTCCATTTTTCCTGTGTGTGTGTGTGTGTTTTCATGAAGATTTCACATAGGCTTCACACATTGTAATCAAGTCATTCTACCACCAAACCTCAAACCCACTTATGTAGTTACAATTTAGAAAATCTAATGCAATTTATCACACTGAATAAAGAAGAAATACCATATAATCTCAATAGATGCTGATACAGAAGCATTTAATAATATTTTTTATATTACTGAATAATATTTTTAATATTACTGAAAACTCTGACACAAGCAAATAGCTTTAGCTTATGTAGAATATCTTTCAAGCAGCTACGATATTCTTTTAAAAAAATAGGTGAGGTATTTCTGAGAGGGATTTGTTATCAATGATGACATTCGACAATACATTTGATGTGTTAACTGAAAAGAAGAAAGAAGAAGAAGAAGAAGAAGAAGAAGAAGAAGAAGAAGAAGAAGAAGAAGAAGAAGAAGGAGGAGGAGGAGGAGGAGGAGGAGGAGGAGGAGGAGGAGGAGGAGGAGGAGGAGGAGGAGGAGGAGGAGGAGGAGGAGGAGGAGGAGGAGGAGAAGGAGAAAGAGGAGGAGGAAGAGGAGGAAGAGGAGGAGGAAGAGGAGGAGGAAGAGGAGGAGGAAGAGGAGGAGGAAGAGGAGGAGGAAGAGGAGGAGGAAGAGGAGGAGGAGGTGGAGATTGCAATTGAAGGAAAACACTGTAATTTGTGATGGCATGGTAGTCTATATAAAAATACAAACATGTTTACAGGCTTACATATTTACATGTTTTCAGTAAGTTAGTTTAACATGAAGTCAACCAATACAGAAATAAAAAATCTCGTACATGTCAAACAAACTTCACAATTTAGGTTTGGGGGGGAGTGGAGTTGTGGAGATGGGATGGAAAGGATGGTAGGGAAAAAACAAAGGAGGAGCAACAATGCTTGATAAGAAATGTACTCATTACCTTGCTCTTGGTGCTGTAACCCGTCTGTACAGTATTTTAACAATAAAAAGGTTATTTAAAAATAAAAAATAAAAAAATAATAATATGATGAAAGGAATTTGTAACTCAGTGGTGGAGTATTTGCCTACTATCTGTGAAGGGTTCTTGTTAAATAAGCTGCAAAATGCATAACAGACCAAAAATTAAAAAAAATTATACAAGAAGGACAATAAAGCACATGGTTTGGGACAAGTAAGTGGTTTACTTCCAAAAAAGAAGTAGCACCAGATGATTTTAGTGGTATATATATACTTGAAATCCAAACATCCATTCTTTGGTGGTTCAAGGCCAGTCAGCTAAAAACAAAAGCAGGAGCAGGGCTGGGGAGGTGGCTCAGTGGTAGAGTGCTTGCCTTGCATGCTTGAGGGCCTGGGTTCGATTCCTCAGCATCACATAAGCAAAAAGAAAAAAGCCGGAAGTGGTGCTGTGGCTCAAGTGGTAGAGTATTAGCCTTGAGTTGAAGTGCTGAGGGACAGTGCCCAGGCCCGGAGTTCAGGCCCCACGACCGGACACCTTCCCCTCCCCCCAAAAAAACATAAAAACAAAAGCAGGAGGGACATGACAGAGAAATAATATTGATTTGAAACAACTTCATCTGGATGGTGAGAAAAAGTCTGTCAGGTGTGTTGTTTCCTTTTAAATAAGATTCTAACCTATCCACCATGTGAGTATGCAGCAACAAGGAACACATTAAAGCCCTGTTGAAGCTGACCTTTCAGTACATTGAATTTTCTGGGTTCTAGATCTTGTCTTTCAGAATTTCTGTTGAGTACAAATAGCTTTCTCTAAGCTATTGGGACCTGGTCTTAAGGAATTTTGTTATAGCATCACAATGGAATTGAAATACACAGCTATACCTCTTTCTCTAAAGGAAGACTGATGGATTTGGTAGTAGGAGAGTTCAAGCTGAGGACCTCCAATTTTCTAGAGAGGGGTTCTACCACATAATTCCCTTCCTGCAGCCCTTGTTCTTCACTTTGAACATACCAACGCACTGTCTTATGGATTTCAAGGCTTCTGATGTAAACTCTATAATAAGAAACTATCACGGGAATGATGCTCTCTTTTCTCTCACTCCTGTAGTTGTTAATAAGCTGCTTCATGGAGATGTATGGAATAGGGCATTTTGCTACAGTATTAGATGATTCTGAAGTGATACCACTATTCTTTTGACATCAGTCATTCTAGATTTAAAGAAAAAGACATTGAATATATTGAGTAAATTGATGAGGTCTTTAAACCCGAAAGTTAGAGCAGCTTTTCAGATTATGGATGCCATAAAGTATCCTACTGGATTTAAATTCAAGTGAGAAAACAGCCACTTGCATGACTCATCTAAGTATAAAACTTTCTTGGACATAGTTTCTTTGCATTTTAATGTAAATGACAAAAGTGCCAACTTACTGACTTTATAAGGGGACTCAGCATTACATAATTAAATAGTTGTAAAAATTCACTGATTTGAATAGAGAACATGCCTAATTTGTATTAAAGTAGTAATGTATTGCAATTAATACACGGATGTGTTTTATTAGTAAATATTGAAAAGGAAAACAAGTATTTCTACAGTGGATTCTTCCTGGCAATAGTCACTTTGCAGTAGGGTGTCACTATCTGCCTCCTTTCAACCACATGTTATTGCTGAGTGTGATATTGTTTTAGTTCTACTCAAGAGCTATGGGACTCATCTTGGATTCCATTTAGAAGACACCAAAGTGCATACGGATATTACAACTTTTTAAAGACCAGAAATGATCTATTTTATGGTGCCAACAATAAATAAACTCCATACCAAATAGGGATTTAATCTTATTTTAAGCACTTGTGCAAGGGATATAATTCCACAAATAAGGACACCTCGTATGCCTTAATTACTTCTGTGAATTTTCTCTTTATTGTCAAGTTAAAAAAAAATCTGATCCACTTTAGTGAAAGTTTCCAATTGGACACTTAGTCATGTACCCCCTACACCTAGAAATACATAGGAATCCACTTTGTTTTTAGATTGTTGGAGCATGTTCCAAGACCTAAACAAATGGTGAATGGAAGCCACTTGTTGGTGTATGTTTGGCTCCTGCACATGGCCAGGGGTCTAGCAGAAACAGACATGAGGATATCCATAATACTCGAGGACAAAATATTTGGGAGCAAACACTAAGACCAGGAAGACATCAAGAACAGAAGGCACTTTCTGATGCACTTGAAGTTCCTGCAACACTGCCATGGCAGCAGCAGTGGCATCATTCTTTGCACCTCCCATCTCTGTGGAAACTTTGGCAACAGTCCTACAGGCTCAAGACCAAAAGAGCCAGTGGGTTCATGCCAAGCTGTGATTGGTCCAATACAGCCATTGTGAGTGGTCTCTGCAGTCCATTATAATGCTGGGAATTTCTGGTGACCTGCTGGATTCAGTGCTACATTGACAATTTTGAGTGGGTTTATTTTTGTGGAGGTTAGCTTTGTTTAATGTGGGTTTGGGTATTTCCTTTTGTTTATTGCTCTGGAGTTTTTATTTTCTTAGCCAAGTTTAGGTAGATTTACTCCTTGACATCCTAGCAGAAAGATGGGAGAACACAGTGAATTATCCTCAGGCTCTTCAGAGAAGGAGATTTTCACTGAACAAGACAGTATGAAGGAGATCATTGGCTATGGAAGGAGGAGATTTTCCCTGAACAATACAGTGTGAAGGAGGAGTTAATTGAATATGGTAGCTATGGATATGTAACATTGGCTTAGCATCACCTCATAGACAATAAGGTGGTAGGGCAAATGATCCTGAATGGAGAGTTAAACAATTGTCAGACCAAAATGAGATGGACAGGCTGGGAAGGTGTCTCAGTGTTAGATGTTTCCCTCACATGCATGAGGACCTGAGTTCAATTCCTCAGTGCCACATAAACAAAGAAAGCCAGAAGTGATGCTGTGGCTCAAGTGATAGAGCACTAACCTTAAGCTGAATAGCTCAGCGATAGTGCCCAGGCCCAAAGTTCAAACCCCAGGACCCACAAAAAAATTTTAAATGAGATGGGCATTATTAAGATTTTCCATCAAACACACATGATCAGGTCATTCCAGGTGAGGGAGAAGGAAGAGCACCAATGCCTAGCAGTGGAACTGGCCATCCAGAGACCTCCTGAGATAAATGTGAAAATCATGCCACCTATTCAAGAATGAAGTCAGAAAATTGTTCAGTCATATTGTGAGGATTGCACATTGCTTTAACGAATATAGAAATGAACACTGAGACATTAAACCTAATAAGACCATGTTGGATGACAAAGGCAATGTGAAGGTCAATGACTTTGGCATGAGCATAAGGATTTCCCAAGGGTAGTTGCTGAAGGACATATTTGGTACAATAATTTTGTCTGTATAAAATATTCCTGCATGAAAATTACAATGGCTGCAAAGCAGGCTTGGAGTCTCATTTGTTTTCTATAGGGATGGCAAATTTTCCATTTGAAGATATCAATTTTAGCCAGATACAAGTAATTGTCTTCTAGGTCACATACATTTCTCCATTCACCTGTATCCAAAAGAACAAAATATCATCTTGAAACTGTAAACTGCAGACCCAAGGCAAAGGCACAATATAGAACAAAAAATGGAGATTGGATCAACTAAGTTGAGGAATATATACTATGTCCTAATGAGCCATCACGTAATGAGCTAACCCCTATTATTCTTGGATTCATGTGTGACATGAGGTACAGCCTGCCAGATATGAACAAAATGATATTAGACAGGACATTAAATGAAATCATGGTCATCTATTTTTTAATAAAAAATGTTAAAGTAGAATGACCGCAGTGAAATTAAATCAGTGCCTGCTATTGTTTCAGTTGCCCATCTCCTGCAGATATACAGTATGTATATATCTCACAAATATATTACATATTAAATATATTATATATAATTATATGCATAAATATGCATCATTTTGGAGATGAGTTTCATGGAATTCTCTGCTTTTGCTTCAAGCCAACATTCTCCTCATCTGAGCCTCCTTAGCAGTTAGGATTATAGACTGGGACCAGGCAAAAGTTGTCTTAATCAATGCAGCAGAGAGCTTGTCTTTAACTTCCAAGAAATACTAGAAACTTGAAGACAGTAGAATGATGACTGTAACATAATAAGTTTAACTCAGAGTAAAATTTCCAAAATTTATTTTATACAAAAATTAGGGGACAGTGTTATTGGATATATCCTTGAAAAAAATGATTAATAAAAATTAAAGACAGATATAGATCCCAGTTAGAAGTGTGAAAGTAAGTGGAACGCTCATAAGTTCAAGTCCTAATACCGGCCCATAACCAAACATTAAATTAATTTTTTATGTCTTTTATTGTAAAAATACTGTACAGAGGAGTTACAGTTAAATAAGCAAGGTAAGGAGTGCATTTCCTATCAAGCATTTTTGCTTCCTCCTTTGTTTTTCCCCTACCATCCCTTTCCTCCCAGCTCCACAACTACTCCACCCACCTCTGAAGTTGCAAAGTTCGTTTTCAATGTACTGTGTTGTACATCGCATTTTTATAATGGGTCAACCTGTATGCCTATTTATTTGAGCATTTTCTGTTTTCCCTTACCCTCCCCCAATTAGAGAACTGTATATACAAGATGCAGGGCACCAGAATCAAATACAGTGAAATCAGGGGTTATACCATGGGGGAGGAACATACAAAGCAACCAAAAATCACATGGTACATTATAAATAAGTTAGAAACAACAGCAAGAAAGGAAAAACCACCTGTGTCCCTATCTTGGGGTTCATTTCACTTAACTTCATCTTATCGGTGCTTGTCCTAGGCATATACTAGTTATTGCAAATAAGGGAAACCATGGGATCTATGTTTCTTTGGGCATGCCTTACTTGACTTAATATAATTTTTATCTAAGTCTTTCCATTTCCTAACAAATTAGGAGATGTCATTCTTTCTGATGGAGACATAGAATTCATATATATATATATATATATATATATATATATATATATAAAGATATATATATATATATACACATATTTTCTTGATCCATTCATTTACTGAGGGGCATCTGGGTTGGTTTCATATCTTAGCTGTGGTAAATAATGCTGCAATAAACATACTTGTGCTGATAGCTCTAGTATGGCCTTGTTTGTGATCATTTGTGTCAATGTCTGAAAGTGGGATTGCTGGATCATAGGGGAGCTCTATGTGGAGTCTTTTGAGGAATCTCCATATTGCTTTTGAAAATGGTTGAACAAGTTTACACTCCCACAAACAATGCAATAGGGTTCCCTTTTGGCCACATCCCCTCCAGCATCTGCTGTTATTAGATTTCTTATTGATAGCCATTCTAACAGGGGTAAGGTGAATCTCAATGTTGTTTTGATTCGCAATTCTTTTTTTTTTTTTTTGATAGAGAAGTTGAGCTTTTCTTCATGTGTCTATTGGCCATTGTTATTTCCTCTTCAGAGAAGTTTCTCTTTAAATCTTTAGCCCACTTATTTCATCAGGCAGTTGTTTCTTTGAGGATTTGTTGTTCGGGATTTAATTTTTTGTGTTCTAAGCATATTTTAGATATGAGGCTCTCGTCTTTTGTATGGCTAGTGAAGATCTTCTCCTAATCCGTGGGCTTTCTATTGATTTTGTTAGCTATGTCCTATGCCATGCAGAAGCTCTGCAGTTTCATGCAATCCTATTTGTGCAAACTTTCTTTGATTTGTTGTGTTTCTGGGTCTCTATTAAGAAAATTTTGGCCTGTGCCAAGGAGACCTAGCGTTTCTCCTATTCCTTCCAGTAAAGTTTTTAGGGTGTCTGCTTTGACTCTGAAAACGACAATTAATTTTGTATGTCAGAACTTGTTTTTTTTCCATTCTTTGTGTTCATAGGAATGTGTCTATTTTGTGTAAACCAGCTGCTCAATAAGGTATCATTTCGGGTCATATAGTAGTTATTACATGGCTCTATGTAAGTATTGTGTAATGACATAGAGCTTTCTAATGACTTACATACGTAAATCTATTAATGTTAATTGTCATGAAGAATGCCAAACCTCCATTTTTGTGCCCATGTCCATCCTTGTTCTCCCTATTGTCTAGCAGTTTATATCACAGTCATCTGGCACATGGAATAGACATGGACTCAATTAATCCTGGCTTTGAGATGGCCCCAAATACAGCAAATATCAGAATCCATGAGATCAAAGCAGTTGTCCCAGGTGCCTGATTGTATGAATGTCCTCAGCTTTCAATGGTCTCACCTGCCTCTGTCAGAAGCGTGGTGATGGTCTGTCACCATCAAAGCTCACACTGAAGCTTAACTTCTCAATGTACCAGTGTCACAAGGGGGAACCTCTAAGAGAGGTTTCAGTCATAAAGGGATTAATGCCATCCAATCAACTCTCAAGCGACTAATATTATCACTATTAACAGTTTTTGAAGGCAACTTATGCCCCTTATTCTCTGTCATTCTAGCACATGCCATGATGCTGATATCCTCTGTGATATGATGCACCTAGGGAGCCTTGTCTCACGTGCTACCATGCTATTTAGACTTTCCAGCCACTACTATTGTGATTGAAATAGACCTTTTATTCCTTATGAAGTGTACAGCTTCAATGATTTTGTTAAACCATGACCAAATGGATGAGATGCTATTCTTTTTATCTTTTTCATGGTATTGAGGATTAAACTGAGGGCCTTACAATTACTAGGCAGATATGGTACCAGTTGAGCCTGCATACCCCCAACACTTTTTTTTCTTTTTCAGTTTACTTTTTATATAGGGTCTTGTGCTAACTTCACTCAAGCCACCCTCATTATCCCATCCTCCTATATCTCTACCTCCCAATATCTGGGATTACAGGCCTGTGACACCACAGTTTGCCCATTAGAATATGCTGTTCTTTTGGGGAAAGAGATACAGACCCACTGAGATGCTTATGTATTTCTGTGTGTGTGTGTGTGTGTGTGTGTGCGTGTGTGTGTGTGTGTGTGTGTGTGTGTGTGTGTGTGTGTGTGTATTCACGAGAACTGTTCTTGGTGATTTACTTAGTACTGAGGGTGAATCTTCATGCAGAATCTGTATTATTAATTCCTTTCACTAAAAAAGAAATGCTTCTCTGCGTGCTCGTAGCTCTCAACTGTAAACCTAGCTCTTCAGAATGCTGAGATTTTGTGATAACATTGTTAATCCAGGTGAGCCAGGAAAAGTCCATGACACTCTTATCTCCATTTAATCACCAAAAAAGTCAAAAGTCTAGATGTGGCTTAAGTAATAGAGTAATATTATTGAGGAAAAATATAGAAATAGCACCTAGACTCTTTTTAAGGCTCAGGACAAGCACCCGTACAAAATCTCCAGATAGCACTTGTGATATTACAACGAACTCTTGTGCTATTACAAGTCACCATTATGTCTAATGGGTTATCTCTACAGGACAGTTGCAGTAAAACATCTTGTATTTCTTCATAAGATATGTTCTTTCTGGACCAGCTTTATACCCCATTTTTCTCTCTGGAATGATGTCTTGATTTTGAAATAGAGGAAAAATTCAGAGCGGAATATGGTCTCTGTATCCCTCCCTTATCCATTGTTAACATGTTCTCTTTTTTATTTTTTGGCAGTCTTGGGGAATGAACTCTGGTCCTGGCCACTGTCACTGAGCTGCTTCTTTGCACAAGACTAGCACCCTATGCATAGCGTCACTTCTGGCTGTTTCTGTTTATGTGGTACTGAGTAATTGAACCCATGGCTTCATGCATGCTAGGCAAGCACTGTACCACTGAACCACATTCCCAGCCACATGTTCTCTTTCTAAAATATGTCTTTTTATTTGTGTATTTATTTTCTATTTTAAGAATACTGTACAGAGGAGTTACAATTACATGGACAATGTAACGAGTACATTTCTCATCAAGCACAGTTGCCCCTCATTGTTTCTAACATGTTTACCTCTGTCCCATCTCTGAAGCCACTGCCACTGCTCTTGAATATATCCTCAGTTTTACTCCTATTTTCATATCCTATAACTGCCGAATTATTTTCCACTCGACACAAGGAATTATCTTTCATTTTCTTAAATTTCAAACCTCATTGGCTAAAATCAAACAATAACTCAACATTATCAGTGTCTTAAATTGAGGACACATAGAATAATAAACAGCTTTGTCCATTTTTTTCAGGTGTAGACTTGAATTCTGGACTTGGGCACTGTCCTTCAGCTCTTCAGCTCAAGGCTAGTCTTCTAACACTTGAGCCACAGTGCCACTTCCAGTTTCCTGAGTTTATTGGGGATAATAGTCTCTCAACCTTTCCTGGCAGGATTGGCTTTGAACTGACAGCCTCAGATCTCATCCCACTGAGTAGCAAGGATTACAGGAATGAGCCACCAGTTCCCATCTAATAAATAGCTTTTCATGTGTATGAGGTGATACACAACAACTCAGACCCTTGGGAAGTCTTTTATCTTCCAGTCTGGGCAGGATCTAAACCTACAATATACTCTAGTAGATAACAAAATTAAAGAGATTCTACAAATGTAATTAGTTCCCACAAGAGTTGGATATGAGTTGTTTCCAAGGTGTGAGTGCAAATTAAGGATTTTCTAGAGGTCAGTGACGTCAACAGAATGAATCAAACAGTAAGGAGAATATGTTTGTCAAGAAAGTATAGGGGAACCTGGAGCTGACAACAGTGGCTGTACGATAGGTGACTAGAAAGCAGAAATCACAGTCTCACATCCACAGGACCTAAACCCAGCCAGGCATCCTTTAATCTTGGAAGAGATCCCCACATTCCATGAGAGACTATAGCTTTTTGGCCCCCTGCTAGAAACTGAGCAGCTGCTATAGACAAACCACACCCAAACTACCAGCCCAAACTTCTAACCTAAAATAGTTGGTATTTGATGGACGAACAAATAAATTTGTGGTAATTTGCCACAGATCATGACAAAATAAATGGATCTCTCAGAGTGCTCGTGCCTCATACCTGTAATCCCAGCTACATAGGAGACTGAGATCTGAGGATCCAGATTCAAAGGGAACTCAAGCAGCAATATCTGTGATATTCATATTGCCAACAAATAACAAAAACCTGGAAATGGTAGTATGGCTTAAGAAGTAGGGAAACAGCCTTAAGGGAAAAGATAAGTAAAGCACAAGACCCTAAACTGAAACTCCAATACCAGCACTTACACATACACACACACAAAAAAAACACAAAAAAGAATAGAAAAATGAAAACATTTGTTGAAGACCACCTGGTATTTTCTGTGCTCTGTGTAAAACTCTGACATCTCTCAATTTTTTCCTTGTGTGAAGTAATTTATTATATTTTATAACTCAAACATCAAGATATCTAACTACACAACTACACAAATCTGTTGGCCACACACTTTTCTATATATCATATAGTAATTGTTACTGCAAACAAAGTACCTTTTCTACTAATTTAATCTACTTAATTGCAGAAACTGGATTTGTATCTTAGTTGAAATTAAACTTAAACATTTTAACTCATTAAAAGGGAAAACTTATGATATATCTTCAGTTACATTCCTATCTGTCACGTTTCCTACAAATGAAATTAGTTGATTGCATCACTTAAAATTCCTATATTCCAAATCAATACAAGACTCTGATTAAAACTAAAAAAAATTAAAGTGTTTTCTATTCCTGTTTCATTTGGACAAATTACTTAAAGATATCTTTGGACTTCCATAAAGATATCATATCCAAAATTCATCTATACCATAGAAAAAAGTTCACAAAAGGTTATCTATAATTCACATAGATGTTGCTCAATTCATTAGAGCAAAAGAACTATAAATTCTGACCTACATATATAAACATCCCATAACAATTTCTAGAAAATTCCATTTTTCTTAGAACAATGCTGGCTGCCAACAAACTCACTAATGGTGAGAAGAGAAAAATAAAGTTTGCAATGGCTGACATTTTACAAAAGCCTTATTCACATGTGGGTACACACAGAAAGCCATGCAATGTTCAGGTTTACCTGGAAAGAAAAGGAACTCATCATAATAAGAGAGAAAAACCCTTGGCAGGAACTACACATAACTGCACTTCAGCTTCTTTGCTCAAGCTTGGTGCTCTACCACTTGAACCACACTCCACTTTGGGCTTTTTAGTCATGAATTGAACACAACAGCATCATGATCTTTCCTGGCTTTGAACCTTGATCCACAGATCTCAACCTCCTGAATGGCCAAAATTACAGGAATGAGCCTTCAATGCTGGCATTAGTAACAGACCAACGCACTGATTTCAAGCCCCAACACCAGCACAAAATTCAAAACCACAATCAAACTTGATAGCCAATAAATATACTAATAGTATATTAAACCAATATAATGAAATGTGGAGAAATGTGAAGGACATCAGAAAATGATTATTATTATTAGCTTTTCTGATTTTTAAAAACTTAAAATTACTTTCCTAAAATGTAAAATAAGTACAGAAGACCCCTGGTACCTAGGTGTATGTTTCAAATTAGATAGGTGATGAAGACAAACTGAGAATGCTGAGGAAAACAAATAATTTTAGAATTCAGTGAATACTACACAGAAAATATACCTGAGAATCTGTGCTTTGAAAAAGTTTCAATTAGGCTAAGTTAATGACACAAAAACATTTTTCTTCTCATTAATACTCCTCATAAAACAGGTCTACTTTATTCTCTTTATTTCGGAATGCTCTGAATGTTTGATTCACTTTTCCCAAAATGACACTAAAGACATTCAGTCTTACAAAACTCCAAATTTTGTATCTTAGTACTGAAATTAAGTATATCAACTATCTTCTTTATGTTGGGAGTATCATAAAAACTTTTAACTTGTTCTTTTATCTTTGAGGCTGGGGGGTGCATTTTGACAAAAAAGGACAAGGAAACACTCAGTAGATCTCCTGATTCAAATATAAGTGGATTACTCTGGAGGCTGAGATCTGAGGACCATCGTTGAAAACCAGCTCAGACAGGAAAAAGAGAGACTCTTATCTCCAACTGAAAAACAAAAAGCTGGAAGATGTGGCTCAAGTGGGAAGGTGCTAAACTTGAGCAAGCAAAAACAAAAGGGGGGTGGGGAGAGAGGAGAGCACCCAGGGCCAAACTTCAACCTCAAAGACCGTCACACATATACACACATAACTCTGACAACAATTCAAATTAACATCATCTGAACTGCCTAATGGGAAGTGTGCATGAGAATTTAAAAATATTTCCATTTTTAAGAAATACATTTTTTAAAAAGATATACATAGCATTTTCAATTATGATTAAAATTTTACATGGTTGCCAAGTTTCGGTGGCTCACACCTGTACTCCTAGCTACACATGAGGCTGAGATATGAGATTGTGGTGCAAATACAGCCCATGCTGAAAAGTCAGTGAGACTCTTATCATCTGAAAGTTGGAAGTGGAGCTGTGGCTCTAGCTGTAGAGCACTAGCCTTGGGCTGAATCACTGAGAGACAGCGCCCAGGCCCAGAGTTCAATCCTCGTGACCAAAATTTAATTTTTTATATGGTCAAAACACAGATAAAAATTCTGAGAATATATTGGCTGGCATACTTCCTTCTGCCTTAAGCAAAAGAACTTTGTCTTTGGATTTATTATAAGATCATTATTGCCATAGCTTCATTTTGGCTCAAGTTAAAGTGTTTGGCATAAAAGAGGAGGCTTTGTGGTCAACATATGAAAATTTATCTTAAATCATCAATGCAACTGAATTGATCTCTTTTGTGGTGAAGTTCTTCACATCACTCAATGTTAAGTTGTCTAGGATGACACATACATTCACTCACAACCTTTCAACAAATCTAAGCAGTAAGACTGAGCATGGTAGATATTGCTAGTATGGAATGTAGTATGCAAGGGGGAAAAGGGAAAAACTGGGGGTAGCTTCAGACCACAGCAACTCACTTGGGTTGAACTCATTTCCCCGATGAGTTGATGTTGAAGGCATCACCACTAAGTTTTACTGTAGGGCAAGCCCTTCCCCTCAACAACTATATAGTGAGAGAAAGCCTGTCTTATCAGTTTCTACCAACATATCTGTTTCTAGACTATGACTGTATCTAACTAGATTCCTCAAAACATAAAAATTTGAAACATTCCAATACACTGGAATAAACCATTTTTTCTATCCTACACTCAGATGTAGGGAGAATTTAAAAAGATGTTCAAGGGCTGGTTTATAGTTCATTGAGAGTTTTTGACTAGCTAATGAAACATCCTGGGTTCAATCCTCATTAATACAAAAGGAGATGCAAAATCAGGTTAAAGTCCAGAAAGTGGAAAGTAATTGAAGTAAAACTCCTGAAACAGGGACCAACTCTCCTGGTATGTGTTAGGAAAAGAAGAAGAAAGGCCACCCCTGGCACCTGCCATAGCTACCAAGTGTGTTATACCTGGACCAATCAAATCTCTGTTAATCAAAACTGAAGAAACAAAACCATAAATACTATGGTTTACTGCAGGGTATTGAAGGATGAGGGAGGGAAAATGGGGAGAAGGAACCCTGGTAATGGCAGCAGCCATATAAGTAAAACAGTGAATGACATTATCTTGAGTAGAACTTGGAGAGATGCACATGGGACACAGGAGAAATTACATTGAAACCCTGCTGCTCTACAAGTTAAAATGAACCTTTGCAAGATAACACCTCAGTTTATGGACATATATATTCAGTCAGAATGTGTATACAGATATATGTACATAGTCCATATGTGCACACAGATCACATCCAAAAACAGGAAGAAAGTAATACCACAGAGGATGAACAGTTCAAACTGAACAGTGTGTTGGTGCCAGCTAATATGTCAGAACGCAGATTCTTTACCTCCCTTCCTTGCATTCTTTGGATATGGTTATGATGTATATGGCTTGGAAGTGAATTAAAGATAACTGCTGCTGGGCAGAGGAGCCTTATTTTTTATTATGGCAGCTTTCCATAATTGATCTCCCCTTCCTGGATGAATGAGCAAATGTTAATGATAGAATCCTTAAACATAAAGCTTGGCTGCTTTGACTGACATCTTCCTCCATGGAGCTCTCACCCTTCAATCATAAGAGATTTGGTAATACATTGTTAGGTTGAGTCTTAGTTGCCTTCATTCAGTCATTTTTTTATATATCCAATGGTTGTTTGATTTGTCTTTTGTTTTGTTGTTTGAGTTTTTTTTTTTTCACCTTTCCTGCTCCATGCCTCCATTTTCAAATGATTTATAACTGAAGTTCAGTAAGACATTAAGTCCTTAGAATTGTTCAATGATGGAAGGAAATATTAATGTGAATGCACATACAAAAGAACAAAACCCTTAATCCTCCTTTTGTTTCCTAAAGGGAGAAGGCTGGTGGGGACCTACTTACCTTGCAAGGTGGCATCTGGCCATGGTACCTGCACCTGGGCTGACAGGGACCAGGAAAATGGAGAACTAGGAGGTGAAGAATAATAGGCCCTTGGGCAGGGAATTTTTGTAGGCCCTAGAAGCTGTGTTCAAGTCCCAGTATTGGAACAACAAAGAGGTAAAGAAAAGAAAGGGAAAAAAACAGAAAGGAAAAGGAAAAAGAAGGATCTATTGCTTGAGTGCATTTTATACATTAACTATGCCTCATGGGTATGGGTGATATGAATCTGTTACCCCAGATGTGTCCCATTCTATCAACTGGTCTTCGCTATAAACCTCTTCCCAGGGCACCAGAGAGTTTTGCCCCTGCCAGGCAAATAGTTAGATGGAGTTTCTTTCCTTTAGTCTAGATAGTGGGGCATGGGGACTCTAACAAGCTGGGCTTACACCCGACAGAGCACAGATGAGCATAGCACACAGCACTTGGAGAGAGCCATACTGGACAGCACTGTTTCCAGTTGAGTGGACCCAACCCCTCTTCTTGCTCCCCTATCCACTCCTCCACTCTGCTAGGTTCCTTGTCCATTACCTCACTTTCCCATCATACCATCACTGCCCCCATCCACTGGCCCATTGCCACCCCATGTTTCCCCAGCCTACCACCCTGGTAAGCTGTGCCTACTATAGGCTATGTGCCCTACTACCCCGTTTTGAATCAGTCCCCTTCTTGAGGTCAGACACCCCTCAAGAACCCACTCATTCTCCTGACCCTCCTCTCTCCCAGCCACAACGTTTAGCTCCACCCCCACCTTTACGGCCCCAACCCTTCTAGCCCTAAACTTTATGGCCCCTGTGATGTCCCCGTACTGCCTGCCCAAACCTCCGGTGGGAACACAGGAGTGGGAAGGGTAATGTGCATATGCCCAGCACTTACTACATAATGCCAGGTGCCAGAATGTTCCAAACATGAGCTATGGCTGCTGCAGAGAAGGAAAGCTCAGGTCAGAGTCTTCTTCTCCTCCCTGCGTGGCTAAGCCTGGACAGCCCCAGGGCTCTCTGGTTTACCTGACTTCACTTGTGGTTGTGGGACTGGAGATGCAGTCCTCGCCTCCATCTCCTCAACCAGTGCTGTGCCTTCCTGAGGGATCTTTGGCTTCACTGTGTGGACCTCCAACTTTCTACACAGTGTGGGCCCAGCTGCAAGCACTATATCATGATGAACCCGATTTTAGGTGAGAGCCCCCCTCCCTAAACCCCTCTATTTTCCATTTTCTTCTCTGCTCCACTATGGGAGCCTCCCATCTCAAGCGGTTTCAACTGAAGTGTGCCATCCCCTCTTCCTGGGTCCCAAAATCCCTTCCTAGGCTCCTCCTTCCACCACCACCCGGCTCCCCCACCCCCTGCCCCTCAACACATGGGCCAACCCTGCCCTGTTCCCTGATCCTCCAGTGCCCCACAAACCTTTGTTGGGTTAGGGATGTTGGGACTCAGCTGCCAAAGACAATCCTAGAAGACCCAGTTTCAAGGATACGGGGCCCCACTCACCCCAATATCCTCCTCTCCACCCCTCATGGTCTGAACCTTACTCTCAACTCGGCCCCTCCTCTCTCAGTGTAGGAAGATTCGTTGGTGAGGGGAAGAACCTCCTCTATAGAAGGAAGATAGGGTTCACCCCCATCCCCTCTTGGTCATGCCCTCAGTAGTCACCGGTTCTTATGAAGCAACTTCCAGAGGAATTGCAGCTGTATGACATAAGTGGGTGCCCTTCCACTGTACCATTGAGGGAACAAATTGTTGGTGAGGGATTGTGTGCATGTATACATATGTTTACTGGAATGCATGAAGGTTGTGCCAGAGTGGCCAGACAGGTGCTACATTGGACCCAGGAGAAGGAAGGCCAGGTCTTGCAGACTGTCCCAAGGTGGAGCAAAGTTACCTGTTCTCCACTTTGTGGACTGCCATCTTGCTGGTTCCTCCCAGTAGTCCCAGGTACTGTTATCCCAAATACCGCAATTTTGCGGCAAGTGGGCCTTCTTCCTTGTATCTGGGAAACAATTCCCGGGTGAGGTTTTGTGGGTATGTGATTGTAACTGTGCATACCCAAGTTTGAGGTACACACATTTGCCTCTTCCTGTTAAATTGTGGTTCCAAGGGAAGGAAGACCATACACAGTGTATTTCAGGAGTCCCTTCCAGGCTATAGACTTCATTGCCCTGGGTTATGTGCTTAGAGCCTGAAATGATTCTGTCCTTCCAAACCAGTGCTTAACCTGCTACAGAGCATGATGAACAGCTTTTCCTTACTTTTTAAAATACTGTATAGAGGAGTTACAATTACATGAGAAAGGTAATGAATACATTTCTTATAAAGCATTGTTGCCCTCTCCTTTTTCCCCCTACCATCCCTTTCCTCTCATTTCCACAACTACACATCCCCAGCCCCTGCCGAAATTGTAAAGATTATTTTTCAACATAGTGTTTTGTACAACTCATTGTTACAATGGGTCAACCTGTATCCCTATTTAAACATTGTGTTTTTTCCCTTCCCCTCCCCAAATTATACCCACATAAATATCAACCAAAAAATCAAATGGTACCTTATAGATACATTAGAAACAATAGCATTAAGAGAAGAAAAACAACTTGTCTCCCTATCTTGGGGTTCATTTCACTTAACTTCTTCTTATCAGGTCATATGAATATAGCTTTTGATGTTTTCTACTTGTCCTAGACATATACTAGTTATTGTAAATAAGGGAAACCATGGGAAATATATTTCTTTGGGCCTGGCTTACTTCACTTAATATAATTTTTTTTCCCAAATGATTCCCTTTTCTAACAAGTTGGGCTATGAGGGGCTGGGAAGGTGGCTCAGTGGTAGAGTGCTTGCCTTGCATGCATGAGTCCATGGGTTCGATTCCTCAGCAACACATAAGCAGAAAAAAAGCAGGAAGTGGCGTTATGCCTCAAGTGATAGAGTGCTAGCCTTGAGCTAAAGAGCTGAGGGACAGCCCCCAGGCCCAAATTTCAGGCCCATGACTGGACCCAAAAACAAAAACAAAAGCAACAACAACAACAACAAAAAAAACAAATTGGGCTATGTCATTCTTCCTGATGGAGGCATAGGATTCCATTGTATACATATACCTCATTTTCTTGATCCATTCTTCTACTGAAGGGCACCTGGGCTGCTTCCATATCTTACCTATGGTAAAAAATGATGTGATAGGGCTGGGAAGGGGCTCAGTGGTAGAGCACTTGCCTTACATGCATGAGGCCCTGGGTTTGATTCCTCAGCACCACATAAGCAAAAAGAAAAAAGCTGGAAGTGGCGCTGTGGCTCAAGTGGTAGAGTGCTAGCCTTGAGCTGAATAGCTGAGGGACAGTGCTCTGGCCCAGAGTTCAGGCCCCACGACTGGCACCCCCCAAGAAATGCTCTGATAAATATCGTTTTGCTGCTAACCTTAGTATGGCCTTGTATGTGATCGTTTGGGTAAATGCCCAAAAGTGGGATTGCTGGGTCTTAGGGGAGCACTATGTGGAGTCTTTTGAGGAGCCTCCGTGTTACATTCTAAAGTGGTTGAACATGTTTACAGTCCCACCAACAATGCAGTAGGGTTCCCACCTGGGAACATCCACTCCAGAATCTGTTATTAGAGTTCTTTTTTATATTAATAAGTTTTTTAGATTGTGAAAATACAGTACAGAGGGGTAACAATGACATGAGCAAGGTAATGAGTACATTTCTTATCAAGCATTGTTGTCTCCTCCTTTGTTTCCCCTTACCATTCCTTTCCTACCATCTCTCCTCCGGGTCCTCCAAAGTTGTAAAGTTTGTTTTTAGAGATACCATCTTGTACATCTCATTGTAGGAATGGATCCACCTATATCCCTATTTAAACAGTTTTTTTTTACCTTCCTATCCACAAATTTTAACAACATCAACTACAGGGAAAACAGGGTTTATACCATGGGGGAGGGAAATACAAAAACAAAGAAATCATCTCATAAATATGTTAGAAACAATAGCAAGAAAAACCATTTGAGTCCTTATCTTGGGGTTCATTTAGCCTAACGTCAAATTGTCAGACGGTTTGTGCTTGTCTCAGACATATATTACTTGTTGCAAAAAGGGAAATCATGGGACCTATGTTTCTTTGGACGTGGCTTACTTCACTTAATATAATTTTTTCCAAGTCTTTCCATTTCCTAAAAAATGAGGCAATTGTTGGTGGGAGTGTGAAGACTCCACATAGAGCTTCCCTATGACCCAGCAATCCCACATTGGGCATTTACCTGAATGATCACAAACAAGACCATAATAAAGCTACCAGCACAAGTATGTTTATTGCAACATTATTTACCATAGCTAAGATATGGAACCAACCAAGATGCCCCTCAGTAGATGAATGGGTCAAGAAAATGTGATATCTATACACACACACACACACACACACACACACACACACACACACACACAATGGAATTCTATGCCTCCATCAGAGATCTTCATTATAGCAATTCTAACTGGGGTGAGGTGGATTCTCAATGCTGTTCTCATTTGCATTTCTTTTATATCTAGAGAGGTTGAGTATTTCTTCCTGTGTCAATTGGGCATTGTTATTTCCTCTTTAGAGAAGCTTCTCTTTAAGTCTTTAGGCCACTTATTTATCAGGCAATTGGTTCTTTTAGTATTTGTTGTTGGGCAATTTAATTTTTTGAGCAACAATTATATTTTAGATATGAGATCCTTATCGGTTGTGTGGATAGTGAAGATCTTCTCCCAATACATGGGCTTCCTATTGATCTTGTTAGCTATGTGCTCTGCCATATAGAATCTGTACAGCTTCATGCAATCCCATTTGCGCAACTTTTCTTTGATTTGTTGTGTTTCAGGATATCTATTAAGAAAAATTTGACCTATGCCAAGAAGACCTAGGGTTTCTCCTATTCTGTAATTTAATGTTTATAGTTTGTTTGCTCTGACTCCTAGGTCTTTGATACATTTGGAGGTGATTTGCTTGCAGAGTGATATATTCAGATATAACTTTAGTTTTATACAGGTGATTAACCAATTTTGCCATTTCGTGAGGATGCTGTCTTTCTTCCATTCTATTTTTTAGCTCCCTTATTGAAGATTAGGTGGCTAAAGATCTTTGTGTTCATTTCTGAATTTTCAATTCTATTCCATTGGTCTTGAGGTCTCTTCTTGTGCCACTACCACACTGTTATGATTACTATGGCATTGTAGTAGAATTGGTAATTTGCTATTGATATTCTTCCAGCACTGTTTTATTCTGTTAAGGATTGATTTTCCTATGCACAGTATTTTATTGTTCCATATGAATTTTTGGATTACCTTTTCTATTCCCCTGAAGAATAAGGTTGGAATATTGACAGGAATCACATTGAATTTGTAGATTCCCTTGGGAAGTATTGCCATTTTCATGATATCAATCCTTCTGATCCAGGAGCAAGGGAGGATTTCCACTTTCTAAGTTTTATTTTGATTTCCCTTTTCAGGTTTATATAATTTTCATCTTAGTGGTCTTTCCCTTTTTAAGTTAACTCCTAGGTATTTTATTTTTTTGTGGGCTTATTACAAAGGAGTTGCTTTCTTAATTTCTGCTGTGCTCTTCTCATTGTTGGCATACGGAAAAACCATTGATTTTTTCTTTAATTTAATTTAATTTTATTTGTGAACATACTGTACAGAGGAGTTACAGTTACATGGGCAGGATAATGTGTACATTTCTTACCAAGCATTGCAGCCTCCTCCTTTGTTTACCCTTCACATCCCTTCCCAGCCTCCCCCCCCCCAATCCCAATCTTTCTCCTTCCTCCCCCCCCCCCCCCGCAACAACGTTGTAAAGCTCGTTTTGGACATGACAACTTGTACTTCTCATTGTTGCAACAGGTCCACCTGTATCCTTAAACAACTGGTTTTCCCCCATCTCCTCCACAAGTTATACTGACATCAAATATAGTGAAAGCAAGGGTTATACTGTGGGGGAGGGACATACAAAGCAACAAAGAGATAATCTTATAAATGTGTTAGAAACACATGCATGAAAGAAAAAAAACATTAAAATACACATCTAAGGGTTCATTTTCCTGACATCACATTATCTGACCTTTTCCGCTTGACTCATACATATACTAGATATTACAAATAAGGGAAACCATGGGACCTACGTTTCTTTGGGCCTGGTTACTTCACTTAATATAATTTTTTCCAAGTTTTTCCATTTCCTAACAAATGGGGCAATGTCATTCTTTCTGATGGAGGCATAGAATTCCATTGTGTATATATACCACATTTTCTTGATCCATTCATCTACTGAGGGGCAACTGGGTTGGTTCCATATCTTAGCTATGGTAAATAATGCTGCAATAAACATAGTTGTGCTGGTAGCTTTAGTGTGGTCTTGTTTGTAAACATTAGGGTAAATGCCCAAAAGTGGGATTGCTGGGTCATAGGGGAGCTCTATGTGGAGTCTTTTGAGGAACCTCCATACTGCTTTCCAAAGTGGTTGAACAAGTTTACATTCCCACCAACAATGAAGTAAGGTTCCTTTCTGTCCACATCCCCTCCAGCATCTGTTGTTGTTAGAGTTCTTGATTTTTGCCGTTCTAACTGGAGTGAGGTGATATCTCAATGTTGTTTTGATTTGCATTTCTTTTATGGCTAGGGATGTTGAACATTTCTTCATGTGTCTATTGGCCATCCTTCTTTCTTCTTCAGAGAAGTTTCTCTTTAAGTTTTTCGCCCACTTATTTATTGGGCAGTTGTTTCTTTGAGGATTTGTTGTTGGGGGATTTAATTTTTTGAGTTCCAAGTATATTTTAGATATGAGACCCTTGTCCGTTGTATGGCTAGTAAAGATCTTCTCCCAATCCGTGGGTTTTCTATTGATCTTGCTAGCTATGTCATTTGCCCTGCAGAAGCTCTGCAACTTTATGCAATCCCATTTGTCCAACCTTTCTTTGATTTCTTGTGTTTCCGGGTCTCTATTCAGAAAATTTCGGCCTGAGCCAAGGAGACTTAGGGTTTCTCCTATTCCATCCTGCAATATTATCAGAGTGTCTGCTTTGACTTCGAGGTCTTTGATCTATCTGGAGTTGATTCTGGGGCAGGGTGATATATAAGGATCTAGCTTAAGTTTTCTACATGTAGTTAACCAATTTTGCCAGCACCATTTACTGAAGAGGTTGTCTTTCTTCCATTCTATTGTTTTAGCTCCCTTATCGAAGATTAGATGGCTATAGGTCTGTGGGTTCATTTCTGGGTTTTCAATTCTATTCCATTGGTCCTGAGGTCTGTTCTTATGCCAATACCAAGCTGTTTTGATTACTATGGCTTTATAGTAGAGTTTGAAGTTTGGTATTGATATTCCTCCAGCAGTGTTCTTTCCATTCAGGAGCGTTTTTGCTATTCGGGGTCTTTTATTGTTCCATATGAATTTTTGGATTGCCTCTTCTATTTCCTTGAAGAATGAGGGTGGAATTTTGATAGGTATTGCGTTGAATTTGTAGATAGCCTTGGGAAGTATTGCCATTTTCACGATGTTAATCTTTCCAATCCAGGAGCATGGGAGGTTTTGCCATTTTTTAAGTTCTGTGTTGATTTCCTTTTTCAAGATTTTAAAGTTTTCATCATAGAGGTCCTTCACTTCTTTAGTTAAGTTAATTCCTAGGTATTTTATTTTTTGTGGGGCTATTACAAATGGAGTTGCTTTCCTAATTTCAGCCACACTTTTCTCATTGTTGGCATACAGAAAAGCCATTGATTTTTGGGAAAACCATTGATTTTTGAGGGTTAATTTTATACCCTGCTTCTTTACCAAATTTTCGAAGCAGCTCGAGTAATTTGGGAGTAGAGTCCATGGGATTATTTAAATACAAGATTATGTCATCTGTAAAGAGGGAGAGTTTTACTTTGTCTTTCACTATTTGGATTCCTTTTTATGTTTGCATCTTGTCTTATTGGTGTAGCTAAGCATTCTAATACTAAATTGAAGAGAAGTGGAGAGAGTGGACATCCTTGTCTCGTTTCTGAGTTAAGCGTAAATGGCTTTAGTTTTGCACCATTATGTATTATGCTGGCTCTCGGTTTGTAATATTCAGCCTTTATTGTATTGAGGAATGTTCCATGGATTCCTAATTTTTCCAGAGCCTTCATCATAAAGAGGTGTTGAATCTTGTCAAATGCTTTTTCTGCATCTATTGAGATAACCTTGTGATTCTTATCCTTGCCCTTATTGATGTGATGAATTACATTTATTGATTTGCACATGTTGAACCACCTTTACATCCTTGAAATGAATAATCCTATTTGATCGTGGTGTATGATATTTTTGATGAATTTTTGAAGTTGATTGGCCAAGATTTTGTTGAGTAGTTTTGTATCAATGTTCATCAAATAATAGGTCTATAGTTCTCTTTCTTTGATGAGTCCCTGCCTGGTTTTAGGATGAGGGTCATAATGGCTTTTTTTTATTGTAAAGGTACTCTACAGAGGGGTTACAATTACAAGAGTAAGGTAATGAGTACATAACCTATCAAACATTGTTACCCCCTCCTTTGTTTTTACCCTATTTTCCCTTCCCTCCTTCCCTCACAAACTCGTCCCTTCCCCCACACTCAAAGATATAAAGTTCATTTTCTTGTACATCTCATTGGTATAATGGTTCAACTTATAACCTTATTTCAATATTTTGGTACTTTTCTTCCCCTTCCCAAATTTAAAAAATTGTATATATAAGATGTAGTGTAGGGCTGGGAAATTGGCTCAGTGGTAGAGCACTTGCCTTGCATGCTCGAGGCCCTGGGTTTGATTCTTCAGCACCACATAAGCAAAAAGAAAAAAGCCCAAGGTTGCCCTGTGGCTCAAGTGGTAGAGCGCTAGCCTTGAGCTGAAGAGCTGAGGTACAGCGCCCAGGCCCAGAGTTCATGCCCCAAGACCGGACTCCCCCCCCCAAAAAAAAAGATGTAGGGTGTTGTACTAATCTTTCTTCACCTTGGGAACTCCCTGATTCCTCGTCCTAGTTGGCCCAGGTGCATATATCATCTGTCGTTTTTTTTTTTTCAAGGTAAGTGGTTCCTCTTCCTTCCTCAACTGTAGGAACACAATTTTAGTACAGGGGCTGTGGGGTATGTCTTTGGCCTTAAGAGAACATCGTTTTCTTTCTCTTGCTGTCACTTACTGAACAAAAGATTTTATGTTGTAATATACACAAATTTGTTGATATTTTCCTATATATACATATATATTTCCTTTGTGAAATAAATTTTCATTCTTAAAACACTCACTTAGTATTCCTTAAACGTCCATGGGATGCTTTCTACCTTTGTGTCCTTATTTGTTTTTAGGAATTGTTTGCAAAGGCTTTAACTCATGGTATACTTGGTATTTATTCATATAGATAGCTAGCTATCCTAGTGGCTGTTTATTTCATAATCTAGTGTCTGATATCAAGTTCCCACTTAGGTTTGGTTCTTATTTCTCTACTATTTTCTTTTTGCGTTTCTTCAGCTTTAATATCAGACTGTCTTGATTACTATGCTTCAGTGTGACAAATCTTCATTTCAGGTGGGATGTGTCCCCACTTGTTCTTCCTCATTCTTTGCGTCTTTGATGTTTCACAATCCCTCTCCTCCTCTATTGTTGGAGACCAAACCCAGGTCTTCTGCATGGATGGCAAGTTCTCTACAAGTGAGCTACATGCCCACCCAGCTCTTAATTATTTGAAACAGCAGTCACTGGCTCCATGTGGGGATTTTTTAAGTTTCCATCTAGAATTAGGGTCTCTTTACTTACGATCCCTGACTTTGGTCACAGAATAAGAATTTCCAGAGAAATCACCATGGCAAGAAAAGTTGGCATAGCTTTATTGAGTAAGCAAGCAAACCATCAGCAGCAGACAGACAGAGGCACACTCAGTATGTGGGTACTGTCACAAAGAGAAGCATAGAGCTGTTTGACATCAGGGGAGTTTTTCTGAAAAAAGCAAGGTCTGTCATAAAGTCATGCAGATACTTATTTATCTTTGCTTTGTGTCATTCCTGGTGTTACACTTTTTGAGTTCTTGATTATTTATTTGGTGACTCACTCTTTAGTATATTTCTTCTAGGAAAAAAACACATTTTGCCATACAACAAATATTTGTCCTTAAGATGAGGAATGCATCTTCTTGATTCTCAGGCTGTATTTAGAAGCAAAGAAGATGTGCTTGCATGTTTCTAAATGTCTTGTTTCTTTTTGAGTTCCTGTCTGCCATTCCTCAAGGCTTATTTTTCCTAACTGATGGTGCCTCCAATCTATACAAATTGCTGTGAAGACTTATCATAGTATTGCATTCAATGCATAGATGGTTTTGATGGAAATTAATACCTACTTGATGCTGTGTATTACTGTTCACAATTGAGCCAGTGTTCTCCTTTTAGCTCTATTTCAATTATTTTTGCAAGTTTTAATTTTCTTTACAACGTATGATGTGTTTTTGTTAGATAGTTCTTAGTGTGCATTTATTGGGTTGTTTTGGTATGAACAACACCGGGGATTGAACTCATACCTCGTTAATGGGAAGAAAGTACTCTACCACCTAAGTCACAATCAGTTTGTTGTTTGTTGTTTGTTTGTTTTTCTTGGTCATGGGGCTTGAACTCTGGGCCTGGGTGCTATTCCTCAGTTCTTCATCTCAAGGCTAGACCCCTAGCACTTTAGCTACAGTGCCACTTCCAGTTTTCTGCGTGGTTATTTGGAGATAAGAGTCTCATGGGCTTTTCCTTCCCAGGCTGGAGTTGAACCACAATCCTCAGATCTCAGCCTCTGAGTAGCTAGGATTGCACGTGTGAGCCACTGACACCCGGATATGGTAGTTTTTTTAACAATTGAAATTATTTATTTTTGTCCTAATTTAATTTAATATTTTTATCTCTTTTTTCATCACATGGAATTGAGTATAGGACCATTTATATGTATGTATGTGCATGCTCCTGTGTACATATGTGCCAATAGTTAGGCTTGAATTTCCTTAACTTTTTCCAAGCAAGGTTGGCACTACACCACTTGAACCACACTTTCAGGGATTTTTTTGCTGCTTAATTGAAGGTAAGAATCACTGACTGGCTACTTTGAAGGATTAGTTGTGCGATGAGAGTTCGTGGCCAGATTGTGCAGTCTCCTTCCTTCTTCCCTCTAATAAACTACTCAGGAAAAGCTGCAAGTGTCACTGTGGCTCAACAGGTAGACCACTAGATTTAATGAAAAGCAACTCATATACAGTGCCTAGGCCTGAATTTCAACCCTGGGGCCAGCGGGTTAAAAAAATAACAAACTCTGAATTGTCTGACCAGTCTAGCTTTAAACCATCATCTTATAGTTCTTAGCCTCTGAAGTAGCTGGGATTACAGGTATGAGCCTTTAGTAATAGCAATAGTTTTCTAATATTATTATTGACAGATGCTTTAAAAAACACATGGCTAACAGTGACTCATGTTTATAATCCTTGATATTATGGAGGGTGAGACATAAGATCCTCGGTTTGAAGTTGGGACCAATTACAGTATGTTTGAGTCGTATCTCCAACTAACAACCAAAAGGTTGTATGTAGAACTGTGGCCCAAATTTTAGAGTCATAGCCTTGATCAGAAAAATCTCAGAAACAGTGCTCAGGTAATGAGTGCAAGTCCCAGGACCAGCACAAAAAATTAAAATAAATAGAACACAAAATAATCCAAGGTATGGCTAGTGACAGTTTGCATATTTTTCCAACAAATTATGTACCCACAACCAGATGAATCTTCTGCTTATAAATCTGCACTAATTATATTTAAACAATTATTACACTCTTTCATTTAGAAAGTTAGCCAAGAATTAATGCCAGTTGAAGAGAAATTGTATGTGATTACTACTTCAGCAACAATGCATTTTTTTACTTTTTAAAAGTGTCACCTATTTATCACCTTTCATATATATATATATATATATATATATATATATATAAAACATTATTAAATTAATTTCAACTAAATATTAACTTCACTGTCCTGTAAATTAAGTGTTGAACTAAATTTTATATCAGAGTGATTGGTATAACCATTAGGGAAATAACTGAGGCAATGAAAAGGGGAGCAACTTGGTTTTAGACTGGCTACCAAGGTAGGTCTTCAAGAGGCCAAGGCTGTTTCTCATTCCTAAGGTCCATTTCCCTGACTGGTCCTCCTTCCCTTGAGTCTAATCAAAGGATTAGCTTATAGGTATGGGAACAGCAGCAGCTTGAGTTGAAGGCTTACTTTAAAGCCTCTTTCTTTTGTTTAAATGCAGGAACAAGAGAAGTCACTGGTTGACTGGTCTCTGATATGGAAAGAAATTCGAAATATGAAGACCAACCTGGGTGGTCTGTATGGAGGAGGATGTGGTGGTAACAAAGAATAGATAGAACTTTTGCTCAGAACTTGCACATTCTTACTCCTGTGTGTAAGTCAGCAATCTTCCCATAGGAAACTGCAATGTCCCAAAATGTTAGAAAGGGGCTTTAATTTTGTTAGAATTCCTTTTCAGTGGGATCCCTGCTCCTCCACTGTTCCTTTAGATTCTGTAGTTTTAGAAGGCAGCAGCATGCTTAACAGAAACAATCCCTTCTTTCCACAGCACTGGATCTTGCAAGTATGTACACATTTAAGGAAAGTTTGAAAATAGCCTTCATCAGGTAGGAGAACAATGAGAGGGATGGGGTGATAATGGGGCTAAGCTATTGTTGGTTAGATTGTGACAAGTGTTGCCTGTCTGTTGAGAGGCCTCTGGCCTTTCCTGATCAACACCTCATTTGGGCCTAACAGCAGGGGACTTACTGGGCTCCCCTACATACACATGTAATCAGCTTCTTTTTAGAAGCTGGTGGGATTTTTAAACTTTTAGAAGCTATCAGATGAACTGATTGAACTCAAGAGGGTTCGGGTACTTAACTGTTCACTGCTACTCAGGTTAGAGTCCTGGGTAATGTATTGGACAGTTTATATAAGTGATAAGATCAAAGCAAATTGAAGGCTTCAAGTAATCTTAAAGATCTTTAAGAACATAAAATCCAGTGGAAAGTGGCACTGTGGCTCAAAGTGGTAGATTACTGGCCTTGAGCAAAATACTCTCAGGGACAGTACCCAGGCTCGGAGTTCAAGCCCTACGATCATCACACACACAAAAAAATTGAACAAAGTATTTGTTTGTCTCATTTTTAAATGTCAATTTAAGTTTTTTATTTAAAGTTTATACAAAAATAAAGTATTCTGTGTTCTAGGAAATTTCTCCAAAAGTTAATGTAAAGCAGAATGTAGAGCCATTGTGAGATTAATTAGGAATTCAGAGCTGTGAACGACTATAGTTTTAAAAGCTGAAGTCAATACATGTCAGAGAGATGGAAACAAAACTTGGCTTTCAAGCAATAGACTTTCAAGCCTTTTCAACACATTTGGCTGGGTAGATGGTGCTACATTTGGTAATTTTGCTCCACTCTGAATGTCTTGTGTAAGAAGAAAATCCTATTTGCTTTCTTATTTATGAACTGCATATTAAAACTTTAGCAAAGGACCTTGTGTGGCCCCTTTTCAACTAGAAGTATTTCAAGTTTTTTAAGACCTTAGAATCCTTCTGTACTCTAGCCAGGCTGTTTTGAACTATCTAATTTGAAATTTATTAGCATAATCATTTATCATTGTTGGGGGGATATTCCTATGCTTAGTAAATCTACTTGCTGGAGTTATTTGTAAGCAATGAAGCATTGGGTCTTTCAGAGTTAGCCTGTGAAGAGTAGAATGGATTGAGGTGACATTTCCATGATTTATAGGCAAAATCACCCTGTTCTATTAGAAGTGTGGGATCAAATGGGTGATGGGCCTTGGTTTAAGGTTTCTTTTGTTTTACTATGTATGAATCCTCCATCATATATATGCCTTTAATCTTTCTGATATGTTGTATTATAAACGTTTGGTTTTAACATGATGTGAATTAGTTTTTAAATGAAATAAACAGGACATTTGGCCTTAATTATGGAAGAATTTGATTAATTTGATTAATTTTGATAGACAAAAATATTGTCAGAATTAAATTATAAGTTTATCATCAATGGAAAATAAATATTGAAAGTACATAAAGCAGAAGAATTTAGGTGGTGCTAAATATATTCAGCCTTTCTTGTTTAGGAGGTAAAAAAAGATTTGCAATGGGTAACAGTCCTCTTGGTCACCTAGAGTTGTTACTTCAGCAAAGGCATGATAATGTCTGAGGATGTTGAACACTAGGTTTCTAAAAGCAAGAAACACAGATGTAAGTCCTCAAAGATGCTGACCAAAATGAATGAAATTCACACTCCATTAATAGGAGGGAAGGATGTCATTTTCTTTGCTATCTTCAAAAGCCAAATGCATTTTTCTCGGCAGGTGACTATCAGCAAAGCGGTGGGTGATTGTAGACAGACTCAATTCGTGGATCTTATTCAATCAAGAGAATAAGGAGCTGTGGTGATGGCTGGTGTAGATGGACAACAGTTCTACAGACATCAGACATCATCATTGAAGAAAGACTTGAGAAGTTTCAGAAAGTGAGCCAGCAGTGTCCAGGCAGGTGTAGTTTGAACACCCTTCTTACTGCTGAGAATCTTATATTACAGGCATGATTCCTATAAGGGTTGAAGAAAGCAGTTGCTTTCTTTGCATTGGCAGGTCTTACAGCAAGAGGGGCTGTGTGTCCTGAAGTATATTGGTGTCTCAGACTAGTGAAGCAGTCTAGTTATTACACAAGAACAGAGGTCATCTATGGTGAAGTTGATGATTTCAGGTAGTCACTAGGCCTCAGATGTACTGTAGCTCCATAATACCTGTAACAAGAGTGGTGTTCAGGTAGTTAAATGAAACTGAATTATATCCACTTGTGAATTCCCAAGTAAATTAGAATAGAAGATATCCATGAGAGAAGTCAGTGGGGCTTCTGCGTCAATAAAGTAAGAACAAACCACATTTTGAATTTGTTTATTGAACCTTTCTTGACTTTCCAACCTTTCCCTTTGAAATTTCATTAACTATCATGTATGATGAAAATTTCTCAATTACAAAACTCTTTAAGAGTCACTCCATGCTTGTGGCTAAAGAAATACATAGTTTTGGAGGCTGGACATTTATTGCTCAATCCTGTAATCTTAGCTACTCAGAAGTCTGGGAACTGATGATTGAAGTTCAAATCCAGTCCAGACAAAAATCTCCCTTTAGTCCTCAAAAACCATGTAAATGTAGCTTTAACTCAAGTTATAGAGCACTTGTCTTAACAGAAAAGCTAAAGGACAGTGCCCAGGCCTTGAGTTCAAGTTCTCATAATGGAACAAATAAAAAGTAAAAAAGAGAGATGGAGAAATACTGGAATTTCCTGTTTTCATAAATTACCAGGACCACATGGAGTTAATAATCCTGTTAAGTTAAAAGAAGGTCCAGTTGAAGCAAATGTATGAACAGTTGAAAAGTGGCAGCAGAAAGACAAGAACCTTCAGTATGGATAACACGCTTAGCAAAATCAAGGGCATTCATCTTCAAGAAAGTACACCTCTCTAATGACATATTCATCTTAGATTATTCTCCTCATATCTATGAACATCCTCTAAGATTGGCTACACATATCCACTAGAGTCAGCTGACCACAGCATACTGTTTGTGACATTTCCTGGATAAAGTTGCTTGTCCTCATTGTTATTAGCCTTTCAGCAGTTTCAGTGAAGAGCATGTTCTCCCATTTTGCCTATAGTCGATAGCATCCTGTTCTATTTCCCAGCAAAGAAACTGTGGCTAGCAGGCTTGAGAATTGTTACATTCAGAGGTTCTTCAGTTTTGCCTTTTTCCTTTCCTTTCTTGGTAGGTGAGTTGGAATAAGAAAAAAAATTAAGGAGTGTGTTTTAGTTTTAACTTAAAGATATTTATTTGAAAATACTACAAGTTATAATCCTTTAAATTTATTATTAATTCGCATATAATAGGGCTAGTTTTAGTGTTGCATGCCTTTAAACCTAAATAGTTAGAAAGCTGAAAGCTGAGGATCATTGTTTCAAGACAGACAAGGTAAAATCTATCATGAGACTGCTATCTTCAACTAAGAACCAAAAAGCTCAAGGTGGAGCTGTGGCTCAAATGGAAGAATGCTAACCTTGAGCAAAAAGGAAAAGCAAAAGAAACTAGGCCCTGAATGTAATTCCTAGTACTAGGACACAGGAATTGTATATGTGTGTATATATGTATATATATATATATATATATATATACACACACACTAAATGTATGCACATATATGCATATTTGTGTGTCAATATGTATATAAATTGTATATGCATATGTATATATATAATTATGTTATTAGCAAGTGTAAACTATATGCAAGGGAACATTTAGTCTTGCTCTTAAAAACAGATTCATATGCAATTATGAACCCCTGTGATTTATAGGATCTAACATACATAGAAACGTAAACCACCAGACTGGGAAATTAATAGAATGATTTTTGTTGTAGAATAGACTGTATGCACAAGATTAGGTAAATGATACTAAGTTATTTACTAAAACATTGAAAGCAAAAGCATAATAGTACAAGAAATCACATTTAGACATGGACTATGACACTCATTGGACAGGTAGATCATGAAAATATGATAGCTATATGCATTTAAATATGCATATATATGTTCATATTCATATATATGCTTATATACGTACACATGTACATGCACAGTGGAATTTTATTTATCCATTTGATAGAATGATAATGCATCATTTGCAAAGAAAGGAAAGAAATTGGGAGAAATCATGCTAAGTGAAGTAAGGAAAGAAAGTTAAACCCAAAGTGACAAATGAGAAAGTTAAACCCAAAGTGACAAATGAGATATGTTTTCTGTTATATAGGAAGTTAGATATAATCTAGATCACTGCAATATGCACACTTTGGTGTGGAATCCAAGTATACACCTAGGTACGAACTGAAATATGATTGGTTCAGAAAGGAATTCAAAGAATGTAATTCCTTAGAATAGCTAACTCAAATTTCAACAAAATAAACACTAGGAATCAAGTATTCACAGGTCAGGCTGGGATCAGGGTAGGGAGAAATAGATAAATGAAGCAATAAAGTGGGGAAAAATGCAATGATCTAACTTAATGAATGTCCTACAAAATGAAGAAACTTGAGGAAAAGGTGGGAGTGCCTGTGTTGGGAAAATTATGAAAGAGGTGACATTGATCAATATCCATTATACTCATGTACTCATGTATTGAATGTCAACTCATGTGTACAAGTAGAAATCAAAATAAAATTTAGAAAAGCAATACTCGGTATGCTCATTCGAGTATTTCAGTGATGGCGGTTCTCTGAATAACTAACAAACAATGAAAGGTTCAAGAAAATAAGTAGCAGAAAGGGAAGTCATGTTTGGCTGCAGAAGAGGTTTCAGAAAAGAGGGGGCAGATTAATGAAAACAGGAAGGGATGGGAAATACAATCATATTCCTGATATATATGTAAATATGGAACCAGGAAACATAGGATGGGTAGTGGTGGGAAAGATGGGGTAGATCAATGGAATATTAATCAAGATGCATTGTACTAATAAACAAACTCATTGAATTGAAAACTACTCACACAACAACTTTATGATAAATACAAATGAGTAAAAATAAAGACATGAATTAAATTTGTGCTCTATTTCTTGTAGCAAAGTAATATATAGTAAGCTTTAATTTGGGCAAAAAGTAAAATTAAATTAGCTACATGACAAAATAAGAAACTGGAAATGTCTTGGGGGTAACATTGCCTTTGGAAATATACATGCCTCATAATATACATTTCAAAAATATCAATATTCTGATTACTTTTTTATGTTTTTTTAATTGTGAAAATAGCATATGGAGGGGTTACAATTACATGTGCAAGGTAATGAGTGCATTTCTTATCAAGCATTGTTGCCTCCTCCTTTGTTTGCACTTCCCATCCCTTCCCATCTTCCCCCTTCCCCTGCCAAAATTGTGAAGTTCGGTTTTCAACATAAAGATTTGTACATGTCATTGTTGCAATGGGTCCACCTGTATCCCTATTTAAATGATTTGTTTTTTTCCCTTCCCTTCCAAAAATTATGCCAACATCAAATACAGTGAAAACAGGAGTTACAGAGTATGGGAGGCACATACTAAGCAACAAAGAAATCATCTTATAAATATGTTAGAAACTATTGCATGAAAGAAAAAAATATTTGAATACTTATCATGGGGTTCATTTCACCTAACATCAACTTATCTGACCTTTTCTGCTTGTCTCAGACATATCCTAGTTATTGCAATTAAGGGAAACCATGGGAACTATGTTTTTCTTTGTCCTAGCTTACTTCACTTAATATAATTTTTTCCAAGTCTCTCGATTTCCTAACAAATGGGGCAATGTCATTCTTTCTGATGGAGGCCTAGAATTCCGTTTTGTATATAAACAATATTTTCTTGATCCATTCATCTACTGAGGGGTATCTGGGTTGGTACATATCTTAACTATGGTAAATAATGCTGCATTAAACATAAATAAAGTGATCTGTGAATTTTGGGACACTATTATCATAATGTCTTATGATACATAATTTAGCTAAAGTTGCTAAAAAAATCATTGTTATTTATTTTATATTGTAAAATATAAGGAACTCTTATAATACCACTACATTATAACATAGATACTGAAGTTTCCCTCTTTAAATTGCTCCATGGGAGACTGTTACATATAAACTGCTACAAGACCCAAAACCACAAATATAAATAAAATTACTTAGAAGGAATTGTTAGGAGGACAATTTTTATCTTTCACAATCAATGTCAGCCATGGACTTCCTGAAAGAAAGTCAATCAGAGACAAATGTGTTTGTTTCGCTAGGCCTCCAATACCAAACAAGAGTGTTGAAAAGACCCTTAATTCTCAAAGCAACTTAATTCTCAAAGTCAGACCACAGTATGGTCAGAACCTCAAAGTCTACTATATGGAAGAGACTATCTCTGACCCCCCATGCTCTTCTTTTTACCAAAGAAAAAGTTCTTTTAGTAATTTATGTTTTTTGAATTTAGATAATGAATGAACATTTTTTACATAAATGAAGTTTGAAATCCCTTTGATCCATTTTCCCATTCTTAAAACAAGCAACACAATAAATAATAGTTGCCACAAATTAGAACTTTTCTGAATCAATGGAAAAACAATCTAGAGAATATAGATTCTACAAAGAACCAAAGGAATCCAGAGATACTTCTATTTTCCATACAATTGTTCCAACGGAATAAACACCAACATGGTTTCTTTAAAGTAAGAATTAGTCTAATGTCTGCACACTCACACTTAACAAATATTTTTTGTAAACTTACTGGCTATATTCTAGGTAGACTTTCTTATTGTTGACAGACAAAAATTGCTTGAGTGAAACACAGGAATCTTAAGGAAGACTTACAGATAAAGGACATAGTTTGTTAGAAGAGGAAACCATGGTAGGAAAATGAAATTTACTTTTTGTTGGTCACGGGGCATGAACTCAGGGCACGAGTGCTGTCTCTCAGCTCTTTGGTTCAAGGCTAGCCCTTTACCTCTTTGGGACAGAGTACCACTTCGGATTTTTCGTTGATTAGCTACAGACAAATCACATAGGCTTTCTTCCCAGGAAAGTTTAGAACCATAATTCTCAGGTCTCAGCCTCATGACTAACTAGGATTATAGACATGAATCACCAGTATCCACCACCGCACAAACTGAAACTTTTGAGCTTCTAGTGAGTTCAATCAATTTTCAGTGGAAACCTCAAAAAGTGTGGTCAGGAAAGAATGGTTCTTTCAACATAATTGATCTTCAGTACAAATCTGATCTTGTTGTCACCTCTTGGCAGCAGCAGAGCCTGGGTCTATTCTATCACAAATGTAAAAGACTAGCAAAAGGATAGCCTATGTTATTTCTGCTTAGGAGTCAGGACAAGTAGTTGAATGCACGAATGAAGCAATATGTTCCTGGCATAGGAAGGCGTGGGAGAGACAACAGACTAGAAAGAAAACTTGTGGACACAACATTTAACCCCTCCTACAGAGTGGAAGTAACACAATTGACCTACTGCATTTTCCAATATGAAGGAAGGTGTCATGTCTCACTAAACAACTCACCTGTAGTCAAAGAAAGGGAAATTCTTTAGTGTCCCCCTTAGGCCCAGTCTCAGTTAATCTCCATCTTAGACTTTGTCCAGTTTCTATTCCCACCAGAAGGTCCCTGATGAGGCCCTGTGGGAACTGAAACCACTATCAGTTTTGGATCTGTTCCTTCTGTCAAGGCTGTGGTGGGTGGTGGGAAAGCTCATTCTCTGAATTGTGCCCTAGTACCAAATATCTTCAGAGAAAGTCAAGGAATAACAGATTCTGCCTGAGGGAGTGAGTTTCTCCATTTCAAAAGAGATCAATTAATATCTGATTCTGAGGCCCAGGTGGAAGTCCTTCACTAGATCCTCTAAGCTGGAGTGGAAGTTAGCACAGACTCCAGGCCACCCTCACATTTCTCCATCTCTTTCTCATGAACAAAAAGATTACAGGATTTGAGTTCAGAAATAAGGAAAATGAGAGTAGTAAAAAATCATGCGCAGTGGGAAGAATTAGAAACTCTGGGTAAAAATGAGGTCAGAAAATCTCCTAGGATCACTCACCTAATTCGGGAATCACATCATAAGATTAGAGAATAAACGTAATAAATTACTGTCTAAATTAGTCACTCTACTGTTCTGACTACAAGTGTTCCTTTAAAAGCTAGGTGTCCTAGATCTAGGTTGATGAGGAAAAGAAAGCACATTCTTTCTTCACAAAGTTCTACTGAGTATCTTCATCCATAGCACAAGTTGTTCTTACACTCTACTTTTTTGTTACTTTTCTTTGTTGAATTCTATCAATGATATTTGACAGTGTTAACATCTTCAGATATAACTATATTTTATTTTAATCCATTTGTTATGAAATTAAACAAATTATGGGGAAAATCTTTCTATGGTAAATTTTCTTCCATGACCTACTTATTTGATATTATTAAGTATTATTTTTATAGTTTCATTTTTTAAAATTTGAGCAAAATGTTTTGTTAAATTAACACAAATTAGTTGCACATTTTTCATATTTTTCCGTGTCTGTATATGTGAAAATATATCTTGATCAGCACCCCATATGTTTTCTTCATCTTCTTTCCTCCCTTCCCACACAAACACAGATATCTTCAAACAATCACATCAACATTTTTGGCCATATTCTCTCTCCTTCACAGTTCTGATTCTTCTGTGAATTCCTGCTATTATGTATACAAAATACAGATCCTGTTTTGTCTTTTCATAAACATTTTAAGTGTATTTATGTTTTGGAATGAGTTTCATCAATGTACACCAAATATGCATATACTTCATTCAACTTGACCATGCAGATGAAGGTTTTTCTAACGTTCATCCATCTTCTACCATTCAACAGTTTCTGATGTGTCTTATTTTATACTTTCTTCATTTAGCTTTTCAAGATAATTTGTTATTAAACTTCTAGAATTATCTTTTTCCCAATTGTTGCCTTCTTAACATTGCTTCAAATTATAAATTATATGATCGTCCTGTATGTGTTCACTAATATATTTAAATTTTGGTCTAATAGTCATCTATTAAAGGATATCCTTAACCTGTTGTAACTGCTCTGAAAATCAATATGGATGTTCCTCACAAAAGCAAAAACATAAAGCCATAAAAGCCCATGAAATTAGTATTAGGTGTATATCCAAAAATACGTTGCAATGAAACAGTAGAAGCATTCACTTCTCATATCCGAGAATATGTTTATAGCTATGAACAGCACATTTTCTTTATTCCCTTTACTGGTACACCTAGGTTGATTGCAGATCTTGGTTGTTATGAATACTGCTGCCATGAACACGGATGTTCATGTTGAATCATATTCCTTCAATATGTATCCAAGTTATTGTAAAGGTCATTAAAATATGTGGGGTTTTTTTTTGGTATTTTGTAAATCTCCACTCTGAGCTCCATATGGCTTGCACTAGTTTCCAATTGCCACACAACTAAACACAGTTCCTGATTTATTTCAACCTCCCCAGCATTTGTGTTTATTTGTTTGAGTGGTTATAAATATTCTGATGTGTAAGATTGGAGCTCAGTAACTTTTTGATATGTGGATAAGAATTTCAAATATTTCATTTATTTATTAAACATTTACATTTGTACTTCATTCCTGATCAGTGTCCTTTTTGGTATTTGACCAGTTTTTAAGTTTTACAATTTGTGATTTTTTCCCATTCCAACTATTAACATTAGTTAAAAAATTATTACAGTGGTGCACAATTTACTAAAATCAAGTGATTGTACATTTATAACACTGGTTTTTTGTTTGTTTGTTTACATCCAGGAAATTATTTCAATAAAGATGTTGAACTTCTTTCGCTAGAAAAGTAGATTGAAAGGATTGTATCTCATATTAGTGCTAAGATAATCTCAAATTAACAGTTACTGCGTAGGCCCCAACAATTGGGCAAAGTAAAACATATTAACACAGCACAAATTGCATTTAAAGAGATCAAAAGGATTCATAAAAGATGTTTTAAAAAGGCACCAACTTCATGAAGCAAATGGTGAAGTTTACAAGCAGACCATAGGAATCTGATCATCAAGAAGATGAAGGGATAAAAGTATACAGAAGGACAACTTTAGAACGTTGACTAAGAATTTGTGGAGGGGAGAAAACCACTAGATACAAAATGTCAATGCTGAAGGGAAGAAGTGTTTTACCCTAAAACTCAGGTGTGTCTGATTCTCTCACACCACACACACACACACACACAAACACACACACACACACACAAACACACACACACACACGTCGTGTACACATAGAAATCCAGGGGCAGCTGTATCTGGGACAATGAAGCTTTTTTCCTCTTGCTTTCAGATAATCAAACATGATAGTGCAGTTGGCTCCACAGCCACCCTACGCTTGAGCAGGAGGAGGGAAAGCATGCCTTAGACTGCAGCACAGACTTGTGTATCCCTGGCTTTCTGTGTAAGAATGAAGTTCGTGGTCCCATAGGCATGAGTGGCCAAGGTGAAATAGGGGTACACTTTGCCTGGAGGATGGCACACCATGAGCCTTGCATGCATGGCGAACCAGTTGTGGGAAGCCCTGTGAGCATCTCAATAATGACCTCTCAATGGCATGGAATTGACAATGTACTTGGATATGGCAGGAGGCAGGAAGACAGCTGGAATCCAGAAGGTGGAAGAGGCACAGGAGTGAATGGGCTTTTCTGTGGAGAAGCCTAAGGCAAGCTAAGGAAGTTCCCAGCTCACACATGACAGCCACCATGCTGGTCCCCAGAGGACACACCTAGTCTTGTCAATGGCAGAAGTCCAGATCTACAGCTGGAACTTCCCCAGTGGCCCTTTTCCTGGCTGGGCTGGAACAGCACCAGCCAGGCATGTTTCTTCCACCCCGCCGTGCATGGCCTCCCAGACACTGCTCTGTGGGCAGGCCGAGGCAGTGCTGGCCATTCCTGGTTTCAGGTCTGAGACCAGTCATAGACTGAGCCCACAGCATTGGAGCTGCCCCTCACAAACTTCCAGGAGGCGTCAAAATAGGTACACTGCAGCTTTAATCCTGTGGCATCCACCCTCCACACCCCCAGATTTTGCCTCCAAGTCTCCGCCTTTGTTGTTGAAATTCTTCATCCCCTGGTTGTCTCATTTCTCATTGTCGGCTTTGGCAGCACTTGAGACACCTTCCTCTCCTCACTAGACTGCCAGACCGCAGGAGATCTGCCCCAAACATCCCACCTCAAAGACACTCCCCAGACCTAGCTATCATAAGGGTGGCTGCTGCTTGAGCCACTGACCTGCCCCTCGTTCCTCCCCTCACCAGCCTCTGTCGGGGCCTACCTTCCTCTCCCCACCACCCCTAGCACCAACCCCAGTGCAGTCTCCCCCGTGTCCTACCCTCCTCTCCTCACCCCCACCCCCAGGTCCAACCCCAGCATGGCCACTGCTCTGGGAAAGTCAACTGCGTGTCCCAGCTAGCATCAAGGGTGCCATAGTGTGTGGCTGGCTGAGAGCTGGAGGCAGCATAGGTCTCTCTGATCAGCGTATTTCACTTTACTTACTCATGTGTTCATTATTAATTTAGTATTTAATTTTTGGATCTTATAAGTATCATTTCATTAATCCTTTGCAGAATAGCTGGTAGAAATACGGTCCCAAAATGCAGATTGTCTGTTTAATTCTTTCCAGATTCAGAGATGTTTTAGGTCGTCATAATAAAAATGATCTCTCATTTCCATAGCAGAGTGCTATCCAGAAATAATTGCTTGTGCATCTGTTATTAATTATTTACAATATTTAAAACTTTTAAATTTCAAATATTACAGGAAGATCTTTGATCATGTTGAGTGGATGTTTGTGAGTAGGTTGAGCTGTTGTATACATTCCTGTGTGTGTATGTATGTGTGTGTGGTGGGGGGAGTGTACATGTATTATTGAAATCACAGATACAGATGATGAGCGCTGTTCTGAACTTGTGTCCTTTTTCTGAGATATATATTGTGGTGTTTCTTTGTTGGTGGTAGGCTCCGACTGCTTGCCTTTGCCTGATGTGCACTTTCCAGCTCAATTTTTCAATAAAAGCTTCTTATTGAGCATATAGGGCTCTGGTATTACTTTGTCTTTAGTCTGCCATCAGTGATCATATTTTCCTCTTTAAAAATTAACAATTAATATAAATTTTATTTCCTGGTTGATTTTCCCCTTTAATTTGCATTTAGAAATATGTATTTTAAGACCTTTGAGCTCTGTATTCATGATGAAAAACCATTTTGAAATTTCTTTTTAATTCTCTTGTTAGCATCAAGATTTTGAAATTTTTGTAGTTTTAGTTTAAAATGCCCTCCTTTGTGATTTTGGCAGGAGGAGACAAATAATTCCTGGTAACAATGACAGCAGTTTTATTTGTTAAAATATCAGATAATTCATAATTTTGAATACGTCTATTCAAATGAATATATTTGCTCAATAGATTTGCTTGATAAATCCATGCACAAAAATACCACTTGTAGGGACTGGGAAGGTGCCTCAGTAATAGACTGCTTACCTTGCATGCATGAGGCCCTGGTTTGGATTCCTCTGCACCATGTAAAGCAGAAAAGGCCAGAAGGGGTGCTGTGGCTCAAGTAGTAGAGCACTAGACTTCGGCTGTAAAGCTGAGGGACAGCAACTAGGCCCAGAGTTCACCAACAACAACAAAAAATAAATAAATAAAACTCAAATCAAAAACATTAATTTCAAATGTTGATTATCATGTTACTTAGGGGCAGGGTGTCAAGACATAGTAGACCTCTGTCCCAAAGCTTTAAGAAGGATTTCAACTCCTGACAATTACTGAAAAAAAAAGTAAAAAAAAAAAAAAAAAGAGCTCTGCCAACAACATAGAGAATCTGCACTCAAACATAAACAGTTACTAAGAATGGAGTACTTTTTATACTATTTCTTAAGAGATTCTGCCTCTATATTAATTATCATATAAATTAACCTTTAAAAACTCCACAGATGAGTCTGAGTCTTAAGGGCCTCTAACAAAAACCAGAGGAGAGAATCATCAACCCCGATTTTTAAAATGGTTATTGTTAAGATAGTGTACACATGGGTCACTATTTTGTAAGTCATGTAATGAGTTCATTTCTTATTGGACAGTCTCATCACTTCCTTTGCTCTCTCTCTCTGCTTTTCCCTCCTGTCCCTGTTCACAATTGGTATAGTTCATTGTCAAAATAATATATACAGAGAACCATCCTTGCATTTGTTTCCCTGTTCTCCATGAACTTCTGTGGCTTCCTCACTGCCCATAAATGGATAAAAAAGAACAAAAAAAAATCCCTCTTGTTTCCTATTCCTGGAATTCATTTCAATATAAACATCAGTAGTTTTATGAGAGTGTCAGGGTCTGTCCACACATCGCGAGCACTTATAATTCAAGCAACAAGTCATAACTCCCACCAGATTCTAAGGTCCAGAAAGTAATTCTTTTCACTTTCCGCACAGGAAGAAGCTGATATTCAGAAAGGTTAAGTAACTGACTGGAAATACTGGGTTGAGCATTGAAGCTCACTCTTGTAGCTTACCTAATCCAGAAAGTGAGATCTGAAAACCACAGTTTGAAACCAACCTAGATTGGCATATCCATTACATGTTGATCTCCAGATAACCAGCAGATTGTGTGTTTCAAGCGGTAGAGTTAGAATGCCACTAGTCTTGAATGGGAAACATAAAGGACACTGCCAATATGTTGTTTTTTTTAACAATCAATGCTATCCCATACAAAATCTGTCATCACACACACACACACACACACACACACACACACACACACACACACTTTAGAAAATATGGTAGTAATGAAATCCAAATAGTTTATTTTTTTATTTTCATATGTTTTAGAATTAGCTTTAGTGAGATTTGACTTGGTAGTCTCTGCTGACGAGCCACAATTTGAAAAGTGTTGAAATGACTACCCATATCTGGGATCAGAGAAACATTTTCCTATTTAAGTGTTCCTCCTTTCCAGCAATAATAAATTGTCTTTCCTTGACCCAGTTTCCACTTTGGGACTCAATATCTTAGACTTTCCTGTCTTAATAAGCAGGATTATAGGTGGCAACTACTGTACTGGACGGTATGTGACTTGGAAAAAGTGTTCAAACTTCACTATTCAGTGGAGGTTAGCCCTCACCCATGATCATTCTGTGCTCAGTACTTGGAACATTTTAGGGCCAGGAATTTAGGGGAAGCACTGTGTGCTACTTCATATTTTTGTTTTACTAACAGATTTCCATCCATTGTTTACTTTAAGCATTGTGTGAAGAGAATGATTGCCTCTAGGAGACAGAAGCACTGCACTAACTGTTGCTCTCATAACACAGGAGGAGGGAAAAGAATTTCTGAATGAGTCATATAGCCTAGACACTGAGTTCTTAGAAACTCAGTCTGCCTGTTTTCTTACTTTCAACCTAGAAAGTCAGAGCCTGAAGGGGTTTGTAAGCTCCATTTATATTCCTGATCATGGGACTCCCTTCCCCTCTGCCCTTCTGACCCTTTGCTTTAGGGTTTGACAGTGTGTCTTTCTTTCTTGTTACTTCATTGCATATTAAGAACACCCAATCGCAGGTTCCCTTGTCCTATTAGATGTTTTGCATTCCAGGACCTTCCTTCTAGGGAACTCTCTTCTTGAGACCTCATATGCATATATCCACAGAAGTGAGTGACTCACAGACTGTGGAACATAGTTGCTCAATGATGATCAACTCAGAGACTCATGCAGGTTGAATTTGGGGCCTTTCTGAGAGGCCTTAGGCTAAGCACTGTGGGCAACATTGACAGCAATTCCTCAGAGCAATACCACTGACAGCAAGTGAGCCCTGACTAGTCCTTAGTCCTTGACAGTTCTACTTAGGGATGTGAACAAATGACTAGGCATGTTTAGCCTATTGCACAGTACCCCCAAGCTCTGACGTCATTTTAAGCCTAGGAGAAAAATCTCCCTGTGTAAAGCAGTACACATAAGAAGCAGATGATGTGCCACACTCAAACGCTCCAGGAGAAAAGAGTGTATTGATGTCTACACAGATGGGAAATAATATTCTGAGGGGTCAGAAGGGAAGATTTCAGATATTAAACTATGCAGTATTTATAAGTTTTTGAATTGCTAACCCAACTTCCTTGCTGCCCCTTAAATCTAGTTTCAGGAAGTGGTGGAATTTTTATGATCACAAAATGGAGCTTTTAAACCCAGGCCCAAACTCTAGGTGAGCTTGTTAGATCATCCCACCTGCTACTCATATCAAATAAAGAGATGTGGTGAAGATCAGGAAAGGACATTGATTAGATTGCAGCCATAACATGACAACAACTTAGCGCAACTTCAGAACACTAAGCATTACTCACCAACAACATTTCTATTCCCCCATGTCATTAGGTCTGAGTTGTATCTAGGTGGCCTCAGTGCCTTCAGAACAGGAAGATCTAGGGCAGAGCCCAAGACTGGTCTGGAATTTTGTAAATAAACTAACTTTTTTTGGAAACTATTTGTACTGTCGTAATGGAAATGTAGAGACTGATCACAGCACATTTGCATGTTTGTCAATGAGCAGTGATTGGGAGGGGAGTATTTAAGATGCTACCCATGTTCTTAGTTGCCTAGTACCACCTTGGATTCCAGAGTCAATCTTGATAAACAGATATAGAAGTTACATGTAGCTTGCTATGCCCTATTCACACCTAGAGAGGCAGATGAGAAATTGGAAGGTTTTGGTGTGAAAGCCACAGATTGATCCAAAGCAGAAATCAAAAGTGTCGCGACCGCCTCGACCCGCAAGGATGACGCGACAACAGGTTCTTCTTTCAGCGGTTTATTCAGGACCTTTTACAACATCTTCTCTCCTGCTTCTTCTGCCGGCTTCTTCCCGCTTCTCCTTTCCTCCTCCCCCGCGCTCCGGTTATAAGCCTCCTATATGGGCAAATCCCGAAGCACCACGTGGCATATACCGATAGGGCTGCAAACACGGAAGCAAACTAGGAGGCAAGTCATAGCCATATAAGGAGTTCTTTTTTTACAGAGAGCACTCGTCTTCGGGAAGACGGAAGGCAGGGAGCCAGCACCATCTTTGGTCACAGCTGCGCCATGCGGCCGCTCCATTTTGCAGCTGCGCCGCACGGCCGCACCATCTTTGGGCGCGGCTCCCGCAGCTCTCCACAGCTCCCCTTTTTTGTTTTATTAAGCAACAGGTAAGAGTAGAGGTTGGGCCTCTGTCTAAAACATTAATGAGAGGACCTTGCACAGGTCTTCGCCTGAGGGGCGCCTTCCCCAGTGATGACCAGGCCAGTCCGAAGCCTTTTTTGCAGAGGTGGGATCTTGGGCATCAACCCACTTGCAACCCAACATGCTCTTCTTGGGCTCAAGCCAGGGAGTGATTCCCAAGTGCAGTGCGTTTGCCTCGCACCCTGTGCTATTCCTTTAATGTGGCAAGCCACGCGTAGGGAGACTGTCTGGCCTCAATGGCTGTGAAGGCCTGGACCACCATAGCCATACTCCTGTGCTGCGAGCTCCTAATCCGGCATATGCACCACAGGCACAGCAAGATCACCAATGCCAGGATACCAATAAGGGAGCCCATTCCCGCCCACTCCTTCAAATGATCCACAGCTGTCAAACTCTCCAGTCCAATTGCCTAAAAGATAAGGGCATCGGTCTCGGGAACACGGACAGGATCCCCCATCTCGGCACTGGTCTTACAGGCTGTATCGTTGTGAGGGCGATCAGAAGAATCATCACCACCCCTTGCATCTTGTGCTTCTTCTCCTTGGACCCTCCTAACGAGTCATTCAGGTACCCAAACCGGATCCTGTTGGTCCTGTGGAAAAACACAAACAGAACCTCGTGCCCATGTTAGCACGGGATCAGGCCCACGCCAGAGCCCTGTCAAAATATCTTTCCATTTTACCATTCCTTTTGTTAGACCTTGAGACTTGTTATGCCTGTCCGCCACAGACAGGCCTTGAGCATCCAAATTTAAAAAATTAATAGTGAATAAAGCAAGAGAAAGCCTTTCCTTAGGGGTACAGCCATGGCCAATTCCCCCTTTTTGTTTTTGTAAAGTCTCCTTTAGCGTGCGATGTGCACGTTCTACGATGCCTTGACCTTGAGGGTTATAGGGCAACCCATGAAGAAGTTGAACATCCATTGCTTTGCAAGAGGAGAAAAATTGATTTCCTGCTTATGCAGGACCATTATCAGTTTTGAGCTGTTTTGGTTTGCCCCAAGCTGCCCACGCCTCTAGGCAGTGGGTAATAACCTGATGTGCCTTTTCTCCAGTCATAGGGGAGGCATATATAATGCCAGAGCATGTGTCTACAGAAACGTGTACGAATTTCTGGCGTCCAAATTCAGGTACATGAGTAACATCCATTTGCCATATTTTAAGAGGCAAAAGGCCTCGAGCATTAACACCAACACTAGGTAAGTGGTGATAAATTACACAATGAGGACAATCTAAAACTATTTGTCGGGCATCCGCACGGGAAAGTCGAAATTGTTTTTGTAAAGCTTTTGAGTTAACATGAAAGTTATTATGAAAAGTTTTTGCTCTATCCAAATTTGAACTAAAAAAAATCCAATCGGGTATAGCAATCAACAATATCATTGCCTTCGCTTAAAGGGCCAGGCAGACCAGTATGGGCGCGAATATGTAAGGGATAGAAAGGGTGTTGTCATTGCCAAAGCAATCGTTGTAAGTGACAAAACAAATATCCAACAGGAGAGGCCTGTTTTATTGGCCCTGCAGCCTCCAAGACTCTTAAAGCATTTATAACATAAGCAGAGTCTGAAATTAAATTAAAAGCAAAAGGACAGGTTTGAAACACTTTTACAACAATTTGTAGTTCCACTAATTGTGGAGCACCGGCTTGAAACTGGTGGCGGACTGGGTCATGGCCTTCCACCATGTACACGCCGCATCCCGTTTTAGAGCCATCGGTAAAAATATTGCACGCTCTAGCAAGGGGATTTAAGGAGGTAACTTTAGGAAAAACTACGGGATGTTCTTTTAGAAAATTTAACAGGGGATGTTTTGGAAAATGGTTATCTATCTGTCCTTTAAAACTACATTGTAAGACTGCCCAATCATCTACAGTAGCACATAATGTTTGTACTTGATGATTAGTATATGGAACAATAATGAAGCATGGAGCATTGTCAAAATATTGGAGGCACTGCTGAACCCCCGACAACGCCAGACTGGCTACCGCGGCAGGGTAATACTCAATGGATTTTGCCGGAGAAACTTTTGGGTAAATCCAAAGCAATGGGCCATCTTGCCATAAAAGCCCTGAAGGTTGAACACATGTAGGGAGAATACACAAAGTAATTGCCTCACCTTCCTTAACTCTTTTTAAACATGCCCTTTGTAACTCATGCTCTCCCTTTCGTAGTGAATCACGTGCCTCATCCGTAAGCTGTCTTGGAGAATCTAATGCAGAGTCTCCTTGTAGCACGTTATATAAGGGCTTAAGTTCATAATTTGGCAGCTTTAAATAACATCGGATCCAATTAATGTCTCCCAAAAACTTTTGATAATCATTCAGGGTTTTTAAATGATCCTTCCTCAATTCTACCTTTTGGGGTACGATATGAGATTTATATATGGTAGCCCCTAAATATTCAACAACAGAGTGTTGTTGTACTTTCTCAGGGGCAATAAACAAGCTTTTAGCATTTAACAGCTTGGTAGTTCCTCATAAGCTTTGTGTAGTAATTGCTCTGATTTAAAGGCCAACAAAATATCATCCATATAATGAATGCAGCGCACCTTGGGATATTTTTGTCTAAGCGGCTTAAGTGCCTCGTCCACAAATAACTGACACATGGTTGGACTGTTTGCCATGCCCTGGGGAAGTACTACCCATTCGTACCGTTTGTCCGGTTCCTCATGATTACAGGAAGGGAGGGTAAAAGCAAAACGTTCAGTGTCCCCAGCAAATAATGGAATAGAAAAGAAACAATCCTTTATGTCAATGACTATAACAGGCCAATTTTCAGGTAGGGAAGAAAGGAGCGGTAAGCCCCTCTGAACTGGACCCATAATTTGCATTTGTCCATTGATTGCACACAAGTCATGTAGCAATCTCCACTTTCCAGATTTCCTTTTTATTACAAAAATAGGAGTATTCCAAGGAGAAACAGAAAGCTTAAGGTGCCCCAGTTCTACCTGTTCTTGTACTAGAGTTTGAGCAGCAGCAAGCTTTTCCGAGAGCAGTGGCCACTGAGGCACCCATACTGGATCCCCCGTCTTCCAAACTATGGGAATGCCAGCCCCAGTGGCCGCTATGAAAAACCCAGTCCCTGTTTGTCTAACTTTTGTTTTACTTGGATGGGCTCTTTATTGCCTTGTAGAAATTTCCCTAGGCCAAAGCCAGGATGATACCCCATGCGAGTCATCATATCTTGGGAAACAGCTGAATATTCATTGCTTAGAGTAAACCCCCTCTCTTTTAACAGATCTCTTCCCCACAATGATACTGGCAGCTCTAGCACATAAGGCTGAATAGTGCCTGAGTGGCCTTCATCGTCCTTCCAGGAGAGTTGTCTTGCACTCATTTCAGGAGTTTTTGCGTATCCTAGGCCTTGTAATGCTTGAGGAGAGGTCTGTATAGGCCATCCCAACGGCCAATCCTTTTTTGCAATTATACTTTTATCTGCCCCAGTATCTAGAAGACCTAATATCTTTTTATTGTCTATTTTTAGGTCTAGCACTGGTCTTTGGTCCAAATCAAGAGATATAAATGTCAGATCTACTCCTGTGGATCCGAAACCCTTTTCTGCCCTAGTCAGTTGCTGCGCTTCAAAATGCTCATGGAGGCTAGGTAAAATAAGCAGCTGTGCAATGCGGTCACCAGGAGATATGGCAAAAATTCCTTTTGGTGACTCAACCATGATTTTAATAGTTCCAGTACAATCAGGGTCTATTACTCCAGGGTGTATTTTAAGACCCCGTAGAGTAACAGACGACCTGCCCAAAAGCAACCCTACTGTTCCTGGTTCTAAGGGTCCTTGGAAATCTGTATCCACTAACTGAATACCCATTTGGGGGGTTAGTACGTGTCTGGTGGTGGCGCGGAGGTCCAGTCCTGCGGAGCCCACAGTGGCTCTCCGCGGTTCTGTGGGTGCCGTAATGTCGGCCACTGTTCCAGTTTTGATTGTCCTTGCTCCACTGCCCCATATATTTGTGGGCCCTGAGGACAAGGTCCCCGCTTCCCGTTTTTTGTCTGCTCTAGGGGTTGGCCGTTGATGTCCTTAACGGATCTGCATTCATTTGCCCAATGCTTCCCCTTTTTGCAGCGCGGACAGAGGCCAGGCTGTTTTTGTGGTCCCGGGAGCTTGCTACCTCCCTCTCCTCTATGGGGACAATTACGTTTCATATGTCCATCTTTCCCACAGTAATAGCACGCCCCTGTCCTTCCTCCCTTTTTGTGTGTTAACTGCAAGACTGCAGCGGCTAATCCGGCATTGGTTAAAGGCCCTCCAAATTCTCTGCAAATTTTCATCCAAGCCTCCAATCCCCGATTTTTGTAAGGGGTAATGGCAGACCTACACTCTTTAGTGCATTGCCCAAATACTAGTTGTTTAATTAGAGGCATGGCCATATCAGGGTCCCCAAAGATTCTTCCTGCTGCCTCAACCATCCTTGCTACAAAGTCCGAGAAGGGTTCAGTAGACCCCTGTATGATTTTTGTTAAGTTCCCACTTACTTCTCCTTTATTAGGCAAGGCTTTCCATGCTTTAATCCCTATCTTGTTAATCTGTTGATATACTTCTACTGGATATCCTATCTGTTGGTTGGCAAACCTTCCTATACCTAGAAGCATGTCTCTATCCCAAGCAGGATTGCCAGCAGCTTGGTTTGCTGCGGCTTCTTCATTTGCAAATTCAACTAAATAAGCTTTCCAATCCAAGTGTTGTCCAGGGCTCAAGCAGGATTTCACGAGACTAGCCCAGTCTCCGGGGGTCATACAATGCCTTTCTAATGCCTCGACTTGTCCAACAGTAAAGGATGCAGTTACTCCGTACGTACGGACGGACTCAGCTAGAGACTTAATCACCTTGAAGTCTAAAGGCTCATGGTTTCTCTGCTGATTAGCATCCACAAATACTGGAAAAGTCTGGGGTAACTCACTTCGTGCCTCTCTCCATGCCCCTGGGTTGAAGGACCAGCCCAAGACCTTGAAACCTTCATTATAAGGGGGAGAAACTGTCGGTGTTCTGGGGCGTCTGGAAGTCCCACAGCAGCACCCTCTATCTTTCCCTAACTCCTTTTCCTCATCTTTTCCTTTATCTGATATCTTTGTCCTTTCAATTTGTTCTGTGATTGCTTGAACCTACTCGAAGTCAGATTCCTCAAGGGAATCGAGCTCTGTAAAATCGGGGTGTAATTTTGACCTTGGCCTTTTTGCAGTGCCGCTAGCAACACTGCCTCTCTCTGATCTTTCTTCCTGCAGTCTCTCTAAAGCTGTTTGCCCAATCTCCACTACCTCGCTGCAGCGCTGATCCTCCAGGCAACTTCTCACTAACCTCCAAATTGGTCTTACCCCACTCTTAAGTGTTCCTTGTTCATAAGCAAAATCTAAGTCCTCTCCCAACTTCTCCCATGAGGCTACCGTAGGCTCCCTGAGACCGCAAACCATGGAGCAACAGAATCACATTCATTTAAAAATCTTTCTAGGGTACCTGTCTTTAACTTTAACCTTTTTGAGTATAACAGCTCCTTAAGAGCCAGCAAAATTGGGTGTGAAGAGGAAGCGCCCATGTTTCTCAAAAAATCTTTTATTTAGCTTTTAGCTAGTAAATAAACTAGCCCCGGATTGCCGCTCTCTCTTCGTCTACAGAGAAGAGCAAAAAATCCCTCCTGCTTTTATCGCGGATCCCCTCTTACCCGGGGACTTACCGGTGCACCCCCTGACCACTGACAGTTCTGAATCCCGTCGAGCCCCACGTTGGGCGCCACTTGTCGCGACCCGCCTGGACCCGCAAGGATGACGCGACAACAGGTTCTTTCTTTCAGGCGGTTTATTCAGGACCTTTTACAACATCTTCTCTCCCGCTTCTTCTGCCCGCTTCTTCCTGCTTCTCTTTTCCTCCACCCCCCCCCCCCCCCCCCCCCCCCCCCCCCCCCCGCGCTCCGGTTATAAGCCTCCTGGATGGCCAATCCCGAAGCGCCACGTGGCATATACAGATAGGGCTGCAAACACAGAAGCAAACTAGGAGCCAAGTCATAGCCATATAAGGAGTTGTTTTTTTACAGAGAACACTCGTCACCAGGAAGACGGAAGGCAGGAGCCAGCACCATCTTTGGTCAGAGCCGCACCATTTTTGCGGCCGCGCCTTATGGCCGAGCCGTCTTTGGTCGTGGCTCCCGCAGCTCTCCACACAAAAGATGTGGAGATGAACCAACTACCTGGGAGGAAAAGGAGAGACAGTTGAAGGTGATGATCACCTAGAGGAGACAGAGAAAGTTTGAAGCCACATTTGGTCCTGCAGATCAAAGTAACCCATCTGAGGTAGAACAGTCTGGGTGTCCAAAGCCACAGAGATGTTGGAAGAACAGCAGCAAGTGCTCTTGCCCATTTCAAGGGAGCTCCCACAATGCCAGGGTAAGAACTGGTACCTTCCCAGAGCACTGCTGCTGAGCAGTCCTCAGATCCCTTGCTACCATGATAATTGACGTTGGAGAGAAGCAGTGAGATTTGTAAAAGGTGATTGAAGATCACTATGTGGAGCTTGTTCTGCAGCATTGTGGAGTGTCGTCTCTCAGGATGCTTAGGGAAAAGATCCCAAAGCCACTGTCAAACATTGCAATCTATTTGGAGTAGACATTTATGGATGGAACATGCCTGAAACCAACATACTGATAATGAGCTGCTAGCAGTAGTTCCCTAACGATCTGACAGCCAAAACTGGAGAGGGAAACACTGAGCTCTGCACCACATCAGTATACCATGCAAATTGCTTCTATCCTAGTACTGGCTACCCAGTTTGCACACCCGTGACCTTGTTACCCTGATTGTGCCACCTTAATCCCTCACAACTTTTGCTCTTTCACTTTCTCTTTTCCTCCTTATCCCTGCTAAACTGTCTGGATACCTGTGTTAACTACTCCAATCCCTGCAAAGCTGTTGCTGCTACACAATTTCTTGGCACTGCAACTTAGCAAATACAGTCACAATTCCCCTTTCCCAGGTATCCTATTCTCTGCTACTCTGTTCTGCTACCTATAATTCGTAACACCATTGTTCCAGCCACCTGATCCCTGACACCCCTGTGGCTGATACCCCTTTCCCTAACATAGCAAGGGTAGAATGGTCGGAGCTAGTTGACTTGGGTACTTCTGTCTTCTTGCAGGGATATTGGGACAAGTTATTCCTCAGGTATTTAACATGAAGGACTAACTGGAGGTGGAAATGAAAAAGGTTACTCAGAGGTGACTAAAATCTAGAGACATCAACATATCACTGGTTGTTAGGAAAAGAAAGGCCTAAGATGAAAATTGATGAGAAAAGAAAATTTTACAAAGAATATTAGGAATGATGCAATAGGTTTAGCTTATTGTCTTCTACTAGTGATCTGAATTATTTTATGACATAGATATGCAAATGTTTTGCATTTTAAAAATTACATGAAATTACACATTTATGTGGTATGTGTATTAATTTATGGAATAGGTACATAACATCACGTTAATGATATTCAATATTTTATGCTCTATGATATGCTCATTAGTCTGCCTATGTCAATATGAATTGAGCTCTCTATCAATAAATGGCATTTCATTGTCAAATACTAGAAGATTACTAATGTTGGTAGCAAAATGAAAGCTAGAACAGAAAAACTGAATAAATCTACATGTTTGAAGGGAGGGGTCAGAGGTTGTAAGGGTTATGATGAAAGAGAAATTCTTCATCATGCAATCTGGGAAGAATAGAATATATTTTGTTGAATTACTAGATTTTAACCTGCGGAGGCAGAACATTATCTTTATTTTGCTTTTTGGAAACTGTTTAATGATTGGTTTACTAAAAATAATCAATATATTTTTGAAAATTCGCAGATGTGAATTATCAGATTATCATTATCCTCAAAGCTGTCTTTAGAGGCAAGAAGATTGTATTCCTTTTCTAATGAATTAATGGAGTAATCTTACTTTGGAATGGACAGACATCCATGACACTTGTTCCAAAACAAGAAAGATACTGGAGAAAAAAAGAGGAAGTAGACCCAAGGCTGATGAAATGAGCATATTTCCTGTTTGGAAATAAAAAGGATTTTTGTACAAACAATAAGAATTTCATCTTAATATTATAATTACAAAATCTAGGTGCTACAGGACATCTTTTAAATATAATATTTAATGCTGTTGAATTACTTGAAGGAAAAGTTTTACAGAAAACCTTAAATTCCACAAAAACTGCAATGCTCCAATAAACACTAAGAAGAAATATAATTTAAATATCCAGACGGGTTGTGGCAAAATGGTGAGGTTCTCACAGGAAGCCCACTAAGTGTCTCTGACCAAAAGAAGATCTAGTGCCACAGCCACACATTACCTCAAGAGATCCACTCCAATCAAACTTTAAATACATAAAGTCTTTTTCTACTACAAAAGGACTATCCTAGCAGGCAAACAAGAAAAAGCAAAAGAGAAAAAGTGAAGGGGACTCCTGTGGAGCACCTGTACCACATAGGTCTATGCAATGCTGCGCTAGGACTTTCTGCAGAGTTTTAGCAGAGGAGCACCCAAAAGCTGAAGAAAGTGCTCAATACTATACCTGTGAAGTGTTAGAAGGGAATCTGGTGAAGATCTCTGAGTTGGTGAATGCCTTCCCACTTGCCCCCTCCCCCGCCCAGCCTATGGGGAAGGAGCAAACTTAGTATAACCGCCACCATTACAATTGCCAGGAATTGGCACCACCGGGTAAGCCCCCAAAATCAGCCCATACCTGCAGCACTGGCAGGATCCCAGAGGGCCCTTGTCAACCCTGCACAAGGTCTCCAGGAAACCACAGGTGCAGCCAATCGCTCTATGCTCTATGGGCTAATTGCCCAGCCGATTGAGCTTTCTGATGGGACTGCTCCCTCCTTGCTACCCTGTACAGACCCCTGGGTCTCACAGCTGTTGCATGACCAAGCTTCTGCAGACATCTCTGCTGACACACCTAGCAGACACAGGCAGAAACCCCCAAGGCTGCCTTCCAGTGCCTGCCATCTCCCACCACGTCTGCTCCAGACCAACACGGCTCCCCCCACAGTCCACACCAGCCTGCCACTCCAACTTCTACCCAGTCCTCCCAGTGCCAGTGCTCCTCACACCAACACATAGGAGAGAGATCCTTCAGCATCAGCAAAGCCATCCCCCCAACCTAGATCTGATAACACACAGACCCTCTGATTTAGAACCTGCCAACTCCATCTTAGCCACCATAGCACAGGCTCTGGGGTCCAGCAAACCACCAACTACAGACTTGTGAGTAACACAACTGGATCCATGCCCTGGGGGTGGTAATTCTCTGAGGGATCCCAAAGGCCCCTGACACAAGCCCACTTCCAAAAGGGATGGATTACATCAAAACTGAACACAGACATAAGCTCTTTTCCTAAGGCTCCTGTGGCTATCTGGGAAAGCCTGGGAACCCAACTCCAGGCCCATGATAGCAGTCTACAAAAACCTGAAACCCCCAAAACTGCCTGCCACCAGGCCTGAGAATGGAACTCTAGATAGCAGGCACCCTCCCCAATCAAAAAGCCATCTGCTCCTAACCAAGCCACAAGGAAAGTGGACTACAACAAGGCACACAAGGTTCCATCAGGAATCTGCTCTGAGGACTACAGGGAGAATAAACTCCCCAAAGAACCCGAAAAATCCATTCTTTAGTATTTTCTTCTTGTTTTTGTTTTGCGTTGTTAGTTGTAATGTCTGATCATTTGTTGTTCATTTGTATTTCTATGTGTTACTTATGTGTATTGCGATTTAGGATTTGCTATTCCACTTAAAACTTCTGTTTTTCATTATTATTTGGTATCTTATTCTACTTTACAATTTGCTAATTTGTAAGTTTTTTCTTCTTTCTTTTCTTCTCACTACCCCTTCACCTCTCTCTCCCTCTCTACCTTACAATATTACTCAATCAGGGTTACCCTGTCTAGTTCTATGCACAAATAAGGCCTCCTTCTATGTGAGTAAACAATAATTACAGGAGTTAACTTCGAGTAAGCAACTTTTCAATAATATGTGACTGATATTTTTCTAATCTCAGCAAGTCTCCCCAATACACTTTCTTATTTTCATCTTGATCTCTAACCTACTTCTTACATAACCTTTCTTCAAATTCTTTTCAACCTGTTACACTCAGTAACAAGGTATTCATTCTCTTCCTACTACATATATCTCTCCCCTAAGCTGTTCTTACCCCTCTACTATCATTATACCCAAGTTATCTTCTGAAATTAAATTTATATCTTTCTAATCTTAACCCTTCATTTCTCCATCTAATCCAGCCCATTGATTCTTAATGATTTATATCTGACCCAACTTACAGTTGGTTCTATATTTGACTACAAAATTGGTTCCATTTGCCAACTTTGAGTACAAGGGGCCCATCTTGTTAACTCTAAAGAGGAGACTACTTTTTAATCAAACCTAGAGTGCCTCAAAAGTTACAACTATATGCAATCTCGACCCCAAAGCCAAAATATCCCTCTGCAAGCAAAGAAAAAGAGAGCTAAACAAGAAAAATTCTAACCTTACCACTGAAACCCTAAGATCTACCCATCTACATGACATTGGGTTGGCTCTGGTCCTAAAAGACTGTCCTACTGTTGTAGCAGTGTGGTTCTTGTCTCCAAATGGGCAGAACTAACTGCAGAAACACAAGAAAAATAGTCAATAAACAAATCCCACCACCATCTCCACATAAACAAGTTACATAGCAGTCCCAGTATGACATAGAAGATAATGATCAAGATAGATTAAAAGCATGGCTGGTAAACCTGCTGAATAAAAAATTGGAAACCCTACATGGGGTTATCAGAGAGTGTAAAGAGGCTAACCAGAAGTTAATAGATAACGTCTTGGCCTCCACAAATAAAAAAGTAGAGGAACTCCAGCAGAGGGAGAAAGAATCTAATGAAAAGGTAGGAACCTAGATTATGGAGTGGAAAGAACAGTCTGATAACCAACTCCAGGAGGTAAGGTAATCTATTCAAGACTTGAAAGAGAACCTTAATAAAGGGCTGGGCACCATTAAGAAGGACCAGCAAGAAGGAAAGAAGTTAAACAACAAAGTACAAAGTCTTCAACCTAGAATGGAAGAAGCCGAAGAAAGAATATAGGTAGCTGAAGACAGATTAGACTCCATAGAGAAAGAGCACAGCATTTTTCATAACAAAATTAAGCATGACAGATCAATGCAGGAAATACAGGAAACGTTCAGAAAGCTTAATTTGAGAATAATAGGAATACAAGAGGGGCTGGAGAGGGAAGCAAATGGATTAGGAAATGCATTCAGCAAAATTCTAGCAGAGAACTTCCCAAATATACAAAAGGACAGGCCCATACACATGCAAAAAAGCTTTTGGAAACCCAAATAGACCAGAATAGTACATCCCACCTCTACATTACAATCCATACCGCTCAATAGCCACTAAAGAAAGAATTCTTAAAGCTGCCTGGGAGAAGAGATCAATCACATATAAAGGTAACCCAATCAGAATTACCTCAGATTTCACAGAAGACACTATAAAAGCAAGAATGTCCTGGAAAGATGTATGCCATGTCCTAAAGTCAAATAACTACCAACCAAGAATAATCTACCCAGCTAACCTCTCATTCACAGCAGAAGGACAAATAAAAACCTTCCACAGCACGTTAAATCTGATGCAATATACCGCTTCCAAACCAGCTCTTCAAAAATTCCTCAAAGAGGTTCTACATATAGAAAACCAACTAGAACAGAATATAGTCAATGAAGTGGTCCACAAACACAGAAATATGTAATCACAAGAACAGCCCAGGCACAGCTTCCCCCCCAAAAATTGGATAAAATGGTAGGGACAGACAAACACCTCTGTGTCTTAACCCTCAATATTAATGGTCTTAACTCTCCAATTAAGCGACATATATTGTCCAGTTGGATCAGAAAGCAAGATTCTTCTATCTGCTGTCTTCAAGAGACACACCTTGCCCAAAAAAATAAACATTCTGAAAGTGAAAGGCTGAAATAAAATATATCAATCAAATGGACCCCATAAACAGGCAGGATTTGCAATCCTAATATCAGATAAATAGACTTCAAATTAAAATCAATGAGAACTTATAAAGAAGGTCACTACATACTAATTAAGGGATCTCTTCTTCAGGAGGATATTATGATCCTAAATATCAACTCACCAAATAATAGAGCACCAAAATTTATCTAACAAACACTACTTTCACTCCAGTCTCACATAGATTCAAAGACATTAATTGTTGGGGAATTTAACACACCATTCCTTTCAATAGAGAGATCAATATGGCATAAACTCAAGAGAGAAACCTCAGATCTTAAAATATGCATAGATCAACTAGCCTTAACAGACATTTAATGAATATGTCACCTAGCAGCATCAGATTACACCTTCTGCTCAGCAACACATGGGACATTCTCCAAAATAGACATCATTCTAGGCCATTTAGCAAATCTGTCCAAATTTTAAAAACATTGAAATTATGCTCCGTATTCTGTCAGACCACAAGGAATAAAATTAGAATTCAACATCAAAAGCCACCAAAGGAAATACTGTAACACATGAAGGCTGAACAACACACTGTTGAATCATCAGTGGAAGGAAGAGACTAGAAAGTAAACACAACTGTTCATGACATTCAACAAAAATGAACACACAAATTACCAGCTTCTCTGGGACAGAGAAAGGCAGTACTCGGAGGCAAGTTTATAGCTCTGAGTTCCTCCATTAACAAATTGGAGAGATCTGAAACTAAAAATTTAATGAGTCACCTAAAGCTCCTAGAAAAAGAACGAGCTAAACCCAAATTCAGTAGATGGGAACAAATAATTAAAATTAAATCCAAATTAAATAAATTACATTTAAAGAAAAACTATATAAAGACCTGACAAAACTGACAAAACTGATTCTTGGAAAAAATTAATAGAATTGACAGACCCTACCAAATCTAATCAAAAAAAAGTAGTACACACTCAAATAAACAAACTCAGAGATTAGAATGGAAACATCGCTGTAGAAATAGCCAAGATTCAGGGGTTGAGAAGGTGGCTCAGTGGTAGAGCGATTGCCTTGCATACTTGAGGCCCTGGGTTAGATTCCTAAGCACCACATAAGCAAAAAGAAAAATGCCAGAAGTGGCACTGTGGCTCAAGTGGTAGAGAACTAGACTTGAGCTGAATAGCTGAGGGACAGTGCCCAGGCCCAGAGTTCAGGCCCCACGACCAGACTCCCCCCCCAAAAAAAAACAAAAAGAGAAATAACCAAGATTCAGGATATACTAAGAGGATACTTCTCAAAACTTTATGTTAGTAAGTTTGAGAATCTTAAAGGTATGGACAAATTTCTATCAAATATTGACATGCCCAAACTAAAGCAAGATGATTTAAATCAACTTAACAGAGCCATATGAAGCATCAAAATAGAAGCAGCAATAAAAGACCTCCAACTTTTCCCAGGTGCCGGTGGCTCATGCCTGTAATCCTAGCTACTCAGGAGGCTGAGATCTGAGGATCACAGTTCAAAGCCAGCTTGGGCAGAAAAGTCCGTGAGTCTCCAATAAATCACTAGAAAAAACGGAAGTGGTGCTGTGGCTAAAGCAGTACAGTTCTCACCTTGATCTGAAGTGTGCAGGGACAGTGCCCAGGTCCAGAGTTTAAGTCCCATGACCGGCCAAAAAAGAAAAAAAGACCCCCCCCCCCACCAAAGAAAATCCAGGACTAGATGGATTTACATCTGGATTCTACAAAGCCTTCAAGGCAGAACTCACACCAATACTGCTCCGTCTCTTCAATGAAATTAAAAGTAAAACATACCTACCACACTCTTTTAATGAATTCAGCATAATCCTCCTCCCAAAACCAGGGACTCATCAAAGAAAGAGCACTATAGACCCATTTCTTTGATGAATTTCGATGCAAAATTTCTCAATAAAATCTTGGCCAATCAACTTCAACAACTCATCAAAAAAATCATACACTGAGATCAAACAGCATTCATTTCAGTGATGCAAAACTGGTAGAACATAAACAAAACAATATAATTCATCTCATCAACAAGAGCAAAATAAGAACCACATGATTATCTCAATAGATGTGGAAAAACTTTCACAAGATCCAACACTTATGATGAAGGCTCTGGATAAACTAGGAATCCATGGAACATTCCTCAATACAATAAAGGCTGTATATGACAAACCTACAGCCAGCTTTATACTTAATGGCGAAAAGATAAAACCATTTCCTCTTAATTCCAGGAACATGACAAGGATGTCCATTCCCTTCAGTTCTATTCAAACTAGTATTAGAATGCCTAGCTAGGGCAATAAGAGAAGATGCTGACATAAAGGGGATCCGAATAGGGGAAAGTGAAGTAAAACACTTCCTCTTTGCAGAAGATATGATCTTGTATATACAGAAACCTATAGATTCAACTACTAATTATTTGAGCTGATCGGAAACGTTGGCAAAAAAGAAAGGTATAAAATTAACCCTCAGAAATCAATAGCTTTCCTGTATTCCAATAATGAGAAGAGGGCAGCTGAAATTAGGAAAGCAACCCCTTTTGCAATAGCCCCACAAAAAAATAAAATACTTAGGAGTTAAGTTAACCAAATGGATGAAGGACCTCTATGACAACAACTTTAAAAACTTAAAAAAAAAGAAATGAAAGGAGAACTAAGAAAGTGGAAATACCTCCCATGCTCCTGGATTGGGAAGATTAACATCGTGAAAATGGCCATACTGCCCAAGGCTACCTACATATTCATCGCGATACCTACTAATATCCCAACTTTATTCTTCAATGAAATAGAGGAAGCAATCCAAAAATTCATATGGAACAATAAAAAAACCCCGAATAGCAAAAACAATCCTTAGTTGAAATAGCAGCACTGGAGGAATATCAATTCAAAATTTCAAAACTCTAATAAAATGCCATAGTAATCAAAACAGCTTGGTACTGGCACAAGAACAGACCCGAGGATGAATTGTTTAGGACTGAAGACCCAGAAATGAACCCACAGACCTATAGCTACCCAATCTTTGATAAGGGTGCTAAAGAAATTGAATGGGGCCTAGGAAGGTGGCTCAGTGGTAGAGTGCTTGCCTTTATGCATGCGGCCCTGGCTTCTATTCCTCAGCACCACATAAGTAGAAAAAAAAAAAAGCCACATGTGGTGTTGTGGTTCAAGTGGTAGAGCTCTAGCCTTGAGCTGAAGAGCTGAGGGACAGCACCCAGGCCCTTAGTTCAGGCCCACAATCGGACTCCCCCACCAAAAAAAGAAATTAAATGGAAAGTAAAAACAGCTTTTTCAGTAAATGGTTTTGGTAAATTTGGTTAAAACCTTGTAGAAAACTAAAGATAGGACCGTATATAACACCCAACACCAGAATCAACTCCAAATGGATCAAAGACCTCTAAAGAAAAGCAGGGTCCATGAAAACATGACAGAAAGGAATAGGAGAAACTGTAGGGTTCTTTGGCACAAGCCAAATGTTTCTTAATAGAGACCCAGAAGCACAACAAATCAAAGAAAGGTTAAGCAAATGGTATTGCATGAAACTGCAGAGCTTCTGCAAGGCAAAAGAGATCGCTCGCAAGATCAACAGAAAGCCCACGGACTGGGGGAAAATCTTCACTAACCAAACAATGGACAAGGGTCTCATGTCTAAAATATACTTAGAATTCAAAAAATTAAATCTCCTAAAAACCAATCCTCAAACAACTGCCCAATTAACAAATGGGCTAAATACGTAAAGAGAGACTACTCTGAAAAGGAAATAAGTATAGCCAATAGACATATGATGAAATGCTTAGCTCCTCTAGCCATAAAAGAAGTACAAATCAAGATAACGCTGAGATTCCACTTCATCCCAGTTAGAATGGCTATAATCAGAAAATTTAGTAACAGATGCTGGAGGCCATGTGGCTAGAAGAGAACCCTACTGCATTGTTGGTGGTAGTGTAAACTTGTTGAACCACTCTGGAAAGCAGTATAGAGGTTCCTCAAAAGACTCCACATTGCAGGGCGCTGGTGGCTCACGCCTGTAATCCTACCTACTGAGGCTGAGATCTGAGGATCGTGGTTCAAAGCCAGCCCATGCAGGAAAGACCATGAGAAACCTATCTCCAATAAACCACTAGAAAACCTGAAGTGGCGCTGTAGTTCAAGTGGTAGAGCGCTCGCCTTGAGCTGAAGAGTTGAGGGACAGAGCCCAGGCCCAGAGTTCAAGCCTCACAACCGACAAAAAAAAAAAAAAAGACTCCACATAGAGCTCCATCATGGCCCAGCAATTTCACTTTTGGGATTTTACCCAAATAATCACAAACAGGGTAATACCAAAGCTACCAGCACAATCATGTTATCACAGCATTATTTACCATAACTAAGATAGGGATCCAACCCAAATGCCCCTCAGTATATGAATGGATCAAGAAAATGTGGTATAAATATATACAATGAAATTCTATGCCTCCATCAGAAAGAATGACATTGCCTCATTTGTTAAGAATTGGAAAGACTTGGAAAAAATTATATTAACTGAATTAAGCCAAGCCCAAAGAAACATAGTCTCCATGGTTCCCTTGTTTGCAATTACTAGCACAGGTCTAGAACAAGCAGAGAAGTTCAAAGGCTATGTACACACGAACACATGAGAAAATGTGAAGCAAAATGTACCCCAAGACAGGGACATAGTGGTTTTTTCTTTATTGCTAGTGTTTTATAATGTACTTAAAATTCACTATGTGAATCTTTTGTTTCTTTTGTATGATTTTTTCCCGCCCGTGTGACCCCTGTTTTCACTGGATCTGATACTGGTGTTCTGCACCTTGTACATACATTTTTGTAATTTGGGGAGTGGAAAGGGTATTGGGGAACGTTTAAATGAGGATGCAGGCTGAGCCATTGTGATGACAAGATGTACAGGACACTATGTTAAAAAACCAACTTTACAATGTAGGGGGGGTCAGGAGGTGTTGGGGAGGGGAGAGAGAAGTGATGTAGAGGGAAAGCAAAGGAAGAGTTGAATGCTTGCTATGGAATGTACTCATTACCGTACTTATGTACCTGTAACCTCTCTCTACAACATTTTTATTATATATATATATATATATATATATATATATATATATGTATACATATATATTCATATATATATATGTATCTACATACATTTTTTTTTTTTGGGTCCGGTTGTGGGACCTTAACTCTGGGCCTGGGTGCTGTCCCTCAGCTCTTCAGCTCAAGGCTAGCACTCTACCACTTGAGCCACAGCACCACTTCCAGCTTTTTTCTTTTTGCTTATGTGGTGCTGAGGAATCGAACCCAGGGCCTCATGCATGCAAGGCAAGCGCTCTACCACTGAGCCACCTTCCCAGCCCATATTTTTTAAAGAAAATGAACTTTACAACTTCAGCGGGGGGGGGGTAGTTGTAGAGGTGGGAGGGAAGGAGTGGTAGGGGGAAAACAAAGGAGGAAGTAACAATGCTCAATAGGAAACGCACTCATTGCCTTGTTCATGTAATTGTAACCCCTATGTACAGCATTTTTACAGTAAAAAACTTACAAATAATAATTCATGATTCAAAGCAAGCCAGAGCAGGAAAGTCTGTCAGATACTAATCTCCAACTAACCACGAGAAAACGGGGAGTGGCACTGTGGCTCAAGTGGTAGAGAGGTTGGCTCGAGCTGAAATTCAACCCAACGACCAACAAAAAGAAAAAAAAGAAAGCACCAAACAACCTGAAGATGTTGTCCAGAATAATAAGTGGGGAATAATGGAATTACATGACTTAGTCACTTGCAACCTAGTTTACCAGGGGAGATGGTGGGTGATTTGTGGGTGTACCAAAACCTGCAAAATTATTTTGCTCTTGCCCAAGGAGGGAGGAAGGGAGGAATGGAGGAGGGGAGAAGGAGTTTGTTTGGCCTTGCCTTTTGGTTCAGTGATTGCCTTCTGGAGTCAAATTCAGAGAAATTCCACTTGTAATCCTACTTACATGCCGGGCAAAGAAGTCATTCCATGGAAGTGATCTGTGTCCTGTTCTTGGCCAGGTCCCAACCACCACTGGGTAATCCAAGTCCCAATTCAGGACCAAGATGCCTTGAAGACAACTGATCCACTGGGCAGGTGGACCTAACCACGGCCAGAAAAGACAGAAAGTACCATGCTCAGGGCAGCACCGGAGATCTAGACTGGGCAGAGATTTTTTGTGATTCTCATTTTGTATTACCACTTTGATTCTACAAAATAAACTATGGATTTTAACTTTCTTCCCTCCCTTTGGATAAAACTCACAAAAACCTTGTCTTTAGCTTTTAAGACACTTAACTCTTAGGTCTGGCCAATCATTTCCAGGATAGTGAATTACTTAATTGTATTTTGAACGCATAAAACATGCATATAAAACTAGCATATTTCGATCTTATGAGAAAACAGCCTTGTTCTTCTTTGGTGTTATGACTAGTGTGATAATGCTCACTCAGGTTTATATCATTGTGCAATCATTGTTCCATTTTGTTCAGTAAACAGTTTTTCAGGACAGGAGAGCTGTGAGGGGAGAATATGGGATGAATATTTTGTCTGTACTTCTTGTGGCCTGGGAAGAGCTTCTCAGAATGTTTGCAAGAGGAAATAGGACTCCATATAGACTGAATATAGAAAAAGATACACACCTTCAGTGCCACAGAAGGACAAATAAGAAAACTCATCGAGGCTCAGAGCAAAGCAACATGATGGGTTGTTTAGGTGCGTGAAAATTTGTGGATTGTCTTTCGTACCATAGAGAGATCATTCAATGCTGGCATTTACAATATGTTCCAGGACTCATACCTGTTTAGGTCTGTTTCCTCTGAAGCATCTTTGTTAGTGACAGAAAGGAGAATGTAATAATGGCACCTAGTTATGTTCTCTGAACGACATTTTTGTTCTTTCCCGAAACAAGTTAGAGTTGTAATGAATGACTTGGATTTCCTGAGAGAAATTCATGTGTATTTCTTGTTTCTATTAAAGTTATCAAATGAATAACCTTAAATTTGTAAGATGTTATTATAACAAATATGAGATAATGATTTTTTTGTTACCAGGATGCACCCAGTTTCCTTTTAGATAGAAAATATTTGATTGGCTTCCAGCTACAATCTTTGCATCTCAGCCTCCAGAGTACCTAGGGATGTAGGCATCAGTCACCTCTCCAGGCTGAGACAAATATTTTTGGTAAGGAAAATCACTATGATATGGAACATGAGGCATGAAGAATGTAGACTAAAAAGGAATATTCTGAAAGCATTAACAAAACTGAACTTATCACAAGCTTACTGTATTCAGTGAGGAGAAAAATGAGAAAGAAAGAAGTTACAGAGGCAGACAATTGGAGACTAAAGAGAAGTTAGTGAATATTTCTTTGTTATCAGAGCTACTAAAGATTTCTTTTTAGAAAAATTCAGCTTGATATAGTGGTACATGCCTACAATTCTAACTGCTTAAGAGCTAGACAGTGGAAAGTATAGGAGGTTTGCTGTTTGTATGGTAAAAATGTGATACAGGTACTTCAATATTTAAAACAAACTGGTGCCACATGTTTATAAGAGAGGCAAAGTAGGAGGATAAAGGTTTGAGGCCAGTCTAGGCAGTTAATAAGAAACTATCTGAAAAGAAATCTAAAGCTCAACAAAGTGCTAGGTGTATGGATCAAGAGCAATTTTCCAGGAAGGTTGAGACCCTGAGTCCAAACCTTTCTCCTGAAAAAAAAGAGACAAGAAAAAGGAAAAAGATTATGATACAATTTTCAAGATATTTTCTATGGATTTTTTGGCTACAATTTATTTCTTCAATTGCCTTAAAAATTTTGTGAAGTCATTTACACAGATGAATACAATTATTTGGGGAATTCACAGGAAATTCTTTACAACTCGTTTTGTTACAGAACAACTCTGTAAATCCGAGTTCAATGAGCTCAAAATGAGTGGTAATGGCTTCATGAAAATGCACTTCATAGCTATGCGTCAGAATGTGAGGAGTGATTGAGTTGATTTTATATCAGTTTTAAAAATTAGGGTAAATTCTTTTAGAATTTGGGATACATTTTTAAGCAAGATTTTTAGACAGTAAAATTATGGTTGATATTTTGATAAAAGCTGTAAGACAATTGTTTCATATATTTTTATAGAAGCTAATCAACAATTGTTGGATAAATTCCAAAAATGCAAATGTGTGTTCTGTTTCATACATATCTCATCATCTAAGGTTAGGAGGATGTTGTCTTTATTTTCAAAATACAGAAATGGAGGCAAGAGGAGACTTCGTGTGTTTCTGAAGGCTGATGTGTAAATGACAAATGAGACTGAGCAGAAACCAGAATCCATGGCTCAAATTCAATTAATGATTTGCAAACCCCGTGACTATACTAAAACTTAAAATTTTTGTGCTAGCTGGGTGACATTGGCCATGTTTCTTAGAGTTGTCATGTGTTGTTTTATTTCTGTAAACAGGTAAAAATATTGGTGTTTTCTAGAAATAAAGAATCTACTTTTTGTAAAGTGTTATGTATGCACAGAATATGAAATAAAAATTCCATGAATTCTGAAGCTCTTTATGCATTTTTGAAAATTATTATTGGAAGAATCAAGATAGTAAAATTATTTACATTCCTTACATTCCAGAAAACAATATCTGAACACATTTCAGAAGAATTTCTATAACATTCTTGTAATATATATGTTTTGGATGTGCTTATTTGCGTTCTCTCTGTATCTTCTTAAATGTGTTATTTATTGTCTTATTCGTGTGTATAAGAGTCCTTTAAACATATAAATAAAAGCTATTTTTGAAGAACTTTATATTTTTCTTCATTATATTAGCAAAAATGCCTGCTATGTGTTTGAATACAAATGGATGGCATCTACAATAAAGGCTGTATATGACAAACCTACAGCCAGCTTTATACTCAATGGTGAAAAACTATAGCCATTTCCTCTTAAGTCAGGAACAAGACAATGATGCCCACTCTCTCCACTTCTCTTCAATCTAGTATTAGAATGCCTAGCTACAGCAATAAGACAAGAGGCAGACATAAAGGGGATCCAAATAGGGAAAGAAGAAATAAAACTCTCCCTCTTTGCAGACGACATGATCATGTATTTAAAGAATCCCATAGACTCCACTCCCAAATTACTCAAGCTGATTCAAAACTTTGGCAAAGTAGCAGGTTATAAAATTAGCCCCCCAAAATCAATGGCTTTTCTGTATGACAACAATGAGAAAAGTGTGGCTGAAATTAGGAAAGCAACTCCATTTGTAATAGCCCCACAAAAAATAAAATACCTAAGAATTAACTTAACTAAAGAAGTGAAGGACCTCTATGATGAAAATTTAAAATCTTGAAAAAGGAAATCAACACAGAAATTAAAAAATGGCAAAACCTCCCATGCTCCTGGATTGGAAAGATTAACATCGTGAAAATGGCCATACTTCCCAAGGCTATCTACAAATTCAACACAATACCTATCAAAATTACACCCTCATTCTTCAAGGAAATAGAAGAGGCAATCCAAAAATTCATATGGAAAAATAAAAGACCCTGAATAGCAAAAACGCTAATCAACGGAAAGAACACTGCTGGAGGAATATCAATACCAAATTTCAAACTCAACTATAAAGCCATAGTAATCAAAACAGCTTGGTATTGGCATAAGAACAGACCTCAGGACCAATGGAATAGAATTGAAAACCCAGAAATGAACCTACAGACCTATAGCCATCTAATCTTCGATAAGGGAGCTAAAACAATAGAATGGAAGAAAGACAGCCTCTTCAGTAAACGGTGCTGCCAAAACTGGTTAACTACATGTAGAAAACTAAAGCTAGATCCTTATATATCACCCTGCACCGGAATCAACTCCAAATGATCAAAGACCTTGAACTCAAAGCAGACACTCTGAAAACATTACAGGATGGAATAGGAGAAACCCTAGGTCTCCTTGGCTCAGGCCGAAATTTTCTGAATAGAGACCCGGAAACACAACAAATCAAAGAAAGATTGGACAAATGGGATTGCATAAGGTTGCAGAGCTTCTGCAGGGCAAATGACATAGTTAGCAAGATCAATAGAAAGCCCACGGATTGGGAGAAGATCTTTACTAGCCATACAACGGACAAGGGTCTCATATCTAAAATATACTTGGAACTCAAAAAATTAAACCACCCAACAACAAATCCTCAAAGAAACAACTGCCCAATAAGTAAGTGGGCGAAAGACTTAAAGAGAAGCTTCTCTGAAGAAGAAAGAAGGATGGCCAATAGACACATGAAGAAATGTTCAACATCCCTAGCCATAAAAGAAATGCAAATCAAAACAACATTGAGATATCACCTCACTCCAGTTAGAACAGCAAAAATCAAGAACTCTAACAACAACAGATGCTGGAGGGGATGTGGACAGAAAGGAACCTTACTTCATTGTTGGTGGGAATGTAAACTTGTTCAACCACTTTGGAAAGCAGTATGGAGGTTCCTCAAAAGAATTCACATAGAACTCCCCTGACCCAGCAATCCCACTTTTGGGCATTTAACCTAATGTTTACAAAAAAGACCACACTAAAGCTACCAGCACAACTATGTTTATTGCAGAATTATTTACCATAGCTTAGATATAGAACCAACCCAGATGCCCCTCAGTAGATGAATGGATCAAGAAAATGTGGTATATATACACAATGGAATTCTAAGCCTCCATCAGAAAGAATGACATTGCCCCATTTGTTAGGAAATGGAAAGGCTTGGAAAAAATTATATTAAGTGAAGTAAGCCAGGCCCAAAGAAACATAGGTCCCATGATTTCCCTTATTTGCAATATCTAGTGTAGGTATGAGTCAAGCGGAAAAAGTCAGATAATGTGATGTTAGGAAACGAACCCTCAAATATGTATTTTAATGTATTTGTTTCTTTCATGCATGTGTTTCTAACGCATTTATAAGATTATTTCTTTGTTGCTTTGTATGTCCCTCCCCCACAGTGTAACCCCCTCTTTCACTATATTTGATATCAGTATAACATGTGGAGGAGATGGGGACAAACAAGTCGTTTAAGGATTCAGGTGGACCTGTTGCAACAATGAGAAGTACAAAATGTCATGTCAAAACCAGCTTTACAATGTCGATGTGGGGGGAGGAGGGGGGTTATGATTGTGTGTGGGGGGAGAGAGGAGGCTGGGAAGGGAGGTGAAGGGCAAACAAAGGAGGAGGCTGCAATGCTTGGTAAGAAATGTATGCATTATCCTGCCCATGTAATTGTAACACCTATGTACAGTATGTTCTCAAATAAAATAAAATTAAATTAAAAAAAAATAAAGCAAGAAAGCAAAAAAAACAAAAAAAAAAACCAAATGGATGGCGTCTTTGCCTGACTTCAGAACAACGGGGAATATTTTCATTCTAATGCAGTACTCTTTATCAGGTCAAGAAAGTTCCCATATAATAATTTTGACAAAATTCACCATTCTGCTATTTTGAAAAGTGCAGATTTATTTTAGGGTCACAGCAGGGAATTGCCCTGTGACCTGTCTCCTCTACAGGCATGGAACCCTTATTTGCAAACTGTTGATCATACTAGAAGTAATTTTTGCTTATAGGACTATTAAATTTTTGGCCTATGTACTCAGGATGTTTTTTTTTTAATTATATTTTATTTTATTTGAGAACATACTGTACAGAGGGGTTACAATTACAAATGGAGTTGCTTTCCTAATTTCAGCCACACTTTTCTCATTGTTGGCATACAGAAAAGCCATTGATTTTGGGGGTTAATTTTATAACCTGCTACTTTGCCAAAGTTTTGAATCAGCTTGAGTAATTTGGGAGTGGAGTCTATGGGATTCTTTAAATACAAGATCATGTCATCTGCAAAGAGGGAGAGTTTTATTTCTTCTTTCCCTATTTGGATCCCCTTTATGTCTGCATCTTGTCTTATTGCTGTAGCTCAGCATTCTAATACTAGATTGAAGAGAAGTGGAGAGAGTGGGCATCCTTGTCTTGTTCCTGAGTTAAGAGGAAATGGCTTTACTTTTTCACCATTGAGTATAATGCTGGCTGTAGGTTTGTCATATACAGCCTTTATTGTATTGAGGAATGTTCCATGTTCCATGGATTCCTAATTTTTCCAAAACCTTCATCATGAAGGGGTGTTGTATCTTGTCGAATGTTTTTCTGCGTCTATTGAGATAAACATGTGGTTCTTATTCTTGCTCCTGTTGATGTGATGAATAATATTAATTGATTTGCGTATATTGAACCAGCTTTGCATCCCTGAAATGAATCCTGTTTGATTGTGGTGTATGATTTTTTGGATGAATTGTTGAAGTCGATTGGCCAAGATTTTGTTGAGAAGTTTTGCATCAATGTTCATCAAAGAAATGGGTCTATAGTTCTCTTTCTTTGATCAGTCCTTGCCTGGTTTTGGGATGAGGGTTATAATGGCTTCATAGAATGTGTTCAGTAGTGAGCTTTCTCTTTCAATTTCACTGAAGAGTTGGAGGAGAATTGGTGTGAGCTCTGCTTTGAAGGCCTTGTAAAATTCCGCTGTAAAACCATCTGGTCCTGGACTTTTCTTAGCTGGGCGGTCTCTTATTGCTGTTTCTATTTCAATGCTTGATATGGGCCTGTTAAGATAGTTTAACTCATCTTGGTTTAGTTTTGGCATGTCAATATTTGCTAGGAAGAGGTCCATTTCTGTCAAGTTCTCAAACTTATTAGCATAAAGTTTGAGAAGTATTCCCTTATATTGTCCTGAATCTTGGTTGTTTCCGTGGTGATGTTTCCATTTTCATCTCTGAGTTTATTAATTTGGGTGTTTTCTCTTCTTTTTCTGATTAGATTTGCTAAGGGTCTGTCAATTTTGTTAATTTTTTCGAAGAACCAACTCTTTGTTTTGTTGATTCTTTCTATAGATTTTTGGATTCTATTTCATTTAATTCTGATTATTTCTTTCCGTCTACTGGATTGGGGTTTATCTTGCTGCTCTTTTTCAAGGAGGCTTAGATGTGTCATTAAATTGTGAGTTTCAGATCTCTCCAATTTGTTGCTGTAGGAGCTCAGAGATATAAACTTGCCTCTGAGTACTGCCTTTGCTGTGTCCCAGAGGAGCTGGTAATTTGTGTGTTCATTTTTGTTGAATAGCATGAACATTTGAATTTCCTTTCTAATCTCTTCCATGACCCACTCATGATTCAGCAGTGTGTTGTTCAGCCTCCATGTGATACCGGACTTTCTTTGGTGGCTTTTGGTGTTGAGTTCTAATTTTATTCCCTTGTGGTCAGAGAGAATGCAAGGTATAACTTCAATGTTTCTGAATTTAGACAAGTTTGCTTTGTGGCCTAAAATGTGGTCTATTTTAGAAAACGTTTCATGTGCTGCTGAGAAAAACGTGTATTCTGATGCTGCTGGCTGAAATGTTTGGTAGATGCCTGTTAAGTCTAGTTGATCGATGCAGCTGTTTAGATCTGCGGTTTCTCTGTTGAGTTTTTGCCGAGTTGATCTATCTAGTGGGGAGAGCGGTGTGTTAAAATCCCCAACTGTTAATGTCTTTGGATCTATATGGGATTTGAGGGAAAGTAGTGTTTCTTTGATAAATTTGGGTGCTCCATTGTTTGGCGAATAGATATTTAGAATTGTAATATCCTCCTGAAGGAGAGATCCTTTAATTAATATGTAGCGACATTCTTTATCTCTTCTCACGAATTTTAATTTGAAGTCTATTTTATCTGATATTAGGATTGCAACTCCCGCCTGTTTATGAGGTCCATTTGCTTGGTAGATTTTGTTCCAGGCTTTAACATTGAAAATGTGTTTGTTTTTATGGGCAAGATGTGACTCATGCAGGCAGCATATACAAGGGTCTTGTTTTTTAATCCAACTAGACAGTCTATGTCGCTTAATTGGAGAGTTCAGTCCGTTAATGTTAAGAGATAGGACTGAGAGGTATTTGGGAGTTCCTGCCATGTTATCCACCTTCTTGGGGGCTGCGAAAACTGGATTCTTCCTATGGTTATGGATTCTCAGTTTGGGTGCAGTTTCTTGGCCTTTATTGCGGTCTTGTTGGCTTTCTATGTGTAGGACATCTTTAAGAATCTTTTGTAGGGCTGGTTTGGTGTAGATGTATTGTTTCAATTTTTCTTTGCTATGGAAGGTTTTTATTTGGCCTTCAGTTATGAAGGAGAGTTTAGCTGGGTGCAGTATTCTTGGTTGATAGTTGTTTGTTTTTAGGGCATGGCATACATCATTCCAGGCTCTTCTTGCTTTGATTGTCTCTGCTGAGAAATCTGAGGTGATTCTGATTGGTTTCCCTTTATAGGTGATTAAGGTTTTCTCCTTGACAGCTTTAAGGATCTTTTCCTTGTTCTGAGTTGCTCCTGTGTGGATTATAATGTGACGGTGGGATGTCCTATTCTGGTCTGGTCTATTTGGGGTTCTAAAGGCTTCTTGTATCTGAACAGGCCTATCTTTTTGCATGTTTGGGAAGGTCTGTGCTAGGATCTTGTTAACCAAATTTCCTAGACCATTAACTTCTGTTTCTAGGTGCTCCTCTACACCCATTATCCTTAGATTAGGCCTTCTTATGGTGTCTTCCAGGTATTGGATAGATCTATCATATTTCTTGGACTTGTCTTGGATGGTTGTACGTTCTTTCTCTATAATATCTAGGCTGTCTGCAATCCCTTAGATTCGATCTTCTGCATGGTCTAATCTGCTGTCAAGACTCTCTACTTTGTTTTTTATCTCTTTTCCTTCTAATTGGTCAGCTTTGATGGCTTCAAGTTCTTTGTTGAAGCTCTGTTTTAGGTCTTGTATGAATTTCTTTACTTCCTTATTTTGGTGTTCAGTGTTTGTCCTCAAATCACTTAGTTGATTGGTTATGGTTTCTTTGGGCTCCCATTCCTTCTGTTCTGTTCCATTCAGCATTCCTTTTGTGGTCTCCCTGACTTCCTTCAGCTCTTTGTTAATGGATTCCATGAATGCCTTTAGTGATCTTTGTGTGTTCTCTACCTGGTCTCTCAATTCCTGTATTACTCTTTGATTAGCTTCCTCCCGTTCATGGGATTCCTGCAGATCTCTTTGAGTGTTCTCAACCTGCTCACACCATTCCTCCCTTTCTCTTTGAGTATTCTCAAGTTGTTCACGCAAATCCTGTATCAGTTTTTGTGTAGCTTCCTCACGCTTATGATATTCCTGTATAAACTTCTGGGATGCCTCCTCTCTCTCCCTATCACGCTCATACAGAATCCTTTGTACGTTGTCAAACTTCTCATTTATCATGTTTGCCAACAGTGTTTGTAGAGCTATTTGGGAACTCTCCTCTGGATTATTCATTATCTGTTCTAACCCCTGATTATCAAGATTGGGAATTGAGGTACCCGAATTTGCCATTTTTCTTGTGTTTTTCCTGTTTACTCTGCCCATTTGAGATGAAGATAGCACCAGTTTTGTGCTAAAACACTATCTTAAGGCAACCATCAACCAAAGTTTGCAATTGTACAGTCAATAGTCTACAGATACAATCTAGTTCAACAGATACATCTATTCGACATCAAACAACTATATGTTAAAGGACTTTGAACCGCAGAGAAGAATTTGGAAAACCAAAAATTATTAGGGTTAGGGAGAGATGTGGGTAAAAAATAGGAATAGATTGTGGTGGGGAGGCACAGGGAGAGTTAACTATGTCCTAATCACAGTGCAGGAAATAGGTTGGGTAGGATGCAAGTAGAGAGAGAGAGATAAAGAAGAAAGGGAAAGGGGAATGAAAAGAGACCAGAAAAAAATAGAAACGGAAAAATTAATGCTATTATAGAGATTAAAAGACCATCTATTTAGAGAGGAATTTGAATATATAGAGAGAAAGGGAGGGACATAGAGAAGATGTGAAAAACTTTAAAAAAATGCTTAAAATATTATATAGGTATAAAGAGGTAGTACTTCTTTTAATGAATTTAAGTCTCAGAGGTTTTGAATTGAGTAGTAAGTTTGTGGATTAAGTGTTTACACAATGAGGGATAGGGTCTACTAGTTAACTACGGGATTATCTAATGATGTGCAGGACAAGAGTTAAGTCACATAAAGAAGAACAAAAGAGAGGAAAAGGTGGAAAGGATAGGAAAGTGAGAAGAAAAGATCAGAAGTTCAGTAGAGCTAGACAAAAAACAAAAAGATAATTAAGAATGAAAGAAAAAGAGAAAGAAGACAAGAAAAGTAAGGAAAACACACATTCATGTATTCCTAAAATAAAAATTATAAGAGGAGAAAAAAAAATGTTACTGGAAAAAAATTGTTTTTTCAGAAGAGGCAACAATTAAAGATTAATAAAAGTTTTAGAAAAGGAAAAAATTTTTTATATATATAAGATAACAAAAAACAAGAAACCAAAAAAAAAAAGAAAAGAAGAAGAAGAAAAAAAAAAGTTCTTTGATTTTTTTTTGGGGGGGGAGGGGTGGGAAGAATCCCGTATATCCCTTTTGACTGTAACCAGCCTCTTGTTGGAGTCTCTGTTCAGCTTGAGGTCCTGTGGCTTGATTGGTTTCTTAAGTCAGTTTGTTGGAACAGGCAGAAAAATGCTCTGCTTTACCCAAGATTTTGAGATCCCCCTCCCAGGTTAGTTTACTGGGAGGGTGATCTGCTTTGAGAATCCCAAAAGAGGGAGATGCAGTGATGAGGCTAGGTTCTGGGTAGAGTTGAGGCCTTTCAACAAACAGTAGCTTTTCCCTGGGGCTATTTTGTGAAAAAAACTCACAGCACCCAGCCCTGAGCCATTCTCAGGGTTTCTGTTTTTCAATTGATTGTGGTGGCTGCTAGAGGGAGGGGCAGCCTCTGGCTCTGGTTACCCAGTGAGGAGAGCCACTCCAATGGCTGGCGCCTGAGCTGGGTAACTTTTCCCTGGATGGAACTGAGTCTGTGAGGTCACTTTGCCGTTAAGTTCTTGTGACCTGCTAAATGACTCGTTTTATTCCAAGGCCTGAGGTGGAGCTAGCAGCTCCTCCGAGCTTTGTCGGTATCCAAGATGGAGATCACCAGTGCTGGGGTGGGAGGGGTGGCCTTCCCTCCTCTGCTCCCTGAGAAGGAGTGAGGACGTCGGGCTTCTACTCACGCTGAGTCTTGGATCCTGGTTCGTCTCTGGTCTGAAAAGTGCAGGATGAAGATGTCCGCTCCTTGTCGGTTCTTGCTGGTGTTGAGTAGAATCTGCTCGTCTGCTGCGTTTGCTCCTTCGTCCCGGACTGTGTCTCAAGTATGACCCCGCGGCGGTGGTTGCCGCCGCGACCCTGCCACCCCAGCGGCAGCTGCTGGCAAGCGCTCAGATGTGTCTGCTTGGCTTCCCCTCTCTTGACTAACTCTCTGTCCTGTGATGGCATACTTGGTGTGATTCTCTGGCTTGGGACTGTTCACTGGAACTCTGAAACTGCTTTCTATGCAAGAGCTTGTTCAGATTCCAGCTTCTCCTCCGCCATCTTCCCCGAACTCCTACTCAGGATGTTTTGCCAGGAAACAAATCCACACATAGAAATTATATCATCACAACTCTTTAAATTGGCATTAGCAATACATATTTGTATTCTTGATGTGCAATATTACAAACTGTGTTTGTAACAGAATAAATATAAGTGGATCACCTAGAATCTGGGCATGGTTAGTAAACTTTTTGAGAATTTTCTCATAGTTTCAGACCTTTCATAAACATAAATAAGACAAACCAAATGAGGTGGTTTATACCTATAATCCTAGCTACTCTGAAAATGGAAATATGGATAGTCACTGTTCAAGGTCAAGCTGGAAGACATACAAGAGACCTTCTTCTCAAACAATAAAAGCTGGGTGTGTCAATGTGTGACTGTCATCCTACCTATGTTGGACATACAACTAGGAAGTTCACTACCCAAGTATCCTAGGAATAAACAAATGCAAGGTTCTGTCTCAAAAATAATTGAAGCAAAAATTGCTGGATGTGGAATGAATCAAGTGGTATGGTGCCTGCTTGGCAAATGCCAGGCTCTGAATTTGAATCCAAGTATTTACCAAAAAATTAAAATTAAACAACATGAATTAATTCTCTGAACTTCTCACTTAGTGTAATTATCATATGTATTCTCCAAATAAACTTGTAGTGAAGGCAGAGAATTAAATAATCCAGATCAATATAAAACTCCAGAATCATAGAATGGCTAAGATTCAGCTTTGTGATCATTCAAAGTCTGGATCTTATTGTTCTTAGATCCACAATCTTATAGGGAAAGAAAAGAATGTATATGTACAGTACATTTATTTACTCCCTTCATCCAGTTTCACATATCGAAATTCTATCTCAAATGTAATGTTATAGAAGTGGGCCTTTGTGAGTACATGGATGGTAATTAAGTCATGCAAGCAAAACTTCATGAATTGGATTTAAATAAACAAAACCAAATAGATTTCACTTCTGAACTTTAAAACAGGGTCTCACTCAGAAATAAAAAATCCTGACTATGCTGCCATTGTAATCTTGGACCTACACGCTCCAGAATGGAGAAATAAATTTGTTGTTTATAAGCAATTCAGTGTCTGGTAATTTGTCATCATACGTCAAAAAGACTGACAGTAAGCCAGCTGAAAAGGACTGTTGTGGTTTCTTTCTTTCTTCCTTCCTTCCTTTCTTTCTTTCTTTCTTTCTTTCTTTCTTTCTTTCTTTCTTTCTTTCTTTCTTTCTTTCTTTCTTTCTTTCTTTCTTTCTTTCTTTCTTTCTTTCTTTCTTTCTTTCTTTCTTTCTTTCTTTCTTTCTTTCTTTCTTTCTCTCTCTCTCTCTCTTTCTTTCTTTCTTTCTTTCTTTCTTTCTTTCTTTCTTTCTTTCTTTCTTTCTTTCTTTCTTCCTTTCTTTCTTTTGGTTGTGGGGCCTCAAATCTGGGCCAGGGCACTGTCCCCCAGTTCTTCAGCTGTAGAACAACGCTCTATCACTTCAGCCTAGGCCTCAAATCCGGCTTTTTCTGAATATGTGGTGCTGAGGAATTGAACCCAGGGCCTCATGCTTGCAAGGCAAGCACTCTACCACTGAGCCACCTTCCCAGCGCCAGTTTCTCTATTTTATTTTTCCATCTTTCCAGAGTCCTTCTGATATTGAAAAATGCTAAAACTCCATTGAGAAACGTTTTAAATGTGCCCTTTTGTCCAATTCTGACTTCACAAATTTTGGAATGTAAGGAATGACATCAAGTACCCGAGAGACCTAAGACAGGACACTTCATCTCTTCCACTTTGCTCATCAGCACCTAGTGCAAATTTACAATATATAAACAAATCAACTAATGGTAGTTATAATAAATTTTAAAATGCATAGCCAGAAAACACTTTATGAACACTCTTGCACTATAGTCTCATGGGCTTCCATGTCCAAAATAGGAAACTGAGGTTTAAAGAGAGGTTGCAAAACTGGTATATTTGTTCATTTATACTCAGATTGATCTATAATCATACTTAGGCTAACATACTATGTGCACTTATTTTTCTGTTCACAGTAATTTTTTCAAGTTCTACACACTTATATGCTACCATGATATCTTTATCCTGGGTGCTTTACTGGTGCCCCCATGTCATATCAGCTGAAGTTGATACATCTGTTCCCACTCAGATAAAACAGCTGAGAATTGGGCAACGGTATTTTTAAAATCTCCCATGCAGTAATAATGTGTAATTAACAGTATGAAATCCTGGGCTAGAGAAGAAAACTTGTAGACAGGCACCAGTGGCTCAATCATGTAATCCTAGCTCGTCAGGAGGCTGAGATCTGAGGATCATCGTTCAAAGCCAGCCCAACCAGGAAAGTTCATGAGATTCTTATCTCCAATAAACCACTAGAAAACGGAAGTGGCATTGTGGCTGAGGTCGTAGAGCCCTCACCTTGAGCTAAAGAGCACAGGGAAAGCCCCCAAGCCCAGAGTTCAACCCCGTGACCAACCAAAAAAAAAAAAAAAAGAGGAAGAGAATAAAACTTCTATGATGATACTAGGCCTACCTCACAAATCTTTCTTGGTCTCTTCCTTCCTTCATTTTTATTGCTGGGGATTGAACCCAGGGCCCTGTGCATATTAAGAAAGTGCCATAACACCAAGCTATATGGCCATTTCCATCTCTCCAATTTCACTCTCCAACTCACCTTGTTCCTGGTACCTTACATTCCTTGGTCATAATATTTGGAGAATACTGAACTTCCTAAGTTTTTCATCATTTTACAGAATATTTGTTTTCTCCCTTCCTATGTATCAAGACACTGCGCAGGAAGGAATTTTTTCAACTCTCCAGGCAGATTTCATATATCATTACATTTATAATAACAACTCACTTAAATAATTGTTTGTCTTCTTCAGACTTTTAGTAGACCCATGTTGAATCCTAGCTTTTATATAAACAGGAATAGAATTCTTCTTGTGTTATTTTACTCTTTTTGACTTGGTCAAATTTTCCTGAATTTGTAGGAAAGGTTTTTATGCAAGAATAATTTTCAGGACATTTCTGCATATTGTGTATAATAAAATTAAGAGATTTCCAGCCAAAGCAAACAACTCAGAATTCTAGAGCTTAATGACGGTACTCTGGGTTCCTGTGTCCTTGGCACTGCATTTGGCATCTTGGTACTACAAAAATAGACAATCTATATTGAAAGTTGCTGTCTTTTTGGTTTCCCCTTTTCAACCATATGAAGCATTTAAGAAGTATAGCAAGTAAACTGTGGGAGTATGAGCTGGTAATCTTTTAAAAATATTTTTATTGTAAAATATTGTATAGAGGGGTTACAGTTACATGAGTAAGGTAATGAATACATTTCTTGTTGAGCATTGTTACTCCATCCTTTGTTTTCCTCCTACATTCCTCTCTCTCCTTACTTCCCTAACTCTTCCTTCTCCGTATCCCGAAGTTTTGAAGTTCAATTTAAACATAGTGTATTGTACATCTCATTGTTACAATTGGTCAACCACTATCCTTGTTTCAGCATTTTGTTATCCTTCCCCTCCCCAAATTAGAAAAATGTATATACAAGATGCAGGGAACCGGAATCAAATACAGTGACAACAGAGGATATATGAGTTGGTAGTCTTTAGCCTTCAAATTCCAAAACAAAAATAAGCAATGAAAGATCAAATTTGTTCATAAGGGTAATCTCTGCCTTCCCAATGATGCTCTTATTCTTCCATTAAAATAAAATCCTGTTCCAGGCTGAAATGCAGATACCCGTGGAAATGATGACATTAAGTTGCTATTATTTAAATATGCATTCCTATTGATGAAATACCATGGAAAAGGTTTTTACAAAAACTGGATGATAACAAGAGTCATTTCAGACAAAGTTTATAGTGGGTAAGTTGGGTAAAAGTTACAAAATTGGAACCACATGCTGGGAAAAAGAGTAACTTCACAGGGAGGAGTAACTAACTGTTTTAGATGAGCCAAGTTAAGATGGATCATTATGTAAGAAGAAAGTTTGTATTTGGTTCTTTCTAACTAGCAGATACTTGTCTATAAAAAATGAATACTAGAGTGAAAAATCCAAAAGAACTTTGATGATACATATAATATTTTGGAGACGACAAATATTTTCAGTAATAAAAACAGTTAAATTAATTATGGAATTTATAAACACTGGACTCCCATGTAATCATTATAAGTGATGCTCTTAGAACAGTATGAAATTTCTAAGGATGTTATTGGGTAGGAAATATATGCATGATACAATGAGATGAAAAGTCAAAGTATAAAGTAGGCTCACACCTGTAATCCTACCTACTCACAAGGGTGAGATTTGAGGATCATGGTTCAAAGCCAGCTCCCGGAGAAAGTCCATTCAACTACCAAAATGCCAGAAGTGGAACTGTGGCTAGCACTGAGGTGGAAAAACCACAGAGAGCAATGTGCAGGCCCTGAATTCAAATTGCAGTTTTGGCAATAAACAAATGAATAATCAAACAGATACATGAACCCAAATTGTAGGCATATATATATATATATATATATATATATATGTATATATATATATATGCATATATGCAAGGCAGAGGAGTATAACCATGATGTTCCAGTGTTCACATTGTGGAGGTCCAGGATGGGAACAGCACAAAAATTTACTTAATGGAAATCAAAAGTGACAATATGTTGGAAATGATCTGTACAATTTGGGCGGTGGGATTGAGAGAGCCAGGGAAAGAGGAAGGAAATGAGGGAGGGTGTAATAAGTTACACAAGAAATGTTGTAACTGCTTTACTTATGTAAGTGTAACCCATCTGTACATAACCTTGACAATAATATTAAAATTACCAAAAACAAAACAAAGATTTTATATATGATATTATATTTAAAAGTATATTTTAAAAGAATTATATGCATGTTTTAAATTTCTAATGCATTGTCCCACTCTACGGGATTATACGGGAATATTGGAAGAATTACTTACACATGAGTCCATGAGTAAGGACCCCAATAAAAATTCCACAAAGAAATGTAAACATGGACCAAAGGGTCCTAATCATAATAACTTACTTCTATAGCAAATCACACATTCTCCCAAATCCACATAATTTAATCATGATGATGAACCAAAGTCTCCATTTGTAGAAATACATACTTGCAACAAAGATAGAAAAGGCACCAAGAGCCAAAGTAATGATACACAATTTTAAGAAAGATTACATAATAAAGGAATGTGTCCCACAAATTTCCAACTCTAAATCTGGGAAAGTCAGTTATCTTTGTCATACTAATAAAAAGGCACAAATAAAAGCTAACTGTGGGAATCAAAAAGATTGTCTGAGAACAGGTGTTCATTGTGACAGCAAAGCAACTCCAGTGTGAATTTCTATGTCTCTCTTCCCTTGTCTTATTCCCACCTCATTCTTGAATTCTGAAGGTCAGATTCTGGGGAGCCAGTTCTCTTAGCTCCAGTAATTAACAAAAGGGTGGTTGGAGATACAATTTGTTCACATAGTTCATGGATTCTCTTTCTTTATTAAGCTTACTGAGTAATAATGGGACTATAAAACACAAGAAAGTCTTAAGTTTTCCACTAATTTTTAAAATGCCTGCTGTAAGAAGAATCAAAATGAATGAAAAAAACAAACAACTCAGACCAAGGGTATCTCCTATTCCGTCCTGTAATGTTTTCAGGGTTTCTGCTTTGACTCCGGGGTCTTTGATAAATTTGGAGTTGATTGAATGACATTGTCCCATTTGTTAGAAAATGGAAAGACTTGGAAAAAATTATATTAAGTATAGTAAGCCAGGCCCAAAGAAACATAGGTCCCATGATTTCCCTTATTTGCAATAACTAGTACATGTCTCAGACAAGCAGAAACGGTCAGATAAGTTGATGTTAGGTGAAATGAACCCAAGATAAGGACTCAAATGCTTTTTCTTTCTTGTTATTGTTTCTAACATAATTAAGATGATTCCTTTGTTGCTTTGTATGTCCCCTCCCCTGGTACAATACTTGTTTTCACTGTATTTGATTTTGGTATGGTATGTGGAGGGGAAGGGAAAAATTGTTTATTAGGGTTACAAGTGGACTCATTGCAACAATGAGATGTACAAGACGTTATGTCGAAAAACGACCTTTACAGCTTTGGTGCAAGGGGAGGCATGGGGGTGGGGAAGGGGGAGATGAGAAGGGATCATAAGGGGAAACAAAGGAGGAGGCAACAGTGCTTGATAAGAAATGAATTCACTACCTTGCTCATGTAATTGTAAAACCTATGTACGATATTTTCACAATAAAAAATGTAAAAAAAAAAAAAACCCTCAGAAACCATAAAAAGATATTTGTGGTGTACTGATACCAGGCAAAATTAAAATGTCATGTGTAAATACCAAATGACATTTACAAGCACAGATCCTAATTCTTCTGTGAGCTAATGTGATAATTACACATTTATACTTTCCAACAAAATCACCATCGAGAATACCACAGCCAATTCCAATCACAGAAGCAATGCTGCAAAGAATTGCTAAATTTTTCATCTATTCATTCCTAGAGTTGAGAGAGTTGATTCTGCTGACGTTGACTGTTTGATCCTCTTCCTCCTCACAAATAAATGTGAACAATTTATGTGAACAAAATATGTAGAACAATTTATATCTATATCTTAACTTGATGGGTTTCTAGAATTTCTGGTCTGATCTTCAATCTGAGTACCAGCTATGATGCATATGTAGTTTAGGAAGATGGATTATTTCTTAACAAGCAGAAACACACTCTAAAACAGTTTTAACAGAAACATCTTTGATAGTGGAAATATTCTATATATGCGTTGTCTAACAGACTAGCCACTGGCTATATGTGGCTACAGAATCTCAAACCTTAATAGTGTCTGAGAAATTAATCCTTCCAATTTCAGTTAAATGAAGTTTTAAATAATGAGATTCATCTACTCTGTTAACTGGACAGTGCAGTTTTCAAATAAGGCAGCTGAAGTACTCACAAAGATGGTGATAATATATATCCAAGTGAAGAAGATTCTATTGGATACTAACTGCATGCCTTGAATTATCTGAGCTTTTATGTCTTATAGAATTCAGTCATCACTCACCTTGTTTGACAGCTGGGAAGAAAGGGGTAGGAAATATACATAAGCTACTTGGGTTACTGAAAATTGTTCCTTGAAGATGAGGATTGTGCATGAATCTTTTCTATATTTAGCAGACATCAAAGTGTAGTAGTATCCTGAAGGAGGTAGAAATATAATGTTTGTTTTTCATTATGTCAAAGAGGTGCTCTGTTTATGAAAATGGGAGAGAAGTGAGACAGGTGAATTCTATTAATACACAAACAATATATACAAAATTTGCTACATTCTATTCCATGATAGGCCCTGGAATGAACTTTGGTTCTTTGCACATGCTATAGATATTTACACACTAAAAACCAGAAATATAATCCTTTAATACTGTTAAAATACATAGACTATCTTCTTAAAATATATTCGTGGACCTATTTTTTCCTTAATTTCTTCCACAGCTGCATTAAGAAATGTCTCTAAAAGAATAACTTCTAGATGTGTAAAATTTGAACTCCATCTATTTCTTTTGTTGAATTGTACTCTAGATAGGATTGAAATCCCTATTTCATCTTAAGGCTTAGAACTAGAAAAAGAATAAGTATTCTTAACAAATTGTCAAGCTTCATTTTTAAGGAGAGCTATGTACTTATTAGGAGAAATATGTATCTGTCTTGGTAGCTAGGAACCTTCAAGAAACAAAAGAAAAAGAATAATTTCATGGCAGTCTCAAGTATTTGCATACCTTCAATTGAACACTAGCTGCTCTATATTCTATAGTATATTTGCAAGAATATTTTCATAAGCTATTTCTAAGCTATTGTCCTCCTCCAGAGTAAAGTTCAGGTACGCCTATGTCTCATTATATAGATTGTAGTTGCTCAAAGTCAGAACCTATTGTTTGTATAGGTTTCACATAGCTATCTTTACTTCACTCCGTGGCACTGAGGGCTGGTAGATTCACTTCAAATATATAAATACACACACATACACACACATATCTCACTGGCTTTCACTATTGTCGTACAAATTAACTCCTTTTTGCCTCTAACCCAAGAGTATCATAAATCTAGCATACAAGAAAATGTGACAAGTTCATTATTAACTTGCAAGTAGGTTATATCTCTAGCTTCACACAATTCTAAATACTCATATGAAGAAAAATATATATCTAGAGTTTTGGTGTGCATTTATATTACAAAGCTCTCAATTTTCATCTTATTTGCCTGGAAGAGGCAACAGTGCTCGATAGGTAATGTACTCATTACCTTACTCATGTAACTGTAACACCTGTACAGTATTTTTACAATAAAAAACATACAAAAAGGAAAAAGAGTGAAATTAGATGTCACGTATTTCTATTAGAACTAACTAAATATAGGGGCTTTAAGTTTCTACAGGTTTTAAGGACCTAGTAAGTTTTGGATATGCCCCAAGGCCATTAATAAAAGCTGAGGGAGAGAGATCCAAAAGTGGAAGTAGATAGATGACCAGAGCATAATTTTGTATCTTTAGTTCACTGTTACAATAACAGGGGTACAAATCAATATGATGGTTTGTAGATACAGGACCAGAAGACATACTGGAAACTTACATCAGAGTAGGGTCATTCATTTTGGGAAAACACAAATCGGGAGGCAACAAAGGATGCAATCAACAGTGTCCATAAATCAACACAGAATGGTGTAAAGTCAAAGTCTTAACCAGCCCATGAAGAAGGTGTTTAACATCACTAACCACCAGAAAGTGTTAGTCAAAATAATGAAGAAAATTAATGCTTCATATGAATTATGTAGGATAACTAAAAGAAAAAAAATAACAATGTTGGCAAAAGTGTGGTAAAATTGGTACCTCTCTATGGGAAACAGTAGAGCATCTCTTCAAACAATTTAAAACAGGATTATTTATACTTGTCATCCTAACCACTCAGGACAGGGGCTGAAATAAAAGGATAGTGGTTCAAAGCCAGCCTGGGCAGAAAACGGGAAGTGGATTTGTGGTTTAAAGTGGTAAAACACTAGCCTTGAGGAAAAGTTCAGGGACAGTGGCCCTGACCTGAGTTCAAGCCCCATGACAGAAAATAAAAAAAAAGAAGAAAAGAGAATTTTCGTATGATCCAATTACTCCATTTCTGGGTATATACTCTAAAGATCTAAAAGCAAGGTCTGGAAGAGATCCTTGTACTCTCATATTCATTTTGTACAATACTCAAAACCTGGAGGCAATCCAAGTGGCCATGAACTAATGAATAGCTAAGGCAAATGTGGTTTATACCCACAGAAGTATATTACTTCAACTTTAAATAGAATTATGTTTTGACAACTGCTATATTATGCATGAATCTTTGGGACACTGTGGTAAGTGAAATAATCCAGTCATAAAAAGATCTAATATTACATGATTCTACTTATATCAGTTATATAGAACAGTCAAATTGATAGAGACAGGAAGCAAAATCGTACTTGATGCATATCTTGAAGCAGAGGAGAGTGGAAAATTGTTTTACTGAATATGCAATTTGAATTTTGGAGGATGAAAAGTGTTAACACTGATCTTATACAATATTGTAAATGTACTTACTACAACTATGCTGTATTCTTAAAATGATTAAAATAATAAAAGAAAAACCTGGGAGAGGAGAAGGAGAATGATGAAGAGGTAAGTATAATCAAGCGACATTGTATGCCTATGTGGATATATCAAAATCAAATACACTTATTTAACTAGGTAAAGCTAATACAGAGTTTAAAAAAGATAATACATTTTAAGTTGTTTGCATTTGAACACAATTATTGAAAAAAAGAAAAAAAACAACAAGATGGGAAACAATTTAAATTGTCAGAATTCTATAAACCTGTGTTCAAAACTATATCTCATTTAAGTGTATGAGGGTTTTTTTTTGGGGGGGGGGGGGATTTCCCGTCATGGGTCCTGAACTCTGGGCCTGGGCACTGTCCCTCAGCATTTCAGCTCAAGGCTAGTGCTCTACCACTTGAGCCACAGCACTACTTCTGGCTTTTTTTCTTTTTGCTTCTGTGCTGCTGGGAAATCAAACCGAGGGCCTCATGCATGCAAGACAAGCACTCTACCACTGAGCCACCTTCCCAGCCCCTGTGAGGTTGTTTTTTAAACATGTTTTTGTTAGTATTATCTTTAAGTAGTTGTACAAACAAGTTCCCATTCTGCACAACAGTATATGAATACGATGTATCTGACAACATAATCATCCATCCCTCTCAACCCAATCCTTCTCCCACTTTTAAAAAAAATTGGGATAGGTGATTACATAATACTCACATAATTCACAGCATTGTGGAATCATGATACTTAGTAAAAGTCACAAACATATTTTAACCATACAAAGAAAATTATCATTTTCATGGTCTATAAAGTTTGTGAATTCTATGAGATTTGACAATACCAACTATTTCTTCCATATCAGGTGATGTTTACATTTCTTGCCTTTTGTATAGTGTAGATTATTCCCGCTTTCCCTCTTTTTCCTCCCTTCCAATCACTGTCTTTGGATTGCTTAGTTCTTTTCCTTCTATGACCAGTGGAGCTGATGGGCCTCTTGTTGTATGTTGTTCTGTTTTCCACTCATTGTGTTCCTCCCTCTGGCTTCCCTCCATTGAGTGCACATTTTTTTTAATGTAATGAGAGTATGCTCAGGGAAATCACCCCGTTAGTTCAAAATAGATTGTCATTGTGCCTTAATTTGGATGTCTTCATACACATTTTCAATATATAATAGCATATATAGCATATGAAATATGTTTCTTCTTTTTCTTATGCTTGAAAGCAGTTTCTAGTTGCAGATAAAATGCATCAACTATTCCTCATACAAAATAGTAAAACATTACACATGAGTTCTAGAGCCCTTGATATACATAGCAAAACATCTCAGGTGCTTACCATAATATCCAACCTTCTTTCTGAATCAATAGATTTAACTAAAGTCTAGGGTAAGTAAAATAGTGATAACATTTCCCAATAGTGATAACATTTAGATAATACAGATGAAAATGTTACCTGATAGCATCTAGGATATTGCTTCAAGGCCAGTCCACACATGTTCTGTATTTCTTGATTTCCTTCTTTCTGGTCCTTCATCTCACTTCCTGGAACTTGGAAGTGATTACTGGCAATTTAGGGGTCACTTTGGGCCAAGACAGTGAGGGCTATATCCTAATGCTGGGGTATGCCTCCATCTTCTTGGAATCTTCATGCCTGTAATGTCTTCCTGTGGGCTTTCAACAGATAAGAGACTAAACCATTACTAGTTGCATTTTTATGATCATTTGAGTTCTCCTATCTTTAAGATACTTACACTGTGGATTGAGATGCACTCACAGAAAATACATAGTATTGCATATATGTATATGTATATATATATATATTTATATATATATATTTATATATACACATATATTCCTTTAAGTAGTTGTAGCAAGGGTCATCATTCAACAAGTCAGAAAGTAAATACAATGCAGCTTGATCAATATCACTCCTTTTATCATTTTTCTTTCAAAATGTCATTACCAGTTTCTTCTCTTCCTCTTGTTCTGAGATAGAAATTGATCTATTCTAAAGACAAAGGATATGTTTCCTTCACTAGCTAGATCACGTTCACTGACTTTTGCTTGCTTAAAAACTGCTTAACTCCTGCAAGAAGGAATTGAATGCTGCCAAACAGGAAAGATTGAGTGTAAGGTGTGGGAAGTGTTCTCATACTCTGCATCGAGACGGCTAGTAAACATGTTGATCTGCTCGATGCTTCAAGCAATTCAGAAAGTGGCTTGCATTTTCTAAAACCTAAATCTAAACTTTCCCCTTCTCCTTCCCACCAAGAATTCTCCCTCAGGCCTCTTCCTACCATAGTGTCTTGGCAGCTTAGAACTGCTTTACCTCAGAAATGTGGCACCAGAAGTGTGCCTTATGTTCAGCCAAGCATCTGGGATCTGGCTGATTTATCTATGACTCTGAAAACACTGCAGTCTAATCTGTGTCCTGTGCTCAGGGTTCAATATGTGTGCTTAATCCATAGCTACGTGATTCCAGAGAGAGCAGGCTTTCCTCTTTCTGTTAGCATTAGGAGCAGAAGTACCAGATAGGTTCTTTATAATAAAGCATCCACACACAGCGGTTGGTTTCATAACCACTTGCTGAGGTGAGTTTGCCTAAGGAAGCCAAAGCAATATGTGAATAAGGTGTTTTCAACTGGAAGCTCATAAGCCTCCATTCCTAAGAGGAAGCTGCTGAAAATAAATTCTGTTTGGGAATGGACTGTGTAAGAGATAGAATATTTTTCTGTGAAAGTGATTGCTTGAAGGAAGTCATTGACTACACATAGACATAATCTTACAAAAAGCTATTTTAACTAAAGTATATCCTGTAAGTAAAATCGTTCTGGGGACATGGTTCAACTCATAGGCACAATTTAATTCAAAGAGCACAAGCGTAGTAAGAATTTTCTAACAATTTCTGGCATGGTTGTCCTGGTTTCATTGATTGCTCTGAAACTGATCCCCTTTCAAACTAGCCAGCTGAGCTTCAAAAGAGCCAATTGAGCAAGATTGTGAACACAACTTCTGATCAATACCAGAAGTAGTAACTCATTAGGGGTAAAACTTACTTCCCACTCAGACTTCCTACTCAGAGCGGTTGCTTCATTGGCTTCCTGCCAATAACATGCCCTTCAACAGAACTAAACTTTGCCGTGCTAAGTTTCTTTCAACTTGCTGGTCTTTCTTGGGATATTGGCTTACACGATGGGAGTATTCCCAATAATCTATGGTATTGTCCACAATCTTTGTTATGAAAGGGGGAACCCTTTAGAAGGAGACACATCCTGCCTTGTTGAGGTAGCTCAAGGCTGGGTTAAACCCACCCATTGTGGTTAATGATGGAAAGTGTATCAGCAATGTCAGGAAAGGGCCGATGGAAGCAGCACAATAAAAAGTAACCTCATGCATTGGCCATGAGAGGAAAAATTGGACTAGTGCACATTACCTTGTTGGTTGGCGACTTTCATGTGCTGAGTGAGTCTTAGGCACAAAGAAAACTTGAGTCTTGATGTTTGTTTTCATTCTCTGGCCCAAGAATAAATATGTGGGAACTGGAGGAAGCCATATTTGAGAAATCTCCAGTAAGGGGAGAGTTGAATATGAAAGGGGAGCACAAGAAACTTACAATAGATAGGATTTAGTGCATCAAAAACAGAAATCTCAAGAGACCTGCTAAAATGGGGAAGAAGAATTCTAGGCCTAAGGAACCAAAGAAAAATGATCCAAGGACCTGCTTCTGATAATTCACTGGGAGAATGGTGAAAAAGATCTCAGAACACTATTAAATAATGGATAATTTTTATTATTGAGATCCATAATGTGCACTTGTCCAAACAAAAATGTGTTATACATAAGTGCTTGAATGTGTGTGTTTTAAATCTTATATGCTGAAAGGGGAACTCAAAAAAGTCTTATTCACTAAAATCCTTCAGCTGCCTACTTTGACTCTGAAGCCTGGATTGATCCTCTAGCAGATCCAAGGATGTATGGCATTGGAGCCTCAGTTTAAGAAGCAAACTTTCTGGGTAAACTTAAAATTCAAGTCCAAATCTGGGTGCCAGTGACCTGCACCTGCAATCCTAGCTACTCAGGATCTGAGGATTGGGGTTCAAAGACAGACAGAGCAGAAAAGTGCTTGAGACTCTTATCTCCAATTAACCACCAGAAAACTGGAATTGGAGCTAGGCTCAACTAGTAGGGCTTTCCTTCGCCTTGAGCTGAAGAGCTCAGGGACAGTGCCCAGGCCCAGAGTTCAAGTCCTATGACCAACAAAAATTAATGCTTGGGTGAAATGGATTAAATACTCTGCTCACCATTACTGTTAAGATTATGTGGCACTGAGACCAGAAAAACAAGTGGTACACTTCCCACTGTAATGAACCTCAGACCCCCAAGGGCATGGAGTGCATGATCTGTCCGCCAAAAACAGCTTGGGGAAACTCGAAAGACCCTGCTGTTGCTGTTTGCAAGAGGAGGATCTAAGACAAAAATCCTATCTTCCCAAGGCCAACTATACCCCTTGCCTCTGTAGGTACGGGGGACAACTGGCATTTCTGGGAAACTTATCAAGATGCAGTGAAGGCCCAACCTGTGAAGAGTTGAGCAATAAGCACTAAACATAGCCAGGGGAAATGTCTGATGGTGTTGTGGAGGACTAGTTCTGGAGACCTTCCTGGCCAACTAGAGTAGAACCTGTGCTTTGGTTCAATTTGCCATCACTTACATCCTAGCATATCATCCACCTGTCCATTTTCAAACATTTTATACTAGTCAGGAGAGACCCCTTCCCTAGAGGGTCATTCATATTTCATATTTACATAGGTACTATTCAGGATCCACCCCCAAAATTTTCCAAAAATTCGAGTCAGGCCCCAGATAGCAGCTTAGGAATCAGTATAAATAAATTAGTATAATTAGTATAAATAAAATGTAGTTTGGAGGCTAGGAATATGGCTTAGTTTTAAATTGTTTGCCTAGCATGCATGAAGCCCTGTGTTTTATTCCTCAGCACCTGATAAACAGAAAAGGCTGGAAGTGGCACTGTGGCTCAACTGGTAGAGTGCTAGCTTTGAGCAAAAGAAGCTCAGGGAGAACCAGGACTGGCAAAAATAAAATGTAGAGTAGAATAAGATCAACAGAGATTTGTTAATTATACTAAAAGATTTTTTAAACCCATAAATTAAGTGCTCTAGTAAGATGGCATGGGAAAATTAATTCTAGAAACATAATCTATAAAGGGTAGATTTTGTGTGGTGATTGAAGGCCAAAGCTGCACAAAGGACTTAGACGAATTCAACATTGGCAAGTGAGTGAACTAAAAACTCAGATGAAGGGCTGAGAAGGTAGCTCAGCAGTAGAGTGTTTGTCTTGCATGCTTGAGCCTCTGGGTTCGATTCCTCAGCACCACATAAGCAGAGAAAGCCAGAAGTGGTGCTGTGGCTCAAGTGGTAGAGCGCTATCCTTGAGATGAAGAGCTGAGGAACAGTGTCGAGGCCCAGAGTTCAGTCCCAAGACTGACCAAAAATGGAAAAAAAAAAAGGCAAGCTACACATAAAGGGTTTCCTACCAAGAGTGACGGAGGGTTTCCTACCCAGAAGGAGGGAGTTTGGCGGATTTTTATCTAGCAGGAATGCAAGTTTCCCTTATAGTTGGAGAAGGATTGCCTTCTAGTAAGGAGGGTGTTAATGATCACATTGGTCAAATACATCATTCAGTTTCATAATGCCCAGATAAGTGTCTAATGTTTGTCAGGTATTGACTTGTGAAAACATATATTTTTTAATATACTACCATCTGTGTGTCAATCTGTTCTTATTTTCTCAACCCCAGGGGCTCAATCTCAGGTCCTGCATAGTTTGTGTCAGCTCATTTTGCCCAAGGATGGCATGCTGACTCTCACCCATTCGTGAATTTGGCCCTGTAGGCCATGAATTCAGATGCCAGCATTCCCAAACAATAATCGTGGATTAAGACGCTGATGGGGACACATGTTTTCCTTTTCTGCAAAAGTCTTGGGTGTCAGGTATGAAGTGGAAAACATATGCAGTCCTATATCCTATGTAATCAAAGTAATCAATGTTCTATGTGCCAAAATAATCAATAAAATAGTCAATACATGAACAAAATGAAAAATAAAATGAATAACTACGCTGAACATAATATAAAATCAACATATGTATGTAAATATAAATCATATATCTAAAATGTACACGAATGAGATGTTTTCTAGTGTGGAGGATCGGTTTCAGGCCTAAGGAAGAGAATTGAATTTCTTCACTTCAGGGAGGCGAGCTTCCCCTTCCCATAAAGTGCAACAGAGTTACCCAGACCATGAGTTCCAATCCCAGTCCTGGCAGAGAAAAATGGCATCTCTATACTATATGATGCCCAATTCTTAGGTATTTCATTATGCCTTCATTAAATGAATGTCATTGTGTAAATGCTTCATAAAGTATTAGTTAAAATCCTTCAGTGTCCTATAATAGTGTATAATTTTATCCTGGAATCATTCAAGAACTGCCTATTCAATCATACATACATCCCATTCCATTTTTATTCATATGGATATGAATGAGTGTCTTAGGATCTCCTGCCATTTTGAGTTGGCAGGACCAGGATTTGAACTGTGGGCTCCAGCTCCCACCACTTAAACCTATGGATAGGAAACTCACTGGTCTGTCCCAGAACATCAGCAAGACCAATGATTAGGCAGACACCAGTGGTTCTCAGCAGTCCTCCTTGATACAAGCCTGTATAGGAGGATTATGGTCAAAGTCACCGTAGGCAGGAAAGTCCTTGAAACGCCTGCCCAAGTTCAGTGTCAACAAAGCCATAAGTAGAGCCGTATGGTAGAGGGCTAGCTTTGATCAAAAGCAGCTCACGGACTGTGCCCAAACCTTGAGTTCAAGTTCCGAGATTGGCAACAAACAGTCATACAGAACAATCTGTGCAGCCATCCGGCTAAAGCAAGTCACCCTCTTGTTTCCAACTGAATTGGACAGAGTTTCCTTGGAAAGGGGCTGGGGAGCCGCTGTCATCTTGACTCCACCTATGCATCCTGCATCACAGGATTCTGACTGCACCCCTATTCTTTCATGGTTCATTCTAACCAATGGGATACAAGAATTGTGGCCACTCCCATATTCCATGCTGTCCAGTAGCACCCAGATTCCCTCTGTTGGTTGACACCACTACCAGCAGTTGAGGAAGTTAGAGGTGGCTGGGAGGTGAGCAAGAGTCTTGAGGCGACTTTGGAGTGGATTAGGAAACTTACAGCCTAGTCAGTGAGTGGGAGAATAGAGGATTACCCAGAGCCTGGGAATGTGGCCAGCCCATCTCTTCCATCCTTGTGCTCAGATGTCTTAACAACCAGACTCCGTGACAGAGCTGTGGGCAAGAAATATCTTCTTGAAGAAACGACAGAAGAAACCTGCCACCAGACCTGCAACATTCAAGAAAACAAAGAACACAAAAAAGGGAGGGATCCGCAAGACAAACACCACTGGAGAGCATGATTCAAAGGAAGGTCCAGCCAAAGGTAATGCCAACCCCAGGCCACCCCTGCCTTTGGAGACTGTTACAGCCATCAAGTTCCAGAGTGTCAAGGGTCCTGATACCACCAAAGATCTTCAGAGGTGCTACCAACACGTGGTGCCTTCCCTGGACCACAGCAAAAGAAGAAACCAGGCAGTCTGTGCCAATATCTAACCACTGAATCAGGAAAAGACAGACCTGCAGTATCAACGGGAGAAAGAGAGGGAGAAGATAGCCCAGGGGCACAAAGAACTGATAATAGAGCTAGAAATCCACAACCCACTCATACAGAAGTTGATTTTGGCAGAAAGTGATTTACAATCTGCACTGGCCCACATGCAGCACGTGGCCGATGACAGAGTAATGGAGCACAAAGCTCTAACCAGCTGCCTGTAGGCCACATAGTGGTGCATGGCAGAGCTGGAGATGGAGGCTTCTGCAGTCACTGCTGCACAGAAGGAGACTGAAATATTCTTCGAACAGCTGAATGATGTAACACTTCAACTAGAGTAAAAGATCAGAAGCTTCTATGACCTGGAGCAAGTGAACAAAGAGTTGCAGGAGAAGCTGGAAGCACTCTGGACATAGAGGAGCAACAGGAATAACAGAATCTGCAAGCTCAAACAAGCACTGGCAGGGCATAAGGTACTGACAAGACTACTGGACAACCTGAGCTGAATGGTGACAGCAGAAAATCTGGAGACAGACACCTTCGTGAAGGACCTGAGAATTGAGAGGTCCACGCAAAGGAAGAAGCCCAGCCGCTGACCGAGCAGGTGAACCAACTGACAGAGCAGAAGGAGGGAGGGGCTAGGCAACTGCTGGATTTTGAGAAAGAGCTTGGGGAACTGAGAAGGAAGCTGGCAGAGCCACGGCCCCCCACAGGACTATCTCAGGTCAAGCAGAAGCTGCAGACCCAGGCCTACCGCATGCAGATGGAGTTGAAAAACCTGGAGGAACAACTTCACATCCAGGTCCAGGAAAACCAGAGGCCCCATCTTCAGAATGGAGAGCAGTGGGAACAACTGCGGAGACTGGAGGAGAAGGCAGAGGGTTGGCAAGGGATCCCCGAGACCCCATGATGCACATGTCTGTGCGACCCACAACTAGAAGAACAGCTGGCCTTGCTGTGGGTTGCTCTCCATAGGGTGAGCGGTGAGAAGGAGGAGTTTGCTAGCATCTTGGACTCTGAGCAACAGGTGAAGAAACATCTGCAGGAACAGATGGACCCCTCAGAGGAGAAGATAGAGGAATGGAAAGAGATGGATGAGAGAGAGACCCAAGTGGCTTGGGAGCTGCAGGAGCAGCAGGAGCAGTCCCTGGCCCAGCTGCAGGAGCTCAGAGCCACCTGTGAGCATCACATCACCTCCAATGAATGACTGAGCTCCAAGAAGTAGGCCTTGCAGCAGCACCTGCAGAGGCAGACCCAGCTGCTTAAGCAGCTTTAGCAAGTGCAGGACCAGACGAACTGTGGGACTAGGTGATGCCCCCAAAGTGGCAGGACACTCTCAAGTGCCTGGAAGTAATCAGAACACAGGATGAGTGCCTGCAGGCCCAGCTGATCATCCTGGCTTTCCCTGGGGAAGGGGAAGGTGTGAGCCCTGGAGAAGCAAAAGGTGAGAAAGCGACTTCCCCTGATGTGTCCATTGCAGAGGATAGAGACATCCCCCAAAGTAAGAGGGATGTGACTCTGTGAGCACTCTTTGAGCCTGACATCCACAGGGGGAAACTCCTGCCGCAGGAGCGGCGGGCCTGTTGCAGGCACTCAATCCACCCGACAGCTCAGTGCCAGATAGAGCTGGATCCACAGGTACCTGCCCCGTGAGCTGCCACCACAGCATGTGTGAGGATGGGAAGTGGGACATGTGGGAGTCCAAAAAGAAAATCTGCTTAATCCACGACTTGCCTGATGAGGTGCATTTCCATAGTCCAGTGAATGAGCTCCACCATCCATGCAGCCGGCTGTTGGCACATATCCACACCGTCCAGGAGTTGCTCCTGGTGTGTAAAGGACAGATGTTCGTCCTGAATCAACTGTGTCAGAGAAAGCCAAGGGAATGTGCCATCTGTCCCAGGAGAAGACAAAGAGGAAAGAGCTGCAGGAGCTGCTGTCTCTCCTCTCAAAAGGCTCCAGATGTCGGTCCAGTCTGAGCCACCCATCTGTGTTGCTGCTTTAGAGGCCTCAGGCTCCTGGGTGGGCAAAATGAGGGAGGAGCAGAAAGGTTTTGAAGAATTGCAACTTCAAGACCATGTGGAAACTGCCAGAGAAGAGGTCGGGGTTCCTTACCCTGTAGAGAACTCTCCAGCAGAGCACATCCTGCCACAGATGTCCCATATCCAGAGCCACCCACAGCTTGTGAACTCAGGCTTGCAGCACTCTGTCCCTTTTTTCTGTAGGCTGATGGGGATAATGACTCCCTATGTGACATATTGAGTCTCAAAATCCTCGGCAGCCACCAGAACTAGGTGGCCAGGTGGCCTTCTCTAGGTCTCTATCTGCTTGGTGATGGGAAGGGTAAACTGTGGGCTGGGTAGAGCAGAGGCTGCTGGGAGGAGACAAAATTCAAGGGATATCTAATGGCCCATTGGTGACCAGGGAAGAGGCCCATGATATGCTTATCACAAAGAATAAATTGTTTTCAAAGGGAAACAAAGCCTCCACAAAGATTTGTTCTTCCAGTCATGGGGCTTGAACTCAGGGCCTGGTCACTGTCCCTGAGCTCTTTTTGATCAAGACTGTTGCTCTACCAGTTGAGCCTCACTTCTCCTTCCAGCTTTTTCTGTGTGGAATTGAACCCACGACTTCAGGCATGCTAGGCAACCACTCTACCACTGAGCCACATTCTCAGCTAAGATGATCCCCTGCCCCAAAACACATATAGTCATTACTCAGATAAATTGGAAGTAGGGGCTAGGATGAATATGAAGCACAAATCTGGTTCACACAGAAATACTCCACTGCCCCCTCTTTTACACCGTATTTAAAGTTTCTCTTTTACCATTGAGGGATGAGAGAGGGAGAGGTGAGTCCCGAGAGAGGAGTACCAAGAACAGTGGCCCCCTGAGCCCCACAGCCTCCCCCACAAAAGTAGTCCTCCAGATTCTGATCTTACCTGACTCAGTGTGGACTCTACATTGTCTCCCTACCCCTACAAGGCTCAGGATGAAATAAATGTCATCCCTGGACTCAGCCCACACCCAGGGTGGAAACTCCTAGTCCCAGACCGACTACCCCCCCTAACTTCCCCGAGTTTGGCTAGACCCACCGCTCACTACAATGTTGGCGGCCATGATCTCATGGACGGATTCCAGGAAGTAGGTCTATGGCAGAAGCAGCAGGGTGAGCATGGAAGAAGGAGGTGGGTGATTGCTCTGGGATCTTCCTCCTCGGAGCCCTCCCGTCCAACTAGTGCCATGGTGACTCGAAGCATGCCAAGGTCAGAGGGTGAGACAGATGGAGGAGCACAGGACTAAAGGAGGTAATGCTTTATCTTGGTGCACTTGAAAATTCCAATTATATTCAGCCCATGACAATCCCAGAGCCAACATGCAATGCCTCTCGTTGTTGTTTTCCATGAGCGCTGTCCCTAAGCTCTTTTTCTCAAGGCTGGCACTCTACTACTTGAGCTACAGGGCCACTTCTTGTTTTCTGATGTTTCATCAAGGATAAAATCTCATACACTTTCCTGCCCAGGCTGGCTTGTCACCATGATCCTCCAGATCTCAGCTTCTTGAGTAGCTAGGATGACAGGTGTGAACCACCAGTGGCCAGAATGTGATGCTTGTTAAAAGAATCTTGGTGAGTGTGTAAAAGGAGCCCCAAAGGGCTGGTATAGATCACGACCCAATCAAGGAGCTGGGATGGCGAATGCTGACTTTCTAGCCATTCTGTTCCCCAAAATTAAAGATGCCAAGTGGTGTTGTATGCATCAAACTCCTAGGCCAACAACCACCAGGCTTAATGCGGAAGAGGTAGAGAATACCTAAAAATTGCAGTGTAGAAATCTCTGATTTTGCATGCACATAGTGTGTGTGTGTGTGTGTGTGTGTGTGTGTGTGTGTGTGTGTGTGTTTACCGGGTCTTGAACTCAGAGCATAGGTGGTAACGTTTAGCTTTAGCCTGTTTGCACAAAGTTGGTGGTCTACCACTTGAACTATAGTAGCTCCACTTCCCAGCTTTTTGGTGATTCATTGGAGATAAGAGTCTTCCCAGGTTAGCTTTGAATCTTGATTTATCCTCCAGTGTCTGCCTTGAGGAGCTAAGATTATAGGCATGAGCCACTGGCATCCAGCTGCATGGATGTCTTTTCATAGTCTCTTCTGTTCTAACAGCGATCTACTTGCTCTTACCTAGATCTCTGGCCTCTACCTCAGCTGCCAACAGCCCCTGACTGTGTGGAGAACATAAAGCTCAAACCTGTCAATGCATCCTATTTCTTTGTCCTCAGGGGAAGGAATGATTCCTCTGAAACCTGGAGGGGTATGGGGTAGGGGTAGAGATAGGTGGGATAGCTGTAGATGGGTGCTCAGCTAGAAGACAGGTATTCTGTTTTATCCAAGAAGGAAAGCATGGCCAGATGCTAATGGCTCATGCTCTTATATTCCTAGCTCCCTCAGGAGG